>NC_083412.1:59053124-59684707 GCF_020745735.1 Hemiscyllium ocellatum | reverse complement strand
GGTATACTTGTTCTTGAGGGGAATGACTGCAGGGGGTCCCTGCACTGGCTTCCTCCTCCCACTCCCCCTCACTGTCACCCATCTGTCTTGAACTTTCGGAGTAACTACTTGCCTATAGCTCCGATCTATGACCTCCTCTGCCTCCCCAGTTCATCCAACTCCAGCTCCAGTTCCCTAACACGGGTTTGGAGGAGCTGGAGATGGGTGCACTTTCCTCCCACAGTCTAAAGATGTGCAGGTTAGGTGAATTGGCCATGCTAAATTGCCCCATAGTGTCTGGGTGGGTTACTCTTCAGAGGGTTGGTGTGGACTGGTTGGGCCGAGGGGCCTGTTTCCACACTGTAGGGAATCTAATCTAATCATAACGCAGTTTCAAAACCGTGGTTCTGTGTCTAGATTTATGAACAACCCTTTCAAACCCATTACTGCATTTTCACACCTTATCAGCCCATGCTACAAGCAGTGTTTACCTCTGAATAAGTGCAGCATTCAGAACAATACCACCCTCATCAAGTCTCCACAAAACGTTATAATATTAATCAACTCTTACCAACCATCTCCTGGACCTGAACAAAGCTATTAAATATCTTTTAACTGGGCCATTGCCCCGTTAAGAAACTGACAAAACAGCACTGCCATGAAATTGCATGAATGAATGAAACTCATACTGGCAAATAGTAAAGAAATCTCATAACCCAGCTTCAGTAATCAGTTTAATATCCTTTATTCTTTCATTAAATACATATAAGCTAGCACTTTTACTAATACTCACGAACTTAAAAAACAAAAGGACAAACACTTACTAATTATGAAAGCAGACTGAACAGACATCCCATCAGAAGGAGCAGCCGGCACTTAGCACATGTTGTAACCCATCTCCTATCTCCCAGGACAGAAGCCCTTCAAACCTTTGTGTACGCGAGGTAAAAAAAAATGTAACACTGTAGTAATGGAACTTTAATACTGTATACGTAAGAACTATGTATAAAGGGGTTCTCATAAGAACCGTATTTCAGGATTCTATTGCCACCTCAAACCTGTGCTCTGATTGCTGAATAATTATTTGAACAGAATCTCACAATTTGGTGTAGTCGGCAGAATCACTGGGAATACCGTCTACTCTGACCAGTCACTGACAATACTTTGAGGGTAAGAAGCTTCCTTCTAAGAGTGGTGATCTAGTCCGTGAACACGATTCCAAAACTCTGCTATTTTATAACGAATCCCCTGTGTCTAGATCTCAGATTGGCTAACATAGACTATGGACTCTTCCATCACCAGACCATAGTAACACGACGGCTGGGGGAAGAGCGCCTCATCTTCCGCCTAGGAACCCTCCAACCACAAGGGATGAACTCAGATTTCTCCAGTTTCCTCATTTCCCCTCCCCCCCCCCACCTTGTCTCAGTCCCAACCCTCGAACCCAGCACCACCTTCCTAACCTGCAATCTTCTTCCAGACCTCTCCGCCCCCACCCCCACTCCGGCCTATCACCCTCACCTTAACCTCCTTCCACCTATCACATTTCCAATGCCCCTCCCCCAAGTCCCTCCTCCCTAACTTTTATCTTAGCCTGCTTGGCACACTCTCCTCATTCCTGAAGAAGGGCTCATGCCTGAAATGTCGATTTTCCTGCTCCTTGGATGCTGCCTGACCTGCTGCGCTTCTCCAGCAACACATTTTCAGCTAACATAGTGTATGGCAGGGAATTACCTCCAGCAGGAAATTGCCCATGATGTGTGAATTTGGGTGATCATGAGTGACCTGGGAAACTGCCTACAATGTCCATAAGCGGGCTAGCCCCTCCTGACATAACTGAGGCAGAACTACCTTGAAGTACCGTTCTTGTTAGGGAAGACCCTCACCAAAATGAGGCATAAGTGTAATTTGCTCCAAGGATAGTGGACCCTAGATGACATAAGACAGGTCTAGGGAAAAACTAGCTGACAGAAAAATAAAGTCAGAATTAAATGGTCCCTTGCATTAATGAGACAAATTTGCTGGAGAAATGAAGTCGTGTTCCAATCAGCTCATGATCATTAAGCAACCCAACTAAAGGGGCAATTAAAAGCATGAACAGGTGTGGGATGGTGGCTCAGAGGTTAGCCACCTGGGTTCAATTCCAGCCTCGGGTGACTGTCTGTGTGGAATTTGCACATTCTCCCTGTGTCTGCGTGGGTTTCCTCTGGGTGCTCTGGTTTCTTCCCACAATCCAAAGCTGTGCAGGTCAGGTGAATTGGCCATGCTAAATTACCCATACTGTTCGGGGATGTGTAGATTGGGTGCATTAGTCAGGGGTAGACATAAGGTTGGGGAATCCCTGCTACCCTTCTGAAGCAAGGGGACAACTTTAGCAATTCTCCAGCCCTCTGGAACCTCCCCCATTTGAAAGGATGCTGCAAAAATATCTGTTAAAGCTCCAGCTATTTCCTCTCTCACTTCCCGCAGTAACCTGGGATAGATCCCATCTGGACACGGGGACTTGTCCACTTTAATGCCTTTTAGAATACTTCCTCCCTCCTTATGCTGACTTGACCTAGAGTAATCAAAGATCTATCCCTAATCTCAATATCCCCATTAAGTACTCATTAAGAATCTCACCCATTTTCTCTGACTCCATGTATATCTTTATTCCTTTGTGTTTGCGTGGAGCAACCCTTTCCATAGGTACCCTCTTGCTTCTTATATATGAAGAAAAGGCTTTGGGGTTTTCCTTAATCCTGCTCACTAAGGATATCTCATGACCCCTTCTAGTTCTCTTAATTCCTCATTTCAGATTGGTCCTACATTCCTGAAATTCTCCCAAAACCTTCATATATCTTCAGTCACCTCGACCTTATTTTCCTCTTGGGTAGTCTCACAATTTCATCTGTCATCCATGTTTCCCTAATCTTGCCACTTCCATCCCTCATTTTCACAGGAACATATCTCTCCTGGACTCTAATCAACCTCTCTGTAAAAGCCTCCCACATATTGAATGTGGATTTCCCTTCAAGCAGCTGTGCCCAATCTACGTTCCCCAGCTCTTGCCGAATTTTGGTACAGTTGGCCTTCCCCCAACTTAGCACTCTTCCTTTAGGACCACTCTCGTCTTTTTCGATGAGTATTCTAAAACTTATGGAATTGCCAAAGTAATTCCCCACTGAAACTTCAACCACCTGGCAGGCTCATTTCCTAACACCAGGTCCAGTATGGCACCTTCCCAAGTTGGACTACTTACATACTGTTCAATAAAATCTTCCTGGATGCTCCTTACAAATTCTGCTCCAACCAGACCTCTAACACTAAGTGAATCCCAGTCAATGTTGGGAAGAAAACTAAAATCTCCTATCAACCACTGCCCAAATATATCAGCTTTTTAAACGGTTTGTTTGCCTTCCCAGCAGCCCGTGGTCCTCGTTCTCTCTGCCCTCACTGCAATTAAAAACCCACAATATCCCTAACAGGACAGTGCTGCCCGTGCGAAAGGCAAGTGGAGAATGGATATTAACTACAGATCACAGGAAAACAGGATGGGCTGTCAAGACATTTAGTCCTGTCATGACATCAGGAAGCCTACACCCTGGGGCATCTGCACAGCCAACAGAATTACAGGCTGAAGCCTGCAGAACAGCAGAAGATCAGTCGCCAACTTTTACACAGACTCCCGCTATGCTGCAGATGGTCATCTTATTGTCCTACTGTGAGGTACTAACTGATGCCGTAAGTTCTGCCTGGAATGACTTACTGGAGAGAGGTCACAACACCCTACCAGTCAAGTGGATTCTTGTAAAAACGATCCACAAGGAACCTTTAGGCACAAAGTGGGAAGAACCATACCAGCGCTGTACAGGTCCGAGGAAAGGAGGCCTGGATTCATGCCTCCCAAATCAAATGGGCACCTCACGATACAGCGGGACCAGATACTGACTGACCATCATGATGTTTGTTGTTATTTCAACTGTGCGTGTTTTCTTTTTGTAAAGTGTAGTTGCCAAACTGTTGAAAGTCTGTAAGCTAGGAAAAGAATCATGTGATTTTCTTTAAAAGGTCTCAGTACAATCAAAAAGGGGGACCGTGAGATATTGTGTTATAAGTTATCATAATTAACTCACTCAGCAGCTCACTATATTCATTAATACTGGGTTCCTGTTCATTCATGCATTGTCCTTTAATAACTCATTATTTACTATAACACAGTTTCATTCATTCATTCATTCATTAAAATGGCGGTTCTATAGTATCAAAATGTAAAAACACCCCTTTCAAGCCCATTACTGAATTTCCACACCTTATCAGCCCTTGCTACAAACAGTGTTTACCTCTGAATAAGTGCAGCATTCAGAACAATACCATCCCCATCAAATCTCCATGAAACATAATATTAATCAGCTTTTACCAACCATCCCCGGACCTGTACAGAGCTATTAAATACCTTTTAACTGGGCTGTTATCCCTTTAAGAAACTGACAAAACAGCACTTCCATGAAATTGCATGAATAAATGAAACTCATACCAGCAAATAGTAAATAAATCTCACAACTCAGATGCAGTAACCAGTTTAACAGCCTCTATTCTTTTAAGTATAGGTACAATTTTTAAGCTTATTTAAAGCATGTAGGCCTAGCATTTTTACTAACAGTTACTAACTTGAAAGACAAATGGACTAACACTTCCTAATTATGAAAGCAGACCAGACGGACGTCTCATCAGAAGGAGCAGCCGACACTTATCTTGAAGGACAGAAGCCCTTCAAACTTTTGTGTACTGGAGATAAAAAATGTAACACCATAGTAATGGAATTTTAATATATGTAAGAGCTGTGTATTAAGGAGCTCATGTCTGAAACATATTTCGGGCCTCTATTACCATCTCAAACTTGTGCTGAGATTGCTGAATAACAGAGGCTATTTTCACAACTCTCTGATTTGGTTATTATTTGAAATTGATCCTGCAAGTTATTAACAAGAAAATTAATTGAAGCAAGGAGTGGTGGTTGGATTATCTTTCTTTTAGTTATATCAGAGTCCAACCATGAAGAGATCCCCTCCTATTGATATTAATCTCAGTTTTACTGTCATCCTTGACCTAAGTGATTTTTAAAAATTTCAATCAAAGTGAATGTGAAAGGAGCCTGCACACGGCAATGATGCATACTTTTCATTGTATTTTATATTGAATACATGTGATACAATGAATGATAAATGAGAAAAATGATCCTACATTCAGTCAAATACTGCTTTGTTATCAAAGGCAGTCACAATGGAATTTCACTGTTTTGTTCATGTTGGTCCAATCCTATAATGAAGTTTAAAGCCAAGTAGTTTTGGGGGAACACTGCAGAACTGGATAATCATGCTGTTGTCAATAAGATTAATAATTGCATACTTTTAAAAATTGTATCAGAGTGTTGTAGCCAGGATTAGAGCTTGGAGTGTTGCATAAGCAAGAAGCAACATAGATCTTGGTTTTGGAGTATTAACAATGTGGCTCCAGCCAACATGAAAACAATGGGCCAAGTTGCCTCCCTATGTGCTACAACACATGTTGTGATTCTGTAATAACAAAAGCAAGTCAGAACCTGTTTTTTTACAATAAGTGACTCACTTCCTGACTCCCAAAAGCCTGTCGAACATCTGCAAGGCAGATGTGAGGAGAGTGATAGAATATGTTTCACTTACCTGAATGGGTATGGCTCCAGCAACAATCAATAAACCTAACATAATACAGGACAAATAAATCTGCTTGATTGGATCCCCATCTATCTGCTTAACAATCATTGCCTCCACCATCTGGCAGTAGTGTGTTATGCCTATAAGGTATAGCAACTCACCAAAGCTCCTTTTGCACAACCTCCCAAAACTGTAATATTTATCACCAGAAGAATATGAATAATAGACACATGAGAACACTGCTACTTACACATCCCTTTCCCAGTCCCATGTCATTCATTGAAGTGGATCATTGCTCTTTCTTCATTGCTTGGTCAAAATCTTACAACTCCTTCGTGATAGCTTTCTGATGCACTGATATCATAGAGTGTGCAGTAGTTCAAGTAAGTGAGTCATAGAGTCTTAGAGATATCCCCATCAATCCCTTTAGTCTCCAACAGACCTTTTGGTCCAACTTGTCCATGCCGCCCAGATATTCTAAACTAACCTAGTCCCTTTTGCCAGCATTCAACCCATATCCCTCTGAACCTTTCCTATTCATATATTCATCCAGATGTCTTTAAATATTGTAATTGTACCAACCTCCACCACTTTCTCTGCCAGTTCATTCCATAGACACACCACCCTCTGCAACAAAAGGTTGTCCCTGAGGTCCCTTTTCGATCTTTCCCTTCACACCTTAAACCTATCCCCTCCAGTTTTAGATTTTCCCGCCCCCAGGGAAAAGACCTTGACTATTCACTCTATCCATGCCCTTCATGATTTTATAAATGTCTATAGGTCACCCCTCAGCCTCCAACACTCCAGGGGAAACAGCTCCAGCCTATTCAGCCTCTCCCTATAGCTCAAACCCTGCAGCTTTTTGGAACCCTTTTAAGTTTCACAGCATCTTTCCCACAGGAGGGAGACCAGAATTGAATGCAGAGTATTCAAAAAGTGGCCAAACCACTCTCCTGTATAGCCGCAACATGACTTCCTAACTCCATTACTCAATGCACTGACCAATAATGGCAACCATACCCCATACATTCTTCACTACCCTAATTTTAGAAACATTAAGGAAAATCATTGCATTCCTACAGTGTGGAAAGTAGTCATTCAGCACATCAAGTCTGCGCTGATCCTCCAAGGAACATCCCACCCAGACCCAGACCCCCCACTTTATCATAACCCTGCAATTCCTATGGTTAAACCATCTAACCTGCACGCATTCCATATTCTTTAATATTATTTGTATCCAGAAATTATGACCTGACTTCAGAAATGTTTCGGCTCATCTACTGTTGAAACCCTTCTTCACGCCTTTGTTACATGTAGAACCTCACTATTCTGACACATCCTGCATGATCGCCCACATTTAATCCACGAGGATAAGCTTTAAAAGATTATCTGCAATTTCACTCCCTCATCCTTTCTCAATTACCGCGTTCCTAAAGTATGGTCTTCTGATTGAATTTTAAGTATCATCTTCTCCACTTTATTTCTGAATCTGCTTTATTAATTAAAAAAACATATACTGTACAGATTTTAATCATTTTGTGTTCTGGATCAATTGTTTGTTTTTAAAAGAAACATTTGGTTTGTATGTGACAAAGGAAGAACTGTGGCCATTTTTTATTTTTAAATTGTTATACCTCTGTGCAGAGTATGTTGCCCTGCCTCTTTTCACCAGGAATGTCAATGTCTTCAAGCAACCTGGACTTGGAACACACCAACAGCAATAGACTTTTTTCACTTGCTTATTCGCATGTTGCAAGCAGCGCACTGAGCAGCAAGAATGCACCACACATTCCCTCTAGCAATCTCTTAAAGTGGGGCAGACATTGGGCACATCCATGTAGGAGTCTTTTAACATGGGAAGTTGGTTGCCACAGTGAGTAAGCACATAGTTGGTTAATAATCAACCTGTTTGGGCCAAATTATGAACATATCTTCTATAGCATCAAATCTGAGACTTAAAGCTAGAGCATCTGGTTCAATGGTAGAGCTACTACACACTGTACTACTAGACTTCCTACCACAGATGCTACTCAGAAGCTCATTAACATTGTTGGTACTCTTAGGGCATTACAGTGGCTAGGTGGTTAACATTGCTGCCTTACAGTGCCAAAGACCTGGGTTCAGTTCCATCTTTGGGTGACTGTCCATGTGGAGTTTGCATATTCTCACTGTGTCTGTGTGGGTTTCCCCTGATGATTCCACTTTCCTCCATGGTTCAGAGATGTACAAGTTAGGTCTCTGGCCATGATAAATTATCTGAATTGTCCAGGGATGTGCAGGCTAGGTGGATTAGCCAGGGTAAAAATGCAGGGTTACAGGAATAGGGTAGGGGTCTTGGTGGGATTCTCTTGAGAGGGTCAGTGTAGACTCAATGGGCTGAACAGGTTCATTCTGCACTTTAATGATTCGAAATGTACCACATAAGTTCACCGGATGGACAGAGAAAATAGTAGAGGAGGTGGAGTAGACTTACCGGTTAGAAACAAAGTTACTTCAACGGTGTGGGAGGATATAGCAAGAACAGTGGAGACTGTTTGTGTGAAACCGAGGAGCTAAGACTGTGATGTGAACAGTTTCTCTGTAGCAACTCTGAAGTGTTAGATTGTTGTAAAGCAGAAATTAGGCAAGTGTGCAACAAAGTCAGGGTAGTTTTAACGGATATCAGATAAAGAGCCTGATCATTAAGTGGAGCAAGAAAGAGAGGTGATAGTGAGGTGGGTTGAGCTATGCAGCATACATTTGAAAATTAACACTGTACCTTTGGATGAAGTTGCCAACTATTAACCTCCTCACTATCTCCCCCATCCCCTCCCTGCCAGTGTACAGAAATTATCAGTCTCTTCCCCCACACACAACAGGCAGATAGGAGCAGAAAGCCAAAGTCTGAAGCATCTGTTAGCATGCATTTCATTGTGTTTTTACAGGGCCACAAATGGTCCTGGAATTGAGAGGTGGCTGAAAAATGTTTGGATGACTGGTGTTTCCAGAATGTGGAGTACCACCTTGGCAAGTTTACAAAATATAGGACAAATCTGTCCCCAGGGAGATTCTGTATTGGCACATGGGATAAAAATATGAGACAATCCCATAAAATCGAAGATGGTTGGCCACAGCATGTATATGAGAAATAGGAGAAGGGCAAGGAGATGTCTAAGAGGGAAACTAGAGACAATATTTCGAGTGCAGGAAAAGAACCCTTTGCGAGTGATTTTCTGTCTTGACAAGTAAATAATTGTGGAATCAAGTGAGGTCAGTGCCACCTAACTGAATGGCAGTTAAAAGGCCCAGCATCAAGTCCGTATACGCTGTGAAGTGTTGCACATTTTAAGGGCTTGAATTTTGAAGGTCCATAATCAATGCCAGATGGCTACTTTGAAAATAAGTAGGATGTTATGACATATTGCCAGAATAAGTAAATATGAAACAAACATTATTTTATCATAAAGTCTTCATTGTTCCAAATCTAGAATTATGTTTTGATTCCCTGACAAAATTGTGTTCAAGTGAATTAAGTTTTGAAGCTGGATATTGTTTGCTCACTTGTGGGGTATGAGTGTTGCTGACTAGCCATCCCTAATTGCCCTGAGAAAAATGGTGGTGAGCTGCCTCCTTGAACCATGTTGCAGACAGATTAGGGAGCACCTGGAACAGAAGATCAGGTTATCTAAAAACCTTGGAACTAAGATAAATGATGGGATGAATTTCCTTTGAAACAGTGTTATTAATCTTGGAAGTGAGTGTAATTTTCTTGTGGAAAGTTCAAATGAGTGTTCGACAAATTCCTGAAGGTGGCAATTGCCTCTAAAATAATTGAGGGCTGTGTCATTCAGTTTTCCGGATCTTAGACAACCTTTGTGGATTGAAAAAGAATTTTTATGAGTCTTTTTTTCAAAATTTCTCCATGTATTTGCTGTTTGCTTCATCCAGGTGTTTGTGTGGTTACGTTGCATGGTAAATGGGATGGGAAGCAGGGAAATTTGAGCATTACACCGTGCTGAGATAACACAGTCTGAAAAGATCAATTAATCTCTCTATTTCTTTCTTGTTTTTGGATTTATGATAGGATGCAAGTCTCCTCTCTGTAATGGTTATGGGGTTTGTACGTGAAATGAATGGGATCATGCCAGTTTTTAAGAATATAAAAAAGGGACGAAGCAAAAAAAAAGAACTTCATCAAAGCTACATCATTCATCAGGGAACAGGTCCTCAAACAAAAGCACTGTCTCTAATTTATCACAGATACATCATGTCACCTAGATGACCCAGCTGGTGTGTGAACATATGAATATAACAATGCTGTTGCAGTGAGATGAATCAGAGAATTGAAAGGACCATGTACATGCCGGAGTATGAAAATCCTTTCTTTTGATGACAGCAATAATATCACTGAGCTAATAATCCAGAAGCCCAGGCTAATGTCTTGGAGACATGGGTTCAAATCTCACCATGACGCCTGGTAGAATTCTACATTTCAATTAATAAAATCTGGAAAACTATTCACAGATATGATAACATGAAGCTAACATTGGTTGCAACAAAATCTCAGCTGGTTCCCTAAAGCCATTTTGGGAAGGTAATCTGTAATCTTCAGCAAGTCTAGCCTACATTGACTCCAGATCCACAGCAGCACGATCAACTCTAAAATGCCCTCTGAAATGGCACAATAAACTTCCCTGTTTAATGGAAATTGGGATGGGCAAAAATCTTGTCTTACCAGCAATATCACTAATTTACCTAATTCACATCAGTAACATTCATGCCAAAAATGCCAAGCAATTTAACCATCACCTCTTCATATTCAATGGGTTACCATCACTGAATCCCCAACTACCAACGTTCTTAGCATTACCATTTATCAGAAACTCAACTCAACTTGTCACATAAACACAGTGGCTACAAGAGCAGGTCAAAGGCGAGGAATATTGCAGAGAGTAACTCACCTCCTGACTCCCCAAAGCTTGTCCACCATCTACAAGGCACAAATCCGGAGTGTGATGGAATATTCCCCACTTGCTGGATGGATACAGCTTCAACAACACTGAAGTGGCTTCACCCCATCCATCTCTATTCCCTCCACCATTGATGCTCAGTAGATTCAGTGTGTATTGTCTACAAGATGCATTGCAGAAATTCACCAAGATCCTTAGACAGCACCTTCTACACCGACGACCTCTTCTGTCTCGAAGGACAAGGGCAACAGATATATGGGAATACAACCACCCGCAGATTCTCTCCTAGCCACTCATCATTCTGACTGGGAGCTTAAGGTAAAGGAACCCTTAGGAGGCAATGATCATAATATGACTGAATTTACTCTGCAATTTGAGAGGGAAAAGATAGAATCAGTGGTAATGAATAAGAGATAATAACTCAAGAGGTTTCAGATGAATAAAGGCAATGACAGAGACATGAAGGAGAAGCTGGGTAGAACTGACTGGGAGAGGGGCCTAGCAGGAAAAAACAGTGGAACAGAAATGGCAGGAGTTTCAGGGATAATTCAGAGGACACAGCAAAGATTCATCCTAAGGAAAACAAAGCATGGTACGGGAAGGATGAGGCAACCATGGCTGACTAGG
Source organism: Hemiscyllium ocellatum (assembly GCF_020745735.1). Lineage (NCBI taxonomy): Eukaryota > Metazoa > Chordata > Chondrichthyes > Orectolobiformes > Hemiscylliidae > Hemiscyllium > Hemiscyllium ocellatum. Next base: position 59,673,480 of record NC_083412.1, on the reverse strand, counting down.
GAAGTCAGGGATAGAATAAAAACAAAAGAGAAAGCGTATAATATGGCGAAGGGCAGTGGGAAACCAAAGGATTGGGAAGCTTACAAAGACCAACAGAGGGCAACAAAAAAAGAAGTAAGGAAGGAGAAGATTAAGTAGGAGGGTAAGCTAGTCAGTAATATAAACTAAGTTTCTTTACATATATATAGGGCAAAACAGAAGCAAAAGTGGACATTGGGCAAAATGACATTGAATAGATAGTAGTGGGGAACAAGGAAATGGCTGAGGAACTGAATAATTACTTCATGTCAGTTTTCACGGTGGAAGACATGAGTAATATCCCCAAAATTCAAGGGAGTGAGGGGACAGAGTCGAATCTGGTGGCCATCACAAAGGAGAAGATGCCAAACAAACTGAATGGCCTGAAGATGGATACATCAGCTGGACCAGATGGTCTATGTGGGATATAGGAAAGTAGTGTTACTTCTGCAATCATAATTACTTATGCAAGGTAAATGAACTCACACCAGTGTATAATTGTTTCAGCCAAGAGCTGAGTCAACAAGAATGAAAATTATGTGAAGGAAATACATAATTGTTTTTGTATTAGCTAAAAATGTGCATACAAGAATGAAATGTGCCTGCAAACAATGGTAGATGTTACAGATAAATAGATAAGGTGCTGTGAGGGGAGGGGGTTAAGCTAGATATACCTGTACAAACAGTAGTTATAAGCATCTGTTTCCCGCTTCTGCAAAAACAAGAACAAACCACAATCAAGAAGTCATGAGGTCATAAGGTCATAAGGTCATATAAGTGAGGGAAACAGATGGTGGTGAAGGAGGATATACCTAACAATGGACCATGGCGGGATGTGGTCAAAAGGCCAGAAATAAGCATTTTGTCACAGACAAGGCCGGATAAGGCAAGACATGAACAAGAGTAATGGGCGCCGGTCTTAGACAAGTGTGAGATATAAACAGGGGAGGAGCAATGGGAGGAGAGAAGGGAACCAAATTTTTCAATACTGTGTACTAGTTGAATTCAGTGTGTGTGTGTCCCTGCCTTGCAGACAGTGGACACCATACCCCTCTTGCAAGAGTGAAATAAATAACACTACTGATTCAGATCTTGGTCTCAGACTGAAATTATTGAAGTGAGTGAGTTTCGTTTCTCACAGTCTACATCCCAGAGTTCTAAGGGAGATAGTTAAAGCATTAGTGGTGATCCTCAGGAATCACTAGAATCAGGGAGGGTCACAGGGGACTGGTGGCTAACCTTCTTCCTGTTTTTCGTTTTTTTGAGTTTGTTAGACCAAACACAGCCAGAAACCCTAACCACCTTGCCATACATCAAAGAAGTTTCTGAAATGACAGCCAGACTATTAAGACCCCTCAGAATCCTAGTAGCACACAAACCCACCAACACTCTCAAACAAAAACTAACAAACTCAAAAGCCCCAGTACAACCCACGGACAAAACCAACATCGTCTACAAAATTCCATGCAAGGACTGCCACAAATACTACGTAGGACAAACAGGAAGAAAGTTAGCCACCAGGATACATGAACACCAGCTAGCCACAAAAAGACACGACCCTCTCTCCCTCGTAGCCCTACACACAGAGGGAAAAAAAACACAATTTCGACTGGGACAACACATCTATCCTGGGATAGGCTAAGCAAAGCCATGCCAGAGAATTCCTAGAGATCTGATATTCCAACCACAACACCATAAACAAACACATGGCATCTAGATCTATCTATCAACCCCTCAGAAAACAAACAGGAAATGACATCACCATAAACCCCAGGAACCCCATCCAGGAGAAAGATATAAATAGAAAGCAGGAGACAACAGCTTCGCTACACTTGGAGGTCGCCACTAATGATGTTACCGAGCCAGGTAATGAAACGCTTGGATATCAAACCTACAGCTCAGCGAGCAAACATACACCCCATAATATATAATTAATAATTAATATTTATAGTGAATCAACTGTGCTAGCCTGAATCAATATTAATTGGCAGGATCCCTTCATACATTCTCAGTGACCTGCCATATTGATTCATGGTTAATTTAAAACATGACTGCATTCATTCATTGTTAATTAAAGAATGGAAAGCTACATTACTGGCTGATGAGGTAACTAAAGAAGCAGCCCTGAATCCACAAGAAGCGGTGGTTTATTCCTTAATACCTACCGTCCCAGCTCCTCGGGAAGCTCCTCTCTCTGGCCACTGCCAATCCCAGAAACTAAAGATTTATTGTTAAAGAAGTATAACTCCTCTTGTCTTTCCTCAGGAAACGGGGTTTATTGGCACAGACTCTGCCCCACTGTTTATCCAATTCGACCAGGAGATTGAGTCTTAGTAAAGTCATGGACAGAGACTAAATTGCAACCTGACTGGGAAGGGCCATATCAGGCTCTTTTGACCACTGAAATAGCGATAAGGATGGCGGGGAAAGGCTGGACTCACTGCATTCTGATCAAAGGGCCAGTGGAATCTCCAGTTGAGGAAGAAGTCTGAACAGCCGAATCAACGCAAGAACCGCTGAAACTCAAGCCAAAGAGACTTTGAGGAACCGATTATACAGTGGCGACGCAAGCGTGGGATTATTTCTATGGGATTGTATATTAAGTTTTTTGGTGCTTCAACACGATTTTTAGATGCTGGGGATGCTTAGGGTTATGATACAAGCTCTCTTAGTATTGGGATTTGGTCAAACATTATTTTCATATGTGTTATTAACGGTTCCTGAGTCTGATAATCCACAAGTAATAGACCTGATGCATGTAGCTTAGTAAATTGTGGGGATGTAGATAATCAGAGACAGTGCCGCAGCTCAGAGATACATCTTAAGTCATTTGGGGATGGCCTCGGGGATGGTACTTGGTATAATGGTCTTGTCACAGTACACCGGGCCCCCTTCTGACCAGCTCTCGATTGTCCCGATAAAGAGCATAACCCAATATACCTAATGACAAAGAAAACCACATGGCACGAAGAGATTTGGGGTGGGGACCTTTCAGGTACAATTAAATTAAATATTTGGGATAGAAATGAAAACAAACAAGAAGGATTTCTCGGGCTGTTGTTTTCAAATTAGCATAGGACAGGGAAAACAAACAGAACTACTGGATAATAAGATACAACCTTTCACCCCTCCCGATGACTCTAAAGTAGTACAAAGGTGAAGGACTTGAAACAGACTATCGAAATAGAAACTGGGTACGGGGATGCAAATGCCTGGGTTGAATGGGTAAAATATACTGTAAAAAGTCTGAACAAGAGTAATTGCTATACATGCGCCTCCGGTGGACCAGTGGCCCAGGTGGTTCCCTTTCCATTCGGGTGGAAGCAAGACAGGAAGGGCATGAAATGTATGATAGCCCTGTATCAGGATAAGACTGCATGGAATGATAGGAACGGTACCTCCCAATCTCTGATGTTCCCTCCCTTGGAGAAGAAAGACTTAAAAGCACGCCCCCACCCCATTTTTCTGCCACAGTCGGAGATCACATGTTGTGTGTGCGTAGATGAGGTACAAAATCGGTCGAGAGACTTGGGGGAGCTGAAATTATATACAGAGATTAAGCATGTCACTGACCCGGAGAAGGGAGGTAACAGCTCAGCACTAAAGGTTCCCCGAGCTGATCTATGGTGGTACGGTGGAGGCAAAATATTCAGACCCACCCTACCTCCGGATTGGAGAGGGAAATGTGCATTTGTACAATTGGCAATTCCATTTACCCTGGCATTTGAGATGGAAAAGATAGTAGAGAAAAAGGTAAGGAGTAAGAGATCACTGTTAGACACTTCTTTCGATGACAGGATTTATCTCGATTCTGTAGGAGTCCCTAGGGGGGGTACCTGATGAGTTCAAGGCTCGTAACCAGATTGCAGCAGGCTTTGAGTAAAAAATGAGGTCTGCAGATGCTGGAGATCACAGTTGAAAATGCGTTGCTGGTTAAAGCACAGCAGGTCAGGCAGCATCCAAGGAATAGGAAATTCGATGTTTCGGGCATAAGCCCTTCATCAGGAATGAGGAGAGGGTGGCAGGCAGGTTAAGATAAAAGGTAGGGAGGAGGGACTTGGGGGAGGGGCGATGGAGATGTGATAGGTGGAAGGAGGTCAAGGTGAGGGTGATAGGCCGGAGTGGGGTGGGGGCGGAGAGGTTAGGAAGAAGATTGCAGGTTAGGAGGGCGGTGCTGACTTGAGGGAACTGACTGAGACAAGGTGGGGGGAGGGGAAATGAGGAAACTGGAGAAATCCGAGTTCATCCCTTGTGGTTGGAGGGTTCCCAGGCGGAAGATGAGGCGTTCTTCCTCTAACCGTCGTGTTGTTATGTTTTGCCGGTGGAGGAGTCCAAGGACCTGCATGTCCTCGGTGGAGTGGGAGGGAGAGTTAAAGTGTTGAGCTACGAGGTGGTTGGGTTGGTTGGTCCGGGCGTCCCTGAGGTGTTCTCTGAAGCGTTCCGCAAGTAAGCGGCCCGTCTCCCCAATGTAGAGGAGGCCACATCGGGTGCAGCGGATGTTCTCTGAAGCGTTCCGCAAGTAAGCGGCCTGTCTCCCCAATGTAGAGGAGGCCACATCGGGTGCAGTGGATGTTCTCTGAAGCGTTCCGCAAGTAAGCGGCCCGTCTCCCCAATGTAGAGGAGGCCACATCATCTATTGAGTTCACCTGTACCTCCACACACATCATCTATTGCATCCGCTGCATCCGAACTCGGATTTCTCCAGTTTCCTCATTTCCCCTCCCCCCACCTTGTCTCAGTCGGTTCCCTCAACTCAGCACTGCCCTCCTAACCTGCAATCTTCTTCCTAACCTCTCCACCCCCACCCCACTCCGGCCTATCACCCTCACCTTGACCTCCTTCCACCTATCACATCTCCATCGCCTCTCCCCCAAGTCCCTCCTCCCTACCTTTTATCTTAACCTGCCTGCCACCCTCTCCTCATTCCTGATGAAAGGCTTATGCCCGAAACGTCGAATTTCCTATTCCTTGGATGCTGCCTGACCTGCTGTGCTTTAACCAGCAACGCATTTTCAACTGCAGCAGGCTTTGAGTAGGCTCTCTTTTGGTGGGTAACAATTAATAAAAATGTAGATTGGATAAACTACATTTTCAATAGTCAACAGCGATTTATAAATTATACAACAGATGCGGTTAAAGGAATATCAGAACAGCTTGATGCGACAAGTAGGATGGCATGGGAAACCAGAATGGCCCTTGATATGATTCTAGCGGAAAAAGGGTGTGTGTGTGTGATGTTTGGAGGAAGCTGTTGTACCTTTATTCCTAGTAACACTGCACCTGATGGTTCAATTACTCAGGCCGTAAGGGGATTGACGATCTTAGCAGAGGAACTGGCTGAGAATTCAGGAGTAGACACATCTCTCACGGGATGGCTTGAATCATGGTTTGGAAAATGGAAGGGGATGGTGGTCTCCATCCTTACTTCCCTGATAGTAGTAGCCGGGGTATTGGTAGCCATTGGCTGTTGTATCATACCCTGTATACGAGGACTCACCCAAAGATTGATTGAGACAGCCTTAATGAAATAAATGCCCCTGAAGAGCAATCAGAGAGAAGGACTCTACCTGTTAAACAATGAAGGAATAAGTGACCTCGGGGAGATTTCCAAAATAAATGAAATTTTGGGTAAGTCAATTTGGAAGCGACATAAGAAAAATGCAGAAGGTAACAAATGATAATTTAAGAAAAAGGGGGAATTTGTGGGATATAGGTGGTGTTACTTATGCAATCATAATTACTTATGTAAGGTAAATGAACTCACACCAGTGTATAATTGTTTCAGCCAAGAGCTGAGTCAACAAGAATGAAAATTATGTGAAGGAAATACATAATTGTTTTTGTATTAGCTAAAATGTGCATACAAGAACGGAATGTGCCTGCAAACAATGGTAGATGTTACAGACAAATAGATAAGGTGCTGTGAGGGGAGGGGGTTAAGCTAGATATGACTGTACAAACAGTAGTTATAAGCATCTGTTTCCCGCGTCTGCAAAAACAAGAACAAACCACAATCAAGAAGTCATGAGGTCATAAGGTCATATAAGTGAGGGAAACAGATGGTAGTGAAGGAGGATATACCTAACAATGGACCATGGCGGGATGTGGTCAAAAGGCCTTGTGAGGCCAGAAATAAGCATTTTGTCACAGACAAGGCCGGATAAGGCAAGAGATGAACAAGAGTAATGGGTGCCGGTCTTAGAGAAGTGTGAGATATAAACAGGGGAGGAGCAATGGGAGGAGAGAAGGGAACCAAATTACATAAATACTGTGTACTAGTTGAATTCAGTGTGTTTGTGTCCCTGCCTTGCGGACAGGGGACACCATACCCCTCTTGCAAGAGTGAAATAAATGACACTACTGATTCAGATCTTGTCTCGGACTGAAATTATTGAAGTGAGTGAGTTTCGTTTCTCACAGTCTACATCCCAGAGTTCTAAGAGAGACAGTTAAAGCATTAGTGGTGATCTTTCCGGAATCACTAGAATCAAGGAGGGTCACAGGGGACTGGAAAATCGCTAACATGACACCCTGTTTAAAAAAGGAGTAAGGCAAAAGATGGAAAATTACAAACCGATTAGCCGAACCTTGGCTGTGGGTAAGATCCAGGAATCCATTGTGAAGGATGAGATTTCTGAATACTTGGAAGTGAATGGTAAAATAGGGCAAGGTCAGCATGGTTTCATTAAGGGAAGGTCATACCTGACAAATCTGCTACAATTCTTTGAGGAAGTAATGAGCAGGTTAGACAAAGGAGAGCCAATGGATGTTATCTAACTGGACTTCAAAAAGGCTTTTGACAAGGTGCTGCACGGGAGGCTACTGAGTAAGGTAAGGGCCTATGGTGGTGGAGGCAAGGTCCTAGCATGGATAGAAGCTTGTCTGGCAGGAAGCAGAGAGTGCGGATAAAAAGGTCCTTCTCAGAGTGGCAGCCAGTGACAAAAGGCTCAGTGTTGGAAACACAACTTTTCACTTTATATATTTATGGTCTAGATGAAGAAACTAAGGGCATTCTGGCTAATTTGCAGGTGATGCAAAGATAGATAGAGGGACAGGTAGTATTGAGGAGGCAGGGAGTCTACAGAAGGAGTTGGACAAGTTTGAAGAGTGGGCAAAGAAGTGGCAGATGGAGTACAACATGGGAAAATATGAGGTCATGTATTTTGGTAGGAAGAATAGAAACATGGACTATTTTCTGCATGGGGAGAAAATTCAGAAATCATTCAATTTTCAATTATTGCCCGAATGGACAGCCAAACCTCTTGTAGAAGTTTTTTTTTGTCTAGGGATCTAGTCAAGGGCAGCATGGTGGCTCAGTGGTTAGCCCTGTTGCCTCACAGTGCCAGGGACCCAGTTTGATTCCCACCTCGGGTGACTGTCTGTCTGTGTGGAGTTTGCACATTTTCCCTTTCTTTGTGTTGGTTTCCTCCGGGTGTTTTGGTTTCCTCCTCCCACTATCCAAAGATGTACAGGTCAGATGAACTGGCCATGCTCAATTGCTCATAGTGTTAGGTGCATTAGTCAGAGGGAAACGGGACTGGATGGGCTACTTATTGGAGGGTCGGTGTGGACTTGTTGGGCAAAGCGGCCTGTTTCCACATTGTAGATAATCTCAAAAAGTCTGAAGTGCAAAAAGACTTGAGAGTTCTCGTCCAGGATTCCCTCAAGCAAAACTTGCAGGTTAAGTCAGTAGTTAGGAAGGCAAATGCAACGATGGCATTTATTTTGAGATGACTTGAATATAAAAGCAAGGATGTACTTCTGAGGTTCTGGTCAGGACACATTTGGAATATTGTGCGCAGTTTTGGGCCACGTGTCTTAGGAAGGATGTTCTGGCGCTAGAGTATGTTCAGAGGAGGTTCACAAGAATTGTCCCAGGAATGAAGAGTTGAACATATGAGGAACATTTGAGAATTTTGGATCTATACTTGATGGAGTTTAGAAGGATGAGAGGGAATCTAATTGAAACTTACAGCATACTAAATAGCCTGGACAGGGTGAATGTTGGGAAAATGCTTCCGTTGGGAGGAGAGATGAGGACCCGAGGGCACAGCCTTAGATTAAAAAGAAGATATTTTAGAACAGAGATGTGGAAAAGCATCTTCAGCTAGAGAATGGTGTTTCTATGGAATTAGTTGCCACAGAGGAGGCCAGGTCATTGAGTATATTGAAGACTGAGATAGATAGGTTCTTGATATCAAGGGGATCAAGGGTTATGGGGAGAAGGCAGGAGAATGGGGATGAGAAACTTATCAGCCAAGATTGAATGGTGGAGCAGACTTGATGGGCTGAATGGCATAATTTATACTCATATGTCTTATGGCCTTAAAATCCTGGAATTCTCTCCCTCAAGGCTTTGTAGGTCAACCTACAATATGTGGACTGTAATGGTTTATTATGGACCAGACTAAACATCCTCAAAATATATTAAGAATGAGCTCAGAGCCCAACATATTCTTCTTTTTAAAGGCAAGTGTTCCAGATACATTTCAATTGGCCAAACTACTAGGCTTGAAGCATAACACACTTTATTCTTATACCATAGTTAAAATACAAGGAATAGAAAGAAGAATTGGAATATCTTAATTCTATTGGAAAACTTAACAGAATAATAGATTGTTTAACTACTAAACAGCAAGTATTCCAATATAGTAACATCTGATTAGCATACCCTTGGCAAAGGCAAATTCAGTAAAATATACTGTCAAACATAAAATTCTCCAGTCCAGAAGGAAAGAAATCAAGAGAAAACACAGACAGAGTGAGAACTTAAATGCTTTGCTGTAGCACAGAAAGGTATATAGCAGCTTCCAAACCCTAACAACTACTGAAAGTTAAAGTAGAATCCCACCCCTTCATGCTGCTCCTATGTTCCAACTCACAAAAAATCTTAAGGCCTCGCAAGCTGTTATTTAATTGGCTCGGAACAGATCATTTGGTACCTCAATTTCTATTCATAAAAAATTCCAGGACAAAATACATTTCTTATAGCCATAGTATCATCACACGTTCAAGAAGCAGCTCACCAAAGGCAGCTGAGGATAGGCAACATATGACATCCACATCTCATGAATGAAAACACGATTTTAAATTGACCAATATAATTGACTCTGAATGGTATTCATTCAAAAGCAAGAAGGCAGAGATGATATCTCAACACTAAAATGTCTTATTTTGATAAGTTTACAGTTCACACATGAAAAAAAATAATTCTGCAATCTCATTAATCTAAAAAATTCTTTTCTGTCAAAACTGATTAGATTAATGAAGTGTGGCAGCATTCTTAATGCAAAGTGCTTTCATGTAGCCATTATGCCTTCAATTGTAAAAGAGTAGTAATAATTTGGTAGTCACTTTGTCATCTTTGATAAATCTGTGATCTAAAATTACAAGCAAATATCATATGCATTTTTCTTCCATGGAAATTCTGTGTTACATGAATAATCTATAAAGATGGTATCTGCATTCATCTAATGTGTAATAGGTACGTTTTATAAATATATTTGATAGTGTGTCTTCTAAGTGGCATTTTTATACATTTTTTCTTTGCAAAACAATTACATCTGAACACTGACTTTGTCATTTAATTTTGTTCAGTTGATGTTCCTCTTATCCTTTCTAAACTGTTACTCTTTGTTCTGGACAGTGTTCATGAAACAAACTGGCTAATAACCAGAAATTAGTTCAATCAGGTTTGACCTTAAAAGATTCCATCTGGAAGATAAATGACCTTTGTCAAGCCACTCAGTTAAATCAAGCTGCTACAAAATCTAAACAAAGGGATGCAATGAGGTAGGCCAATGACCTCGGCACAATAATCAACAATGGCAAAACTAACACTGCTAACCCTGCAAAATCTTCCTTGCCAATATCTAAAACCCTGTGCCAAACATAAGAGAGCTGTCCCACAGACCAGTGAAACAAAAGCCTGACATTGTCATACTGACAGAATTTTACTGTTAACTATTAGGGGCCATTAAAAGCTGAATGTTCCTAGTATTTACTGTATCAGATGAGATCTCACTTAACAGCTACTACAGCAATAATTTACTTTCCAAAATCCTACCATTTGAAACCAAAGGGAAGAATTACAAGAAACATAGAGGTTATGATGCCCATTTAACTCACATCAACAGTTTATCCGGTGACAAACACACACTATTATCAGCGTGCTTTTGAAAATAAGAAATATTTATTCTTAGAAATAATGCTAAACTAATTCTCAGATGAAGGCAGGCAAGGTGACAGAGCTCATTAAATGTCATAAGAAGTTGTCTCATGGCCATTGGCCAAAAGTGTCAGACAATTGATTGAAACAGCATGAGTTACCTGCCCCGAGAAATATGATATAACAATTACAGTTTTGCAAGAGGGATGGGTCATTCAACACCCATCATTCATTCAGTCAGCCTGAGAATGATCTGCTCAAGTACCAAAGAATCTGAAAGGGGTATTAAGGAAAGAAAGTGATGGAGAAGCCAACAGGGACTAGGCCAATTCCAAACTGGAATCGTTGCACTGCGGCCAAGTTAGAGGAGCCAAATCCATGGTGAAAAAACTACACAAAGACCAAGGAAATTCTGGAGCCATATTGCACTCTGAAGTAACCATTCAGAGGCTAGGCCAAATCTACACTGGGGATCCTTGCAAGGGCAAAGAATGGAGAAAGCCATTTGCACACTGGTATAACTATGCCAGGGCAGAGTAGTTCTTTCTTGGGGAGGTCTCATCAAACAGACCTGGTAGACAACTGTTCTCATTGGATGGTCTGCAGAGAGCAGTCTTCATTGAGCAGTCTTCACCAGGCAGATGGAAGATGGACCAGAAGGAGAGGAGAAGACCCATGGGAGGGCTCACTAACAGCTCAGCTAGAGAGCAGAATGCTATTCCATCAATTTAATGAAACCAAAACATTTCTTGCTGATAGCATGTTTGCCCACCGGCAGCAGTGAATCATTTCCATCGTCACAACTGTATATTTCCTTTATCAAATTATCAAATGTATGAATCTAAACTGCTGCTTCTTAACAAACTATCAAAAAATTACTTATAAATTGTCAATTACCTATAGTCGGTAACTGTGAAACCCTAAAATCAACAGCTTACCCATGATGTCCCATACATCACCATAACTATTGCTGGGTATGGTCTGTCCCATTGCAGGATGGACTCACCTGAGGTGGCAGCACAGTGGTATACTGCTGAGAGAAAAGTGTCTTGGCAAATCTCAACATTATCCTCAACCTCAGGAAGTCTCATGACATCCGGTTCGATATGAACCAGGAAACCTCCCATTGATTACCATCTGTGGGGCACCATAGGGGTGGAGTGGGTAATTAAAGAGATGCATTTGATAAAACGTGACCAGCAGAATTATGAGGCTTTGTGATGGAAATCCCTCCAGAATGCTTGACACAATTCAGACTTAGCCAGAAAAAGTAAGATTCAGCCAAATATCTTGTTCTTCCAATTTACTGTTTCCATTTCTAAATATTAACACCAGTTCAACATTGTTTCATTTTTGCCTGTCCTTCCTAACTATCACATATCCTTGAATTTTCATTTTCTAGCCTTGGTCACCTGGCAGTCACATCTATGTAACTATAATTACATCACACCCTGTTCCTTCTATCTATGCCTAATTGAGTTACCTTTACAAAATGCTGCATGTACTCAGATAGAGAGTCTTTAATTCTGAGTTCTTAATATTGGTTCACTTTTTGATTGTTTAGTATTGGCATTTGTTTCTGCAGCCTTCTACTTTCATTAGCTATTGTTCTAATTCCTGAACCAGATTTGTTTTACTCTTAGATTTGCACCCACCTCACCAGCTAGCTTAAAGCCCTCCCAAAAGCATGAACAAATCTCCCCATTTGTCACTATCCTGCAAAAGCATCATCCATTGCCTTGAGATGGCACCAGCTCCAGAACTAAAAAGAGATAAATTCAGGACACAGGAATACTCAGGATCGGAGCAGATCATTTGGATTACCTTGTCATTCCAAACGTATGAAATCAGTTGCATATTTTCAAACCCCATAATTGTGTTTTTTGCCAGATATTGCACCTGATTCCCTTTGAAATGCCAGCACTATCTGTTAATGTTGCAATCAGCAAGCAGTTTTGAGCAGAATTTTATTCTCCCCACTGAATGTCTTGAAAGGAATAGGGTTAATTATGCAGAAAGTGTTGTGTGGAGATTTCTTCATTTTCCTGACTGATCCCAACTGAGTTCAAGTTGGGAGGCCCAAGCATGGCCTACCTGTCTGGACCAGAATTGACCCACCTGTCACTGCGATTAAACCAGTGGTAATCAGAAACCATAATGTGTCAGCAACCTGTAGTCTGGTGCTGGAATGTGTTTATGTGGGGGTAGTGGGATTTGGCTTGTCAATGAGTGTGAGTAATCTACATCCTTGTACTGGAATGTCATGCCCAATAGAGATATGCACTGGACGCAAGGAACACTCAGTAGCAAAGACATCTACTTCAATCTCTTGCTGGGACTCCCTGTCTGGCTTCAGTGAACCTGCCCCATTTCTTACTCCTGGGACTTTATTATTAATCCTATGCCTGGGCACCCTGTTGTAGTGGAAATGGCCTTCACCTGACTGCATATTTTCGGAGTGTGGGAGGAAACTGGAGCACCTGGAGAAAACCCACGTAGACACAGGGAGAATGTGCAAACCCCACACAGATAGTCGCCCAGAACTGGAATTGAACGAAGATAATGACATGTCATTAATTTGTATAAACTTATTGGATTCATTTTCAGTTTATCGGCAGGAGTGTACTGGCTGCTTGTTATACATTACCCTTCCCAATGTTCTTTTCTCCATTTCTCAGTTTCTGGGAGTTTATTACATGCCTGGATAAAATCTGCTGTTATGTTTTTCAGTCCTCTTAGCTCTGTGAAAACATTTTCAGTGTAATTGTACTCCAGCTACTCCTGACTCACAAGTAATTCTAAGTAGAGCAAATCTTTAAATCTTAACTGGACCAATCTTCTGCTGACTGCAAAGGATAATCCTTGATGTTCAGTTAATTCTTCATTGGACATTCAAAAGCAGTCGGGATGTAAAGATGGATGAATGTTCTAGCTTTAAATTATTTGACAGTTAATAAGAGTTTCCTCCAGGCCATTTAATCCACGATGAAATAAATCATTCCTTGCAAGGAATGAACTAGTAGGGTTGATCAACAATTCTCATTCATTTATCTTCAGCATGTACTGGATATTTTCCCATCTAATACTTTATGTTTTATTCTGTTTTTTATCTGGTCATGTCACTTATCATGTCACATTGTGTTTTTAAATTATTCTTCTTGATTAAATTAAAGCTTTTGCAATAAGTTAAAAGCCTAGATATTAAAATTTGAAATTTAAACAATTTTAAGAATCTTATGGTGATGAACCCTTGTCTAGATTAGTTTGGGAATTTCATTTAAATGACCAGGGAAATTAATCCAGGAACAGTTTTACTGATTAAAAGCATAATGTGCACAAGTTGGATGAAATAGCTGCTCAGAACCTTTCTTGAGATTAAGCTCTGATTAAGTAATATTTAAATTTATTAATGGAACAATACTATTACCATTTCTATTTATGTATCACCTTTAAAGTAATAAAACATTCCAAGACACTACACAAGAGCACTAGCTGCTTCCATCGACTTAGGATTGGGAGTTGCTAATGTAGGCCTTCATGTGACTGAACAGGCCAATTCTCAACCCACAGATCTTTGGACACATGGGGACAGGAGTCCAAGTGCAAAATTATCTATTTTTCTTTCCTTCCCTTTGCCACTTTGATTCACCATTAAGGTGTTGATGCATGTTATGAAAACAAAAGATAACAAAGAGCCACAGAAGAAGAAAATATAGATCAGATAGAGTACCTCAAAAGAGAAAAAGAGAGGTGGAGAGGTGTATGGATGATATTCTTGGGTTAGGCCTAGGCAACTGGATGCACAATCAATCAATGGTCATGCAATTAAAATTGATGTGCTCAGTCAAGAGGACAGAATTAGACAGACTCAGATATCTTACAGCATTGTGGGATTGGTGGAAATTGAAGAGATAGTATTGGACAAACTCAGGGAAGGCTATGAAATCAAGGATAAGAATTTTACATGATAATTGTTTATCATATAAATTTTACAAAACGCTACAGTATCTGTGTTACATTTACATTTTCTGCAAATACTGAGAATTCCGAACAACTATCACCTCAGTAGAAACTCAAAAAGTGTAAGTACAAAATAAAGACTAGACCACTAAAGTGTGCTATCAATAAAATTTGGAAACTATACTTAACATGACTACTTTTGTGACATTATCTGAATACATTGCATGTCATGTTTCCACCTCTACATTGACTGTGCATAAGTAAGGACTGCAGATGCTAGAAACCAGAGTTTAGACTAGAGTGGTGCTGAAAAAGCAGAACAGGTCAGGCAGCGTCTGAGGAGCAGGAAAATCGTGCCCCCACCCCCCATTTATCTCTCCACCCTAGAGGCTCCCTGCCTCCATTCCTGATAAGGGGCTTTTGCCAGAAACATTGATTTTCCTGCTTCTCGAATGTTGTCTGTACACTGACTGTACCAGACTCTGCTCTGCCTCTTCTATCAATACCACCACTAGTTCAAAGAAGAGTCACCTGACCCAAAATATTAACTCTGCTTTCTCTCCATGGATACTCCAAACTTGCTGATATTTTCAAGCATTTTATGTTTTTGTTTCTGACTCCACCGCTATCTCTGTATCATCTGACTGCTAACCTGCTCTGTGCAGGGAGTACTTACCATTTGGAATGTAATGAAATCAGATTCATTGTGGCTTTCAAAAAGGAATTGAAATAACCACTTGAAGAGAAGAAACACCCACAGTTATGGAAAAGAGTCAGCAAGTCAGGCTGACTCTGATTTTGTTACAGAGAGTCAGCAGAAATACGACAAGCCAAATGGTCTGCTTCTATGCAATAACCATTCTATGGTTGAACGACAGACCCTAGCTGAAGGTTGCTTCTCTCAAACGCCAGCCTCAGAGCAGTCGTGATGAAGGGCTCCTGCCCGAAACGTCGATTCTCCTGCTCCTCAGATGTTGCCTGACCTGCTGTGCTTTTCCAGCACCACACACTCTTGACTCTGACCTCCAGCATCTGCAGTCCTCACTTTCTCCTCAGAGTATTACATTCATAGTCCTAAATGTCTCTGATGGATGGGCATAGCCCAAGCATCCATGTCCTGTGAGTTGATATGGGTGGTTATTTGTGAAAGTTTGGAGAGGAGGTGTGAAGATATTCTGGCTGTAAGAGTGTGTTTTGTTCTGTTTTGTCCTGTTGTTTCTTTTAAAGAGAGTTTGAGGGCAGTGAAAAGCAGTCTATGAGAAGATAAACAACGTGTGAGGCCTTTTTTAAAAAAAATCTGGAACAATAGAAGCAGCTTGAGTGGGTGTGGTCAAGCTCTCATGGGATTTTTAGATGGGCCAAACACACCTTTGGCAACAAAAGGGCTGTAATGTCAATTCTTTATGTAAGGTTTGGTGTTATTTCACCAGAAGCCAAATAAATGGCCAGAACATGAAAAATTGTTAACACATACACAAAAGACCACATATGGATAAATTCTTAATATAAATTTAAAACAGTAAAACCCATACAGTGATGATACAAAACATTCTTCATCAAGTTTATCTGTAAAGATTTAAGAATATTGAGGAGGTGAAAGGGGATAGAAAACATCGGACTGGATTATACACAGGGCACTGCTTCTTTGCATTCAGCATAAATGTTAGGAGCAAGCCCTCCTCTGCTTAACTGGCTCACACTGTTTTAGTTTTATTTCTGATGAACCTTTAACTATTATAAGATGTACATTTTCCCCATTCCAGGTGAGGTCCCACTTATGTAAATGTTAGTCAATTTAAACTTGCACCTCCCTAAATCAAGAATAGTGTCTATTGTTGGTATGGAAAGAAGTCAGTCAGGATGCATTCAATGATGGACCAGAACAGCAGGCATCGTGCTGGGACCTGGCAGTGGGCATCAGTGAGGAGATTGAGAAGGCACATTATGTAAAGTGTGGGTTGTGAAAGGTGGATGAGAGGATGGAAAACTGTGGCATCAAAGCCTTTAACTGATGGTAGGGACCCAGAACGGAGTCAACCCCCTTTCACTGGCTACCAACCTAGAGAATCAAACCTGCCAGTTATATTGAGGTCAAGTTTTCAGTTTATCCTGACAGTGGGATTACATTGCCACAATAGGTTTAATGAGTTGACAATGCTAGTCAGGGTCTGTGAATGCATATTTGCATGATACGCCTACTGTTTACTCCACAATGCTCCTCATCCCAGTCACTAACCCAATCCTGAGCAACAAAGTCAGGTCTCAGGCCTAACATTCAAATATGCTACACTATACTCACACATTCACAATGATACCAGCATTTGTCTGTTTCCAAAAGGCTCCCACTTTTCGGGCATGACAGGATTGGTTAGGAGACTTTACTATCTTTTAAAAGACTTGCAGATTCACAGAATGCTAATATCCAGATCTTTTGAGCTCTTCAGACCAGGAAACATCTCAACACTTTTTATATTTGAAGCAAAACATGTTTATGTTGTGTGAGAAATAGAATGCATAATTACTGAGATGAGAAGCAAAGCATTTTCTGAGAAAAATTCTCCATGAAAAGAAACTTATCGTGAAACTCCCTGAAATTGACATTTAGCCAAAATAGGAGAAACCTCAGTGCATAATTTGATTTGATTAGATCACTAACAGTGTGGAAACAGGCCCTTCAAGTCCACACCGACCCGCAACCCACCCATACCCCTACATTTACCTCTTACCTAACACTACGGGCAATTTAGCATGGCCAATTTACCTGACCCACACATCTTTGGACAGTGGAAGGAAATCCACACAGACACAGGGAGAATGTGCAAACTCCATACAGTCAGTCGCCTGAGGCGGGAATTGAACCCGGGTCTCTGGCACTGTGAGGCAGCAGTGCTAACCACTGTGCCACCATGCCACCCACTGTTACTACTTCAGATAGATAATGTGCCTTGGTTCTGGATTTGAGAAACCATTTTTTATGGAATAACACCACGTCAAAATCAAAACCTATTTTTTCATGTTTATCAGTATCTCTCACTACTTAAATGTGATTGTAATCTGACCAATGTTCCTTTTCTCTTACCATTCAAATTTATCTTTCCTAGGTCTGTCCTTATCCAAAAATTCCCACACTTACATGAAACATACTTCACTGCAAGAAAAACAGTTAAATTGAATCAAAATCAAGAGGTCATAAATGCAGCAGAAATTAGTAAAAACAAAAGACAACAAGAGAGACAAAAGATGAAAAAGCAATGTGAAAATGCAGAAATGAGCAAAGAGAAGAACTGAAGGGAAAATGTTTTAAACTGGAATGATATATACATCCTTAGGAACATGAGCAGAGAGGAAAGAATAAGTGAGATGGTGAAATGAAATAAGAAATAAAGAAGGAAATGTAGATGATGATTCCATTGGCAAGGAGTATAAAATGCTCGAGAAAAGATATTGTACATCAGTAAACCCATGAGACTACAGTCATTGTACCACAGGGATTTTGTAGAATTTAGTTTCAATTTCCAGAAATTCATTTTGTTTACGTATTTATATATTTGAAACATCAGTCAAACTGCAATCCAGGGAGTAGGCAACACTCCACCCTGTAGAGGAGTATTCAGGGGAATCATGTACCATCAAGTGATCAGTTGCACTCTCTGGCATCACTCACTATTCTCTAGATACAAAATACAATTAGAAAACAACTGGGACAATGCCCAGGGTGGGATGCAAGCACTTTGATAGGTGAAAATGTGGGGTCCATGAGTGCTGAATGTTAGGACATTGAAGGGATAAATACACAAAGCAAGGTTTGCAAACTCCAACTACCTATCATCTGCAGACATTTCTTTGCCCATTTGTAATACACACAGAGTGAATTTGCCTTTATATCAAATGCTGAACAAAGACAGATTGCACTATGGCATTGGTTGTTGCTAAACTAACATTATGATCCCAGTACTGCAAAAGTTAACAGCATACTTTCCTGGTCATCTAAGCTCTATAAAATCCCTACCTTCTCGGTCTCCTTCCTCATTGTGGGAGCCCCACGGTTTGATCCCAGCTGGTTTTTCTTAGCTGTGAAGGACAGTCTCATCCTTCTCAGGTGGCTGGGAAATTTTATCAGGAGTATATCAGAAATCTGTTAGCAGTTAACATCCAAGGCTGATTCTTCATTATTTTTAACCTTGAGTCTTGAGCTCAAATAAAACTGAACTGACCCAGAATCCACAAATTCTGTAAAATATATTTAGCATTGGAACATTAATATATTTTGAAATTCATTCTTTGTTCCCAGAGACAAGTTATTTGATCTTATTTTAGGCACCGATACAAATCAGAAGTGCCGAGACAGCTTAGTCGTGTCTTCTCAGATCTTATAAAAGATGAATGAATCAATCAGAATATGAGATGTGGTGCTCGTAAAAGGACTGTATTAGAACCGGAGATTAACACTTGGAATGATCTTCCTTCGTATTGTCTGACCAAAAAACAGGAACTGAATGTTTATTAATTGATATTTATTTTTAGTTAGTACACTTATAAATAGGATTTTGTTTTCTCCTTTCACAGTAGGGGAAGATGATTACTTCATCAACAACAGTTAAGCAAGACACATATTACACATTAACCTTTGCTGTGAGTTTTGCTGTAAATAAAAGCTAGAGATATATGAAACTGACTTTAAATTGTGAAGATCTCAAGTGATAGATTTTCGGCAGGGAATTTAAGTGGGAATTATAAATGCTTCATTATCTTCTGTAGCTAAACACTCTATGAATAGCTCCACTAATTTGGAACATGGTGAAACTGGGTCGAGAAGACAATTGTGGCAGAATCCTGTAATGTTAAATTTGACTCCATTAGAAACATTCTGGGACTTCCTGTGGAGACTCTACATTGAGCCCCTTGAAAATTGATGCTAGGAATGGAGACAACATTGGCAGTTTGGTGTCAAGAACCAGAATTCACGTCGGAGGTGCCACCAATGACCCCAGCATATGGCAGTTCGGAATAAAGCAGGTGTACAGACTTCTTAATAAGGTAGCAGTGGAAATCAGCAGATACTTAAAGGCTAGTTTCTTCATATCAGCCTGCTGCCAAATTATCAAAGAGAAGCAGCCTTTGTAGAAAAAGCACAATCTGTATGTAGTTTTATTTCTTCTGCTGTACCTCCCAGCCCAAAGCTCCAAAGGCTTGTCAATGCTACAACCTTTGTGGACTTTTACCTCAATTGAGCTGATACTTGCAAAGGTACACATGAATATTATTAAAATAACCAAACCAGTGAACATTTGTATTTGAAGAGTCATATTCAATTTGAACCATTCATATTGTTTCTTTCTCCATTGATATTATCAGAACAATTCAGTATTTCCAGAGTATAATGATCAGCTAATATTATGACACTGATGAGAAATAACTTACTTACAGTTCTAATGAGGGGAATATTAACCCCAGAGTTTGATTTTGTCAGGATGAGAGAATAGAAAAAGACACTTTGTTGCAGCATAGAGTCATAGAGATGTACAGCATGGAAACAGACCCTTCGGTCCATTTTTGAAATGCACGACAGAAATTCATCAAGTCTCCTTAGATACCACCTTCCAAATCCATGACCACTACCACCTATAAGGACATGGGACATCAGAGAGATGGGAACACCATCACCCACAAGTTCCCTTCCAAGTCACTCATTATCGGACTTGGAAATATATCACCGTTCCTTCAGTGGCATTCAGTCAATCTCTTGGCACTCTGTTCTACTGGCATTGTGGATCTATCTGTAACACATGGACTGCAGCAGTTCAAGAGGCAGCTCATCATCACATCCTCAAGGGCAACCAGGGATGGGTTATAAATGCTGGTCCAGTCAGCGATGTCCACATCCCGTAAATAATTTTTTTAAATTCAAGGACTCAGAATCAAAACTTTTTAAAATTTTGATGTTTGGAAGTAAACTTTTTTTTTAAAAAGGAAAATTTCGTAAGAGTTGATCTTAACTCGTGTACCAAAACACTAATGGAGTTCATGCCTGGAAATCCTGTGAGAAGTTCTGATATTTATAACAGCTGGAGGTGAATAATGTTCCACCATCTCATGATAAATTGGGAATGCAACCTAGTACAGCACCAACTGCTCTGCATGACTCAATTGTTCCCTACGTGAATCAATTGAGTCATCACGGGAACTGTATCAATTATTCACAATGGGTGCAGCTTCTAATCAGTACTAGTAATTGGGAAATGCAATCTCCATGGATTATAACTGTTTTACTCATAATGTAAGTTTGATATATGTTGTTTTTCTTAAAATAGCAGAAGCAACAAAATAATCCTTTTATGGCATTGAACTTGATAGAGTAAATAAACAAGCTCTTTTCCCTGAGGTGAGGGACTCTAGAACTAGAGGGCAGGGGTTTATGGTGAGAGGGGAAAGATATAAAAGGGACCTAAGGGGCAATTTTTTCATGCAGTGGATGGTGATCTTGGTTTCAAACAGTTTACAATTGTGCAACATGCTAAGAATGAGGAGGAGCAGGGTGAGACCAATCAAACAGATGACAAGGCTCGTTTCACTCATCAGCAGAAGGCAAACATGGACTGAAGGGTCTGTTTCCATGGTGTACATCTCTATGACTCTATGACGCTATAATTGAGAAAGGATGTTGAAGTTCTCCAACTATGTTGTATCTTAATCATTATTTTCTGAAGAAACAGAAAAGAATGTACCTACTACAATGAAATCACAATGAATCAAATTCAGATGACGCAAAACTCTAGTTGTGTCAAATTTGACGTCAATTCCCTCTGGCAGAATAACAAATTCACAGAACGATGCCTATAAAAACCTAACATTTGAAACTGGAAACATTCTGGATTAGCCGAAGTTGTGTGCACATGTCATATGACTGTGCAGGTCAATCAGAGCATAACAAGGTCTCACAAGAACATTGAATCAAGAAGGGTTGGGCAAGTTATCACTTGATATTGAGAGATTTCTGTAAAACAACATACAAAACCTATGGGTAAGGTTAAACTTGGGGGAATATTACAAGTGATTGATCAAAAAGAGGGTGAAGTTGATACAAGTGGTAAACTGTGGCTCAAAACAAAAAAATGAACAATGTGAAGGATTTGGAGATTCTACTCCTGCGTTTGTCAGTCTCTCTGAAAAGCAAGGAAAATATCTTGAAGTATTTTGACCAGTAGCCACTGTATTCTCTCCAACAAGGAAAAGGATGAGAACGGTTTCCTATTCCGACAGCTAAGTAGTCTGCTAATTCAGCTCAAGCAGAGAATGATCCCATCTCCACTCCAATTCTATTGGAAAAGACAGTCACCAAGGGGCTGGATCACACAGATTTCATCTTCATGGCTGAACTGATTCAAGGCACAGTATCATTTTCCATGCAATAGGCATTATGGCTGCAGCAATTGTGGCAGCAATGACAGGCAATAGTTTGCAAAATGGTGTCACCTATGCCCTGAATGAAAATACAGCAAGTGATATTTTGAATGTGAATGAAATTGGACTGTTTTACTCTCTTTTACCAGGCTATTGTTTAATGTTTAAAGATGAAGCATTCAGTGATGTAAAGCAGGATGATGAGCATACCATTGCCAGAGTTGTGCAAACACAGATAGAAATTAAAAGCCGCTGCTTCTGGTAATGGGAAAGATCAAGAAGTCACATTGCCTTATAACTGTGAAGACACTACTCATATGGTAGAAGTCTAACAAAACTGCCTGGATGATCTACAATGACTTTAATATATGTAATTTAATTTTAGTAAGGAATTGGAGTCCCTTGTGAAAGGGAAGAAGGCGGCATATGTAAAGATGAGGCGTGAAGGTTCAGTAGGGGCGATTGAGAGTTATAAGGTAGCCAGGAAGGAGCTAAAGAGGGAGCTAAGAAAAGCGAGAAGGGGACATGAAAAGTCTTTAGCTGGTAGGATTAGGGAAAACCCAAAGGCTTTCTATAGGTATGTCAAGAATAAAAGGATGACTAGGGTAGGTATCGGTCCAGTCAAGGATAGTAGTGGGAAGTTGTGTGTGGAGGCGGAGGAGATTGGAGAGACATTAAATCAGTACTTTTCATCAGTATTCACTCAGGAACAGGACACTGTTGCTGATGTGAATATGGAATCACAAATAATTAGAATGGATGCCCTGGAAATATGCAGGGAAGAGGTTTTGGGAATATTGGAAAGGATGAATATAGATAAGTCTCCTGGGCCTGATGGCATTTACCCCAGGATCCTATGGGAAGCTAGGGAGGAGATAGCAGAGCCATTGGCCTGGATTTTTATGTCGTCATTGTCAACGGGAATAGTACCAGAGGACTGGAGGATAGCGAATGTGGTCCCATTGTTCAAGAAAGGGAGTAGGGATAGCCCTAGTAACTATAGGCCAGTGAGTCTGACTTCAGTGGTGGGCAAAGTCTTAGAGAGAATGGTAAGGGATAAGATTTATGAACATCTGGGTAGGAATAACGTGATCAGGGATAGCCAGCATGGTTTTGTGAAGGGCAGGTTGTGCCTCACAAACCTTATTGAGTTCTTTGAGAAGGTGACTAAGGAAGTGGATGAGGGTAAAGCAGTAGATGTTGTGTATATGGATTTTAGTAAGGCGTTCGATAAGGTTCCCCATGGTAGGCTAATGCTAAAACTTCGGAGGTATGGCATTGAGGATACATTAGAGGTTTGGATTAGGAATTGGCTGGCTGGAAGGAGACAGAGGGTAGTAGTTGATGGATTATGTTCATCTTGGAGCGCAGTTACTAGCGGTGTACCACAAGGATCTGTTTTGGGACCATTGCTTTTTGTTATCTTTATAAATGATCTAGAGGAAGGACTTGAAAGCTGGGTAAGCAAGTTTGCGGATGACACGAAAGTCGGTGGAGTTGTGGATAGTGAGGAAGGAAGTGGTAGGTTACAGCGGGATATAGATAAGTTGCAGAGCTGGGCGGAAATGTGGCAAATGGAATTCAATGTAGCTAAGTGCGAAGTCGTTCACTTTGGTAGGAATAACAAGATGATGGATTACTGGGCTAATGGTAGGCTACTTGGTAGTGTGGATGAGCAGAGGGATCTTGGTGTCTATGTACACAGATCTCTGAAAGTTGCCACCCAGGTAAATAGTGCTGTGAGGAAGGCATATGGTGTACTGGGCTTTATTGGCAGAGGAATTGAGTTCCGGAGTCCTGAGGTCATGTTGCAGTTGTATAAGACTCTGGTGAGGCCTCATCTGGAGTATTGTGTGCAGTTTTGGTCGCCATACTATAGGAAGGATGTGGAAGCTTTAGAACGAGTGCAGAGGAGGTTTACCAGGATGTTGCCTGGAATGGTAGGAAAATCTTATGAGGAAAGGCTGAGGCACTTGGGGCTGTTCTCATTGGAGAAGAGAAGGTTTAGGGGAGATCTGATAGAAGTGTATAAGATGATTAGGGGTTTAGATAGGGTAGATACTAAGAACCTTTTACCGCTAATGGAGTCAGGTGTTACTAGGGGACATAGCTTTAAATTAAGGGGTGGTAGGTATAGGACAGATGTTAGGGGTAGATTCTTCACACAGCGGGTTGTGAGTTCATGGAATGCCCTGCCCGTATCAGTGGTGAACTCTCCTTCTTTATGTTCATTTAAGCGGGCATTGGATAGGCATTTGGAAGTTATTGGGCTAGTATAGGTTAGGTAGGACTCGGTCGGCGCAACATCGAGAGCCGAAGGGCCTGTACTGCGCTGTATCCTTCTATGTTCTATGTTCTATGTTCTATCAAGTTAGCATTCATGCCTCCTAACTCCACAGCCAAGCTCTAATCAATGGTGAAGCTTCACTGGACCCAAAACATTTTCTCTGCTTTCTCTCCACAGATGCTGCTAAAAAGGAAGAGTTTCTCCAGCTTATCTGTTTTGCACCAATCAATGAGGCAGAGCAGTGTGTGATTAGGAACCTGAGAGCCAATAGCAGCTGATCTCTCAGATTATCAAAAGATGGAAAAGAAGCAGCAGTACAACCCAACCATTCTAGTGGCTTAGTTCATACGGAAATATGATTTGAAGATGACGGTGTTGGATTGGTATGGACAAAGTTAAAATCACACAACACCAGGTTATAGTCCAATAGGTTTATTTGAAGGACTAGCTTTCGGAACACCTGATGAAGAGGCAGCGTCTCGAAAGCTAGTGCTTCCACATGAGCCTGCTTGACTATAACTTGGTGATTTTTAACATAATGACGCAGGCATGGAAGATGAAGACAGAAGTCATGACTGCCACTGGTTGCCAATGTCACATGGGTTCAAACAGTTTACAATTGTGCAACATGCCACGAATGAGGACAAACAGGGTGAGACCAATCAAACAGATGACAAGGCTCCTTTCACTCATCAGCAGAAGGAAACATGGAAATTCATGCACTGGCAAACATGGAAATTTACTTGGGGATGGACAGCACTGTACACTGCGCAATGGAACTAGCAGTTGAAGTACTGCAGTGTACTCTTCAGCTGAGGATTCCAAGAGAGCTGATGATTTTGCAGAAACAGATGAACACATCCCTATTTTCCGAGCCAAAGTTGCAAAGGCAATAGAGATACTCCAAGATTTCACATGACAACACATAAAGACCTGTGAGTATTGACTGCATCAATATCAAGGCAGAATCTATCACACTCATCCAGAAGACAGTAGACTAAGCAATTCAAGGTTAGTCTGATTTTTCAGAGCTAACCTTCATCATTTTTAATACCTTTCGCAAATTCAGATAATCTTAAATTATGAAAACAATTAAATATTTTTTACACATTTGCTGCTTTAATGTATTTCATTTGGGAATTGCTTTGGCATTTGCAGGCAAATAGGAACAAATGAACAGGAGTAAGCCATTCAGCTCCTCAAGTCTGTTCTGCGATTCAGTGAGATCCTGGCTAACCTGCAGCATTACTCCATTTAACAGTCTTTCATCCATATCCTTTATTATCTTTGCTTAACAAAAACATTCTCTATCTCAGATTTAAAATCCATAACTGACCTAGCATCAAATCAGTTTACAATGGGCCTCCTCAGCTATATCAAAACACCACTCAACACAAATTTGCAGTTGGACTTCCTGGGGTTCATCCCAATGGGATGTTATCATGTTATAGTAACACACACATCAATGACTTTGATACTTTCACAGTATTATAAAATAGGCACACTTTTCAATTTCTACAACCTCTTTGATTTCAAAGGTACAGGCTTGAATCATTCACCGAATTCTACTTTCCATACACATGATTCCATTAAAGCTACAGATTCAGTTATGTTGCTTTTTCTATAATTACATGAACTGTTTTTTCCTGGTTTAGTAGAAAGTATGAACATGGCCTTTAATAATGTTACTAAAACCTGCTGCTAAAAGGATCAAATCTTTTCAATAATTGTTCTTTATATTTTGTCATAATGGCCATTTCTAATATCTCTTGAGTGATGATAAAGCATTCTTGCCACTTTTACAATATGTGCAATAGTTATTTGCATTTTAAAGTTGTTTTTCTTAGAATCTGATTGCTAGCTCAGTGCTGATCCTGCAATTGACAAATTTGTCTAAATACTAAGATGTTGCAGTCAAAAGTACAAGTGAATATGTTATCTACATCTATTCTTAAATCTTTAAACAAATAACATGTCTAAACTGCACATAAACCTATTCATTTACATCCAAATATAAAATCTAAAGAAAAGTTTTTGCCTTGATAGAAAAATAAATATAAATTGCTCTAAGGTGTAAACTGGTATTACATTGTAATATCCAGCTTTTGTTACAGCTTCTGTCTCTACTTCAAACCTATATTCAATTTGTCATTTAAGATGCTTAACAACGGTGCAATTTTAAATCATCACATGCTTTAGTGAAAATACTTTGAGAATTGACCAAATGAAGACACAAACTAATATTAACTTGTACGTACATTGTAATGTTTGAAATGCAAGAAACAATTAATAGTGCACTGAAGCATATTTTCAGCTATACTGCTTTGTGCTTGGCTGGTGTCAGAGATGTTCTTTAATATTGATGAAGTGTGGTGATCCTGACCTCATATACAACCTGAGAAAGCACAGTAGCTAAATCATCAGCTTGCTTCTTCAATTCAATTACAATGTCTAGGATCTGTGAATATCAGCACTCCTCTATTCCTTGTAATTGAACAAAGCACTGTTGATTCCTACCTAAATTTTACAAACATACAGTATCTCTCACTGCAACAATCACACTACTTAAAGGCAATGTCAGCCTAAGTCCTAATTAATCCACAGATTTCAAATAAAACTACGCACTTATCCAAACCTGGCCAGTTTACAACTTTTTGGTATTTGGGTCATAAAGTTAATAATTTAGCTTTGATATGTCATTGCTGAACCTTCAGGAGTTTGCACTGGGATACCTTTTAGATTAGATTACTTACAGTGTGGAAACAGGCCCTTCGGCCCAACAAGTCCACACCGACCCGCTGAAGCGCAACCCACCCAAACCCCTACATTTACCCCTTACCTAACACTACGGGCAATTTAGCACGGCCAATTCACCTGACCCGCACACCTTTGGACTGTGGGAGGAAACCGGAGCACCCGAAGGAAACCCACGCAGACACGGGGAGAACGTTCAAACTCCACACAGTCAGTTGCCTAGTCGGGAATTGAACCCGAGTCTCTGGCGCTGTGAGGCAGCAGTGCTAACCACTGTGCCACCATGCCGCTCAGAAGCTCAAGCTATCACCATGTCATCCCATACAAAATGTGTGGAAATGATTAATTGGACTAAATAGAAGTTTTCACTTTTTTTTTGTATATCAATGTTAATTTTTAGCATTATTTATTGTGTGCTGAAATATGTGATGTCTTAAAATAGTTGCAATTAAACCATAAGATACAGAGAGCATCATTAGGCCATTTGGTCCATTGCATCTGTTCCACCATTCTCTCCTGGCTGATATGTTTCTCAACTCCATGCTCCTGTCTTCTCCTCATAACCCTTGATCCCCTTACTAATCAAGGGCCTATTTATTTCTGCTTTAAATACACTCATGACTTAGCTCTACAACCCTCTGAGACAATGAGTTCCACAGATTAATTATCCTCTGGCTAACTAAATTCTTCCATATCGCAGTCCTGAAGAGTTGTCCCTTCACTCTGAGATTGTGCCCTCATGTCCTAGTCTCTCCTACCAATGGAGACATCTTCTCCAGGTCCACTCTATCCAATGTCTGAAATCACACAACACCAAATTATGGTCTAACGGGTTTATTTGAAATTAAAAGCTTTCAGAGCACTTCTCCTTTGCCAGGTGGAGTGAAGAGAAGCACACAGGGACAGAATGTATAGGCAGAGAAATCAAACGTTCATACAAATGGTATGAGTGGAATGTCAACGGACTGAATAATAAATCAATGCAGGTGATCGAAAATATTAGATGGTGTGAGTAAAGTGCCAACCACTGAATTGCAAGTGAAGGGGTCTCCATCCAAGCTCCTCAGTATTCTGTAAGCTTCAATGAGATCCTCCTTATCGTTCTAAACTTAGAGTACAGAGTCCTTGATTGCTCGTCACATAATAAGCCCTTCATCCGTGCAATCATTCTGGTAAATCTCCCCTGGATCTTCTCCAAAGCAGCATAATCATTGCTTAGGTACTATGACCAAAACCACTTCCAATATTCCAAATGCAATCTGACCACAGTCTTATTCAACCTCAGCAGTACACCTTGCTCTTGTTTTCTAGCCCTCTTGAAATGAATGCTAACATTGTATTTGCCTTCCTAAACATCAACGGAACCTGCATGTTAGCCTTAACAGAATCCTGAATGAGGATGTCCAAGTCTCTTTGTGCTTCAGATTTCTGCAAACTTTCTCTTATAAAATAGTCTACATCTCTATTCTTCCTACGAAAGTACATAACTTCATACTTCCCACATTGTATTCCACTTCTATGCTGCTTTTTTGCTCACATTCCCCCCTGTCTAATGGTTGGTATGTCAGTAACTGAACACAATATCACAAAGGTGGTCTGACCTATGTGGAAGAGGTGTATAATCACTCTTTGCTTTTGTACTAAATGCCTGTATTCATAAACTGAAGATCCTGGAACCATTCTTAACAACTGTTTCAACTTGCCTGGCCATCTTAAGAGAATTATGCACATGTAGCCCAAGGTCTCTGTGCTCCTGTACTCCCTTCAAAATGCTTCATGTTTCTTCTACCAAAATGCCATACTTCACATTTTTCTGCATTGAAATTCATCTGCCAGGTACCTGCCCACTTGGTCAAATTGTCAATGTCCCTTTGAAGGGGCTCAGCAACATCCTCACAATTCACTATTTTCCCTAGCTTAATAATTTCTGCAAATTTAGAGGCTTTGTCCTCAACACTCATCTTCAAAATCATTCACAAAAATCAGAGAATGCAAAGGTCCCAATATTGATCCATGGGGAACACCATTTACAACTCATCTCCAGTCTGAGAAATACCCATCTATACCTACCCCCACTGTTTCCTACCTTTGAACTAATTTCTAATCCATGCTGCCAAGGATCCATCAATCCCAGACATTTGTAATTTGCTAACTAACCTGCCATATGGGCATTGTATCAAATGTTTTCTGAAAGTCCAAATATATAATATCCACAGCATAAGCCTCAATCACTGTCTGTATCACCTCATCAGAGAACTCAATTAAATTTGTCTGACATGACCTTTCCTTGACAAAATCATGTTGATTGTCTAGTATTAGCTTATTTTTCTCTGAATGTATATTTACCTTATCCTGTATTATGGCCTCCATTTGTTTTCCCACTATTGATGCCAAGCTTGACAGGCCTTTAGTTTCCTGGTTATCCTTTGCCCCTTTCTTAAACATTAGGTACATTTGTAATCCTTCAGTCCCCCAGAACTAATCCTGTGTTCAGAAAGGCAAGGAGAGATTCTGTCAATGGCTCCATTGTTTGCTCCCTTACCTCTCTCAGCAATCTAGTATGCATCCCATCTGGGCTCGACAACTTCTCTATTTGGGGTGCTGCCAGCCTTTTTAGCACCTCTTCTTTGTCTATCATTATACTGCTCAGTTGCTCAACATCTCCATTTTCAACTGGGCCATTGTCACCATCTTCTCATGTATCAAAGACAGAATTGAAGTACTCATTTAGTACAGGTAGTTCTTCTATAACGCGATGGTGGTGTCCTTGTGCAACCCCGCATTACAGAACAATCATGCTTTGGAAACAGCGCTTAAAGAGTTGGTGAAGTAATTGCGTCACAGCCAGCACATATTTTATATGTTCACGCTATAGAAACAGTGTCCCTAATTCATCAATTGTGCTACAGCAAATTCATGTTAACAAAAAAAGTGTATTATAGCAGAACAACGCGCACAGCTGCTTCTGTTTCCTTATGGGCCCCATTCCTTCTCTAACCTTTTACTATTAATAGGCTTGAAGAACATATTACTACTTGTTTTAGCACAACCTGTCATCCTTTCATCATGCTTCCTTTGAGCCTTCTTTATTCCAGTATTAGCCTCTCTCTTGCATTTGAGATACAGTTCCTGGTTTCTGTTGCTATTTTTATCCCTCCAGGCATCATATGCTGTCTTTTCCTTCCATATTTTCTCATTGAAAATCTAGCCCACAGAGTCATTAGGGGACAGAAGGTGGTCTTTCAACAAGTCCATATCTGCTCAGTGTAGAATAATCCATCCTCAAACTTTATCTCTGTAATATGAAAGGTTCATTTTCCTCCAGTGCCCATCTTTTGAAATCTTTCATCATTTCCAATTCCATAACCCTGGTTGGTAGTGAATTCCACATCCTTACCTGTCACCACAGAAAAGAATAGACCTTTGGTTGTACAGAACTTGAATAATACTGAAAAAAGGCACACTTTGTCAAAGATGTTTATCTTTGATTCATCAGGTTGTGACAATTGTCTGAAAACTCCTCCATATCTAGGGGAAAAGAAATTGAGAGATTATGTCAAATTGTTCTAGTATTTCCATCCCTACTGCCGTAAGCAATCCAAAATACAGCCACCTAGCCCATATAGCTTCTTAATTCTAAGCTTGCCTAGACTTTCTAGAACATACTTTCTTTTCATTTTCACTCAACATTCATCTCTACCATCTTTGCTTCTACTAATATTTGGTAGCATCCTCTTCCTTACTAAACACAAAGACAAAGTGCTCATTAAGTATTCTCATCTTGTCCTGTCCATCTAAGCAAATATCACCCATTTTGACTCAGAAAGGATTCACTCACCTCTTACTATCTGCCTAGTAACCAGTAGAATATTTCTGAATTAATGTTTTATGCTAATTATCATTCTATCCACATTTTCTTTCATTGCCAGTCTTATTTTCAACTTCAGTTCCTCTTTTAGCGACCTGATTAATGAGAAAAAATGATGAGGAGATATTAGCAAAAATGGGGCTCATTTCAGCAGAACAGGCACACAACAGACAGTAAAAGAAAATCTTTCATAACAGAAGGAGTGATTTTATTCATTGGACAGCTGGTACTGGATTGTTTTAACCTCAAATCACCACCTACAAGAATGAAGAGCTGGAAAGATAAGGAGTGCACTTTCTGAAAAAGAAACAAGCATGTTATAAAAGTTGAGTTGTTTTCACACATATCAACCACTGCAGCACAGATGTATCACTGTGAGAACAGAATATGGTCAAACCAGTGTTAAATATACAGAATCAAAGATGCTTTTGATGCAATCATGTGATGCAAACATGTATATGTGCTTGAAAACTGTGACAATATGTGGGAAATATTTAAAGAATTATAGCTTATAATGAGTAGTTGGATTTATAATGATACGATCAATCTATATGCTGAGGTATAAATATAACACAATTAAATCTTCAATTATGAAATGTGAAGCAAGTGCTAGATTTTAAGTACATCTATAAGCATTACTGCAAGTACCATATGCATAATAAATCTATGATAGTTTGACCTCAATATTTTAAGGTCTTATTGATTTTTGAAGAATAGATAGGATATGATACCACAAATAAAAACTAGCATCTGATGCATTTCATTTCTCCCTCATCCCGCACTGTTTTATGATACACAAGATAATGGCTAGTGTAAATGTGCTTATTTCCAACCACAAACCCCACCCCACATTCCCTTGCAATTCTCCCTGTGCTTTTCTCCTTTCAGACATTGGGAAGGGCACTGATGAAGAAGAAACACAGTTATGTAATTGCACATCTTTTGCTACCAGCTCACATGGACAGGATCTATGGGTGGTGAGTTAATGCATATGACTGGCCTACACTGAGGCAGGCCAAAAGTGTTATACGGATGCCAGGTCCTGGAAGACAAATTCATGCATGGATTCTGTTGCAGAGGACCCTGATGACGACTTCAGTAAGGCAGTGTATAGAAAAAAGGTTGAAGGCCTTACATAATTAAATTCTTAATGCATTGGTAGGCATGACTGAAAACCTGCTGTAATTAGTCAAGGAACAGCAAGGTCTCCAGCACCAACCAGTAGAGCCTTGAGCCAAATCTTTTCAGTGTAGAAATAGTGAGCAATGCTCTGAGAATACTTGTAGGCCAAGCCATGATGAAGGATCTGATGACTGATGTCTCAGCTTCCATTACAGGGCACGCAGAGACTGGGCAATGCCTCAGGGCTGCAAGAGAAGCTCAGACTAAAGTTGTGAAATCTTAACTTGATGCCAGGCAAGCACATCTTGCTACCAATTGAGCATGATCCCATGGTTGTGGATACTAGTGTTCAAAGGAGCTAGCAGGGTGTCGTGGCAGACAAGCAATTTCTTGTTTTGCCATTGCCTTTGCCTCTGAAAAAGCCTGCCTATTTATGACCTGTCAAAACGGTGCAGTTCCACGTCAAAACTTTAAAGACTAGAGTTGCTCAAAGCCATCTGTAATCTCTGCATGAAACACTAGCAGCCTTCCACCAGCCATGCTTAAGACTAGCACTGTATTGAAACATTACACTGGGCAAAAGTGCTGCAAGACAGGCACTAAAGGAATGCACATGGATGATTAGTTGGCTTTTGTATAGAATATTGAGTGATACATTTCATAAAGTCAGTTTGGAAACATTGTTTTGTAGTAGTTTTTATTTTTATATTGTCACCAAGAACATGTTGTGATGATCTATGACATTGAGACAGGAAGGGGTTGCTGAATAAGGATGTGTGTTCAATGGTATCATGTTAAGATAAGTTCAGCCTATCCAGAAAGGGAATGGTAACATCCTCTCTAACACCTACTCTTCTTGCTCCTGAGCTGCTTGTCAATTTCCTAGTGCCTTTATGATGGTTAATTTGTGCAGCATGCAACATGCCTTGAAAAGTCTGTTCTATATTAGTTTGTGCAGCAGTTTGTCTTATATGACCAAATGCATTTCCACAGGAGTCTTGAGTCAGTAATGTAGTGGATTGCCCTCATCACCCAGCAACCACACTCTGCCTTGGTGTGGTGGCTAAAGTTGTCATGGTAACGCAGATTGATACAAAATAAAGGCAACAGTACTGTTGCCTGGTGAGGAACTATTGACCTACACAATTGCACACCAACTGTCCATACAATGCAGAATAAACTTTTCAGTTGTGGTACTTCTCAACATTGAGATGTGGTGGCTATAGAGAATGGAATCCAGCCATAAACAGCTTCAGTCATTTTCCTTGTGCAACAGTGGATGGAAAACTTCGTAATGTTACCTGTCACATCCTGAAAGGATTCTGACACAAAGAAATTGAGGGTCAGTGGTCCCCTTTAGAGCCCCTGGTACGATAGCTGTTGCCCTACCCTGAGGTTGAAGCTCTACTAGCAAGAGGTGACAGATTTTCCTAAGTACCATTTTGTGAAACAAGAGTTGCTGCACACATTTTTCCGAGTGTAGGTTGATGTTGGAGGTCGCTATGGAGATAATTAATGTATTGGTGATCATCTTCCAAATTTCTATATATTCCTGCAATTGCATTCCATGGATAGGGAGTAGTTAGGCCACAAAGGGATTTGAAAACAAGGATAAGTATTTTAAAATCGAGGCACTGAGATTCTACGTATGTCAGAGATCTCAGCAGTGACAACTGACTGGGACTTGGTACAAGTTAATGTACGGATGACCTCCAGGTTATACACAGTGATATTAAAAATTCTTTCATGGGATAAGAATTTGTTTCTTATTTCCAATTGCCTTTGAGAAGGTAACAGTGAGTCACCTTCTTGAATTACTGGAGTCCACCTAATGCCAGTGCACCCATGTAGCGATTGATAACATGGAAGTTCAGCCAGGAGTGCATTGAAATAGTAAAATCTGGATGTTACAAAAATATGTATGAAGGCTTCAACAGAAAATGAGCTCAGACAGAGATGAAGTTGAATGAGTATTTCCAGAGCCAACGTAGGACAAGGACAATAGCTGATAGCCTGCTGTGAGGTCAGATATGGCAGCAGAGTTTCTCTGATTTCTGAAGGTCAGCCAGAAAAGGATTAAAATGGTTGAATTTTGAAGTAACAAAGGCATGGGTGAAAATTTCAGCAGCAGACCAGCAATATTAGGAACAGGCTATCTTTGCTCAGTTTACCTTATTCCTCCTGTATCTTTACAACTTCCTCCAAACTTACACTCATGTTTGGGAGAAAGTGTATGGAAATTCTACCTCATAATGTCAATTTGTTCTCTTTTGAAGAAATGATAGCAATGTGCATGGTTTGCGCAAAATGCCAAA
Organism: Hemiscyllium ocellatum; assembly: GCF_020745735.1. Lineage (NCBI taxonomy): Eukaryota > Metazoa > Chordata > Chondrichthyes > Orectolobiformes > Hemiscylliidae > Hemiscyllium > Hemiscyllium ocellatum. The sequence continues at coordinate 59,639,587 of NC_083412.1, read as the reverse complement.
TGATCAACAAATCACAAGGGTGGTTTCATCATTACACTCCCATATTATATCACCATATTAGCTGATGTCAGATTATGAGACCACTTTTACAATTGGCTGTTGCGGATGAATTCAAAGGATAACAATGGCATCAATTCCATACCCAAGGGTTGCTGAAAGATTGGACAGTGGAGAACAGCTAAAGGCCAAGACTATTGAATAATTTCAGACAGTCCTTTTCCAGTTGCAAGCTCAGCAATGTGTCATGTTCAAAGTGTAATATGTGAGTCTCTTTAATCATGACAGTCTAATTTATTGTTTATGTGTATCTGCCTATAAGCCTACTTCACTGCCTTAGGGCTGTATGTGCACACTGGCCAAGTTTGCTCCTCACCATGGGGACGGTTTGCAACCACTAATATTTTTCAGAATAGGATTGTCTTCTCTTTATGATCAGCAGGGCCTTTTTGGTGGAGTGTGATAGAGGAAACCCCCTTACTGGTCTAAGTAGAAGGGGCTGTTAATATTGAATAAGAAGTAGCATCTTGCAAGACAGCAACTAATCACAAGTTATATTGTCATGGCAGATATTGTTAGAAAGACAAGCTGCTTTGCACACAAGCCCATATGATGTCATCATAGGGTGTGTTACCTTCTGCGCCCAACCTTTCAGACACTGATACGACAGTTAACATTGAATCAGTCAATTGTTAATTGGGACGTTTGCTTAGTAAAACACTAAGGATTTAATATTTACAAGGTGGGTGTATGCATGCACCTGTCAGCAGGGATGAAATGTGACTATGCTGGGAACATCGAAGGACTGCTAAACTTATGAGAAGAGTTCATTAGATTTCCTTTATACTTTGTTGTCCTTGGTAGACTGAAGAGGAGTTGATTGCCAGGTGGCTTTTCGGGTGATCGCCTGTAGTAACCCACAGCCAGAGATAGCTGGGGATAGATGCAGCAAACAAGATCAGAGGTTGGTGGAGGTAGAGTCAGATCACCAGAAGCAGGGGCCGCATGGTTGGGGGTTGGTTAAGAGAGATAGTGGAGGGTAAAAGAGATCATAAGGAACAAAGATTGAGGAGCAAAATGATGGTGGGGAGAAAGCTCATGGGGCTCAGATTACTTGGGACTGGTGATCAGATGATGGGGGAAAGGAAAAGATCACAACATGTTTACTTGAGGGGTCGGGGGTAAGCAATCCCAGTCGTTCAGGACCCAAGGGCACAGCCTTAGGATGAAGTAGCAACCCTTTAGAACTGAGATGACAAGGAATTTCTTCAGCCAGAGAGTGGTGAATCTGTGGAATTCATTGGCACAGAGGACTGTGGAGGCCAAATCATTAAATGTGTGGAAGACAAAGATAGATAAGTTCTAAGCCATGGTTATGGGGAGAAGGCAGGAAAATGGAGTTGAAGAACATCAGCCATAATCGAATGGGGGAGCAGACTCAATGGAATAAATGGCTTAATTCTATGGCCTTATGGTCTAACTGCAGTGCTGGAGAAATACTTAACCTGCTGCAGCCAATATCTCTAGCCTCCCGTTAGCTCCTGGGTTTCCCAAGTTGTGGGATGCTCAGACTGCTGCTGTTTGATGATAATACAGAGCAATGCAGCTTCCTTTCAATATTACAAGCACAGGTCCACCTCTACAGAGCCAGTTACTGACTGACCACAAAATCACCAACGTTAAATCAGATATTTTAAAATTTGGAGCAGGGTATTTGACAACCTTCTCCTGTCCGCCTTGAAGGTCAAGAGTGAAAGCTAAAACTTTGATCTAAATATTCATTATTTGGAATGTTAATTCTTAACTTATGAGTATTCCTACATAACAACAATTACAACAAACATATTTGATTGGGCAAAGTTATTTGAAACGTATCACAATGGAATATATCATTCATAAAAACAAACCTTGATTTTCACGATTTATTTTTAAGGTCATAGAGTCACAGAGCCATAGAGGTGTACAGCACGGAAACAAACCCTTTGATCTAATTCATCCATGCCAACCAGATATCCCAAAACAATCTGGTCCCACCTGCCAGCACACGGCCCATGTCCCTCCAAATCCTTCCTATTCATATACCCATCCAGATGCCTTTTAAATGTTGCAATTGTACGAGCTTCCACCAATTCCTCTAGCAGTTCATTCCATATATGTACCTCCCTCTGTGTGAAACCGTTGTCCCTTAGGTCTCTTCTTTATCTTTCCCCTCTCACCCTAAACCTGTGCCCTTTAGTTCTAGACTCCCCCACCCCAGGGAAAAGACTTTGTCTAGTTATCCTATCCATGCCTATCATGAGTTTATAAACCTCTATAAGGTCACCCCTCAGCCTCTGGCACTCCAGGGAAAACAGCCCCTGCCTTCTTCACTATCCTATCTACCTACGACTCCACTTTCAAGGAACAATGAACATGCACTCCAAGGTCTCTTTGTTCAGCTACACTCCCTAGGTTCTTACCATTCAGTATATAAGTCCTGCTAAGATTTGCTTTCCCAAAATGCAGCACTTCACATTTATCTAAATTAAACTCAATCTGCCACTCCGTAGCCCATTGGCCCATCTGGTCAAGATCCCATTTTAATCTGAGGGGTAACCTTCTTTGCTGTCCATGACACCTCCAATTTTGGTGTCATCTGCAAACTTACTAACTGTACCTCTTATGATCACATCCAAATCATTTATATAAATGACAAATAGTAGTGGACCCAGCACCAATCCTTGTGGCACTCCACAGGTCACACCCTCCAGTCTGAAAAACAACCCTCCACCACCATCCTCTGCCTTCTACCTTTGAGCCGGTTCTGTATCCAAATGGCTAGTTCTCCCTGTATTCCATCAGATCTAACCTTGCCAACCAGTCTCCCATGGGGAACCTTGTTGAACACTTTACTGAAGGTACTAATTAAAATTTCAGTTTTCCTCTTATCACCATCATCCACCAGGGCTCAATGTGAGGGGAAGCTGCAGAGTTTTAATTACCTCAATAGATGTCAATTTGAAGACCTGTCATCCTCCCTGCTCATTGCTGTTCACTGGCATCAGGTTTCTGATAGCATAGCTTATTATTTGATCATTCCTTTGGGGATACAGATAACTGCGCAGAAAGAATAATTCTGCACAAAAATAGGAATACTTGCAAACCAAAATGTAGGTTAATGCTTTTCAGCAGAATTGTATTTAAACTCACTACAGGCTTGTGCTACAAGAATGAGTTAAATTTGACATGTCTTGCAGATCCTTTCTCTTATTTCATTACCCTTCGATAAAGCAAGGTTATTGAAAATAGGGCAATGCTCTGGAGGTGTATGCAAAAATGGGCACTTTTTTTTCTGTTCTGTTTTTAAACTGCTGTTACCCCTTTTCCCTGTGCTAGCATTTGACCTAGATTTAATTGTTTTGAGTGCACATGAAACATCAGAGCTGGTGATCGCCACATAACTGTTTGAATAAAATGTATAAAAATGAAGCATAGAATCCCTACAATGTGAAAGTAGGCCATGGTGGTCCTCCGAGGAGCATCCCAACAGACCCACCCCCAACCTTGAATTTTCCATGGTTGGTCCACCACTCTACACAATTTAGCATGGCTAATCCACATCTTTGACTGTGGGGAAGAAACCTGAGCACCTAGAGAAAACCCACACAGACACAAGGACAACATGCAAACACCAGCCAGGCAGTCACCCGAAGGTAGGGTTGAACCTGGGTCCCTGGTACTGTGAGGCAGCAGTACTAACTGTTGAGCCACTGTTACTTGTTAATGTACTTGCAGACATACTGGAGACATCTACTTCTTGCAACTTTTAAGCAACACATGTTGCCAAGTTTACAAGGAAATAAATTATGCTTTACTCTGAATAAATTATGAGACCACTGACTCAACCATTCATTATCAGATAGCAGCCATTTTTAAAAAATGAAGCACTCACATATGTTCACCAATTTTTCAATGAAGAGTGGTTTAGCTGATCATTTTAGGAAATTTTAAGAGAATCTAATTTTTTGTGGTATGCAATTCTGAAACCTCATCAAGATTTTGAAAGTTTCCATTTAACAATCAAAAAAAAAGAAGCTGACCTTTGATATTATATATGCATAAAAGTATAATTGTACTATAATTTGTTCCATCACCTATATGTCCCTCAATGCTGTGTTCTTTTCATCTAATGTTAAAAACATAAGTATTTATATTCTGAGGCTGCAAGCCAAGTATTCTGTCACTAGATGTTGTTGAAGTGATTGATTTGTCTTGATTTCTGGTCTGCCTTTTGTTCTATCGGGAAACCATCTTGTCTACATTTAGTGACCCAGACCAATTTAGATCAGAAACTTCCCATATTGGCACTTACAGGAAGTAACTACATCCTAATTGATCTAGAGGGCAAAACATTTAGTGATTGAACACCCGATGTGACCAGTATACCCTCTAGATCGAGTGATGAATAGGGAGCATGGCTAATAATATCAGAATCATGATATGAAAAAACCAAAATATCTAACAAACCTTCTGAATACGCTATAGTTTCAAAGACCTTCAGTTGGAATTTTTAAAAAATTATATACTATAAAAATAGCACACGGTATGATTTGTAATCTGATATGTGATTAACCAACCATTGTTTGTTAACCTTGGAAATAACTTTAATCAACATTCTACATTGAAAGCATAGTAATGAAAGACATTTAGAATTGCAAATCCCTTACAACTCCTTCCAAAGTAAAAAAAGACTAGGTACCCTTTAATTAACATTATTTTCATATTAATTCACAAAATCTAGATTCTAAAATGAAAGGTATGATACAGTTACACAAAATATTTATTCAGGTCATACTTGAGTCAGAAATTACATTAGCTACTTTGAATCCATGCTTCCAAAATCTTTAAAATGCTCAGACTAATACAGGTACTTACCTGTTTCCAAATGCAAAGATGCCTTCAGGTTAATAATATTGTCATTTAAGCAATTCACTGTTAAATATTTAGCTCATAAACTGCACCTGACTGGATGTGTAAAAAGTGAGAAGTCACATGACACCAGGTTATTGCCCAACAGGTTTACTTGAAATCACAAGCTTTCCAATCATAGCCCCTTTGTCAGGTGGTAAAGGGGCTTCACCCTGAAAGCTTATGATTTCAAATTAACCTATCGGACAATGATCTGGTGTCATGTGACTTCTGACTTTGTCCATTCCCAATCCAACACCAGCACCTCCACATCACTGGAGATGTAGAACAGATATCATTTTCATGCTGGCCAGAGAACAGCCAATAACATATGCTAATAAAAGGCCTAACCACCCTAATCACCCCTGTTTTTGAATGCATCATAGAAAAGAATGGGTGTTGCGACCTTTTCATTCAGAGCTGAGTGCTGTACATGTGGTACTGTAAGCAGCAAGACCTTTGAATCAGAAACAAAATCTGAAATCAGTGGGAAAACTCAGCTGGTCAGTCAGCATCTGTGGAGAGAAAACAGAGTCAATGTTCTAGGTCCAGTGACCCTTCTTCAGAACTGTTCTAGGAGGTGAAAGTGAGGTCTGCAGATGCTGGAGATCAGAGCTGAAAATGTGTTGCTGGAAAAGCGCAACAGGTCAGGCAGCTTCATTCCCTTTCCTCATTCCTGAAGAAGGGCTTATGCCCGAAACGTCAAATTTCCTGTTCCTTGGATGCTGCCTGATCTGCTGCGCTTTTCCAGCAACACATTTTCAGCTCAGAACTGTTCTAGCTGGGCAGAAATCAATTTCCACAAAAAGGTGAAAACTCTAAAAGTGTGAAAGGTTTCAGACTATTCAAGATGAGGCTCAATGTCCAGTTTCAGGACTGCCTCCAGCTTCAGACATAGGTTACAGCTTCCTTCGCATCTGAAATTGGGTGCTAACAAATTTCAACTGATCACTAATTAAACTTAGAGGTTAGATAATTGTGACGTTCTTAGGAAGGAACAGTAAGAAGTATTTAGAATCATAACTGTGCATGCTGTTTAGTACGCTTTCCTTTATTGGTCAGAGTATTTTCAGGAGTTGGGAGGTCGTGTTGCAGCTATACAGGACATTGGTTAGGCCACTTTTGGAATATTGCTTGCAATTCTGGTCTCCATCCTGTCGGAAAGATGTTGTGAAACTTGAAAGGGCTCAGAAAAGATTTACAAGAATATTGCCAGGGGTTGGAGGATCTGAGCTACAGGGAGAGGCTGAACAGGCTGGGGCTGTTTTCCTTGGAGCGTCGGAGGCTGATGGGTGACCTTATAGAGGTTTGCAAAATCATGAGGGGCATGGATAGGATAAATAGACAAAGTCTTTTCCCTGGGGTCAGGGAGTCCGGAACTAGAGGGCATAGGTTTAGAGTGAGGGGGAAAGATATAAAAGAGACCTAAGGGGCAACATTTTCACGCAGAGGGTGGTACATGTATGGAATGATCTGCCAGAGGATGTGGTGGAGGCTGGTACAATCACAACATTTAAAAGGCATTTGGATGGGTATATGAATAGGAAGGGTTTAGAGGGATATGGGCCAGGTGCTGGCAGGTGGGACTAGATTGGGTTGGGATATCTGGTCGGCATGGACAGGTTGGACCGAAGGGTCTGTTTCCATGCTGTACATCTCTATGACTCTATGACTCTATGGTAAACCAAATTCACCTTATGGATTCTTTCTGCTTAGTAACTTTAAGTAGACAAAATGCATGTGCAATTTTCCAAACACTACCATCACTAAGTCTGGGGTTACCAGCAAAACTCATTGGGTGCCATTTTATCAAGCCAGTGGAAGCAGATTTTGAGGATGGGTGCAGGAATTTTGGAATTCTATTTGTAGGCTTTGCTTTCCACATTCGCACATTGGTTTGATTTTGCTAATGATGGCCAGCCAACTGTCGAGGAATGGTATTTATAAAACCCATTGTCATCGTCCAGCCATTAGACAGGTTTACCTGCTGAGGATAGAGTTTGACAACAACCTAACATGCCAACTGGATGAGGCTGTAACAAGTGCTTTGGAACCTGCTTTCAAATGCCCAGTCATGGAGCCATTGGGATGAGAAGGGCATAGACCCAGCAACAAAACTGATGGCCTTGGAAATTCATATTTTGAAATTTTCATCATGTTTCAAAGAACATCTCCGTTCTGAGGCAACCTTGCAGTCCCTAATTTACCTCAGAAGAACACACCGCTCTCAGTGGGGCTGCTGACTATACAAGGCTGCAAGCCATTATATTGTGCCTTAGGATTTGTGCTGGATCTGAATCTGGAACATGTACCAGCACCTGATTGATGCATGCGCATGCTTTCTAAAGCTCACAAGCTGGTGAGCACAATCCCACTTGGATTTCAGTGCTTCTACCTTCATTATGTCCTACTATTTTTGATGTGCTGTTCTGTTGAACCTCCATAGTCTCACTCTATTAGTCCTGATATCCAATGATCCTCCATCTTTTTAATTTATCTGTTAACTGGAACGTGTCATGGCATTTGTTACCAGTCCTCAGTTGCACTTGAATTGAATGATTTGCTAAATATTTCAGAGTGTGTCACTTGTAGGCGAGACCAGAGAAGAATGGTAGGATTCCTCCCCTCAAGAATAATTGTTCACTACAATTTACAACAAATGGCAATAGTTTCCTGTGTGCCATTACATTTTTATAAAATCCAGATTTAATTGAATTCAGGATTCACCACTTGCCAAGATGAGATTCAAACCCATGTCCTCAGAGCATGAGCCTAGCTCACTGGATTACAAACTCAGTGACAATACTACTACATCACCACCTCCCCTATTGCTTGACCTGTTGTAGTGTTATGGGCAATATTTTTCTGCATAAGGAAGGAAAATATTTTCTTTATCAGACAAAATATTAAAGGCTGAGAATTTTAACTTGAAATATCACAGGACACTGATGCATGAATACATCTGAGGGAAAATGATTTGAATAGATCTACGTGATAAGAGTATGTTCAGCTGTTAATTCCTTGCTTACTGTGATGCCCCATTGGGTAGTACTGGACTACTTACAGAATAAAGTGCTAACTTGTCTCTGTGGTTCTATGGTTCTAATTAGTCTTGGCACATTGCTGCCAAATCACCCACCTTTGCTGCCCTTGTCAGACAACTGAAGCTTCTTTATATCACTGTGTGTCATGCTGGTTAAAGATGTTTCACTAACTGCTTTTTCCATTTCCTTACCAATCATTCTTGGAGCGGCTGGGAGGCTTTTTGCTTCTAACCCCAAACAACTGTCATTCTCCACTCTTCTTTTTTTGGAAAAATATCATTTATTCATAACATTCATAGAAGCACAGATCAGATTCAGTATTCTGTTAAATCCAAGACAATTCAATTCCATTCATTAAAGTATATTCAGTGTGAGATACCGTACTTTATTTTTGCCAAAAATATATGCTGCATAAAACAAGTAAAAATATATTTCAATTTGAATATTATAATATTTGCAAGAAAATTCAACTTGTCCCCAGACAACATGCTCCATTTGAAGAGATTGTAATCAACTTAGACTCATAGAGACATACAATCCCTTTTGTCCAACTTGTCTATGCCAAGCAAGTTTCCCAAAAGAAACTTGTCCTATTTGCCTATGCTTGGCCCCTATCCCTTTAAACCTTTCCTATTTATGTACCTGTCTAAATGTCTGTTAAATGTTGTAACTGTAGCTACCTTGGCCAGTTCATTCCACATATGAACCACATTCTGTGTGAAAAGGTTACCCCTCAGGTTCCTTTTAAATTTTTCTGCCCTCACCTTAAAAATAAGACCTTATCATTTAAAGTGCATTCTATGTCAGGCTTTTACACTGAGGCCATTAATTATCCTGTCACATTCCTCAGTACCAGGTCCATTCTGAGTTCTCTTCATCTGTCTAGACAATTGGATATTTTTCCACTTATATGTAGATTAAAGTCACCTGCAATTATTGCCATTCCTTTGTTGCAGCATGCAATATTGCTACTTGTTACATCCTGGATATTGTAAACCATTTCAACTAATGGCTTCATTAATTATAGTTAAAACAGGCATTGTTTAAAACATACATTTTAAATCCACTGTTTAGATACCTTTTCGGGTGGCACATTGGCTCAGTGGCTAACATTGCTGCCTCATAGCACCAGGGACCCATGTTTGGTTGCACCCTCAGGTGACTGTGTGGAGTTTGCACATTCTCCCCGTGTCTGTGTGGGATTCCTCTGAGTGCTCCAGTTTCCTTCCACAGTCCAAAGATGTGCAGATTAGGTGGATGTGTCCATAGTGTTCAGGGATGTATAGGTTAGGTGAATTAACCATGGGAAATGCAGGGGTACAAGGATAGGGTTGGGGAATGGGTCTGGGTGGAATGCTTTTCAGAGGATTGGTGTGGGCTTGATGGGCTAAATGGTCTGCTTCCATACTGTAGGGATTCTATGATTTTCAAACTGTATGTAAAATTCAATCATGTTATGAATGCTGCAGGATCCAGGTTTGGTTTTTTGAAAGTGTTCATGCACAGCAAGTCAATAAGAAAGCTATCCTTTACATTGTGAGGAATTGACGCTTAAAGTTATACGGTCATGTTTTAGTTGAACAAAACATTGGTGAGGCAAAAACAATGACTGCAGATGCTGGAAACCAGATTCTGGATTATAGTGGTGCTGGAAAAGCACAGCAGTTCAGGCAGCATCCGAGGAGCAAGGAAATCAACGTTTCAGGCAAAAGTCCTTCAGCAGGAAAATCCAGAACATTGGTGAGACCACATCTCAAATTCTATTTGCAGTTTTGGAAAGAGCTTGTGCAGTTTTATTTAAGAAAGGACACAGAGACAGATCAAAGCAGCTTTACCAGATTGATATGGAATGAGCAGGTTGTCTTATGTAGAAAGGTCCGACAGGCTGGGCCCATTTTCACTGGAGTTTCAAAGAGCGAGGGTGATTCGATGGAACTATGCTTGATGGAATCATATGTATAAGAATTTGAATAGTTTTGACAAGGTGGATATGGAACGGAAGTTTATCATTGTGTGTTAATCCAGAACTGGTAATACTGTTTTAAAAGTTGGATTTGCCTTTTAAGAGAGAGATGAAAGGATTTAGTTTTCCCCAAGTGCTGTACAACTGTGGAACTGTCCACCTCAGAAGGAGGTCTCTGAAAGGACTGCTCTTGCTCCCAATTTGGATGCCCATTTTGCATGTTTGTAAACATGTTGTAGCCTCTGGAATCTGTGGCCATATCCCTCACAATGCTCTTTCTGAAACTTTCCAATCAGGTTTCTAAGCCTGCTGCACCTCAGGAATGGCCTTAATCAAAGTCACAAATTAAATTCTATGTGAGACTGAACATGTTCCATTCCTACTCCAAATCCATCTCAATCTCCCAACAGCCTTTAACACGATTAACAGCACCATTCTCTACTGCTATTTCTCTTCCATTATCCAGTTGACTGAAGCTTCCTTTTCTTGGTCCCTATGTTATTTTTTCAGTGAAAGCCAGAGTACAGTGAGGTTTATTTGTCTATTTGTAACAACAATGTTTACTTATAATTCATTAAGTGATTTAACCTGCTTTGAAAGATAAGCCTTAAGGTTATTGGGTCAAAAGGAAGCTTTCTGATTTGTTCAATAGATTGCAAATTTAAACCATCTAACTGTTGCCTTCCAGTCAATCAGAGATTTATTTTATTAATCACTGTCAAATATCTAGAGATAGTTGTTCAACATGTTGACTTTGAACTAAATTCTTACCAGCACTTAAATGTGGTGCACATGGCTTCAGGGAGTTCAAAAGCGTTTTCTGAAAAGTGTAAGATTACTCCAAAGCCTAAGCTTTAACAAATAATATTTATGATTTCAGAAACAAATCAATTCGTGCTGGTCCAGTTTGACCTGGTCCAGCTCAATTTATATTTTGATCTGGTATTTGTCAAATCATGCTTCGCTGTGTATGACAAGCCATATTTCCATCAATGCTGTGCTGAAATCTGTTCCAAAACTGATATTTTCAATTACTGCGCTGTCTTAGCTTCGAGGATCTCACAAGTGTGCCCCTTAAACTAAAGGCTGTGACCTTGATATTTAATCAGCACATGAGAATTGTTCAGCGCCTCACATACTCATCAGTCACTGAGGCTATTGCTGAAGTAAATGCAGGACCCTGAGATTGAATATACCATAACACAAAATTCTGCCTCTCTTAAATTCCCTTTAACGTGTATAACCTGAATTCTTTCATAACTTCATTTTCAGACACAACGTTTTATTAGAGGAAAAGGAGCATTGAAAACAAAAAAACAACTATTTGTTCCAAATATTTCTCCATTTTTCCAAATTCAAAGAAGACAATGTTCATATAAAAAGATCTTAGTCTGCCATAAAAAGTACAACTGTAGAAATTAAATAAACAGGAATATATAAAATATACACGTTGCAAACTGAAAGAACCCAAATATTTTGAATCACTCTGTAAAGCTTTTTATTAAAGATAATGTTGGTGTTTTTGACATTCTTGCCTCTAGTCTCCATGATAGCTCCATAGGGTATTGGCTGGTGTGATCCTGAGTCGATGGTTCAATTTTCAGTTTGTTCTCTCGTGGAAATTAAATCGACTTGACTCAAATGCTAGCAAGAGCAAAGAAAATGTTTGTTTTTGGACTCTGCAGAGTCGACCCAATACACTGGCATGTAAGGGGCGCCTGACAACTCTCACATATTCCTTTTATACTGTACTTCGCCTTTCCTTCTTAACATCTCAAGGCCATGAGCCTGGAACATTCAAGTTCCTTTCTGAAGTTGTTTTTCTCATTCCTTGACTGTTGATATGATAGCTTACTGTCCTTGTAATTCCTTACTGTTAGTACATTTTTTCTGTCTGTCTGCAAGGCTTTGCAAAGTCAGGCCCTTACTTCTTTGTTTCAACCATGCTTTTATAGATTTCACAATAAATGTTAATTTTCCATTACAGTTCTTATTCCAATTCCTCCCAGGCCACAAGTTCAGGGACACTGCAGTTGACCTGGTCGGACCAGACAAGGGAGAAGGAAATCAGGTAAGATGCCCTCACAATGTCGCTATCCATCATCGACAAACTACAAAGGACCTCTGTGGAATTTGGATGAAATTAAGATGATGCTTGTCCATAAGTCCTTCATAACCTGCATCACTCAGCAAGATTAGCTCATTAAGCAAAAGGCCAAACTGTTGAAGCACCAGAGGTTGACACAGAACTGTATCCTATGCAACCAAAGGAAAAGGCGGAGATAAAAGAAAAGAAAACTGTAAAATAAAAGTTATTGACTGGAATTGAGTATTGGCAAGGATTTACTTTTATTGAAAATTATAAATGCATAAACAAATACGTAAAGGAAACACAGTTATTATTAAATTTTCTGTGGGGTGGAAAATCAAGTTTATTATTTATAAGTGAAGTAGAAAAGAAATCACTGTTTAAAAATGTCAGGAGGATACTAAAGCAAAACATTTTGGGGCAGGTTTTCTGCCAGCTAGTTATTATGCAGCATTGATGGGAGTTGCACAGAGGGACCTGTGGAATCCCCATCGTCACACATTCTGAAAGAAATGCCCAACAGAACATTCCGTTTTCAATTCCCCTACTTCTGATACTCTACAAAAGTCATAAAAAACAAAGACCTCAGACAGTTCTGTAAGTTAAGCAAAATAGTTCTCAAAACAGTTAGACTATTAAATATATAGACTAACTGTGCTGAGAAACTATTAAAGTGACCACATACTTACCTCATACATGACATTTTCAATAATTGAAGATATTCACAAATATCTGAGTGCATTGACAGAATTCTCACTCCCTTGAGTGATGTGGGCAATGGTGAGGAGGTTGGGAAAATACAGCAAAAATGGAAAAATCTGATTCTCAACTTCCTCTTAAAACCATTCAATGTTTTTTGGCCTCAACTGCTTTCTGTAAGAGAGAATTCTACATGTTCAGCACTCTCCAAGTGAAGAAATTTCTCCCCCATCTGTCCTAAGTCGTCTATCCCATATCCTTACACTGTGACCCATGGTTCTGGACTGATCAATGGGAACAGCCCTCCAGAGTTTACTGTATCTAGTTTAGACTAGATTAGATTAAATTCCCTACAGTGCGGAAATAGGCCCTTTGGCCCAACCAGTCCACACCGACCCTCCAAAGAGTAACCCACCCTGACCTATTTGTCTCTGACCAATGCACCTAACACTATGGGCAGTTTAGCATGGCCAATTCACCTAACCTACACATCTTTGGACTGTGGGGGAAGATGTGCAGGTTAGGTGAATTGCCCATGCTAAATTGCCCGTAGTGTTAGGTGCATTAGTCAGAGGGAAATGGGGCAGGGTGTTGCACTAAAATTTTATAAGTTTCTATGAGAACTGCCCTCATTCTTCGAAAGTCCAGTGAATATACTCCTAATCAATTCAATATCTTTTCATACATCAATCCTGTCACCCCTTTGTTTTACTCTCTCCATAACCTTTTGGCTTTGAAACGTGGAGCAAAGGCTGCTTTCACTTCAATGACCCCAACATCGATGTGCTGTTGGGAGTTGTAAGGAGGTACTCCTTCCCATAAATATGAGGAAGATGTTTGCAGATGACACAAGGCCTGGTTGGAAATCATGCAGGAGGTCAACCTCAGTAATATAGTGCTATGCTCCTGGATTAAGTGCAGGAAGTGAAAAATGACATATACTAATGTGCTTTTTACTCCAAATCTCTTCACACTCTCTGCTCTCAAACCTACTGCAGTACAGCATTCCTCACACCAGTTTACCTTGGGATATATCTATCCTTCTCTACCAGTGCACTTCCTTACATCTCATTCCTATGCAACATCACACCTCTCCTTCATAATCACCATCTAACAGATGAATATTTCTCACCAGTCTCTGTACCTAGCCTTTTCTCCCCCTTCTTGCAGGAGAAAAGGACAAAATGAAAGGGAGGGAGAGGCTCAGAGCTGGAAGTGACCCTCTTTCATTGACGATTTTGAGAGGAGGAGGATCTGGATATCAACAGAGTATCAAGGACCCTGACTTTGGGAGATAAGATACTGCCCCAACCCAGTGATGGAATTAGCTATCATATAGCTATGTCGCATACAACATTCAGTCACACAGACCAGGACTACAGGGGTCAGTTAGCTAGACAGCTGAGGTTACCATGAAGGTCTCAAATTCTCAATTTTGGCTTTTGACTGAGGTGTGGTGACCCTAAGGTTAACTACCATCAGTTGTCTCTCTCTAATAAGAGAGCAGCCCTGTGGGAATATGGTGACTTTAGACCAATGCCACAAAATTTGGCTCTGTTGCCCTTGTTTATTCTACACCCTGTACATTGAGTGGATCTTGTTTTTGTAGTTCCTTTGGACCAGCAAAGGACAGTCTTATGGGGAGGGCATTAATGTCATTGTTTGTAGTGTACATTGTCAACGGTCAGAGAAGCCAGATCATAATGTAAATGTAGAAGCAGATACAGGATTTAGATTTTCAATTTGAATAACTTGGCCTTTGTTAGGGGATATTAGGGTATTCTAGCAGTCTAACAAAGCATAGAAGCCACCTTGTGCTGTCAAAATATGACATATTAATTGAATTTCAGAATACTGACTATGTACTACTGCTGGAAACCAGCAGCCAACAACAGATGATTGATTCGAAGGAGTACATCAATTATGCAAGAATTGAAGAATAAGTAATCAATAATTAATAAAGGCTGCATTTATTCTTTTCTACTAATTACATGAACAGTCTGTATTTTACTAAGTATCATAACAAAAATACTGTAGGAAAAAAATAAATGGGAAAGGAATAACAAACCACCTCAAATCCAGAGTCTTATTACTACTACTGTTACTGAACAATAGAGACAGTTCTAAATAAAACTTTATTCATTTTAGACATTAGATAAACATTATAAGATACTCCACTGTCTTCATGTTGGGTGAAACCCACACACATGGACAAAACCATTCAATCGACTATTACCACATTATTAATAAGTAGATTTCAAAATCAGTGTTTGATTCAGGGGAGGTTTTTTTTGTAATCTGATATAAATTGAAGGTTCTGGCAGGCATTAATTTGAACACATTGGACTGAATTTTATCAAAAATCGGCTAGATGTCACTTATGTCGAGTTTCATTACTAAGGTCTCTCGCTGCAGGGCCTAGCAGATTTTCTCACTCTATCATCCCACACACACCTCATTAATTATGCATCAGGCTCCTACAGTAACTCACTCATCTAAAACTAGCCCCCACTACTGAAGATGATGTTCTCACCATTACTGGGATTCCAGGTACAAATACCATCCTTGAATACCAGCCATGCCACTGGCGAAACATTGAAACATTAAAGTTGCCCTTCAATGTGAATGTAGTGGGATAGCAACCACAAGATAATGCTTCTCATGGCAAATACATGGCACGGCTGTCACTCCTTTGCACATACAAATGATCTTTCCTACACCTACTGCTGTTTAGGCACCAAGCCACACACCTTACCTGTCCTTCGCCACAACCCATCTTACAACTCTCAATACATATGCCCAGCATCTTATCATTCCCTTTCTCTTTCTTCATTTTTTGCCTGTAATTCAAGTTGCAATTGAATTTTAGCCATTTCCAAATAGTCTGATGGCAATTTCTGGCAATCATAAATGTCGAGTTATTGCTGCAGTTACCTCCCCAAACACATGGACAAAGGCACCACCAACTCCAGCTTGTTTGCCAATTTCAAAAGCTTTGTGTTGTTCACATCATGTAAAACTCTCAAAGTGACTTCTTCCACCCCTAGGAAACTCTTAGCGACTGGAAGAGCAATTGCTATACAAGGCTCACCTTATTTACCAACAGAACACAACACCTGAAAAGAGAACACCCACACTCACCCGCACTGTCTTTGAGTCCAATAATCCTAATCACGACGTAGAATTAGACATTTTAATCCTGACAAGAGCCCCAAGTTTGTTATGGACCAGACTAAACACCCTCACAATATATTAAGATAGCCTTGACCCCAATTTTTTCTTATTTTTAAAGGCAAGTATAAGGCTTTGTGTTCTGAATACAATTTGATTGATCAAACTAGCAGGCTTGAAGCAAACATACTTTATTCTTACACTATAGTAAAAAAATTTCTAACAGTAGAAGGAAAAATTGGAATAACAACTCTACTGGAAAACGTGGCAGAATAATAGATTATTCAGCTACTGCACAGCAACTGTTCCAATATAGTAGTCTCCCATAAATACACTCTTAGCAAAGGCAAATTCAGTAAAATAGATTGTCTCACATAAAATTCTCCAGTCCAGGAGAAAAGAACATCAAGAGAAAATTCTGGGACTGGGGGAGAGAGAGAACTCAAGTGTTTTGCTATAGCAGATAGAGATGTATAGCAGCTTCCAAACCTGTCAGCGACTGAAAATTAAATGAAAATCCTGGTTCTGTGGGAGCCTGACCCCATTCGTTCATGCTGCTTCTATTGTTCTAATTTTTTTTTAAAAACCCAAGGCCTCACAAGGTTTTTTTAAGTTAGAACAATAGAAGCATGAAAGGATGTTTATTGACTTGGATCAGACTACTCAACATCTCTGTCTCAACCTCTTTTCATAAAATAAAGGACAAAGGACAAAAGACACCTCATAAAGCCATAGTAATGTCATTCAATTTAAGCTAACCTAGACTTCAGGGGAAGTTCTCAGAGCAGATACCTCTGTCTATAGGTATCAGTATCAAAAATGTAGGTGCTTTACCTCAAGGAAGACAAGATCCAGAAAGTGCAAATACATGAAAGTGGGATCATTCAAATACAGCAATTGAATCAAATCAAATACAACTATTGAATCATATGGATAAGAAAACATTCAGTTAACAACTGATAAGTTCAAGAATGCAAGACTAGTTGACCTATAAGTCTTTCTATCGTGTCAAATTCAGGCTGACTTACCAAGTAATAACATCAGCTAGAATCATAACAACAGCATATCAGTGACAGGACTCAAACCAATCACTACAAAGCCTCATGTCATGCTCTGACACTATGAAACTGAGGTTCCACAAGGAGGAATGTCATGTCTGGATAAGAAGCTCTGAGATATGTAATCTTATCCAGATGAATGTTGCAGAATCAAAGCTCCACCAGGGGTCTGAAATTCTGGCATTTATCTATTTAGCATCATTCCCCAAAAGAGTCATCCTTAAAAATTACAGACCTTGCAATTCAGTGTACAAATACAGCTGCTCCAACATTGTCATCCAGTGTTAGGTATGCAATGTAATTCAGAAAACTGAAAACCAAGGTGAGAGGTTTAAGCTAGCATTTGATTAGAATTGTTTACCTGGTGTGACAAGGAGGTAATTCGTGCAAAGTTTGTAATGGTCATGTTTGCTGGAGACCATAATTTGTAATTTGTAATGTTCATTCTTGCACAAAGAATGACCTGCCAATGAATTGCGACTTGATCCCAGGAGAGTGGAATTACTGAATCTATTGATTATGATTAATGCAATTGTCCCAGCAGCACTTCCAAATCAAAGAATTATACACAGCCGCTGAAAAAAACAACATGGATTTACTCTGCCCACTCTACATACGATGGCAGTCATTTCTTCTTGTTATTAAACTGTTAATTTTGGAACGAAGGTGGAAAGGTTTCAATTTCATGTCCTCCGCAGTGAGTTTCAGGCACCGTCTGGGATGCAGCATGACCTGCTCCAAACCCAATCTTTCATGTTCCATTTTGAAGTGCTCACCTTGTGCCCCTGATGACAATTCAGCCTACATCAATTCCCACATGCCTCTCCCATTACCCCAGAATTTGCAGGACAGCACATCGCCTCCAGACTGAATTCTCCCCCTGTAATCCCCAGATAGGTTGCATTTAACATGTAAGACTCGCCATGGCCCACTCTCTATCCTGCAAGAGCACAGATCACAGTTTTCTGGGAGGAGCAAGCACCTGATTGACTATAGTCAAGCCCCAAGACCGAAAGTGGATGACCCAATGAACTGACATCTTTAAGGATAGTATTACCCCCTGACTGACCATAACTCCTTTTCAGACTTTCAGACGTGGCCATTTGTTTGAAACTAATGCATTGCATCTCTCATTTAAACTGCAGGCACATGCTGTAGGTTTGACATTGACTTAGCCTGGAACCATACAGTGACATGTCCACCATCTTAACTGTTCAGTGCTATGAACTGTGAAAAGATGCCTGTATTCTCCTCTGTGTTAACAGTCATTGAAATCCCACAGAAGCTGGCATTCTTCAAGTAAGTAGAAAATGAGTGAGCGCTAAGAAGGTAAACTAGGAGCCGTAAGATGCATGCTATTTGAATGCATGAGATGTGTGTGTGTGTGTGTGAGTTCTACACACCAAACATCCTTACAGAAATATGGAAGTTATCAGTGTGTCTGAACTCCAAAGTGAAATCATGAAATGACAAGATCAACTAATCCCTTCAGAATAAAGGCAATTGTAGGTCGCACAGATCTTAACATGATTGAATTTTACATCCAGCTAAGAGTGGATCCAGGACTAGTATTTTAAATGTAAAAATGGGCAACCGTATGGACATGAATGCTGGATTAGTGGAAGTGGACTGAGATATTAGCTAGGAGATAGATGAGTGGAGAAGCAGTGGCAGACATTTAAACAGATACTTCAGAATATTCACAATAAGTATACTCCTACCATTAAAAAAGTTCCAAGGCAAGGAACCACTCTCCAGGCCTAACTAAAGTAATTAAGAAGAACATCAAACTAAAGGAAAAACATATAATTTCGCAAATCTGAGTGGCAGGTTAGATAACTGGTCAGAATGCAAACAATGCCATCGAATGACTAAAAGGATAATTGGGGCAAGGAATTAGAGCAGAAGAGAAAGCTAGCTAGAAATTAGCAAGAATTTTGTTTTCATTTAAAAGGAAAAGTATAAGTCAACTGACTGTTGGTTCTCTAGATGGTGAGAATGGGGATGTGGTAGTAATAAAGTAATAACAGATATAATGAAGAAATATTTTGCTTTTGTCTTCACTATAGAGGATATAAAAACATCCCAGTAATACCTGTAAATCACACATTTGAAGGAAGAGAAGAACTTGAGGAAAACATAATTTGTAGAGAAGCAGTACTGAGCTAACTGATGAAGCTGCGATTTGATAAATTTCCATGTCCTGATGCATTCTACAAATGATGGCTAATTAGATTAGATTCCCTACAGCGTGGAAACAGGCCCTTCAGCCCAACAACTCCACACTGATCCTCTGTAGAGTAACCCACCCTGACCCATTTCCCTCTGACTAATGCACCTAACACTATGGGCAATTTAACATGGCCAATTCACCTGAACTGCACATCATTGGACTGTGGGAGGAAACCGGAGCACCCAGAGGAAACCCACACAGACGGGGAGAATGTACAAACTCCACACAGGCATTCACCTGTGGCTGGAATCAAACCTGGGACCCTGGTGCTATGAGGCAGCAGAGCTAACCACTGAGCCACCATGCCACCCATAAGATAGTAATGAGATAGTAAATGCATGGATGTTAATTTTTCAAAGTTCATTAGATCCTGGAAAGTAACTAGTATAACCCTTCTATTTGAGAAGGGGAGAAGGAAGGAAACAAGAATCTAAAGGCAACATCTATTGTGGGGAAGGTGCAAAAATCGATCATTAAGTACAGACCTGATGATATGGGGAATATCACACTTGAATGTACATAAGATTTTCTGGCTGCTAAAAAGTAGACAGTATGGATCAAAGTGTCTTTTACTGATTGACAGCATGTTACAAGTGAGGTCCTGCAATGGTCTGTGCTCAAACTTCAGCTTTTTACAATACATATCAATGACTTAGATAAGGGGTTTGAAAGCAAGATAACTAAATTTGCAGTTGACACAAAATAGTAGTATATTGTGAAGTTGACATTACAATGATGCAGAATAATGTGGATAGTTTATGCACTTAGGCTGTATTCTGGCAGGTGAATATAATATGAGAAAATGTGAAGAGTGAAATGACAAAGTATTATTTTGAATGCAGGTTTGCTCGCTGAGCTGGAAGGTTCATTTCCTGATAATTCTCACCCTAATAGACATCTTCAGTGGGCCTCCTGGCAAAGCACTGTTGATAATTTCTGCTTTCTATTTATATGCTTGAGTCTCTTTGGGTTGGTGATGTCATTTCCTGTGGTGACATCATTTCTGCTGGTGATGTTATTTCCTGTTCTTTTTCTTTTGGGGTTGTAGATGGGGTATAATCCAATGTGTTTGTTGATAGAGTACTAGTTGGAATGCAATGCTTCTAGAAATTCTCATGCGTGTCTTTGTTTGGCTTGTCCTAGGATGGATGTGTTGTCCCAATTGAAGTGGTGTCCTTCCTCATCTTTATGTAGGGATACTAGCGAGAGAGGATCAGGTCATTTTGTGGCTAGTTGATGTTCATGTATCCTGATGGCTAGTTTTCTGCCTGTTTGTCCAATGTAGTGTTTCTTGACATTAGTTTGTAAATTACGTTAGTTTTGCTTGTTGTCTGCTACTGAACTTTGGCGATGGAGGGAGTGGATATTTGTGGATGTAGTGCCAATCAAATGAGCTGCTAGGCCTGGATGCTGCCAAGCTTCTTGAGTGTTGTTGAAGCTGTACGTATGCAGGCAAATGGAGAGTACTCTATCACATGCCCTGCCTTGTAGATGGGGGCAGGCTTTGGGGAGTCAGGAGATGAGTTATTCACCGCAGTATTCCTAAACTCTGACCTGCTGTTGCATCCAATGTATGTATTTGGTGAGTCTAATTGAGTTTCTGGTCAACCGTAACTCCCAGGATATTGATAGTCAAGGATTCGGTAATGGTAATGCCTTTGAATGTCATGGAGCTATAGTTAGATTGTATCTTATTTGAGATAGTCATGGCCTGACATTTGTGTGACATGAACATTACTTGCCACTTGTCAGCCCAAGACTGGGTATTGTACAAATCTCATTGCATTAAAAAATGCAGAACACAAATAGTTCAACTATCTTCTAATTGAATGGAGAATGAATTTGAAAAGCAATTCAGAAACAGTATTAGACTTGGTAATATAGGGTCATTTAGCTTAATTGGTTAGACCATAAAGTGACAGCAACAATGCCTATTTCAGGCTAAAGTTACCATGAAGCTCCTGCCTTCTCAACCTCACTCCTTTCTTGAGTCAGGGTGACCCCCAGGTTAAACTTACCGCAAGCTGACTTTTTAGAGTGAAGCCCTATGGGACTATGGCAACTTTAACCCTTTTTTTGACAATGAGTTGACCAAGTGGATCAAGTATCAGGAGGAAAATATTTAAGGAACAGTGATCTCTGCATCATAAGATTCAGGATGATAGAGGAAAAGAATATGAACAATGTTTTGTTGATGGTGGACAGACATTGGGGAGACAGGAGATGGCTTATTCAATGCATAATCTCTGACCTGCTCTTGGAGCCATGGTATTTATATTGTTGGTTGATTTCAGTTATTGTTAATGGTAACCATCAAAATATTGATAGTGGAAGATTCAGTGATGGTAATGTCAATGAATATCAATGCCAAGATTAGGTTCTTTTTTAATTCTTCTTTCAGGGAATATGGGCTTCGCTGGCTGGGCCATCAGTTCTTGTCCTGTCCCTATTTGTCTTTGAGAAGGTGGTTGAGAGTTACCTTCTTGAACCACTAGATGTATCCTCAATGCTGTCATGGAGGGTGTTTCAGCACTTTGACTCAGCAAAAGGTAACTATAGGTCAAGATGATGAGTGGTTTGGAGAGGAATTGGCACGGTCTCAATAAAGCCATAGCAATCACTGAATAAATGTTGTTGTAACTTGCCAATTTAAAGTTCTTTACTACCTTTGATGTGAATGATGGTGATTGGGAGAATGAAAGCAATTACTTCCAATGCCATTTATGAGATGGAGATGGTTTTGCATGCTACCTGACATATCCTCTAAACCAAACCTGACTGCCTTGGTCAATGCATTGTCTCAGCTGCTCCTGCCCCACCAAACTTATTTCTGCATACCTTGACACCATTCTGTCCCCCTTAGTCTAGGAACTGCCCATTTATGTTCAGAACACTACCCATGCCTCCACCTCCTCCATGATTTTTGTTTCCCCGGCCCCGAATGCCTTACCTTCACCATGGACATCCAGTTCCCATACACATCTATCCACCATGACAAAGGCCTCCAGGTCCTCCTCACACTCAGACCCAACCAGTACCCTTCCACTGACACTCTCATTCGACTGGTTGAACTGGTCTTCACCCTCAACAATTTCTCCTTTCAATCCTCCCATTTTCTCCAGGCTAAAAGGGGAGCCATGGGCACCTGCATGGGCCCCAGATATAGCTGCCTCTTTGTCTGGTACGTGGAACAGTCCATCTTCCGCAGCTACACCAGTACCATTCCCCACCTTTTCCTCCGCTACATCGATGACTGTATCAGTGCTACCTCGTGCTCCCACAAGGAGGTTGGACAGTTCATCAACTTCTGAAACACCTTTCACCCCGACCTCAATTCACCTGTTCCATCTCGGACACCTCTCTTCCATTTCTGGAGTTCTCCATCTCCATTTCCGACGACTGACTCAACATGGACATCCACTACAAACCAACTGACTCCCACAGTTACCTAGATTACCCCTCCTTCCACCCTGCCTCCTGTAAAAATGCTATCCCTTATTCCCAATTCCTCCACCTTCACTGCATCTGGCCCCAGTAGGACCAATTCCACCACAGAACATCCCAGATGGCCTCCTTCTTCAAAGACAGCAATTTCCCGTCCAGAACATCTTCTCTACTTCCTGCACCTCTGCCCTTGAATGCCATCCCTGCAATCGCAGAAGGACAGAACCCCCTTGGTCCTCGCCTTCCACTCCACCAATCTTCAGATACATCGCATCATCCTCCACCATTTCTGCCTCCTACAAGTAGACCCCATCACCAGAGATATATCCCTCCCCACCCCTATCTGTGTTTCAGAGATCATTCCCTCCATGACTCTCTTGCCATGTCCATGCCCCACCACCACCACCACCAATCCCCTCTCTGCACCTTCCCTATCACCGCAAAAAGTACAAAACCTGTGCCCACATCTCCCTTCTCATCACTGTCCAAGGGCCCAAAGTATCCTTCCACATCTGGCAGAAATTTCTCTGTACTTCCACACATGTCATCTACTGTATTATTGCACCCAATGTGGTCTCTTCTACATCAGGGAGACAGGATACCAACATGCAGATCATTTCAGAGAACATCTCTGCGACATTTGCACTAACTAACCGCCAAGGACATTCAGGTCCTGACTCTCCTCCATCACCTAGCCCTCACCACCCAACAGCTGGAGGAAGAACACCTTATCTTACATCTTGTGTCACTACACCCACACAGGATTAATGTGGATTTCATCAGTCTCCTCATTTCCACTCCCACCACCTTATCTTAGATCCAACCTTCCAACTTGGCATCACCCTCTTGAATGGTCCTATCTGTCCATCTTCCTTCCCACCTCTCTGCACCACCCTCCTCTCCAAACTATCACTTTCATCCCCACCTTCATCAACTATTGCATTCCCAGCTGCCTTTTCATCAGCCCCAACACCCTCCCATTTATCTCTCAGCCCTCTTGGGCCACAAGCCTTATTCCTGATGAAGGACTTATGCCCAAAACATTGATTCTCCTGCTCCTTGTATGGCCTCCTGACCAGCTGTGTTTTCCAGGGCCACAATCTCGACTCTGATCTCCAGCATCTGTAGTCTTCGCTTTTTTCTATATCCTGTAATCCAGTGTGAGATAGCTTGCGATCTTTCTGGATTGGAAAGTATTGTGGATAGTCTGCTAAAATATATACGTGTGGGGCATAATGGAAGAATCCAGCACAGACCATGATCAGTATATAGTGTGACCGCTAGAGAGCAATCACCAGATGAAGCTGAAGTTGAAAAGAAAAAAATACGTTTAAAAATGCCTGAAGTCAAGTGTGTAGATCATGTACCGATAGTGATAGGACTTGATCTGGATCATGACAAGGTGAGAGCTGAAGCAGAGATGCAATGACTAATAGATGGGATAGCAGTGCAACAGTTTGTTGCATTCATGTGCTATTTACCCAAGTTCTTGATTAAGTTGTCACCAGAGTTTAAACCACTGCACAAGCTCACTGCAAACAATATGTAGTGGCTTTTGCGACATTGAACATAAAAAACAACACTAAGGTACTACAATGTAAATGATAATTTCACATTACAGTATAATGTCAGCAAGACAGATCTCAGAATAATTCTTGTCTCGTAAAGACAAATAGCTGCACACGGAACAACTCCATGCTTAGATTGAGAAAAAGGTGTGTGGCTAGTGCTTTTGCAGGCAGCCTTTTTATTCAATACCTGTTTAGGAGAGACAAAATGACAGCAGATTCCAACAAAAGCCTCTTTGACATATTTTCCTCAAGCTGCTTCTATCTGCTCCAAAGAGTATGCGAAGAATATTGCTTAGTTTGCAAAGATATCATCTGGGTGTGAAATACAACAAAAGAAACAGAAATGCATTGCAGGCCTCAACATTTACTGTGAAGAAAGTTGAGAATGCAAAAATGGATTATGAAATTTTCCATATTCAAGGAAAAGCAATGCTCAATATACTCAGCAGACACATTGAATCTGAAAAGTAAATCTTGCACAAAGCAAGAAAGCTATGTAAGAAAATGAAACTCTGTACTTGCAGCAGGATGTAATGTTGAAAGGATAGTCTAAATGTAGCAAGGTCTATTAGTATCAGAGAGCTTCAGCACAGAGAGATGAAGTGTTTGCCCAGAGACACCATCTTGTACAAAGAAAATAAATTCATTATCGCTCAGAAGGTGAAAAATGAGATGCTGAAGTGCATTCAGACAAGCCAGGGAGGAATTGAATCTCGCCTGAAGAAGGCAACAGAAGTGCTCTCTTTGCCAAAAGTGAGCAACAAAATCACGGACCGTATCAGCCAGTGCATTGCTTTTGCTGAATACTAAGCTGAGTGAGCTAAAGAGTCCATTATAATGCATGATGTTCCAGACAGGCCAAGGATGAAGCTTATCCATACATCCATACTTCCTTATGTCCATAACAAAGGATTTTCATTTCACTGTTGATTGCTTTCTAAACTGGTAGTCATTGGTGTCAGCTGATCTAACTACGAGGAGTTAGATCAGCTGACATCAATGACTACCAGTAAGATTAAAGAATGCCTAAAAGCATACTTCAATTGTTAAGCATTCCACACATTTTAATGAGAAACAATTAACAAAGAATGACATCAAAATCAAGTAAATCCAGCATAGACTGAAAGACTGAAAGGGTGAAAGAACCAATGAAGCCAGAAAAAAGTAGGAAGCATGAATAACAAAATTAAGGCAAAATGACAGAATTCTAAATTTCACTTTGCTAAAACTGCCAAGTCATTGCTCAGGTTAAGTATTGGTGAACCAGAGTGCAAATATTCAAAGCTCTCAACAACAGCCAGTCCACATGTCAACATGGGACATGTACTGAGCAGTCTTCATCTCCATCATATGCAGTGACCCTGAACAACAAGATGTGGGTGGCACGGTGGCACAGTGGTTAGCACTGCTGCCTCACAGCGCCGGAGACCCTGGTTCAATTCCCGACTCAGGCGACTGACTGTGTGGAGTTTGCACGTTCTCCCCGTGTCTGCGTGGGTTTCCTCCGGGTGCTCCGGTTTCCTCCCACAGTCCAAAGATGTGCAGGTTAGGTGAATTGGCCAGGATAAATTGCCTGTAGTGTTAGGTAAAGGGGTAAATGTATGGGTGGGTGGCGGGTCGGTGTGGACTTATTGGGCCGAAGGGCCTGTTTCCACACTGTAAGTAATCTAATCTAATGTAGTGTTGCAAACTTCAGACATCTATCTGCAATTGGAGAAGGAGTGTCTTCACTACAGCCAGCTGACCAAGAAGATGTGATCACATCACCTATGTGGAGTTCTGAACAACCATTAGTCCTAGAGTTCCATTGTTCCCAGCAATGGAAATGTATCAGAAACAGCTATTACCATGACAACTGCACTCATCACACGAATGACATTCTTTGGAGAAGCAACATCATCCTCGGAAGAAGCAGATACATCATGAACAACTGATGATAAAAGATATGAATACAATTAGGAGATCTGCATTATTTAAGCATTTTATATGCAATGCAAGCACAGAGACTGATGGAAGCTGACTGTTAATCTTCTGCTCTTTTAATCAACGATAATTTTCATTGTTGGCTGTGTATGTTGG
Source organism: Hemiscyllium ocellatum (assembly GCF_020745735.1). NCBI lineage: Eukaryota > Metazoa > Chordata > Chondrichthyes > Orectolobiformes > Hemiscylliidae > Hemiscyllium > Hemiscyllium ocellatum. The sequence goes on along the minus strand of NC_083412.1, from coordinate 59,613,292 downwards.
GTAACTTGGGTAATTTGTAACTACAAAAGATTACACGTGCAATTTTATTTATGAAAAGTGGGTGTTAGCTAAAATGAAATTATACATTGTTTGATGGCAAGATTGTCAAAGCGATGTGACCTTTACCTCTGCTGTAAGTGCCTTTATGTGTAGTCTGTGGTAGCCATTAAACACACATCACTTTAAACACCTCAGATTCATTGTAATGTGGTTAACTCATGACTGGCATCTGAAGAGGACTTGCAAGCAATTCAGTTCAAGGGCAATTTGGAATGGGTAACAAACACTGGCCTTGTTAACAGAGTAACATATTGAAAGTGACGAACTGCTTCTCCTGAGGGGATTCCTTGCTTCCACCCTCTTGGCTGCAGTGAAAAGAGGGACCTACTGAATTGGAGTTGGTTTAAATAAGCACTATCAATTTTGTTGGTTTTAACAATCCAACCCCTTCCAATTTTATGCATTCTTGTACATTAAAACCCAGCCCATGATTTTAGTCCATACATTTTAGAATACCACTTCCAGGCAGAAAAATGTTTGAACCAAAGCACTTGTCATGTCCAGTTGCAAATTAAGCTAATGAAGAGTCTGAACACAGAAAAATAATGAATCATTCTAATAATTACTTCATATCTTTTTGTTTTCCAGATAATTTGTTCATTATTTTAATTATTTTAAGCATATTTTAAGGAATAATTTCCTGATAACTACTTTTAATTTGATGTTCAGATGCATAATTTAATCTTTTAAAAAATAACAATTCTATCTAAAAGCATTTGGCAAATGAGTTGAAATCACCCTCAGAATACCTCAATTTATTTTTTAATGGATACAAATTTGTGAAAAAGCAGACAATTATTATGGAGTAAATCAAAAAGATCAATTATATTCCTTTTCTTTCAGGACAATCATAACAGTTAAGAATAACAATGGAACCTGTTCAAAGTAGCAATTAGGCAGGAAGATAGAGCAAAATTTAATACTTTTAAAAGTCAGATTGTTATTGGCTTTAAGCCCAATCTGCTTGAGAAGTCCAGGAATGATGGGTTGTGAAAATAAAGGAAGACAGTTAGCGCTCTACTCACAGTTTAATTCCCTCGTATTCAGTCTTTTGATGAGAAATAATTAAGGAACCTGATGAGAAGAAACAAAGTATCTGAAATAATGTATTTTATCTTGACACTTTTTCAGAATTGCAGTCAAATTTAAACCAAATTTTGAATAGTATTAGTACTCAGTATTGGGACTACCTTGCTGAAGTCCCATGGTATCCATCATGAGTTATTATGGTGGAGGAACTGGAGGCAAGCTGTAACAATCAACGTCAACTTACATTTATGTAGTGACTTTCATGCAATAGAATGTAACTCGGCTGTTTATAAGATCACCATAAAACACAAATTAGGCACAGAGACAAACAAGTTAGAGCAGGTGACCAATAGCTTCATCAGAGGTCAATGTTTTGAAGTAAATTTAAGAAAGAAATGGTCTTCTTCTGCTGTTTTTTGTGGCCACATGAAAAAGGTTGTGGAGAATTGATGGGGTTTGACAAGGAAATTTCAGAACTTAGACTCTCAAAGACCCAGTCACGAATGGTTGAGCTGTTAAAATAAGGGCTGCTGAAGAGATCAGAATTAAATGATTGGAGATATCTGAGAGATTTGTTAGTCTGGGGAAGACTACAGAGGTAAGGAAAGATGCGGCCATGGAAACATTTGAAAACCAGGTGAAATTTTTGAATCAAATTGTGGCTTTTGGGGAATTTGAGACAGAGAGCGAGCATCAGTGCATTGTTGAAAAGACAAGAACAACAGAGTTTATGGAGAAACAAATTTGGGACACAAGCCGACGTGTTACAATAATCAATACAGTGATACAGAAATGTTTCAAGATAATAAATGCATGAATGAGAGTTTGGAAGCAGGTGAACTGAGGAGGGTTAAAGTCAAGTATTTTATGTGTATGACTATAACCAGACATGCTGATGGAACAGATGTGTGATTGGATATGCATCGCAGGATCACATATAACACCAAGGTTGTGAACAGCCAATTTCCACCTGAAATAGTTTCCGTGGAGAACAGTGGCGTTGATAGTCGGGGACAAAAATTTAAAAAGGGATACAAGTCATTGGTTTCAGTCTTCTGTGATGGAATCCTGTTTTAGTTTTACTTTTTCCTTTGCAAGTTAGCAATCTATGAATGTTATAACATTCATAAAACAAACAATTGCAAGGCATTGTTACATTTGACTGTTCCAAACTACTAGTTACATTAAAAACTTTCAAGCAATAATAATAATAATAATTGCAATGTTTTCAATAGGTCACTTAGAACAATTCAAGTATAATTGAACAGTCAGTTGGACATAGGCAGTCAGAGGAGAAGGTTCCTATCTCAGTCAGTCCAGAGTTAGGAGCAGGAAATAAAGACTCCACCTCATAAACCTCCTGCTACAGCCTTTGACCCATTAGAACTCTGGAGTACGGACAGCCAGGAAATCAACTCAGTGTTGAGGTTAAGGCTCAAGGAAAACTTGGGAGCTGTGGGAACTTACAATCAGCTGTGTTGCCTTAATAGTGCAGCGGAAGTAAGGTTGAAGGAATTGTTCCCCAATAAATGCTGGAGCACTATTTCTAGAAGCCAAGACTGGGCTGTTCTAACTGTGAGAGTGAATTACTAGACTGTAGGTAGCCTTTGAGACAATCCCTGACAGAGTGATATTGAGGGAGTTCTATAGTAAGGTCATGAACAGTGAATAATTGGAATCCCTTATAGTTTTAATGAGATTCAGTGAGCTGCTGTGCGATTGACTTTTGGAAGAATTCTGAGAAATCTGTGAGATCTGTCTTGGTAACATTAGATATTTGGTATGTTTTGTCATGTATTCATCCACGGTGCATTTATTACACATTTTTATCTCAGGTTAATTCAAACAGATTGTTAAAACGTAATATTTTATTAATATCTGTTTGAAATACTGTAACATAATATAGAGTTTATTCCCATTTGTTCAAAAGAATGGAAACTTGCGTTTTATTCTCTCAATGAGACCTTTGAATCTCTCATTTTGCCTGCTTTAGGAAATTGTTATTGGTCCCTAACCAGATTGTAATAAAAAAGTGACAGTGTGGTCTGGGATCAGAACACTTCCTGATGTTTAACTGAGAAAAAAAAATGTTCACCCAATATTGGATACCAGATTAGCAATCCAATAATTTAGCAGCAATGAAGGAATTGAGAGAATGATGAGCTAGCTGGATGTCAGTAGTGAACCTATGAAAACTGATGCATTGTTTGTAGATTATGTTGCATTGGGACAGTACGTTACTGAGAAAAAAATGTGTTTAAGTATAGATTCTTGAGAACGGCTGACCTAATTATGTGGGAGAGGGATAAGTAACTATTGAAAATGATACTGTCACTATGATTAGAAGATAGGAATAGACAGGTAATAGTAGGGCTGACCAACTGGAGAAAGTAGGCAGCACTGAAGTGTGTTATTATCAACCATGCTAAAAGCAGCAGACAAACTGTGAAGGATGAGAATGGAAATTGTCACCTTCATCATGGTCACAGTAAGTATCAGTTGTGACTTTGATAAAAACCACTTTCCGACAGGAGGGATTCAAATATGGTGTTCTGGGAGAACTGACATGGATTTTGGATGGTGGCTTCAAGGGCTTTGGAAAGGAAAGAAAGGTTTGGTATAGGGTCCGAATATAAAAGATTGTCAAATGTCAATGGTTGTTTTTTTAAGAAGAGGGATGATTTGAACAGTTTCACAGAAGAGAGGTACAGTATGTGTAGAGAGAGAACAAGACAACCAGGGATCAAAGCCATTACAAAACAGAAAGTGCTAGAAGAGCTAAAAGGTCTGAAAATTGATAAATCTCCTGGCCCCAATGAGCTACATCCTAGAGTCCTGAGAGGTAAGGAAATAGTGGAGGTGCTGACTGTGACCTTCCAAAATCACTGGAGTCATGGTAAATCTCAGATGATCGGAAAATTGCTGTTGTAACCCCTTTGTTCATGAAAGGATCAAGACAAAAGATGGAAAATTATAGGCTGATTAGCCTAACCTCGGTTGTAGGTAAAATTCTAGAATCCATCATTAAGGATAATATTTCTAAATTCTTGAAAGTGCAGTGCCAGATTAGAAGAAGTCAGCATGGAATTTGTAAGGGGAGGTCGTGCCTGACAAAGTCGGTTAGAATTATTTGAAGAGGTAGCAAGTAGGTTAGACCAGGGAAACTCAGTGGATGTTATCTATCTAGACTTCCAAAAGGCTTTTGATAAGATGTCTCATGGGAGGCTGCTGAGTAAGGTGAGGGCCCACGGTTTTCGAGGTGAGCTACTGGCATGGATTGAGGTTTGGCTATCTGACAGAAGGCAGGGAGTGGGGATAAAACAATGGCAGCTGATGACAAGTGGTGTCCTGCACGGTTCAGTGTTGGGGCCACAGCTGTTCACTTTATATATTAATCATCTGGATGAAGGGACTGGGGGCATTCTGGCAAAGTTCGCCGATGATACAAAGTTAGGCAGACAGGCAGGTAGTTCGGAGGAGGTGGGGAGGTTGCAGAAAAATTTAGACAGTTCAGGAAAGTGGTCCAGAAAATGGCTGATGAAATTCAAATGGCTGATGAGCAAATGCGAGGTCTTGCACTTTGGAAGAAAGAACACAGACGTGGGCTATTTTCTAAGCAGTGAGAAAATTCATAAAGCCAAAGTACAAAGGGATCTGGGAGCGCTAGTCTAGGATTCTCTAAAGTTTGATTTGCAGGTTGAGTCCATGATTAAGAAAGAAATGCAATGTTGTCACTTATCTCAAGAGAGTTGGAATATGAAAGCAGCAACGTGCTTCTGAGATTTTATAAACCTCTAGTTAGGTCCCATTTGGAATACAGTGTCCAGTTTTGGGCCTCACACCTCAGGAAGGACATAGTGGCACTGGAGTGTGTCAAGCGGAGATTCACACAGATGATCCCTGGAATGTTAGGCCTAACATGTGGCTGAGGATCCTGGGATTGTATTCATTACAGTTTAGAAGGTTGAGGGGAGGTCTAATAGAAACTTACAAGATAATGCATGGCTTGGAAAGAGTGGATGCTGGAAAGTTGTTTCCTTAGGCGGGGAGACCAGGACCCGTGGGCACAGCCTTAATATTAGAAGGGGTCAATGTACAATGAAAATGAGGAGACATTTCTTCAGCCAGAGAGTGGTGGGCCTGTGGAATTCGTTGCCATGGAGCGCAGTGGAGGCCAGCACACTGGGCGTCTTCAAGGCAGAGATTGACAAATTCTTAATCTCGCAAGGAATTAAGGGCTATGAGGAGAGTGTAGGTAAGTGGAATTGAATCACCTATCAGCCATGATTAAATGGAGGACTGGACTTGCTGGGCCAAATGGCCTTGCTCTCACTCCAATGTTTTATGTCTCATAGCTTAGTGGCAATAGGAAAGACGAAGCTGTCAAGGGTCTGGATCATCTCTGTGATGTCATGTAGAGATCGCAAAAAATGTGAAGAAGGATACAATTTCAGTGTTAGGGCAGGGGAGACCTTCTGAGCAGGAAGGAAGGGCAGAAGAAGGTGCCACTGGTGGGATGGTGTAGATCTCAGTGATAAAGGAATCCATGCGTTCCTTTTAATTTCTTTTAGCTGATGGAACAGATTTGGAAGAATGGTTTAAAAAGATAATTCACAGGAGAGAAACCAGTTGATGCAATTATTGCATTCCAGGATGACGAGGAATAATGAGCAGTTTAAGTAGATGACAGTAGGATCTGAATGTACTTTATGTGGTTTATCCAGACCAAGTACTGAATGGCTAATGACCATAATCTTTCAAGTTTGCAGGTTTACAAGTCTTCGTTGTTTCAATTAGAGGGGGAAAACTTGGATGTGATACACAATTTTTTCTTTAAAGTGTTCATTGCCAATTTTAAAGTCTATGCTATTTTAGCAGCAGAGAAAAGACACAAAAATGCAAAATGCCCATAAAACAAAGCATAACCACAGGCAATACAGCACATCAATAGCCAACAAAGCATAGTTACACAGAACAAAGAAAACCATGCACACACAATAGAATGTAGCCACATGATAAAACATAACTAGACATCAGAGGGACTCTGTTTCTTTGTGATGTCCAGAAGAGCAAGTTTGGCCACATTGGCAAGCCTCACTGTTCTTCTGATCAAGTCTTGGTTTAAAAATACAGATCAGGCCATATTAAAAGACTTAAAAGCTGCCATTGGTGAGATTAGAATGAGAAAAATGTTTTCATTACTTTTTCCATTTTATCCCAATCCAGCCAACCACACGCCTGGTTTCCAGGCAGAGTAATCTTTGATGTATAATAAGACACAATTACAATTACAACATTTACTACAGCATTCATCAAGTAACATATATCTGTGTATGAAATACTAGCATGACCTTTGTGCAGATGTCTGTCTCAGAACCAAGAATAAGTGGGAATTTAAGGCCAAATATTCACGCTGACATGCCCAAAGTGACCTGCTCAATATAAGTCAAGGGGTGTAAATTCTGCACTTTCCTTTAGCTCAGAACTGTACTCCTGGAGGAAGTGACATCTTGCTGAGGCTACACCATAGCCCATCCTTTGTGGCATTTAATGACTGTGTTCTTTTTCACCAGGTTATGCTATAATCACTTAAAATGAGAAACCCTTTGAAGATGAATATGGCAGGTCTTTGATTTATAAGGTGCAGAATGGATTTTGAGCATTTTAAAACAGTGCTGTTGGGCTGTATAAAGATTTGACATTGGTCAACAGCAAATGCAAAATAAATTGATATTGAACAATTTTGCCATGTATACTTGAGGGACTACCTGGCAGGTTAATGATATGATTGGGTAACATTATCTTGTCAGTTGTTTTAAGGTCTAGCACCTGCAAGGACTTGGAATTGTATATTTAGTTTTGACTCCAAATATACCACACTATTATCCTTTGGCAAAGGTTCTCCCCTAACAGTCAGTTCATGTAACAGCTCACTCCACTAATCACTGAAGTGTTATGCACAGAAGGAGGTCATTTGGCCTTTTGTACTTATACCAACTTGTTAAATGAGCCATCTCCTGCTCTATCTCCATATCCTTGTGCATTATTCTTTTATCCAAACAATCATCCAATGTCCTTTTCAAGCCCTGAAAAAGGGAACTTGGGCACTGAGTTTTATAACTTGGTTGCACACTTTGTTTCCATAACTAGCTTTGGAAAGATTGAAAAATATTTTTTAAATCCTCGCAATCTTTGAAAGAAGTGAGAAATCGTACGACATGCAACAACTTGTATTTAGGTGACTGTATACCTTTAATTCTGTTGCACAGCTATTGTTATATAATCATTCATTGGAAAGCCACTGCATGTTCAGCAAAGTAGTTTTTTCCATCTTTAGAAAGGCCAAACATGGAAAGATAACGTTGTCAGAAATCAGCTGGTTGTTATATTACTGACATCATACATGCTTTCGTGAGGATTTCTTCATTTTATTGGCTCCAGAAATCATAAACCCTTTTTTTTCCAAATATGTTTACGATTGTACTAGTAAAGCTCAAAGCTTTTCACTAAAATTGGTAGAGTAGGATATATGCTGCCTGATGAATAAGGGCACTTTGCATTCAGTCAGATAATGCTAACAACCAATGAAAAAATGTGACAATTTTTCTTTGAAGAGAGCAATTTTCTGAAAACTTTTAAGATTACTTCTCCTGGTTAATGATGTTAACTCAGCCTGGGAGGTAGTGCCATTTACAACCAGATTTAATATTCAGTTGGTAATCAAGAATTCTTAGGAAGTATTATTTGACTGTATTTCAAGCATTACAGAATCCCTACAGTGTGGAAATTGGCCATTCAGCCACCAAGTCCACACTAACCCTGCAGCCAGCATCCCTCCCAGATCCACACCAGTACCCTACCCCTGTAACCCTGCATTTCCTATGGCTAATCCACCTAGCCTGTACACTGTGGGCAACCTAGCATGGCAAATCCACCTTACCTGCACATCTTTAGATCGTGGGAGGAAATTGGATCACCCAGAGGAAACCCACACAATCACGGGGAGAATGTGCAAACTCCACACAGACAGTCACCCAAGGCTGGATTTAAATCCAGATCCCTGATGCTGTGAGGCAGCAGTCCTAACTACTGAGCCATTGTGCTGCTCTTCAACTTTAAGAACCATGTATGAATGTGTCAGAATGTTACTTTTAGCCTATATGGGCACAAAAACATAAAGGGTTCTTTATCATTCTTCTAATTCTAAACTACTGCATAATGCAAAGTCATCAATTAGATTAATTATGAATGTGATCAGGAAAATTCAGCATTAGGTGGTGTAATCATACGATGTATCTTAAAGTCTGCCAGTTGGTTAGTTATTTTATTTTAACGATTTTTTTGGAGTGTGCACCAGGATCTGTGAATTTTGCTCTAACTTTCCTAGCTTTATAGGAATGAATCTGGTACTCATTTACACGGTATAGTTATATGCTTTGTCTTTTAAAACCTTTCTCTAACAGGCCACAAAACAGCAATTGCAGAGTACAACAGTGCCATGTACTGGCCAAAAACACGAATCAACATTTCTCTTTTTTTCAGCCCCAAGGGCAAAACACTATCAAGCAATTTCAAAAATTACGTGTAGAAAAATCCAATAATATTTTATATTTAGTCCAGCATTTTATTAGTTTTAAATGCTTTCTCCTTCTTAAAGCTCATAGAAACATTGTTCTACCCATATTATAAAAATGTTGATTTCTTTATGACTTTCCATCAAGTTTTAAAAATTCCATTCATTCATTGAGCAAGTTCCAGTGCATTAATTTATTATACAATAATCTGGTTTCAGGGATCTGCAAATAATTTGAATAAATACCTTAAGCAAATCACAAATTCCCCTAAACCTCGACAGAAACCTAACTAACATTTGAAAACTCAAGACAATCTTTGAGATGTAATTAATGATAATACCTGAGGGTGACATTTTCAATTTTTTTGTTAAGGGGGAATTTGGGGTGATACACAATTAAAGGAAGACAATAAATGCTAGCATAGCCAATGGTATCTACATTTTATGGACTGACAATAAGAAATTAAAAGCTATTACTAAGCTGAACCTAACCCCCGAAGGGTTCAATTACCAGAGCAGCAGGATTTTGAAATGTGATTTAGGATTTGCTAAAGGCAATAAAAGTAGTTGAAATTTTCAGTAATGGTATAGAACAGATAGTGTCAGAATGTCATCTCATATAGGTTCCCTTTCACTTGGGTTACATGAAATGAGAAATTGGGTGTGTAACAAGCTGTTGATCCAATATTGCCTGTTTTTAAGCATCACTAAAAGTTAAAATGATCCCAGTAAAAGATAGTTTAACATTGTAATGATCACTACATTCATTACTGCTGCAACAACTCTATTCAACAGAAATTATCAGAGATCAATGCTTGTACTTTATTTTGGAGTCTATAACTAGTATGACTGAAAATTAGCACTTATGTCAGACACAGAAACAGAAAATCGGAGGTCAGGTACTGGTGAGGGAACAGTTCTGAGGACAATCGTGGAGGCAGATGTTATAAATGCATTTGGCAAGATTTCACAGGGCAGGCCGGTCAGGGAAGTTAAGGCCAGAGAGACGGATGGAAATGGGGCAGTCTGGATCCAAAGTTCGCTCACTGACAGGAAACAAAGTGTAATGGTTGAGGATATTTTTGTTAATGGAAAGTGGTTTCCAATGGTGTTCCACTAGGCTGTGTTCGATACCCTGCTGTTTACGATATGTATTATTGATGTAGACTTAAATGTGGGAAGCATGATTGGGAAATTTGCTGCTGATATATAAAATTGGCCATGTATTTGATAATGAAGAGAGTGGCTGTTGACCGCAGAATGATATCTATGGTTTGATTGTGTAGTTAGAAAAGGGATAAATGGAATTCAATCCAGAGAAGCACAAGGCTTTGCATTTGTGGAGGGCAAACAAAGCAAGGGAAATACACAATAATTGGGAAGGTGTTGAAAGGGGCAGAGGAAGAGAGAGACCTTGGAGTGAATCCTATGAGGGAAGCTGGATAAGATTCTCATAGAACAAGGGAGGCTGAGGCGTTTAGAAAGATTGGGCAGGGATTCCTCAGTGGAGAGGCCAATTACCATGGAGCACAGATATATGGTGATTACTACAAAGGTTAGAATGAATATGAGGAAAAATGTTTTCACCCAGAAAGTAGTGGGTATCTGTGATTTGCTGTCCATTTTGGGGGTTGAGGAAGAAACCATCAACCAACTAAAAGGAACCTAGATTTGAACATGAAACTTTATAAGATGAAGACTTTCCAAGTGCTGGAAAGTGGGATTAGAATGAGCAGTTAGTTTATTCAGCTAGCATAGACATGGTGGACTAAATGACCTCTTTCTGTCCTGTAAGCTTTCTATGGCTTTATGTTCTATTGCTAAGTTAAGCCTGTTGGGAAGGTAGAAAGTGCTAACTAAAACATATAGATCCTGAAAGATTTTGCCCAGAATTGTGAGAAGTCACTTTTCACATTTCTATCCTCAGGATCTCGGTCAAACCATTGGATTTACAGACTTGTCTGAAGGTGTCTGGAATTGGATGTAAATGTTAGCGAAGCATTGTGTTAGGTTCTTCTCAGATATTTGTGCTGAGGCTGACACTGAGTATCATTTAGACATGAACCTCTGGCAATCTTGACAAGACAGCCATTTTGCTGTCCACTCCTCGAAAAGTTGTCAGCAATGCCAACTTTGCTAACTTAATTTAGACAATTCAACAATATTCATTGATTGAAAAGGCCATTTTTTTTTCAGAACTGAAGGATTCCATGGGGTTGTAGGAACTATTAAATGAACACAGAGTTATATTCCTGAGAGGATGCTGGTGGAAGAAGAAAACAGAGTCAGCTTCTGTTTGGAACATGAAATTGAACTTGGAGCATGGCAGTTGCCAGATTTGTTGCCCGAAAAGGAGTACTCAAACCTTTTACCCTGGTGTTCTTCCCTTGTTTGGCAGATAAAAGGCAGGGAACCAATTCAGAATTTAATTAAACAAACTCTGTTTAATTTTTAAAGTACCAAAATTCAATATAAAACATACATTTACTGCAACATTTACTTCTAACTTAAACTTAACTTTAACTCACTTCATTTACATTACTTCATTCACATTTAACAGGAACTTTAACTCTTTCAGAAACAAAAAAGAAGTTGCCGGAAAAGCTCAGCAGGTCAGGCAGCATCTTTAAGTTTGGGTTGAATCAAACCATATCCTAATTCGAGTGAAGTCACCAACTTTATTTTCCATGTAGATTCCATCTCATAATTCTTTGATCTTTCTGAAGGTGATTTCAGGGCATGTGTTTTTCAAATGTGGCCTTAAAGGCTTCTCCTGAGAAAAATCCTTTGTTTTGCTAACTTATCTAAAAGTGTGCTTGTAAGCATTTCTGCTGTAGGCACCTGACCACCACTTCAACTTCAGTACACTGAACTCTGAAAGCAATAGTTATCAGGGAAGGTCCCAGAGGACTGGTAAATGGCTAATGTTTGTTATGGACTAGGCTAGACCACTCAAAACATTCTTAAGCAGGCAGCCCAGACCATAGCTTTGCAATTTGTTTTGGTAAGTGTACAGTGAAAATTACCCAGAGTAATTTAGCTAGGTTGACTACAGTTTCAAAACAGATAAAAATTTATTCACCAAATTATATAATGAAGCACAAAGGATAGAATAAAGAACCCCTACAGAACTCAGTCTATCCAAACTAGACTTAATTATACTGTTCCGAATATACACAACAGTCCCAATAAGCAAACCCCTTAAACATAGTAAAAGTGAAACAAAGCTTTACAGATCACAGTTAGAATGACAGAGGGAGAAAGAGTCCAGCAGCACTTCTTCACACAGTCCACAGCTGAACTCCTTAACTAGTTCTGGACTGAACTGCTCAGATCGAGAGTTGGTCTCACCTCTTGATTTATACAGGCCATGTCTAAAAACATAAAAGCTTTGGCCTAAAGACTCATCTGTTTATGTATAAGCAAAAAGGCCTTTCATCTCTGTACCAAACCCAGCCATCTCAGAGCCTGGCCTGTTTATGAACCCTCTGAAAAAAGCCAAGGACACAGTATCCTTGAGAAAAGGAACAGATTTTAGAAAAAAAGGACCAGCTTTATGACATGTTACATCCCTGTTTAAGAAGGGACGGAGACAGAAGATGGGACACTTTAGGCTGATCTCCGTCATTGGTAAGACTTTAGACTACATTATTAAAGATGAGCTTGCTGATTACTTGGAAACATGGGAAAATAGGACTGAGTCAGCATAATTTCATCAAGAAGAGGTCGTGCCTGACAAATTTGTTAGAATCCCTTGAAGAGGTAACAAGGAAGTTGGATAAAGGAGAGCCAGTGGATGCAATCTATTTGGATTTCCAGAAGGCCTTGGACAATGTGCTGCACAGGAAGCTGGCAAATAAGCTAAGAGCCCATGGTGTTAGCAGTAAGGTATTGACATGGTTAAAGAATTGGCTGACTGACAGAAGGTAAAGAATCAGATGATCTATCTGACTGGCAATCTGTGGAATCTTCTGACTTACTATCTATCTGACTATCTCCCTATAAAGTCAATTTCAAACAACCAGATAAATAAGAACACATGTAAGAATTAGAAGTATATGCATAGAGATCACAAGCTTCTAACAGAACATGAAACCGATTATTACATGGAACACCATATGCCTTCACTTGGTCTATATGAAACCATCTAGTTTTTTCCAGAATCCTGTAACACTTTATACACTAAGGACCTACTTTATCTACAATAGAATAGGGTCCATGCTATCCAAATGACAAAAAAAACCTGGTTGATGAACTTGAAGCATCTTCTGTTGTCCCACCTTATACTCTGTCGAATTCACTTTACCATCAATGTAAGCCTTGCTCTGTTTCCTTTTGTGTACTATTTTAATAACTGCTGACACCTGAGCTGTTTGAACCTTGCCAAGCAATTGTTGTACAGTTCTCTCATGACTAAGAGCAACAATGTCAGGTTCAGAAAATTTAACCCCCAACAGAGATTCAATTCCCCTCATGGAATGTTCTATCATCAAAACATGTGAGTAAATCCAGTTGAACTAGAAATTGTCTTTCACATTGTCGTTGGAACAAATTGTAGTTCTATGTTCCATGTAAAATTGTTTTGCTGTACGGTCTTCCAATTCATGTTTTTCAAAGTACAATTCATCCTTTCTGCTATTATACTTAATTGAGTAAGTCAGGCAATACAGAATATATGATTGATCCCAAATAAGAGCATAACATCTTGCATTACTTGAACAGTAAAATGAGTGCCTTGATTCAATTTTCCTGGTCTTTCCCGTCCCCCCAAAGCATTGGATTGTGTCATTGGCTTTCAAAATTTTCAATATACTCAATTCAAAGTGGATTGGAGTTTGGTATTGTTTCAGGATGTAATCTAAACTGATTGGCCTAATTCAAATCTGTTTTGTCATTTCCAGGCAACCACCTAAATCAAATTGTTCCACCAAATGTTACTTTTTTTTTTCAGAACACTTGGTTCTGTCAGGTAGTTCTGTTATTTTTAACTCTTTTACAGGTACAGTACACCCATATCTTCACAACGAAAGTCAGAATGGGGAATATATATAGAGGATCACCAAGGGTACACCTCACGCTGCGTTAGCTGTTAAATGACCAAATGGGATGAATTCCCAGCAGCCGAATTGGCACCTACAGCTTATGTAGTTAGTCACCCAGATAAGTTCTCAACACCAGCAGATATATCTTCTGCCAATATGTATGTAGTTTAACTAACTTCCTGCCATTGTGGGAAGTGAGAGAGTTTTGTTTCAGCTGACAACACCTAGAAAACACTTGTTGCACTAGGACATTTGCTGTCACTTTAGCTGTGTTGCTTTGGTAAGGAATGCCTCAATCCACTTCCTGAAAGCATCATTTACCACGAGGAAATATCAGAATCCTCCCTGACATGGTGGTAAAGGATTGATATAATCTATCTGTACATTAGTCCTTGGGCTTTCAACCAGTCTTGCCTGCTTCAATTCCTTCTCACTCACGTACCTATCAGGAATATTCTGATAACATATTAAACAATTGGCCACGTAAAACTTCACAACCGTATGCAAATTAGGCCACCAACATAGCCCTGTAATTTAATTAGCAGTTGTTTGTACTCCCTGATGACCTTGAATGTCATGAAATTGATAGACAATTTGATTACTATCTTCAGTTGGCACCACATACCATCCATTATTTAGAACAAGTCCATCCTGGAGTTGTAACTTAGCTTTCCATCTGTGATAGAAAGCAGGATATGTTCCATCCTGTAACTGTTCTAAATTATCATCATGACACTGAGCCTGTTTGAGATCTTCTACTTTAGCCTGACTAATGGTAACAGCATCCATGTTGGGCAATTTGAAAACTATACTTCAACAAGAACATAGACAATAGAATCAGCTGAGACAAAACTCTCTCACTTCCCACAATGTCAGGAAGTTACTTAAACTACATACATATTGGCAAAAGATATATCTGCTGGTGTTGAGAACTTATCCGGGTGACTAACTACATAAGCTGTAGGTGCCAATTCGGCTGCTGAGAATTCATCCCATTTGGTCATTTAACAGCTAACGCAGCATGAGGTGTACCCTTGGTGATCCTCTACATATATTCCCCATTCTGACTTTTGTTATGAAGATATGGGCGTACTGTACCTGTAAGAGAGTTAAAAGTAACAGAACTACCTGACAGAACCAAGTGTTCTGAAAAAAAAAATGTAACATTTGATGGAACAACTTGATTAGCTGGTTGCCTGGAAATGACAAAACAGATTTGAATTAGGCCAATCGGTTTAGATTAAATCCCAAAAAAAACCAAACTCCAATCCACTTTGAATTGAGTACATTGAACATTTTGAAAGCCAATGACACAATCCGATGCTTTGGGGGGAGGGGAAAGACCCAGGAAAATTGAAGAGTTGAGAGGAGAACTGCAAAGTCAACAACATCTGCATACTGCCCAGAAAATAGCTCTCTTAAAGGTACCTTTATCAATCAATAACCTGGGAAGCACGATCATGAAGAAGAAGAAAAGAGGACCGAAATACCGATAAGAATGAAAGCTGCAGGGGTTTTGAGATAAGACGTTTTGTTCTGTAAATCATAATCGAGGGTTTTATCGAACTACTATTAGAGAAGGGAATGTAAAAGATAGCTTAGAGTAAGGACTGGCATATAGCTGTTAGTTAATTATTCTCTGTTATACTTTAAAAAATAAACTTATTAATTTTTACCCTTAATTGTTCTTGGCCACTTGAATTTTTACAGATTACTGCATGGGATAAATCTTTTCTGTGTTGCTGGTTTGAAATTAAGCAGAAATGTTTACCTGTGTCGTAACACTTTCTAATGGCATTCTCCACCATACAGGATCCATGAACAAAAATATTCAAAAGCTGTTTGGTGGCATCTCTCTGTTCAGGTATGTCAGACATATATTCCAATCTTGTTGAATTTATGAGTCCTCTTTTGTTTTGTAACAAATGATCCCTTAGGATCACTTCTTGCCCAAATTTGACACTCATGCAATTCACCACTGTAACTTAAATTACCAGCTAAGAAAGTTAGCAATTTGGTCAATCTTACTGTGATATCTGGATCTTGAATCATTAAGGTCCATCCAACCCACTGTCTGATTTGACCAACAGTACCATTTGTAATGCACCTATCTTAACAACAATTGAATAGGAGTATGTTCTGTAAGGATAATCAATGAATTAAGCCAAATTATGTCAGAAAAATGCTGCACTTCCCAAAGTATTGCAAGAAGATGTCTTTCATACAGTGTGAATCCTTACTGTATTTGTGTTAAAAGCCTAGAAGCATAAGACACTCGTCCCAGTTCCCTATTCTTGTAGTTGTGGAGCTGTAGCTAAAGCCTGATTTAATCTGAAACAGCCTGTGTTGTTCAGTCTACTATCAGGGAATATTCTCCTTCCAAAGATGTGATAATGGAAATGCTTTGGTAGCAAAGCTACCAATATGATTTCTACAAAACTCAACAAAAAAGATCAAAGCAATTTCTCATCTTTAGGGAGGGGACAACAGCATATTGGTTGAATGCATTTCTTTTCAATTTTGCATTTCCCATGGATTACCACAGTGACTAAGAAAATTGATTGGCTTAATTCAAATCTGTTTTGCCATCTTCTTGATCCCCCATCAGACTCACCAACCACCTCGCTGCCATCTTTCCAATCCCGCACCAGATTCACCAAACACCTCTCTGCCACCTTCCAGATCCCGCACCATATTCACCAACACCTCACTGCCATCTTCCAGATCCCGCACCAGATTCACCAACCACCTTGTTGCCATCTTCCATATCCCACACCAGATTCACAAACACCTCACTGCCATCTTTCAGATCCCACACCAGATTCACCAACGCCTCACTGCCATCTTCCAGATCTTGCCCCAGACTCACCAACCACCTCGCTGCCATCTTCCAGATCCCGCACCAGATTCACCAACCACCTCATTGCCATCTTTCCAATCCCGCACCAGATTCACCAACCACCTCACTGCCATCTTCCAGATCCCGCACCAGATTCACCAACCACCTCACAGCCATCTTCCAGATCCCACACCAGACTCACCAACTACCTCATTACCATCAACCAGATCCCGCACCAGACTCACCAACCACCTCACTGCCATCTTCCAGATCTGGCACCAGACTCACCAACCACCTCATTGCCATCTTCCAGATCCCGCACCAGACTCACCAACCACCTCGCTGCCATCTTCCAGATCCCGCACCAGACTCACCAACCACCTCATTTCCATCTTCCAGATCCCGCACCAGACTCACCAACCATCTCGCTGCCATCTTCCAGATCCGGCACCTGACTCACCAACCACCTCGCTGCCATCTTCCCGATCCTGCTCCAGGCTCACCAGCCACAGCCATGCTCTGGATCTCAACAAAGCTGCTTTCATATTGCCTCTGCCAAAAATCGATAAAAGAGAAAAAAAACTTGAAAACAAGATTTTAAAAACTGAGAAAAAAGCTGACATAGTGGACAATCCCTGGGCACAGGAGCCCTGAAGCTGCCTACACTGCCTACAGTGTGGCATTACACCCCCACACTGGAGAGGCCTGGCACAGTCATGCTTTTGGATTTGCATCCGGTACTGGTGGATAAAGTGAAGCAATGTCCTCTGCTTCCCTTCTGTACCCCTGGGCTGATTCCTGTCCTTGTGTCTGTCCTTGTCAGTACCGTCAAGGTGATCTACAATCCCAGGCAAAGTGACACAGTCGATCACAATTGCAACACTATACTGGAGGTCTGGTGTCCCCTTGCCATTGGCATCTACCTCTACCCACAGGCATTGCATATGGAGGCAGGAAACCTGAGGATTAACATTCCCCCCACACCTTCTTCCTCGAGGTCTTTAATTTCTTTGCAGTTGACCAACATTATGACCTTTTACAGGAAACAGTTTCCCACACTTATTCCCTTTGCCCTCATTTACCTCTGGAATTTCCTTCTCAAAGCTCAAACCATTCACCTTACTAATAGTTGTGGAATTCTGTGCCACAGAAAGCAGTTGAGACCAAAACATTGAGTGATATCAAGAAGAAATTAGATATAGTTCTTTGTGCTAAAAGGATCAAGGGGTATGGGGACAAATTAGGAACAGAGAATTGTGTTGAATGACTAGCCATGATCCTATTGAATGGTGGAGCAGGTTTGGAGAATTAACTGGTCTACTCCTGCTTCACATTTCTATGTTTCTATGGGATATTCCCAGATAAACAGAACAGATGCATTCCAATGAGTAAGAACAATTCCAAGGGATAGACCCACCACCTAAGATTTACCAGAAAACTAAAAGATGATAATAAACTCCAAAAAATGATATAATTGTGCAAAAATGGACAGCAAGTCAGCAGCTTGGACAGAATACAACAAGCAGCTAGAACAGTTAAAAATTAATAAGAAAGGAAAAATTTGGAGTACAAGAGAAAGCTAGCCATAAGTATAAATATTTAAATAAAGTTAGAGAATATTGATATTATAGAAAGTAAGTCTGAAGAATTATTAAAGCAAAATCAACTCAAAGCAGGTCCCTTGGAAAGGTCTTTTGCATACACCATGAGGGCGGTGGTGTATAAACATCCCTCACACAAACTTAGTGGAAAACCAAGCGGAAAAAATTGAAAGGGCAATCTTTACAGAAATTCAGATCAAAATCTCATTTTACTGCCTTGTTCCTCATTCTAATCTCAAGTTCCCCTTAAGAAATAAAACAATTTTAATTTTGAAATCAATGTCTTTCTGAGGGAGGCGGATGACAGAGGAGGTGAGGGAGGAGACGTGCGGGAAATTTGATCTCTCGGCAGTATCCATTAATCTCCTGTAAACCGTGGTACAGGATTTGTTGGTTTGCTCATGAAGGGGAACTTAACTTGCTATTGCACAGAAGCAGTGAATATCCCGGCACTGACCGGTTGAGTGTTGCTATTCCTTTCTGTCTGTGAGCAGCAGTGAGTGTGATGTGAGTCAGTGAGCGGTCCACCCCCCGCACCAAGGTCGCTGTGACCGGCATTTCCTGCACAATGACCAACAGCTCCAAGTAGCCAGTGAGACAGCGTCATCCTCAGGAACATGGGCTCAGCTCTCAGGCTCTGGCTCTTCCTCTTGGGTAAGGATTGCCTTTGATTCCAGGGAGCAGTCATTGCAGTTAGACTCGGGTTCTGTGGAGATGATGTTCCCATTTGTTGTCACATTATGTTCCAGGGCCTGTTGTCCCTCTGGAAGTGATTGAGTCTCCTCCAGCTCTCTCTCTCCTGAGAGGGCAGACCGCTCGGATTAACTGCAGCCTGGTACCGGGAGAGGAGCGGGCGGAGCGGGTGAGATATTATTGGTGTCGGGCAAGAGACAATCCTGACTTCAGCGGCAAAGGATCCAGGAACTTCCTGGAAAACAGCCCTCGTATGTCAGTGTCAGTGTCAGAGAGTTTCCTCATTATCCGGGAGCTGATGGTGAATGATTCTGACACTTACCGCTGTGTGGTTCTCAGACAGAAACCTCGGCCCTGGAAATACTTCCAGGGAAATGGAATGACATTGAACATTCAAGGTAATTGTGGAAGATCCAAAATAGTCAGCAGGAAGGGCTGCATCTGGAGAGAGAGAGAGAGAAACAGGTCATGGGTCAGGTTGGTCAGAACTGGAAGAAGTTGGAGGTTTAATAGTTGAACAGTTTATCAAAGTGGTTTATCTGAGCCGTGCCCCAGAGACAGCCTGACCTGCTGAGTGTTCCCAGAATCCGCGAGGTTTTGTTGCTGATTCAGTGTCTGGACAGAATAGACAGGGAGAGTCTATCCCCATGTCCCAAACCAAGCGGTACAGGTTCACACTGAAGATCATCCGAAACAGAGTCCACATATGGGCTCGGTTTTACCCGCACTCCCCCGGACTGGGACAGAGACAGATTTCATCATGAAGTTCAAAACATTCTGAAGAGAAACATTTCTCAGAGTTTCCGAATAAGGCGGCTGTCGAACCAGCAGGGACACGATGGGCCAAATGTCAAGGTGAGAGTGGTGCTGGAAAAGCACAGCAAGTCAGGCAGCATCCGAGGAGCAGGAGAATCGACGTTTGGGACAAAAGCCCTTCAGCAGCCCTTCACGTCAGGCTCACTGAACCTCCAGCCTGACCTGATGTGTTTTTCCAGCACCACTCTAACCTTGACTCTGACCTCCAGCATCTGCAGTCCTCCCTTTCGCCACGATGGGCCAAATGGCCTGGTTCTGTGCAGTGAGCTTTCTCTGAGAAGATGAAGGGAGAGTGAAATAACTCAATGTGTGAGAGAAGGAAACAGAAACAGTGCCCAGAATCACAGAGACAGAGCCCACACTGGGATGTTGTGTGGGAGCACAGGGTCTGCCCGGGGGTTACCTGGAATCTCACAGTAACCACCCACCAGCAACACCTGCTTTTCGATCGGATCCTTTCAGTCCCATCCTTTTCAACACTTAGTTTGAAGAAAGCCGCTCATAGTTCTATTAGTCTTAAAATAGTGATGGAAAAGCATAGACAAGATGTAAAAGTTGATGTTCTAATTTTGGAGGGAGGCCCTTTTTGATGGTATTCGTCCAAAACTTTTAAAAGTTGATAGAGTGCGGATGGTCACAGGTAAAGTGACGGCTGGAAAATGGGAAGCCTTCAGAAATGAGATAAGGAGAGTCCAGAGACAAATTGTTCTTGCTAGGGTAAAAGGCAAGGCTGATAGGTGTAAGGAATGCTGGATGACTAAAGAAATTGAGGTTTTGGTCAAGAAGAAGAAGAAAGCATACGTCAGGTATAGACAGCAGCGATCAAGTGAATTCTCAGAAAAGTACAGAGGCAGAAGAAATATACTTCAGAGGGAAATCAGGAAGGCAAAAAGGGGACATGAGATAGCATTGGCAAATAGGGTTAAGGAGAATGCAAAGGGATTTTATAAATACGTTAAGGACAAAAGGGTAACTAGGGAGAGAATATGGCCCCTCAAACATCAGCAAGGCAGACTATGTGTGGAGCTGCAGGAGATGGGGTATATACTAAATGAGTATTTAGCATCAGTATTTACTGTGGAAAAGGATGTGGAAGATATAGAATGCAGGGAAATAGATGGCGACATCTTGAAAAATGTCCAGATTACAGAGGATGAGGTGCTGGATGTCTTAAAATGCATAAACGTGGATAAATCCCCAGGACCTGATCAGGTATACTATTGAACTATGTGGGAAGCTATGGAAGTGATTGCTGGGCACCTTTTTGATATATCTGTATTATTGATAGTCACAGGTGAGGTGCAGGAAGACTGGACATAAGCAAACTGTGGGCGGCACAGTGGCACAGTGGTTAGCACTGCTGCCCCACAGCGCCAGAGACTCGGGTTCAATTCCCACCTCAGGCGACTGACTGTGTGGAGTTTGCACGTTCTCCCCGTGTCTGTGGGGGTTTCCTCCAGGTGCTCCAGTTTCCTCCCACAGTCCAAAGATGTGCAGGTCAGGTGAATTGGCCATGTTAAATTGCCCGTAGTGTTAGGTAAGGGGCAAATATAAGGGTATGGGTGGGTTCTGCTTCGGCGGGTCGGTGTGGACTTGTTGGGCTGAAGGGCCTGTTTCCACACTTTAAGTAATCTAATCTAATCTAACCTGGTGCCATAGTTTAAGAAAGGTGCTAAGGAAAAGCCAGGGAACTATAGGCCAGTGAGGATGTCATTGGTCATGGGCAAATTGTTGAAGGGAATCCTGAGGGACAGAATTTACATGTATTTGGAAAGGCAAGGACTGATTGGGGATAGTTAACATGGCTTTGTATGTGTGAAATCATATCTCACTAACTTAATTGAGTTTTTTTGAAGAAGTAACAAAGAGGATTGATGAGAATAGAGCAGTGGACATGATAAATATGGACTTCAGTAAGGCGTTTGACAAAGTTCCTCATGGGAGATTGCTTAGCAAGGTTAGATCTCATGGAATACAGGGAGAACTAGCCATTATGATACAGAACTGGCTCGAAGATAGGAAACAGTGGAGGGTTGTTTTTCAGACTGGAAGCCTGTGACCAGTGGAGTGCCACAAGATCCATGCTGGGTCCACTTCTTTTCATCATTTATGTAAACAACTTGGATGTGAACAAAGGAGGCATGGTTAGCAAGTTTGTAGATGACTCCAAAATTGGTGGTGTAGTGGACAGCGAAGAAGGTTACCTCAGATTACAACAGGATCTTTATCAACTGGGCCAATGGGCTGAGAAGTGGCAGATGGAGTTTAAGTTAGGTAAATGTGAGGTGCTGCATTTTGGAAATGCAAATCAGGGCAGGACTTAAACACAATATATGGTCCTGGGAAGTGTTGCTAAACAAAAAAACATTGGAGTACAGATTAATTTTTCCTTGAGCGTAGAGTGCAGGTAGATAGGATATTGAAGAAGGTGTTTGGTATGCTTTCCTTTATTGGTCAGGGCATTGAGTATATGAGTTGGGAGGTCATATTGCGACTATACAGAACATTGGTTAGGCAACTGTTGGAATATTGCATGCAATTCTGGTCTCCTTCCTATCGGAAGGATGTTGTGAAACTTGAAAGGATTCAGAAAAGATTTACAAGGACCTTGCCAGGGTGGGAGGAATTGAGCTACAGGGAGAGGCTGAATAGGCTGGAGCTATGTTCCCTGGAGTGTTGGAGGCTGAGGGGTGACCTTATAGAGGTTTCTAAAATCACAAAGGGCATGGATAGGGTAAATAGACAAGGTATTTTCCCTGGGGTGGGAGTGGGGGGGTCCAGAACTAGAGGGCATAGAATTAGGGTGAGAGGACAAGGACTTAAAAGAACCGTAAGGGGCAATGTTATCACACAGAGGATTTGGTGGATGCTGGGATGATTATAACATTTAAAAGGTATCTGGATGGGTATATGAATAGGAAGGATTTAAAGGGATATGGGCCAGGTGCTTGTAAGTGGGACTGGACTAAATGTAGGATATCTAGTCAGCATGGACGAGTTGGATGGAAGGGTTTATTTTCATGCTGTACAACTCAATGATGAGTCACAGAGCCATTGAGATGTACATCATAGAAATAGACCCTTCGATCCAACTCGCTAATGATGACCAGATATCCTAACCTAATCAAGTCCCATTTGCCAGCACTTAGCCCATATCCCTCCAAACCCTTCCTATTCATATACCCATCCAGATGCCTTTTAAGTGTTGAATTGTACCAGACTCCACCACTTCCTCTGGCAGCCCATTCCACATACGCACCACCCTCTGCATGAAAATGTTGCCCCTTAGGTCTCTTTTATGTTCTTTACCCTCTCAGCCTAAACTATGCCCTCTAGTTTTGGACTCCCCCACCCAAGGGAAAAAAACCTTGTCTATTTATCCTATCCATGCCACTCATGATTTTATAAACCTCTGTAAGGTCACCCCTCAGCCTCTGACGCTCCAGGGAAAATAGCCTCAGCCTATTCAACCTCTCCTTACCACTCAAACCCTCTAACCCTGGCAGCATACTTGTAAATTTTTTCTGAACCCTTTCAAGTTTCACAATATCCTTCCAATAGGAAGGAGATCAGCATTGCACGTAATTTTCCAAAAGTGAACTAACTAATGTCCTTACAGCCGCAACATGACCTCCCAACTGGTAGACTCAATGCTCTGGCCAATAAAGGAAAGCATACCAAATGTCTTCTTCACTACTCTATCTACCTGTGACTCCATAGAACATAGAACAATACAACGCAGAACAGGCTCTTCAGCCCTCAGTGTTGCGCCGACCTGTGAACTATTCTCAGCTCGTCCCCCTACACTATCCCAAAGTCACCCATGTGCTTATCTAAGGATTGTTTAAATCTCCCTAATGTGCCTGAGTTGACTACATTAGCAGGTAAGGCATTCCACACCCTTACCACTCTCTGAGTAAAGAACCTGCCTCAGACATATGTCTTAAATCTGTCACCTCTCCATTTGTAGTTATGCCCCCTCCTACATGCTGACATCATCATCATCCTAGGAAGAAGACTTTCACTGTCTACCCTATCTAATCCTCTGATCATCTTGTAGAATCTATGATTCTATGACAAAACTCTCTAATCCGAACTATAACAGCGAAAGATCCGATTTCCAACAAGCCAATTGCAAATATCGAAAGTGATTTTGTGAAAAAGTTTACTTTTCTCATTTTCTTGAACATCCTGCTCCAAAAAAACCACAACTCGACCGCGTGTCGGGACGAAACGGATTGAGACCCCCGGTTCTCATTCTGACCCACATTGTGAGGAGGGGTCTGTCTCCTGGTGTCGGTGATTTGGTAATCGGGGTACAAGTTATTAAACCCATTCTGCACTGTCCCATTGAGTATCCAAGTTTTAGGCTGTTTTAACCATCCCTCTCCTTGCTACCTGCCGATTTCTATTTGCTACAATGAAGATTGACACAATGTGTGTTGTTTTGATGTGTTTATTTAGCGAAACCTGAAATCTGACAGCGGATCCCCAGGATGAAGGCGTTGGGATTCAGACACTGACTTGTTTGGCTGCGGGATTTTTCCCGAGGGATCTGACCATTTCCTGGATTGTTGAGGGGGATGTCTCCTACCAGGAGGAGCCGGGCTCGCTGACAGTAAACACGGACAGCAGTTACAACCTGAGCTCCCGGCTGCGGATTGCAAAGCCCCAGCGGGAGCAGGGAGCCGCCGTCTCCTGTCACATTCAGCACAGCACCTTCACTGGGTCAGTGAGGACAAGGCTCAGAGCCAGTCCAGATAGGTGCCTCACTAATACTGACCACACCACAGGACTCCCAGTTATAGCCAAGGGGGCTGGAAAATTAACAATTCCATTATAAAACACGCAGTATTGGAGATGGAATAACAGGAGAGTGATGTGCACATTTTTCTAACAAGAAAAGTAACCTCAATTCCATTAAAACCGACACATTGCTAAAGCTGTATTTATTGGTGTCGATAGTAGTCATGATTTGGAGATGCCGGTGTTGGACTGGGATGTACAAATTTAAAAATCACACAACACCAGGTTATAGTCCAACAGGTTTAATTGGAAGCACTAGCTTTCGGAGCAACGCTCCTTCATCAGGTGATAGGATTGAGCCCTCCACTACCACCTGATGAAGGAGCGACGCTCGGAAAGCTAGTGCTTCCAATTAAACCTGTTGGACTATAACCTGGTGTTGTGTGATTTTTGATGTTGTATTTATTGGTAATGATTGCACATAATGATCATAACCTTTCACGTTGCACATAGTAACTTCCAACATTGTTTTTTATGGACTTTAATTCGGTCGAACAGGTGGGTTTGCTTCAGTCACCCTGTTAGAGCACACAATAACCTTGAGAAACATTAAAAAAAACAGAAGGCAATTCCTAGCTAGTTTCCACCCTTTGTTTTCACACCGAGCTGTGTCAGAGAGCCCCTCTCTAAGCCACATTTCCAGAGCGGAATCGTTCCCTGCTCCCACACCAGGCGGCTCTCAGTGAAAGGTCAGCATTGACTGAAGAACAATTCTGGCTTCAGGAATGAAGAGAAAAGGTGCCGCCGGATACAGAACAGGCAGCGTTTATACAGCACTAACCAGAGGGGGAATTATAATTCTGTAACAGATGTCAGCAGGGCCACATTGACCCAGTTCATTCAGCAGGACCACTGCATTACTGACAGAGTCACCATGACTTCAGGCCAGACAGGAATACAGAAGGAAAGGCAGGAATTACAGGGAAATGGGAAAAAGTTCCGTCAAACTATCACGGCGACACAAGCAGTGGGCCGAATGGCCCCTCCTGTGCTCCCATTTATGATTCTCTTCAACAGCCACATGCCATTTAGCCGGTTGGCAGGTTCCCAGAGCGTGTGAATAGAATGAACCTGTTATATTTTATGCTTTTTTCCACCCCATCATCAGGTCACCCTTTATTTACACATTTAGAATCCTTGAGACTGATCCAGCTCCCTCAGAGCCAGCTCTCAGAATGAACAGAACCTCTGACACTCCTGCTTTTTTTTTTCTCCTTTTCCTTTTTTACCCTCACACTCCCGCCTAACTGCGGTAGTGCTTATTTTTCCCCAGCACCCATGTTGTGTGTGTGTAGGTGTGAGACACAGTGAAAGACACAAAGTGCACAAATCTTTATTCAATTTCCACCACCAGGAAGAAAAGAAACATCCAAATGGCCAGTGACAAGCAGTGCCCTTCACATCAAAGGGCAATGCTGTGTGATCAAACAGTGAAGGGGAGGGCAGGGACTAAATCAAAATAGTGTTGGAGGGGGAACTAATGTACTCCACTCCCTGTGGTGCCCATTTCTCCCTGAACAGCTCCAGGGTGTTGGTGGACACAGCATGCTCCTTCTCCAGACGCACCCAGGCTCTAACATAACCATGGAAGAGGGGAAGGTGATCAGCTTTAACGACCTCCTCCATGGCCCGCTGCCTGGACCAGTTTATGGCCAGTTTGGCCAGGCCCAGGAGCAGACCCTCAAGGAGGTCTTCAGACCTGCCCTCCCCCCTCCGTACCGGGTGCCTGAAGATCAGGAGCGTGGGACTGAAATGCAACTAAAAACAGAGAAGGAGGGTTTTTAGAAAACCAAAAAGGGGGTGCAAGCACCCACACCCAACATATACATGGTCCACGGACTCCACAGCATCACAGAATAAGCGGTTGGGCTGGGAGACCACGAATCAGTGCAATCTTCGGTTGCAGGAGAACGCTGCATGCAACACTCTCCACCCCAGATCCCCAAGTGAAAGGGGAGGACCCCTGCATAGAGATCCCTCCACTGGAGATCCCCACCACCCGGTGATAAATGGGCACACCAAGGCATGCCCGGGTGGTGGATGAGGGAGAAAAAGTGGACGGTGTGCCGCAACAGTCGATATAGACCTGGTGTTTTATGTCTCTAAAAGGGGCAAAACTAAAATTCTGAAAGTGGCTCAGGTTGTGCGGTACAGGTTTCTGGGGGAAGTGCGACACCTTGGGGGCCAATGTGAAATTCCATCCGGGCACGGGTGAGCGCAGACAGGATTCCACCGCACACTGAGCATCCTCCAACTGCTGCACTACGTCGGGTCCGAGCACCGCCGTTTTAAGGCTTCAAATGGCAGTGGCCACCCACCGGACGTCTACCACTGCCCTGCTCGCTATGTCCTGGGGCAGCGTCCAGCCCAGGCCCCTGCTACCCAGCACATCCCCGATCCTGGTCACCCTCACTGCCATGGCCCTCCCCTCTGACAGCCACTCGAACACGCGAGTATGGAGGTGCAGATTCCTGAGCAATGGCTCCCTGACAACAGCCGCTACTCCTGCCGGAGGGTAGGCACGATGCAATTCAACCATGTTCCAGACAGTGATCACATCCTGGTAAAAGACAGGCAGCGTCCTGAGGGCAACCTCTAAACCATCACGGTCAATGAACAGGAGCTGTGTGCCATAGTTGAGGTTACACAGCTGGTGGAAAAAAATACTTTGCTAGGGCACACCACCTAGGAGGAGGCTTGACGCAAAGGTATCGCTGCAAGGTCTGAAGGCAGAAAGTCACCACCTGGGACGCACACCAGCAACTGACCGCCCTCCTCAATAGGGAGACTGAGGACCTGCGCAGTGACCCAGTGTATCTTTTTGTCCCAGAAGAAGCGAACCAACATTCTCTGGATGGCAGCGACAAACCAGGAGGAGAGACTAAAGTGGCCAGTCGGTACCACAGCATGACGGCCACCAGCTGGTTTATGACCAGTACCCTACTCCTGTAAGATAGCCCTTAGAGCAGTCCTGACCAGCGGCCCAGGCAAGCCGAGGCCTTGGCCTCCAGCTCCTGCCAATTGGCCGGTCAGGATTCCTCAGCCAGGCAGAGGTAGACTCCCAGGTAGAGGAGATGGGCAGTACTCCAGCTGAATCCCCATAACTCCTCTAGCAGAGAGTCCATCCGCCATGGACCTACCAGTCGTCCGGAACATTTGGCCCAGTTGATCCTGACAGAAGATGCTGCCAAGTACACCACCTGGCACTCATGCATCCTCACCAGGTCAGCCGGGTCGGTGAAAGTGAAGAGCACGTCGTCGGCGTAGGCCGAGGAGGACCACCCAAAACCAACCACGACAACCTCCTCCGCAAGAGGGTGAACCTGTTATATTCTGTGGGCGATATCCTATTGACATCATTCCTCTGCTTCACTCTGTTATAGTTGTGTACAGGAAGTGTTCACGGCTCCTATTACACCACTGTCACTTGGAGGTGCCGGTTTACTGTACCAAATCTCCATGACACTGGACTCTAAATTCTGTGAGCATGATCTTAACCTGCACAACCACCTGATGAAGGAGCAGCGCTCCGAAAGCTAGTGCTTCCAAATAAACCTGTTGGACTATAACCTGGTGTGGTGTGGTCTTTAGCTTTCACCACTGTCACTGGCCGGGAGTAGAATAGACCATCTATAAATCCCCATTCACATGAGTTTCTTTGGTTCATTACCACAGACCGGTTGGGATTTTAGATGCAGGATCGTAGCACAAGAAAAGGAAACCCGTTCAGTCCATACCCACAGCGTCGCTCCTATCCCTGCTCATTAAAGCTCAGGCAGTTAGGTTACCACCCGGATT
The DNA here is from genome assembly GCF_020745735.1 of Hemiscyllium ocellatum. Taxonomy (NCBI): domain Eukaryota; kingdom Metazoa; phylum Chordata; class Chondrichthyes; order Orectolobiformes; family Hemiscylliidae; genus Hemiscyllium; species Hemiscyllium ocellatum. Next base: position 59,585,035 of record NC_083412.1, on the reverse strand, counting down.
CCCAAACTTCACCTTTTTGAAAAAGACTGAGAGAAAGAAATGTCTCTGGCCACGATCTTGATATTTAAGGGAATGGTTGCTAAAGAAACAGCTAGAGGACAGATTGAAAATTTACAAATGTTGCGATGATCTGTCAGCACCTTTGAAAACCGCTATAAGCCAAATTCCAGTGAGGGCCGGTGCATTGGATTTGCACATCAGGCAGAAGCTTGGAACAGGGAATTCATGACCAACTTAAAACTATTGGAGAATGAGTGTTCTGGGCCTAGCCATAGGTCAGAAGTCACACAGGTTATAGTCCAACTGGTTTATTTACAGTCATAAGCTTTCAGAGTGCTGTCCCTTGCTCAGGTGAAGAGAAGCACACAGCATGGAGAGATCAAAAGATCACACAAATGATGTGAGTGGCATATCCACAGGCTGAATAATATGTCTCTGTGATGATTAGAAGTGTCAGACTGTGAGACTACAGTAGGTGAAAGTGGGTACTGCAGATGCTGGAGGTCAGAGTCAAGATTAGAGTGGTGCTGGAAAAGCACAGCAGGTCGGGTAGCATTCAAGGAGCAGGAAAATCAACATTTCGGGCAAAAGCCCTGAGGCTAAAATATCATCAGCTGAATAGCAAGTAAAGTGATGACCTATGATCTGATTAGTTGAGGCAGAGAGATAATTACCAAAAATTAAAAATAAGATGGTGCTAGAGATAAAACGAATGGCTAGAGGAATATGATAGCCACATGCTGAGCATCTAACCAAAGTTACAAGTAATAAGACCTAGCTATAGACTGGCACTAGTTGGTTGTGGCACAATGTGTTTTTGGTGTACACCAAAGCAGCAGTGTCATCCTCACTCAGCAGATTACAGAATGCACCACTCCAGAACCAAAATGAATGTAGAAAATGCTGGCAATGAAGATCAGTTAGCTTCTCTGGAAAGGGAGTCCAACATTGCAGGTGGTGGCCTTTCATCAGAACACTAAGGAGAGTTATCTGGAAAGTGAGAGGTCCCTCTCCGCAGATGCTGCCAATTACTTCCAGCCTTCTCTGGGGTTTTATTGCTTGGGATGTGGACTTTGCTGGTTTGATCAGTATTTATTCCCTTGAGAAGGTAGTAGTGAGGTGTCTTCACCTAATAGTGAGTCTTTTTTTAATTTCAAAAATATACTTTATTTGTAAAATAATCATAAAATAATTTGATGGACTGTACATTAGGTAATGCCATACATATGTCAACATTTACATACACAGATCAGAAATTATCATTGTTACATACAGGTCTGTGCTTTTTTTGCTCATATGCCCATATATTTAGCTGAGGCGTCAGCAGAGCCCAAAAGTCTGCTTGGGCCCCCTGTTCTTCTTTAGGCAGGCAGATGTTAAACGGTGGTCTTTCCCCACCGCGCCTTGGCGGCAGCTGTCCCAAGCTTCAGCCCGTCCCTCAACACGTAGTCCTGGATCTTGGAATGTGCCAGTCTGCAACACTCAGTTGGGGTCAACTCCTTCTGCTGGAAGATCAACAGGTTTCGGACCGCCCAGAGAGCGTTCTTCACCGAGTTGATGATCCTCCAGACACAGTCGATGCTCGTCTCAGTGTGCGTCCCGGGGAACAGGCCGTAGAGCACGGAGTCCCGCATCACGGCGCTGCTCGGGACGAACCTCGACAAACACCACTGCATTCCTCTCCAGGCTTCCTCTGCATAGGCACATTCCAGAAGGAGGTGTGTGACAGTCTCTTCCCCCCCGCAGCCGCTTCGAGGGCAGCGTGCGATGCGGCTGAGAGTCCGGGCGTGCATAAAAGATCTCAAAGGCAGAGCCCTTCTCACCACCAGCCAAGCCGTGTCTTGGTGCTTGTTGGACAGTTCTGGCGATGAGGCATTCTGCCAAATGGCTTTGACAGTCTGCTCAGGGAACCGCTCGATAGGATCCGCCCTCTCCTTTTCCCGAAGGGTCTCAAGGACAATACGTGCTGACCACTACCTGATGGACTTGTGGTCAAAGGTGTTTTTCTTCATAAACTTCTCCACGAAGGACAGGTGATACGGAATGGTCTAACTACTTGGAGCGTTCTGTGGCAGCGAGGCCAGGCCCATCCTTCGCAACACCGGGAACAGGTAGAACCTCAGTACGTAGTGACACTTGGTGTTTGCGTACCGGGGATCCACGCACAGCTTGATGCAGCCACACACAAAGGTGGCCATCAGGGTGAGGGTGGCATTGGGTGTATTTTTTCCCCCGTTGCCCAGATCTTTGTATAGCGAGTCCCTTCGGACCCGGCCCATCTTTGAACTCCATATAAACTGGAAGATGGCCCGGGTGACTGCAGAGGTGCAGGTTCTGGGAATAGGCCAGACCTGTGCCATGTACAACAGCAATGACAGTGATGACCAGGTTTTTTCCCGTGATGGACAGCGACCGTAGCTTCCATCTGCCCAGTTTCTGTCTCACTTTACTGATACGCTCCTCCCAAGATTTGGCGCACGCCCCAGCCCTCCCGAACCAAATACCCAGCACCTTCAGGTGGTCGGTCCTGACGGTAAAGGGGATCGAGGATTGGTCGGCCCAGTTCCTGAAGAGCATGGCCCCGCTCTTGCCTTGGTTTACCTTGGCCCCCGAGGCCTGTTCGAACTGGTCACGTATGCACATGAGTCTGCGCACGGACAGCAGATCCGAGCAGAAAATGGTGACGTCATCCATGTACAGGGAGGCCTTAACCTGCAGGCCCCCTCTGCCAGGAATAGTCACCCCTCTCAGGCTCGCATCCTTCCTGATGGACTCAGCAAATGGCTCTATGCAGCACACAAACAAGGCAGGAGAGAGAGGGCAGCCCTGCCTGACTCCAGATCTGACTGGGAAGCTATCTGATTCCCACCCATTGATTGAGACTGCACTGACGATGTTGGTGTAGAGCAGTCTGATCCAATTGTAGATTCCCTCCCCAAAGCCCATTTTGGAGAGAACATCTCTCATATACCTGTGTGATATCCTGTCAAAGGCTTTCTCCTGGTCCAGGCTGATCAGGCAGGTGTCCAACCCTCTGTCCTGCACGTAGGCAATCGTATCCCTGAGGAGTGCGAGACTCTCAGCGATCTTCCTGCCCGGCACAGCACAGGTTTGGCCAGGGTGAATCACTGACCCCAGAGCAGACCTGACCTGGTTGGCAATTACCTTAGACAGGATTTTGTAATCCGCATTCAACAGTGTGATCGGTCTCCAATTTTTGAGTTCCTCCCTCTCCCCCTTCCGCTTGTAGATGAGGGTGATGATGCCTTTCCTCATGGATTCGCTCATGGTACCTGCCTGAAGCATACTGACATACACCTCCAGCAGGTCCTGGCCAATCAAGTCCCACAGAGTGGAATAGAGCTCGACCGGTAAGCCGTTGCTTCCGGGAGTTTTCTTCTTTTCGAAGAACTCGAGGACCTTGTTCAGCTCGTCCAGAGATAGCGGCTGGTCCAGCCTCTCGCGTGTTCTGTCATCTAAGACTTCCGTGATAGACGACAGCAACGACTGGGAGGCCGCGCTATTTGTCGGCTTCGCATCATACAGACTGGCATAGAAGGATTTACTGATCCTCATGACGTCACCCTGAGATGACGTTATCGAGCCGTCTTCTTCCTTCAGGCTGCTAAGCACAGAGCTCTCTTTGTGCACCTTTTGGAAGAAGAAACATGAGCACGTCTCGTCCTGCTCCACCGAGCGGACCCTGGACCGGAAGATTATCTTGGAAGCCTCCGAGGAAAAGAGCGAGGCTTGCTGGCCCTTCACCTCCTTGAGGTCCTCCGTGACATCAACCCCCATCGTCTGCAGCAGGAGCAGGTTCTGCATACTTTCCTGGAGCTGGGACAATTTTCCCCGCCTCTTTCTCGCCTCCTGAACACCTTTGAGGATGAAGAACCTCCTGATGTTCCCTTTTACTGTTTCACTGCAGTCAGCATTTGGGGGCTGGTTAGTTAAGTTGGTCAGCCTCTGATGTAGAGTAACACCAACAGCACAGGTTCAATTCACACACCAGCTGTGGTTACTGGGAGTTCCCACTTTTTCAACTTCTCCCCTCATATTAAGCATGGTGACTCCTCAGGCTAATCTACCACCAGCCATATCTCTTTAATGAGAGAGCAGGACTATAGCTCCTTCAACTATATCGCAAAAATAGCTGTGCACAACACCCTATTGGGAGTAGGAGTTTGGAAGGGAAGAATTATAAAATGTATAAATATGGGCTGTAGCAAACTATTTCCTCTCGGAGGCTGCCTGAATGGTTTCTGTCTTCATAGTATGCAGTTTGAAACCAATCTTGTTAAAAAATGTTATTTTATGCTGCCAGACCAAAGAAAAAGCTGACCAACAGAAAAGCAGGTAATGATAGTCGGAAATATATGTCACCTATTTATGAATTGAAGGTGCTAGACTGTGTTGGGTAGGAAGTGGCTTGTCATCACAACCTGTAGCTCTGTCCATCAGTTGCAAATTAACAGCAACAGGGGTGATTTGGAAATTACAGGAGATAGATGTGAATGCTGAAGGCATGAGATTTATTTTCACCAATATTGGACCTGGCAGTCTCCAGTTCTAACTTTCAAATTAGACCACAATTGCCCTGGCAATCTCCAATGTAGGTGAACTGGTTTGTTTTTTGTTTGAACCAGAACTGGCAATTTATAATAATAACCATCAGCTTGCAACACTGATAGCCACCATGTATGCATTGAAAACCGGAAATAACACAAATCATTTTTGAAAGATACCATTAATGACAGGGCACCTGAGTTTAGACAAACATGTTAGATGAGGGAAGGACAATCATGAAGGCACATTATAAATTAACTTTCCAATCGCCAGTAATTTTAGCAAGGAGTTCAAGATACATTGCCTATTTCAAACCTGTGTAACTGCAGCAAAAATGGAGGTGTGAGTTCAGTAAGAGGCTGGCAGTACATTGGTTTTCTGCATTTAAATGTAAGTGGATAATTTGCTTATCACTATCTGGCTGTAGTGAACTTGTTACTGAACATAAAGGATTCAGAGAATAGAAACTCAGCAGGATGGCTTAGGTTTTGAAGTTATTTTTAAATATCTGTACAGTTATTTGGTGCAAAGTGAAATATTTTAAGATCATCTCTTAGGGTGTTGTGCCCAGCAATTTTTGCTATATAGTTAAAGTATGATATTCGATTGAAAGTGGTAATACTGTATATCTCAGTAACGCGATTCAATGCGCCAGTACAGTGAGGTGTGGCATCCCTTCTGGCAGTGACAAAACCACTCATGAATAATATAACCATTATGATAAAGCCTCAATGATGGTGTGGAATTAGTCCTTCAACCGTTAAATAGCTACTGCATTTCTTTGGAAAATTTTAGTAGAAATAGGATAATGCATATAACATTCATATTACACAAATTACAGTATTTTTAATATTAGTCTTTAATGGTGTTCTACTCATACATTTCACACAACAAGAGCTGAAAATGTGTTGCTGGAAAAGCACAGCAGGTCAGGCAGCATCCAAGGAACAGGAGATTCGACGTTTCTGGCATAAGTCCTTCTTCAGGCTTATGCCCGAAACGTCGAATCTCCTGTTCCTTGGAAGCTGCCTAACCTGCTGCGCTTTTCCAGCAACACATTTTCAGCTCTGATCTCCAGCATCTGCAGACCTCACTTTCTCCTCGAAGATTTCACACAAGTCAATTAAAAATTCCAGTGACAGTGAGTAAATATATTTCAGATTTAATATGCAGTTTAAAGAATATATCTGAAGATCTGAATTTTAAATTATTGAATGTAATGTATCAATTCTTGATCATGTATAATCAATTATTACTAATGGTTTGATTGATGTTCCAATTGCAATTTGAAGATTTTTCCAATTATTAATACTTTGGTCTAATGAGTCTTCTCCTTATTGTATCATTTTGTCTTTGGATCATTAGGAATGAATGCCATAAACTGAAGAATGGAAAAAGTATTTGGAATAGAATGCAATCTTCTTTTGTGGCTGAACTAAATGCATTGCATTGAAAACAGTGTATAAATGCTGCATGACATAATTCTAATAAAAATAACCATTAGAAAAATTCATATTCCACAGGCAGTAAGAGTTCAGGATTACAGATAGTTAGGCATCTGAAAGAGTAGGAAAAAACTGAAAATACAGGAGTCATTGGTGCTTGGGCCACTCTCAAACTGTTGGTCAGCATTAAGACTATTACAAGTGATGAGTTGTATAACTGGAGCAGTGGAGCCAAATAGTGGGGACTGGGGAAGACAGATCAAATGGTGGGAGAGGACAAGGCTTTAGCAAGGCTTTCAACAAGGTCTGTCATGGTAAGCTCATCCAGAAGATTAGGATGCCTGGGATCCACGCTGATTTGGCCTTCAGAATAGAGAATTGGCCATAGAAAGCAGAAGGTAGTGATGGAAGGGTGTTTTTCTTGCTGAAGGTCCATGCCTAGTTGTGTCACAAAGCTGTTCCTTTTTCTCAAGGATATTGAGTCCTTGATTTTTATCAGATGGGTCATAAAACAGCCCAGGCTCAGAATAGGCTGAAGTGGTACAGAGATGAAAGTGTTTACTGAGAGGCTTTTTATTTGTATGCAAACAGATGAGACTTTAGGCTAAGGCTTTTATGTTTTAGAAGTAACCTGTATAATGAAAGGGGAGTGGTCAGTCCTGAAAGCTGAATTCTTGTTTTAGTCAGTTGCAGCAGAGGCTGTGTGGAAGAAGGCCAGAAACCTTTTTCTCTTTCCTCTGCCCTTCTAACTTTGGCCTGTAAGCCTCTGTTTTATTTTTACTCTGTGATTATGGGGTTTGTTTCTTGGGACTGTTGTATATTTTCAGAACAGTATAATTAACTCTAGTTTGGACAGACTGAGTTCTGTGGGCATTCTATGTTGTTCTTTCTGTTTCACTTCTTTGTGTTTCATTACGTAATTTTGTGAATAAATTTTTGTCTGTTTTTAAAATCTGGTAGTCAACCTAGCTAACCTACTCTGGGTAATTTTCACTGTACACTTCCTAAAACAAATAGCAAAGTTGCGGTCTGGGCTGCCTGCTTAAGAATGGCTTAGTCCATAACAGGGGTGTTTCGCAGGGATCCATACTGACACCTCTGTTGTTTGTGATGGGTTTAAATTACTTGGATGAAAATGTAGATGGGTGGGTTAGTAAGTTTGCAAATGATACAAAGATCAGTGTAGTTGTGAATAATGTAGAAGGTTGTCAAAGGATAAGGCAGGATATAGATCAGTTGTAAAAATGGGCAGAGAAATAGCAGGTGGAATTTAACTTGCGTAAGTGTAACGGGCTACACTTTGGGAGGTCAACTTTTAAGGAAAAATATACAGTTAATGTCAGGACCCTGAACACTATTGATGTACAGAGCAGTCTTGGGGTTCAAGCCTGTGGCTCCCTGAAAGTGGCCACGTGAGTAGATAGGATGGTAAAGAAGGTGTATGGCATGCTTGCCTTTATTGGTTGGGGAAGTGAGTACAAGAGTCAGGATGTCATGTTCCAGCTTTATAAGATGTTGGTTAGGCCACACTTGGAGTAGTTCACTTGTTCAATTCTGGTTGCCACTTACAAGAAGGATGTGGAGATTGTGTAGAGGGTGCTGAAGAGGTTTACTAGGATGCTGCCTGGATTAGAGGGTGTGAGCTATAAGGAGAGGCTAGAAAAACGCAGGTTGTTTTCTCTGGAGGGGTGGAGGCTGAGTGGAGACTTGATAGAAGTCTATAAAATTATGGATGCATAGATAGGGTTCATTGTCAGAATTTTTTTTCAGAGTTTAAATATCTAAACAAGGGGGCATGCATTTAAGGTGAGGGGGTAGGTTCAAAGGACATATGAGGGTCAAGATTTTGGACAGAGAGTGTGGAACGCCCTGCCAAGAGTGGTGGACACAAACACGTTATGGGCGTTTAAGGATCTTTTAGATAAATACATGATTATGCAAGGGACATGGACCAAGGACAGGCAAAAGGAATTGGTTTGATTTGGAGTCATATTCGGCACAACATCATGTTGTGTTGTACACGTCTATGTTCTAAGGTATGTACGAGGTACCAACATGGGTAATGATAATCAGTGAGGCAGGAAGGGACAGAGCTTAAAATTTCAGATTACATCAACAAATAATAGTAAAAACAATGGTATCTGAATGCATTTGTAACAAATGGATGAATTGTTATGTCATATAGGAATAAATATGTATGACTTGATAGCTATTACAGAGGTCCGACCACAGCATGAGCAAGACTAGGACCTATATATTAAAAGCTTCATGATACTTCAAAAGGACAGGAAGCTCGGAAAAGGTAGCTGTGTTAATTAAAAATGAATTTAGTACACAGTAAAAGATAACATTTGTATTAAAGATCAAGGTGCAGTTTTGGCAGAAATAATAGACAGGAAATGTAAGATGTGTCTTGTGGGAGTATTTGTAGGTCTGCACATGGTAACTAAACTGTTAGAATATACAGGAATAAGTAATGGGGAATTTTGCAAAGGATATGGAGATAAATCAAAGATGATTTAAATTACAAAGGTAGCATGGAATCTGTTCATGTAATGTTTTCAGGACAGATTCTTAAATCTTCTACAGTCAACTAGAGAGAGATGTCATTTCAGAACTCATAAGGTGGAATGACAAGACTGTTCTCATTGTGAAGAAGGCTCCAGGAAAACAATGTCAAACATGATCATATTTTGCCTTCATTTTGAGGAGGAGAAGATTTGGTTGAAGATTAATGTTTGAAACTTAAATAAAGGTCATTGTCAAGGATATGAAGGCAGTACTAGCCAAAGTAAGTTGGGAAATTAATGTTATGGAATAGGACAACAGATATGCAGTGGCAGACATTTAATGAGATATTTCATCATTATTAGCAAAGATACATTCTAGTAAGAGAGAATCTAGGAGAGGAATGCACAATCTGTGGATAGCTAAGGAAGTTCAAGATAGTGTTAACTTGAAGGAAAAAGTGCACAATTCCACAAAGATTAGTGTTAGGTCCAGAATTATTTACAATACATATTAGTGCTTTGGATGAAGGAAGTGATTGGACTAAAGCCAAGTTTGCTTGAGACACAAACATAGTTGGGAAGGCAAGTGGTGAGGATGACACAAAGAGCCTTCAGAGGGACATAGGCGAGTGGGCGAAAAAGTTGATTAATGGAATATAATGTGGGGAAATGTGATGTTATCCCCTTTGGTGGGAAGAATAAAGGAGCTAAATAATATTTTAAATGGACAAAAACTGTAGAAAGCCATGGAACAGATGGTTTTGAGGGTCATCGTCTACGAAACACAGAAAGCATTCACATTCAGCCAGTAATAGGGAAGGCAAATGGAATTTTAGCCCCTATTTTAAAGGGGATGGGGAATAAAAGTAGGGAGAATTTGCTAAAAGGATACAATGCACTCATCAGTCCACAGATGAAATACTGTGAACAGTTTTGGGTCCCTTATCTAAGACATACTGGCATTGGGGACAGTTCAGAGAAGTTTCCCTAGGCTAGTATGGAGGGATTGTCTTATGAAGCAAGGTTGAGTAGTTTGGACCAGTACCCACTGAAATATAGAAGAATCAGATTGACATTATTGAAATAATCAAGATTCTTAGAGGACTTAACAGGATAGATGCAAAAAGGTTGTTTTGCCTTGTGGGAGAGTGTAGGACCAGAAAGCATAACCTCAGAATAAAGGACCATACAGTTAAGCAGAGATGAGGAGCAATTTCTTCCTTCAGAGGATAGTGTAACTATAGAATTATTTGCCACAGAAGGATGTTGAGGCTGTATTGCTAAATATATTCAAGGCTGAGACAGACAGATTTTTAATTAGTAAAGGAATTGAGGGTTGTAGGGGAAAGATAGGATAGTGGATTTGATTATCAGACTAGTTGTGATCTCATTGAATGATAGAATGGGCTGAATGGCCTACTTCTACTCCTATGTCTTATAGAAACACAGAAACATTGAAAACATGTGCAGGGGTCAACCACTCAGCCCTTCGACCCTGCAGCACCATTCAATATGATCATGGCTGATCATGCAATCTCTGTTTCCCATTTCTGCTTTCTCTCCATACCCTTTGATCCCTTTACCTGCAAGGGCCTCTTGAATATATCTAATACATTGGCCTTAATACATTTCCAGCCTTCTATGGCAGGAAATTCCACCGGATCACAACTCTCTGAGTGAAGATATTCTTCTTCATCTCAATCCTGAATGGCTTACCCCTTATTCTTCGACTGTGACTCCTACTTCTGGACTTCCCCAACATCAGGAACATTCTTCCCACATCTAGCCTGTCCAGTCCCATCAGTATTTTATATGTGTCTATGAGATGCCCTCTGATTCTTCTAAGTTCCAGCGAGCATAAGCCCAGTCGATCCAATCCTTCTTCATATGTCAGTCCTACCATCCCAGGAATCGGTCTTGAGAACCAATTGTTGGATTCTCAACAGCAAGAATGTCCCTCCTGAGACAAGGGGACCAATACTGCACACAATACTCAACACATGGCCTCACTGAGGCCCTGCATAACTGCAGCAAGATATCCTTCCTCATATACTCAAATCCACTCACTATGAAGGCCAGCATATGATTTTATGGTCTAAGTTGAGATAAAATTCTAAAACAAACAGTGACTAAAATATATGGGAGAAATTAGAATATGAGAGAAAGCTAAGTAGAAAAATAGAAACAAATTGTAAGATTTCTATCAGCATTTGAAAAGGAAAAGAGGAAAGCAAGCATTGTTCCACTGGGAGGTTGAGAATGAGGAATTAGTGGGAACTAAAGAATGATTGGAAGTGTGAAATAACATTTTATGTAAGTAATCAATGCAGAAGACACAAACAGCATCTTAAAAACCAGGAACTGAAAGAGAGGGAGGTACTTAAAACAATTATGCAATTGTTGAAATGAAATTATGTTCATGAGGAAAAAGGTACTGAGAAAATGATTGGAACTGAAAGATGAGAAGTGATGAATGGTATGGTCTGTAAATGAGTAGCTGATGAAGTAATTGATGTATTGATTCTAATTTGTAGAGTTTGCTGGATTCTGGAAAGGTCTTAACAGATTGGAAAAATAGTCAACAAAGCTTCTCTGGCAAGAAAGGAAGGAAAAAGAAAATAAAACAGTACAGGCCCATTGGTCTAACATCTGCCACAGGGTAAATACAAGATTCATTTCAATAAGGTGCAGCTCACACCTCACCAGTACCTGGATAAATGTTCTCAGAGAAACACATGACAGTGGCTGTGGAAGATTTAAATTAAACTCACAGGGAAATGGGCAGCAGGATGCAGAAGTGGCAAAACAACATAATGTACATTCACTGAGAATGATGCATAGGACCAGAGAGGAAGTGCTCCCATACTGAATAGGAGTTGACTAAGAAGGACTACAAGGAATACAGTGGCATTTTGAATGCACACACTTAAAAAGACAAGTCAATAATGTTGATGAGCTACAAGCACAAGCTGTGTGAGAATTTGATGTATTGGCAATGACAAACATGGTTTATAAACTGTGAGGATTGGCTACAAAATATTCAAGGAGAAAGAATGTTCAAAAATATATGAAAGGGAGGCAAGGCAATGGCACTGGGTCAGGAAGACATCTTAGTCTTGGAGACAGAGGGTTTCCTTAAAGGAACAGGACAGAATCTATTTGCATTGAGTTGAGGAAGTGGAAAGGTATACTCACATTCTTGGAAATTTTCTGCCGACTTTCATTCAATATGCGAGAACTAATTGTGGTGACTTTGGGACGTTTAATCATCCAAGTATCAAATGAATAATGTTAGATCAAAATTTGACTATATTTGATCCTCAAACTGCAAGATTTAAAAGAGTAAGAAAAAGTCTAACGTGAAAGAGGACTACCTTCATTGAAATGAATTGGGATCTTTCCAGAAAAATGAAGCTAAGGCTGATGGAGAATCTATATCAGAACAATGGGTCATCTTTCTAGTGACAATGTGTCAAGTACAGAATGTGTACATTCCAAACGGTTAGGGGAAACCAAAGCCAGGCTCCTTGGATGGAAACAGAGATAGAGTATATTGTCACAGATAGGATTTTATGTGTTTTTTTGTTGCTTGTTATCAGTGTCCTTGGTAAATGCTCTTCATTTTGTTGTCTTTTCACATTTGTTAGCCTGTGTGTTACAGTAATAAAATTATAAATTCTTCTCCTTACACTGACCTGGGTCATGTGGATATTTTTCCTTTTCATGCAAATGCATATGACATATACATTTCTTACCCTTAGTGATTGTCCAAATGGAGCATGATTTCATTGTAATAGACTATTTTTATAGTTGGATTTCACTTATACATACAACTATATTTGACTATAAGACTGTTTTCATATTGATATATTTATAGATTCATCAGTTCATGGCAAAGATGTTGATGACCAAATTATGGAAAAATCAAAATGTGTAACAAGTAGATGTTTTGATATATTCCTTGACTTTACGTGATCTGTGCTCCACTAAACTGAAGCTGTTATAAAATATTGTCAGCTTTAACTAAATCATTTGTGAATATGATACACTGGGAACACAAAGGAAGCAGAGTATCTTTTGTCTTTATTTAAGATTTAAGATTTACTTTAATTGTAAAGTGTGTCAATTGCAATCATATATGTATCCCAATTAACCTGTTCAGAAATTTAATTGCACACCTCTGAAGCAGGTGGGACTTGAACTAAAGCCTCCTGGCTTAGAAGTAGGGACAATAAGAGTCCTTAATTGCGATTATAGTCGGAATTGACAGGGCCAATTTAAAAGGTTAACTTATATTTGTTAGTTATAAGACCAAATCGGATATATGAGACAGTTTCTCAGGTTTCACAGAATTTAAGTTTATCAAGATATGCACAAAAGAAATGGTATTCAATAACAGCAATGCATTCAGTCAAATTTGTACTCTCTGTGATTGGTATCCTTCAGTAAAAGGTCGTTATCGCAAAGTATTTTCACATTTGTGACCCTGTGTGTACATTAGCTTGAACCATATAAACAGAAATAAAGCCATAAATCTTGACTGGGCCATTAAGACATTTTTCCTTTTTGAGAGAGTATTTTTACATATACCAATAATCAAATAGAATATAATTTAAGTCCTCACTTGCTTAATTAGAGCAAACTTAATGAAATTAACATACAGTTGGTTTCGATTTTGTTTCTGCCTGGGTATGTAGGGAATACAGCAAGAAAAAAATGGATATAGAGGATAATATCCTAGCTACACAGTCTGTTTATTTTCCCTTTCCTCATTGGTTGCGGATATATGATGGAGATGAACATTGAAATATGCCCATATTCCATGAGTAAAAGGTTAAGACAAAGGTATTTGTTCCTCATATGCTCCAACCAGACACTTCATTAAGTCAATACAGCAATGTTTTGCCTTGGCTAACTTTCTTCAGGAAGGTTTATTTTTTCCACATGGAAACTGTACATGAGAGGGTGCCACTACTTTATTGTAATTTTATCGCAAGGAGACACAGGCTATCTTTTCTTCTGTCTTTTTCCCAACCAGAAACTATTTTTTGCTGAATATCTTTGAGACAGGTTCTATAAAGTTGAATCAACAAAATCTAGTTTTTTTTAGACTAAGTTTCTTCAAAATCATGCAATCTTTGATTTGATTTCAATGAGATTTGACTACCAAGAGTAAAATCCCTAATTCTATGGCATGCCTTTAGATAACACTGACGGCAACATTTGTTGAACTATTGCTCTGCTAAGTGTACCACTTCCATCATTAGCACAATAATCCATGAATAAATTCTCATTGACAGCCTTCCATCTATGGAAGATGATGAACGTACAGGAAGCAAATTCATTTTGTCAGGGTGCTCACACCTTTGCTGATCGCTGAAGAAGTCAATTCTTAAGAATCCTGTTCATTACACAACTGAATATTATCGTAGGTTGTTTTGCAATATTAGTGTCTGTTGTCAAACTGCTGTAATAACCATTGGTCATCACAACACCTTACAGAAGCTGTTGCCATTTTCCACTATTGTCAGCTAGTGATTCCTAGGTTCAATATTCTAGAAGTTTTAGGTCATATTGGTAAGCATCCTTGATATGGAGCTTTGAACATCCTGCTGGTTGACTGGCAGAATAACTCTCGGGCGAAAGTGAGGACTGCAGATGCTGGAGATCAGAGTATAGATTAGAGTGGTGCTGGAAAAGCACAGCAGCTCAGGCAGCATCCGAGGACCAGGAAAATTGACGTTTCGGGCAAAAGCCCTTCATCAGGAATGAGAGAACATCTCTCACCAGCGAGAAAGTCCTTGCTTATGGAACTACTTTTTATGCTCTATAGCCAATGAAGTCAGAGTCGAGAGTGTGGTCCTGGAAAAGCACAGCAGGTCAGGCAGCATCTGAGGAGCAAGAGAGTCGCCATTTCGGGCATACGTTTCTGATGCCTGACCTGCTGTTCTTTTCCAGTACCACAATCTTGGCTCTGATCTCCAACATTTGCAGTCCCTACATTCTCCAAAGCCAATTAAGTCATATGATTGTGAACAATTTTTTTGAGAAGACTGCTATTTTGATGATTTAGCTGCAAGTGGTCCACATTTCACCGACATAAAACATAGTCCTGAGCACACGTCATTGCTTTGAAATGTCTTTGAAGATTTAGTTCACTTCTTTTCTGTGAATTAAGCTCAATGTCTGATCTAGATTTTAATTAGCATAGACAAGAAACTCATATAAATTGCAAACTTTCCAGGATGAGGTTGTCCAGGAACTATTGGTATTAACCACCAAATCTGATTGGGAAAATTAATATGCTTTTTATTATATTACGAAGTTCATATTGAAAGTTGAAGCAAGACTCAGCCTGTTGGCTTTTAATTCAATTTTCAGTAATTTGAGGAAATACAAATATGAGATAGGATGGAGTAAATAGAGAAAGGTGCGTATTTTTCCAGAACAGTCATTTATTCATTCCTGACCTTCAATCAGCAAACATTAGCATTGTAAAGATAGAAATCCACCAACAGCTGAAATAGTTGTGTTCAGCTGTGAAAACAATGGCATTAGCATTTTAGATTGAATCTCAGACTCTCAAATAATTATCTCTGGATGTAAAATGATGAATCATAGATTTCAAAAAGTCTGGTTTATTTGGCTCCCCACATGATTGAGGTAAATGACAATGTTGTTTCACATTGGTACTTCAATGTTGTTTCACATTGATACCTGCGATTGATGCCCTGCCTGTTTAATGGCTCAATTTCCATAAGAAGACTGCTGACATTTGACCATAAACAAACCAACGTTTTGTAGTTCTGTAATTTTTAAAGGTCAGCTTTTGTTCTACTACTTCTGGAGACATTTACTTGCATCTAAATATAGTAAAAAATCACAGTAGATGTCATGTGAGTTTTCTTGAGGTATTAGTTTAGGCATTAGAATTAAGTAAGATATCGTTGACTAAAGGGGACATCATGGCAATGTTTAACCAGGCAAGTGTACACATACATATATACACATGTATTTTAAGGCAAAACTGATTAAACATGTGTGAGTATAAGCAGTTTTCTGCCCTTATGACAGTAATACTCAGTGAAACCGCACTGTTCCAATTGCATCCAACTGAAAATGAGGGTATTTAAACTAAAATCTTCTTCCCAGTGTGGATGATTGAACATGGGCTGAGGTCTGGCAGAAGGAGTTTAAGGTAGATAAATATGAGGTTCTGCATTTCACTAGGGCAAATCAGGGTAGGACTTACATTATTAATAGTAAAGTCCTGGGGACTGTTGCCAAATAAAGAGACCTTGGAAGTGAAAGTGGAGTTGCAGGTAGACAGGGTTGTGAAGAAGGCATTTGGGTACACGTACCTTTATTGGTCAGTGCATTGAGTGTAGGAATTAGGGAGGACATGTTGTGGCTGTACAGGACATTGGTTAGGCCACTTTTGGAATACCGCATTCAAATCTGCTCTCCCGGCATAGGAAAGATGTTAAATTTGAAAGGGTTTAGAAAAGATTTGCAAAGATGTTGCCAGGATTAGAGGGTTTGAGCTGTAGGGAGAGATTGAATAGGTTGGGGCATCAGAGGCTGAGGGGTGACATTAGAGAAGTTTACAAAATAATTAGGGGCATGGATAAGGTGAATAGTCCAGGTCTTTCTTTCCCAGGGTAGGGAATTCCAAAACTAGAGGGTGTTAAGTTTAAGGTAAGAAAGGAAAGATTTCAAAGGGACCCAAGGGGCAACATTTTCATGCAGAGCATGGTGTGTGTGTGGAATCAACTGCCAGAGGAAGTGGTGGAGGCTGGTACTGTTACAACATTTAAAAGGCACCTGGATGGATACATGATTAGGAAGGGTTTGCAGGGATATGGGCCAAGTGCTGGCAAATGGGATTAGATTAATTTCTGATGTCTGGTTGGTATGGACGAGTTTGACTGAAGGGTTTGTTTCTGTACTGTACACCTCTATGATACCATGAGATGATGCTTCATCCAGTATCCAACACTAAATTAATTGCAAGAGATTATAAATGAGGTAACTTTTGTCTCCGGTTTATGTTTGGCAAGCTGGTGTTCTGCTTATCAGCTGGAAGTCTGATTGATTATAATGCAGCGTGAAAGAAACTGAGTAGGCCTGGAAGCGTCTGTGGAGACAGAAACAGAGTTAACATTTCAAGTCAGAAGAAGGAGGAAGCTGCTTGCAACAGTAGGAAATCCAGTGGGCTGGGCACCACAATTCCTTAAACTCAAGATTTCCTTTTCAAAGGTGTGGACAGTTCTTAATGAGTCACTAAGCGACATGATATTGATTGTCCAATACAAACATGAAGGTGCAATTAAGGACCAGCAGGATTGTATTTGTTACCAGTACAGGGTCCTGGGAATTTAACCAGAGATGGTGGAGAGGGCTGATTGAATGCCAACCAATAGTTTAAGTGAAGTGTAGAACAGACAGGATTTTTAAGAGGCTATTGTCAAAACATGAAAGTCAGAAATGTACAGTTGATTTGCTTGTTTTTAGATGTTTGCTGTATGTGTTGGAATACTAACATTCCTATATTGCTTTGCATTGTACAACAGGCAAACAAAATTCATGCTAAATTAATATCAAACCTAAAATTCCAATTAACTTATTTTTAATTAATCTTGTGTTCTTATTTCTCTTTCTCAGACATATGTTACAGGATAATATTTCTCTCAGCAGTGAAACTCTTCATTATGCATCTGTTCATGTCAAAACTCTTCCAAAGAGTAAACAAAAACAGGAATTGAAAAGACCAGAGCAGGACCAGACAATAGAATCTACTGTTGTAAAGGTCATAGATAAAAATAATCGATTCTACAGAGATTACTCAGTTGCCAGCATTTGCCCCACATCAAACATAAGGCAAACTGCTAACTACAAAGGAACCACATGTGCGTCTTTAAGAAATAAACGTTTCATATCATTTCAGATTATTCGCTTTCTCAAGGGCAGTTAAGGATGCCAACAAATTGCTGACCTTGCCAGCAACTTTCAAATATGTGATTTGGGCAAAGAATGGTTTTGCAACTGCAAATGCATAAACAAATGTAACTTTAGAGTGGCTCCAGTGTCGCAAGTTGGACGTTAACACTAATTGTTTTCTTAAACTGAAATTTTAAACATTTAAGTGGTTTAGGTATATTATGATGATTGCTAGATTTGTTTTTTTCCATTAATGAATACAGTTTCCTAATATTTTGATGTAATACAGTAAGCTGTATTATTATGTGTTCTTTTAGTTGATTGCAAATTCCAAAACTATTTGTTTGTTGCGTATGGGCACTACTGGTCAGGCCAAGAGTTTTTATCCATCCTTGCTTGCCTTTTATGTTTGTATGTATAGAACAACAAAGCATGCCAGTTGTGGCCTTTCTATAATTTCATAGAGAGCTTCAGCATTATATTTTATAATCTATGCTTACTGTTTTCTGGCAAGAATCCATTAGCTTTGCACTTATGCACTCAAGGTTGCTTTTAATGTTTTGTCAACCTAAACCTTTCAACTCCTCAATTTTTCTAATCACCAACCTTTACCCCATTTCCATTCATGCATTTTTTTTATTGATATACAACAACTCATTTTTATATTAACTATAGATGGTAAGCTCGTGAACTTAGCAACTTGATAAAACTGCACTTGCTAAATTATTTCTCTGGTCTTTCGCATGAGATGTTAATGTAAGTTAGAGATCTAAAACATGCTCTCTACAGGCCATTTGTGACCTTTATGAACAAGGAAAGCAACTGTGCTGGAATCTTTTAGGGTCGTGAACAATGTGGCCTGTGGCGAGATTTGTGGCAGGATCACATGAGAAACCCACTGAGGCCTATCTTGACATTGGGAATAACTCACTGCATCTTTGATGTTAGGTATTGAGACAAGTTTATTGCTCTGTAGCAATGAGATGTCTATTGGGGAGATTATCGCATGTTAGTTTATTAATCACACAACCCGCTTCATTAAAAAAATGCCTTAAAGAGAGGAGACAGAGTGTATTGATGGAGAGTTGTTTTTCAGACTGGAGGCCTGTGACCAGCAGTGTTCCATGGGGATATATGCTGGGTCCACTTTTGTTTGCCATTTATATAAATAATTTGGATGAGAATTCAGAAGGCATGATTAGTAAATTTGCAGTTGATACCAAAATTGATGGTATAACGGATACAGAAGAAGGTTATCTAAGATAGGTTATCTAGTGGGCGGCACGGTGGCACAGTGGTTAGCACTGCTGCCTCACAGCGCCTGAGATCCGGGTTCAATTCCCAACTCAGGCGACTGACTGTGTGGAGTTTGCATTCTCCCCGTGTCAGCGTGGGTTTCCTCCGGGTGCTCCAGTTTCCTCCCACAGTCCAAAGATGTGCGGGTCAGGTGAATTGGCCATGCTAAATTGCCCGTAGTGTTAGGTAAGGGGTAAATGTAGGGGTATGGGTGGGTTGCGGGTCGGTGTGGACTTGTTGGGCTGAAGGGCCTGTTTCCACACTGTAAGTAATCTAATCTAAAGATTACAAAGAGATCAATTGGGTCAGTGGGCTAAAGAGTGACAGATGAAGTTTAATTTGGATAGATGAAAGGTATTGCATTTTGATGAAAGAAACAAGGGCGGTACGTATACCACTACACTTTGGTAGTGTTGTAGAATAGAGAGGCCTACAATTTCAATACCCCATTGAAGCATGCATCACATATAGACAGGGGGTTAAGAAGGCATTTAGTATGCTTGCCTTCATCGCTCAGACCTTTGAGTATAGGAGTTGGGACGCTATGTTAAAGTTGTACAAGACATTTCTGAGCCCTCTTCTGGACTACTGTGTCCAGTCTGGTCATCATGCTGTAGGAAGGAAACTACTAAGTTGGTGAGGATTCAGAAGAGGTTTACCAGGATGTTGCCAGGAATGGAGGGTTTAACTTAGAAAGAAAGATTGGACAGGCTGGGACATTTTTCACTAGAATGTAGGAGATTGAGGTGTGACCTTATGGAGATTTATAAAATCATCAGGGGTATAGACAAAGTAAATAGCAAATGTATTTTCTATCAGAATGGGGATTTCAAGACCAGAGTGTAAGAGGAGATAGATTAAAAAAAACATGAGGGGCAATATTTTTTCACAGAGAGGAGTTTGTGTGTGGAATGAACTTCCAGAGGAAGCAGTGGATGCAGGTATAGTTACAACATTTAAAAGACATTTGGATAAGTACATGATTAATAAATATTGGTGGGAAATGGGCCAAGCACAGACTGGTGGGACTAGTTTACTTTGGGATTATGATCAACGTGGACAGGTTGGAGCAAAGGGTCTGACTCTGTGTTGTATGACTGTATGACTCTCTGATTAATTTGCAGCTACCTATCTTATCAAAAAGGCTGAACAAATGAGACATCTTGAATTTTCAAAATGGAAGTTAGCATAGCTACTCGGTAACTTCAGCCTGCCACTGATTGCTCAGCAAGAAATATTGTCTCAGGGCATGATCCTGGGCACCAGTGACATCTACATTGGCATCTGATATTTACCAATGCCTCAGAATTGTCATGGCAGCTCTCTGATCCACTCTCATTCTGCTTAGAAAGCACAGACTTGCACTGGAGGGTGCACCAGCAACTTGTTTTGTAAACTTGCTGCGTGGACATTTTCTGTGCAGGGACAGGCACCCAGCTGACAGACCAAACCTGGCTGCTTCTCAGAGCTGCTCGCTTGCTTATTTAGTGCTCACTCACTTACTGCCTGCCTGCATATTCACAGCAGCCTTATCTTGCCTTGACTGGCCTGTTAGTTTGTCAATGCTTCAGCCAGACCCTGCATGATATCAGTACTGCCATATTGATATGCAGATGTGAACAGTCACATCAACAGGCTGCTTGCTATGCTCGTCAGTCGGGACCTGTCAGGGGGAGGTGCTGGGGTGGGGGGCATTGTCAGGGGAACCTAGAGTATGTGCCAGCTTCTTGCTCGGCAAAGAACTGCATATTCATTCAACCAAATAGCCACACCAGAAATTGGTCACAGGCTTGTCCTCAGTCCAGTCAATTAGTATGGCACCGTTAGTCAAGTGGTCCCCGTACCATCAGTCACTGGCACAGTCAGCACATTGTCCAGTGTTTAGCCATGGTAAGGCGTCCACTTGAGCCAGTCACTATCAGATAAGATAACCTGCAGTCCAGGGGACTGGGCAACAATCCTACTGTAGGACTGTCACAAGCAGTGAGGAGAATTGTGTACCATTAGCAGGGGAATTGCAAAGACACCATTCAGGGGCCTGAGCAGTAATGTCTAGGGGCTGCTCCTTGAAATCAGTCAGAGGTCTGAATTGAGTATGATCCTGGGGGGTCAGTGTATTAATTGCAGGTGCTGTAGGGCATAGGGAGATATCAGTGCTAAAAACAGGGCAGTGAAAGTTGGAAAGGTGAACAAAATGAGAGGCATGCTGTGGAGGAGGGGGAGGTAGGAATCTCAAAGTGTAATGAGAATTATATGGAGCAGCATCAGAGAGCGCGGTGGGCTGTGAGAGGTGGTGTTTTTTGTTGTGATCACTGTACACTCATCAGGATGGAGGAGTGGACTGGGGGTGGTGGTAGTGGCAGAGCTCATGGAGCAGCGAGGATAGTTGAAACGAAGTTCATTATAATGGATCTCTTCGTGCTGGAGACTTGGCCGGGGATGTGGGTAGAGTGGGTGGAAATGTGCTGCTGGGGTAGTGCAGTGTAAAAGGAGCATGGAGGGTCTGAGGGGCCTAGAAGAGTTTGATTGTGGGGAGGTACCTGGAAAACAGGTTGAGCTCAGTGCTGACGGTGACCATGGTGAGCTACATTCTTGCCATCATTTGACATTCTTTAGGTGCTAATATAATGGAAAAATACTCAGTACAGCAGCCATGGTGAGTGGAGCCAGTGTCACTTTGAAGGGAAAAAGTATGAGATCCACATCTTCTTGATGCCAGGACAATGAAGGATCAAATCCATGAATTTTTCAAACTCCAGATCCATTTAATTTCCAATCATTTTTTTGCCCGTTTACAATGCACAGGACTAAACATGCTTTGGGATGGGGGGAGGTACAAGTGCTGACTAAAGGCAATAAGAACCATACTGTTGATCACGATTTGGAAGTGCTGGTGTTGGACTGGGGTGTACAAAGTTAAAAATCACACAACATCAGGTTATAGTCCAAAAGGTTTAATTGGAAGCACTAGCTTTCAGAGCACTGCTCCTTCATCAGGTGGTTGTGGAGCAGTGCTCCAAAAGCTAGTGCTTCGAAATAAACCTGTTGGACTATAACCTGGTGTTGTGTGATTTTTAACTTTGTACACACTGTTGGTGATCACAAACCTAACACTGACAACGTAGTAATGCAGCGATTAGTGGCAATGACTTAAATACATGCAGGCTAAAAGCATCTCGTCACTTGTGAACCTTCCAAGGGTGCTCTGGGAGTTTTGGAACATTGCTTGATCCTATGTCATGTAAGGGTTCTACTGAATGTAATGGTAAGTTGAATGATTAATGTGATTCTGGGATGGGAAAGGAATCAAAGTACAGCAGGCCTTCCTTTTTTGATGTAATATGTTGGCCACTTACCTTCATCAAGTTTATGGATTTTCTGCGACAAGGACCATGTGGGGCAGACAAGAGGGATTCTGAAGATACAGTTCCATTGCTTGGACTGATCTGAGAGTGTTGAGTGGTACGGCCCACACACGGAGTGACACATCATCATGTTCTGCTCTGCATTGCACAATTGGAGCAGACAATGAGGTGATTTGCCAAATACTGAGGACTTGGGAGAACTGGAGCAGCCTTCCATGAGGGGTGGAAGCAGATAATGGAGAGGAAGAAGCTTTCCTGTGCATGAGAGTTCAGCTGTGTCAGAACCTGATTACCACCAATTCCAGTAGATGAGAGCTGGGTGCAACAGACCAGCACGGAATGTTAACTGGGGTCATTGGTCATAATGCCAGCAACCGGTTTGTATTGTGGGCATAATGTGCAACCTTTATTTTCTTTTCGTTGTTCGTGTTTTCTTTTATGAGCTGTAAATCAAAAATTATATCTGGAATTGTCTGATTGGTTGCCTGCAAGTGATGTTCCTCCATTGGACAAAGACAAGCTACAGGTATCCAATGGGCAATGGTGACAGAATAGTGATGATGTTGAGCCAGTGTTTAGCTGGGATATGAGTGAGGAGAGGTGAACAGTGTGGGCTTGTGGTTAAATGAAGAATAAGGTGAGAAAATGGGGTTATATGTGCAAGGGAGTGTTTGGGTTTGGTGAGAGATCTCGTTGGGCCTCACAGCAAAAAAGCCTTCCAAAAATCTTGACCTAGCCGATATTTAATCAAACAAAGCCCATAAGATTCAGCCTTGTGTGTCTTTATAAATTATCAGATTTAATTATTGTCAATGAACAGCACAATATCTTTCACAAAGAAATGTAAATTAGCAAAGTTAGAATCATAAAGCTAATGTCATATTAGATTGAAAAAATGAAATAAAGAGAAAAAAAGGATCTTTTAAAAGCTGGAGAAATAAAGTCGTTGAGAGAAAGAGTAAACTTAGTTTAAAAAATCTCTAGTAACAATTAAAATCTGATAGATTGAGAGTTCACACAAGTTCATTTTCAGTGCCAGAAAAGTTCTTTGGCAATATGTGAGCAATATGTGACCTTTATCAGGCTACACAGTACAGGATTTTCACACTCAGGTTGAGGTTCTGAATGTAGGTTTCACGACTTCAATAGATTTTGAATGGAGAGTCAAGATTATAGAGGTGCTGGAAAAGCACAGCAGCTCAAGCAGCATCTGAGGAGCAGGAAAATCAATGTTTCGGGCAAAAGCCCTTCATCAGGAATGGAGCCAGTTGTGAGAAGCTGTTTCTATCTGGTTTTTGTGGACCACCTTGAGATCTTGTAAGAAATAACAGAGATGCATCTCTTTTTTTTGTAGATATTTTTATTGAAATTTAACATTTTTGCAAATTTACAAAAATAAACAAAACTCTCAAATACAAACATTGATGTACAATTAAATCATATATACAATAGTCATAATTTAACAAAGAAAAGAGAAAGAAAACAAAAAAGAAAAAAAAAGAAACGAAAAAAGAAAAAAAAACCTCAATTTTCTACTAATCTAACCTATAACTAACCAGAGTGTATACCTAAGTCTCTTACATGCTCGGAATGTATAAACATCAAATATAATAAACCCGTATTCGCGCAGGATTCCTCTCCCAAGGGGCCCCGGAGCAGCCTGGTCTGAAATCTTCACTAAATAAAAGCCCTTGTTAGGATAGCCGAAATATCTGCATTTATATAATTCAAAAAGGGCTGCCATATTTTATAAAATAATTCAGTCTTTCGGTGCACCATATTTGTGAGGAAGTCAAGGGGGATATATTCCATAATTAATCTGAGCCAATTTGAAAGTCCAGGGGGGCCCTCAGCCACCCAGTTCACCAAAATATTTTTCCTTGCACAGAAAGAGAGAATAGAAAATAGTCTCTTCCCATGCATATCCAGAGATGAGAGGTTCGAAAAGCCCAAAAGGAGAGATACAGGGTCCACCCTAATTTCCATTCCTAAAATTTCTGTCAGGGTATTTGCCACTTTAGTCCAGTATCTGTGGATTTTCTGACAAGTCCACAGACAATGTGCAAGAGTACCCACCTCTATTTTGCATTTGGGACACATTGGAGATGCTCCTGCCTTAAATTTTGCCAGTCGAGCCGGAGCTATATGGGCCCTATGAAGTATCTTTAGTTGGATAGCCTGAGTTCTGTTACAGATAGCAATTCTTCTAGCATTTTCCCAAATGTCATTCCACATATCCTCAGAGATTTCTAGCCCCAAGTCCTGCTCCCATGTTTTAAGCAGGTCATCCATGTCTCCTGAGACTCCATCATGTAGCAAATGGTATATAGTACTAACGGAGGATGCCCCCGCTGGTCGTAAGACATTACGTTCTCTGTCTGATTTATAAAGACTATCTATTAATGTAGTCTTCCTCTGTATATAATCTCGAACTTGGAAGTATCGAAAGAGATCCCCATTAGGTATTCCGAATTTCAGACGCAGCTGCTCAAAGGACATCAGGATCCCATCTTTAAATAGGTCCCCTAAGCATGAGATGCCCCTGGATCTCCAGAGTTTAAAGGTGGCATCTGTAATCCCCGGTTGGAATCCCCATGCGCCTACTATTGGTGCATGGGGGGATGTTTTATGTGAGTTACCCTCATTTTGCCGCATTATATTCCAGGCCTTAATTGTGTTTAATATTATGGGATTTTTACAGCGGTCTGTAATGATTTTCCTCTTATCTGAAAATAAAAGGTTAATAAGTGGGTATTTTACTTGGGAGGCTTCGATATCCAGCCAAATTGATTGTGGATCAGATGAAACCCAATCAGCTATGTAACTTAGTAGGGAGCTTAACTGATATTTCCTAAAGTCTGGGAAGTCCAGTCCTCCCCTTGCCTGTGGAAGCTGTAGCTTCTTCAGCTTAATAAGGGGCCGTCTATGGTTCCAAATAAAGGAGCCCAACCAGCCATATAATTTACGTAGGGCTAGCCTTGGCAGCATCAGCAGGAGCATTCTCATAGGATATAAGAGACGGGGCGGAACATTCATTTTAATTAATGCTATTCTCCCTAGCCAGGAAATCGGAAGGTCTCTCCATCGCTGGAGGTCCTGCCTTATCCTTTCCATTAATTGTACAAAATTAGCCCTATACAGCTGATCAAATACTGGCGTGATAAAAATACCTAAATATAAGAAGCCCTCCAGGGACCAACGGAAGGGAAAAGGGGATCCGTCCATTAAGTGGGGTATCATAGCCAGACCACCCATTGGCATGGCTTCCGATTTTGAAAAATTAATTTTATAGCCTGCAAATGCACTAAATGTATTAATAACTTGAATTAGATGAGGCACTGACATTAAAGGATTACTGAGGAATAAGAGAACGTCATCTGCATAGAGGGTAATTTTGTGTTTACCTGTACCAATCCTCGGGGCCGTTATATTAGGATCAGTCCGGATGGCTTCTGCTAATGGTTCGATTATCAGTGTAAACAACAATGGTGAGAGAGGACATCCTTGACGGCAGCCCCTACCCACACTGAAGCCATCCGATCTTAACCCATTAGTAATAACAGCTGCTTTGGGGTCATTATACAATGTTGAAACCCATTTGGTAAACACCTGTCCAACGCCAAACCTTTCCAATGTGTAAAATAAATATGACCATTCAACCCTATCAAATGCCTTTTCCGCATCCAATGAAATTACTACTCCTGGTATCTTTCCCTGATGACAGGCTTGGATCATATTCAAGACCCTTCTGATATTATTGGATGATCTGCGGCCCTTAATAAATCCCGTCTGGTCCTCCTTTATAATATATGGCAGTACCCTTTCTAGTCTTAGTGCTAACATTTTTGAGAGAATTTTAAAGTCTACATTTAGTAAGGATATTGGTCTGTAAGATGCACAATCTTCTGGGTCTTTTCCTTTTTTGAGGATAAGAGAAATATTTGCTTCTTTCAGCGTGGGCGGGAGACAGACCTGACTATGCACAAAATTATACATATCCATAAGTGGGTCAACCAATATTCCTGTAAATTCTTTATAGAATTCAGCTTGAAAACCATCCGGGCCCGGTGTTTTTCCGCTCTGAAGTTGCCTAATTGCCTCAAGTATTTCTTGGACTGTTAAAGGGGTATTTAGGGCCGACACCTGTTCCGGAGTCAGGCCCGGGAAGGTCAAATTTTTAAAAAATGACTGCATCCTCCTAATCCTATCTTCACAATCCTGCGATCTATATAGTTCAGAATAAAATTCTTTAAAGGTCGCATTGATCTTTTTATGATCATGAGTCAGGGTACCTGTACTTTCCTTGATGGTCGGAATAGTTTGAGGGGCTTTCTTTTTCTTTGCAAGAAATGCTAAGTATCTACCCGGTTTGTCGCCATATTCATATAATCTTTGTTTCGCAAATAATATTTCCCTTTTAGCCGTTTGAGTAAGCGCGGTGTTTAAAGCTGTCCTAAGAGCTGTAATCCTCTGCAATTTTGTGATAGAAGGTCTATCAGCGTATGCTGTTTCGGCTGCTTTTAGGCGAGCTTCGAGCAGACGCTGTTGCTCTCCCTTCATTTTCCTCTGGGTCGCTGAATAGGAGATGATCAAACCTCGTGCATAAGCTTTGATGGTCTCCCACATCATTGACGGATTGCTAGCCGTACCAGTATTAATTTCTAAAAAGGTTTTAAGTTCTTGGGAGAAGTACTTTAAAAATTTGCTATCTTTTATCAGGAAGGGGTCCATACGCCAATGCCGAGCAGATGTCCCATTGTTCTTTACCTTAGTTTCCATGTATACAGCGGCATGGTCAGAGATTGCTATAGTACCTATTTTACAGGTTGCTATAGAGTTTAGAAAAATCGATGGGGCAAAAAACATATCAATTCTTGTGTGACATTTATGTGGATTAGAGTAGAAAGAAAAATCTCTACCCTGTGGATGGAGACATCTCCATACATCTACCAATCCTAATTCTTTATTCAGGTCCGCCAGTTGTCTAGATCTGGGAGATACTCCAGCGGCACTCTTGGGAATCCTGTCTATTTCCGGATCCATAATACAATTAAAGTCTCCCCCTATAATTGTATGACGGGCACCAAAGGCCATCAGTTTTGAAAAAGCTTCCGTTATGAATTTAAAGGGGTGTGCCGGGGGGCAGTATACATTTAAGATCCCATATTCCTCTCCATTTATGAGGGCTTTAATCAAAATATATCGTCCAGATTCGTCTTTTATCTGATTTAGAATTTTCAAAGGGAAGTTCTTCCGGACAAGGATAACGACTCCCCTGCTTTTTGAATTAAAGAGGAAAAAAAGGCCTGATCAAATCCGCCCTGTCGTAATTTTAAGTGTTCTTTATCCGACAGGTGTGTCTCCTGTAGGAGATCTATATCAACTCTCTCCTTCTTAAGATTTGATAATATTTTCTTCCTTTTAACTGGCGAATTACTCCCCCTGACATTCCAGGTGCACCACTTAACCGACTGTTCAGCCATAATCATCTGGACAGATCCGAGACCCCTCGGGAGGGGAAACCCTATCTAGAACATCCCGAGCATGGAGCATACAAGATTTACAAAAGTAAAGACTCTCTGATACACTCAAAACAATATAACAAAAAACTCTTTCTAAGTATAAAAAATATAAAACATTCCGAATTGGAGATTTTCTCCCTTGTTCCCAGGGAGCGTCACTTCCTCTCCCACAGTCCATCTTACCCTCTTCCAACCAGTGCCCCACCCTTGACCCAGGTGTTCCTCAATAAAATGAGGAGAATTCAAATATAATATAAAGCTAGAGTTAACAGTGAACACCCCACCCCCACCCACACCCACATCTAAATATATTTGGGAATATTAATACCATATATAACTATAAGATTACAATCTCAACATGTAATACTTAAATATAATACCACAAAATAACAGGGGAAAGAAAAACAACCCCGCTCCTAAAAACAGAAGTAAAATAGAATAAGGTAACCACCTCTCCCCATCAACATTAACCAAACGCCCCAACATATATATATACATACACACATAGGGGGAAAGATAAGAAAAGATGAAGGGATGTAAACCAAAATAATGGGAAAGGCAGACCAGCGTCCACAATCTCTTACAGTTTATTTAAGAGAGTCCAAGAATTCCTTAGCCTTCTCCGGTGATCCGAAGTTATATATGGATCCTTCGTGGCTAAGGCGTAGCGTCGCTGGATATCGTAAGGAGTACTGGATATTTAAGTCCCTTAAACGCTTCTTCGCCTCATCGAATGCCTTCCTCTTTCGGACCAAAGCTGGGGAGAAGTCCTGGAACAGCATGATCCTGGATCCTTTGTGGGTCATAGCTTGGGGATCTTTTCCCAGATTTCTTGAGGCTTCCAGGAGCATCTGCCTCTCCCTATAGCTCTGCAGCTGGAACAGGACCGGGCGTGGGCGCTGGGTTGAGCCGGGCCCACGTACTGTGACCCGGTAGGCCCATTCTATCCTTACCTGGCCTGATCCATTATGCAGATTTAAAAGTTGTGGCAGCCAATGCTCTAAGAATGCTGTCAGCTGACCTCCCTCTTCCTGCTCGGGCAGGCCCACCAACCGAATATTTTTTCTACGACATCGATTTTCGAGGTCATCAATGTGGTTTTCTAGGTTCTGGACTCGATTCTCGAGAAAACGGATGTGGTCAGCTGTTGATTTTATCCCAGTCTCTGAGGCTGCGGCCTTCGACTCCACCTCTCTGACTCGGCACTCCAATTCCTGAATGTCTCTGCCCTGCTTCTGCAGCTCGGCTGATAGTGCTTCTCTGCTCTGCCGAGACTCATCGATAAAAGCATCAATCTTCGCCTCCCACCTGGCAAACATCTCCTCAAAGCTCATCTTCATTGGTAAATCTCCTGAAGTAGCTGAAGACACCTTTGTTGCAGCTGAAGAGGGAGAGGGTGGGGGAGGGGTCCCTGCTTTCTTAGAGCCGCCTGTTCCCTTCCCTTTACTCATTTTCCAGCTAGTATTAGACTATTTAAATGTACTAATAGGTAACTATTTAAGGTTAACAACTATTATAAATGGTTTAGTGAGTGTGGTGGGGGTGGATAGCCCACTTTTCCCAAGTTTTGGGTAGAGCACTGTGGACTCAGTCTTGCTGAGTCGCCGCCATCTTGGATCCCCCGAGATGCATCTCTAATAGAAAACTATATCCACCAGAGTTCTGAATCTTGACTATTGTTTGAGTACGTGTGTGTGTGTCAGGGGATGCGGTTTAGAAAAGACAAGACACTAATTTTCATCAATTATTTTAATCAACATGCTTGGAGATGTTATAATACAAAATATTTGGTGCAAATGACCAAGAGGGAGCTTATAAAGAGAGGAGTTGATCGTCCTTTTATATCTGGTCATTACACACTGGCAGGTATCTTTTTTAGTGTTGATTGAGCTTTTTAGAAAAGCATCCCACTAACTTCTCTATGTTGGACTCAATTTATTGTCACAGAACTGCACCTACTCTAAGTCACTAGCATCAATTGCTACCTTGACGTGTCATGAAATTAGGGGCTGCCTACATGGATTCATTGATTATAATTACTTTTCGACTCTCAAGAGCTATTTGACACTCCTTTGACCAAACTACCTTGTATTCTTTTGTAGCAAATCATTCCGAAGAGCTGCTATTTTGCTGAGGTCTGCTACAAACCTGCAATAGAAACCACACATTCCCACAAATCTTACCATTTCTCATTTAGTTTTATAGGTTTCCTCCGGGTGCTCTGGTTTCCTCCCACAGTCCAAAAATGTGCAGATTAGGTAAATTGGCCATGCTAAATTTCCCGTAGTGTTAGGTGAAGAGGTAAATGTAGGTGAATGGGTCTGGGTGGGTTACGCTTTGGATGGTCAGTGTGGACTTGTTGGGTCGAAGGGCCTGTCTCCACATTGTAAGTAATCTAATCTAATCAACCCTTTCAAAGTCAATACTTCTGAGTTCTTGACAGCATTTGCCTTTGTCCTATTATATGTCCTGGGGAGGTAACCACACTTTTCCAAATTTATCTTGAGCAAGTTTGATCACCAAATCAATTGTTCGTAATTTTAAAAACAGAACTTCTAATTGTTTTAAGTGAATCACAGAATTATACAATCCCTACTGTGCAGAAGTAGGCAATTTGGCCCATTGAGTCCAGACCGAACCTCTGAAGAGCAGTCCACTCACCCTATCCCTACAATTCCCATGGCTAATTCACCTAACCTGCATATCTTTGGACTTTGGGAGGAAACCAGAGCACCTGGAGGAAATTTTGCATTGACAGTTACTCAAGGGTGGAATCAAACCCAGGTTCCTGGTACTGTGATACAGCAGTGCTAACCATTGAGCCACTGTGCCATTCTGGTTTATGTGGGCCACCTTGAAATCATGCACAAAGTAAGAAATGACAGCAGTTATATGGTACATCTTCAATAGCAATCTACATCCACCAGAGACTACAAAATGGTTCATGTACATGGAGTGTGTTTGTAGTGAATGTTGCTGGCACATGGTCCAGGTGTGAGATAAATGTAGCATGATGACATCCAGCAACCCCTTGACTGATTTCTGCTTGCGACTAGCACTCCTGCAAATTTGTTTACTTCTGCATGAATTCCACAATCTGTGTGTGGCTGTGATTTCCAGCACTTGATGCCAATGCTGTGAATTATGCCGGCATGCCAATCATCTTATATGGACTCATGGAGCAGTTATGCAAGAGCTGGAGTCTCCATGTAACTGCTTTAACTTTGATGTCATGAATTGTCACCATCAAGATGGGAAACCACCCACAATAAGAGGGTGAGCTTAGGCAATAATGAGATGTTAGTGCACATCAATGCATACAATGGGCTTATTGCCACTCCCTCGTGAGAATCTCATCTCACCATTCAGCATTCACTAGAAAATTAGACTTTCTGTTCTCAGACAAGCATACCAACACAGAACAGGAGTAGACCAGTTGGCCATCCAAGCCTGCTCTGCCATTCAATAAGATCACAGTTGATCTGATTTTAAGCTCAACTCTACACACCTGCATATCCACAATAATCTCTCATCCCCTTAGTAATCAAGAATCTATCTGCCTTAAAAATCTTACAACATTCTGCATCCACTGTCTTTTGAGGAAAGGAATTCTAAAGACTCACAATACTCTGAGAGAAAAATATATTCTTCATCTCTGTCTTAAATGGGTGTCGCCTATTTTTAAACTGTGATGCCTGGTTTAAAATTCTCCCACAAGGGGAAACATCCTTTCAACATCCATCTGGTCAAGTCCCCTCAGAATACTCTCCATTGAGAAGTTCCATACTGGACAATCTCATGTGATTTTCCCAACTAACCTTCTAGCCATAACCCATATCATTCTTATGCCTGGAAGACTCTATCCCATGAGTATTTTGTTCTGACGTCCCAATCAAACTACTTACCTTGACATGTTTACTCAATCACTCAACAGCATAAACATTTTATCCATTAACAGTACAGAGGGTTATCCCAGTCACATGACTGTAGTTGCATACTTTCTTGGAATTGATTTATCTACGTCTCTCCTCCAAATGACTTTCTGAATTGATATATAAAAACCGTCACAGAACTGACCCATATCTACCCACCTCTATTTTAAAATCCAAATATTAAATATGACACATGTAATACACCTTGCAGCACAATATCCACTTCATTCTTCGTATGACCTGAAAAAAAGGATGATCATATCCAGATAATTTGCACTTATATTCTGTCATTTTTCATGACATCATTAAGATTGTAATTTTCTGTTTAATTTTCTTTTTCCTTTTTGTTTTCCAATCTTCATTTTCAGTAAACCATCTTCTGCTATTATGTTGTATCCACTGTTGTAGGAAAGATAACTTGCTTTTTCAAGTTTAAGCTGAGTGTTATTACAGAGAACAGGCAGCTTCTGCTGGAGGAGAGCGACTGTACAGCTTTCTGCGTCTTTCTTGCTTTCCCTGTCGATGTCACTGTAACTTGTTTCCAGTTCCAACCTGATCAGTTAGCTAACAACCAATCAGGTTCACTTTTAAACAAAATGAGGAGCTGATCAGCTCTTATTTGTCTGTCCATTGTTTAGATTAGATTACTTACAGTGTGGAAACAGGCCCTTCGGCCCAACAAGTCCACACCGACCCGCCGAAGCGCAACCCACCCATACCCCTACATTTACCCCTTACCTAACACTACGGGCAATTTAGCATGGCCAATTCACCTGATCCCGCACATCTTTGGACTGTGGGAGGAAACCAGAGCACCCGGAGGAAACCCACGCAGACACGGGGAGAACGTGCAAACTCCACACAGTCAGTCGCCTGAGTCGGGAATTGAACCCGGGTCTCAGGCGCTGTGAGGCTGCAGTGCTAACCACTGTGCCACCGTGCCGCCCCAAAACATATGGGGAACCCATAGCCACAAAACAAAAACAGAGATCGCAATAGGTTCAAATTTTTTGCTGTGAAATTATGCAGCCATCTTGGTAACTCCCTGCTTTTAAAGTTCACTCTCATTGTAGTTTGCAGTTTTAAAAGACACAAAAATAAAAAAAACACAGTTCTTACACTAGTGACATGTCACAGTACACATGCCAAATTTTGCAGTCAGGGAAGAGCTATTGGTAGATGTCTCAGGTGTTGCAAAGCGGAACAACAGAGGGAGCAACAAAGGACCAGAGGTAGGCTATCCAAGCTCTTGAGCTTGCTCTACCAAGCTACTGATCATCTACCTTAATGATACATTGTCACACCATCCATTTTTCCATGATGCCATTAGTGACTGGAAATGTATCAATCCCTGTCTTCAACTAAATTAAGTTCTGAGATTCCACAGCACTGTAAGATAGAGAATACTAAATCGAGCTTAACAATAATGACAATTCTAATTCTGGGCCCAGACGTATGAGGCATTGTAAGCAGTTCCAGAGATTAATGCTGCTAGACAGCAAGGAGGCAGAAGCATTAGTCATGAATGAATAGAGCAAATTCAGTTGACTTCAAAATCTACTTCCTGTCACCAATTCCTCTGTCCTTGAGTAAAAACTTTAAGTTTACAGTTAGCTATTCCAGAATAATCGTAACGCTCAATATAATGATAGTACCTGTTCCACACTTTCACACAAGAGAATCAAACCCAAATTCAAAAAATAATAGCTTGTATTCATAAAGCTGCTTCTAACTCAATAAATTGTCCTAAGATGTTTCACAGGAGTGTTACGGACCCAAATTGACACTGAGCCACATAAAAAGATTTTCAAACACAAAAACAAAGGAATTAGGGGTAAGCCATTCAAGCCTTCAAGCCTCCTCTACCAATAAATAAGACCATGCCTAATCTAATGTGACTTTAAATAATTTCCCTGTTTAGCCCCAATAACCTTTGACTCCCTTGTCAGTCAATAATTTGTCTAACTCTTATATATATAAATTAATAAAAGTGAGGTGGAGAGGTTTAGGAAGGAATTTCCAGAATATAAATGCATGGCTGATGGAGGATGAGCCACCATTGATAGGTAAATAAAAATAATGGATACTCAAGATGCCAGAATTCAAGCAGCAAGGGTAGTACAGTGGTTCAGTGGTTAATACTGCTGTCTCACAGCACCAGGGACCTGGGTTAAATTCCAGCCTCGAGTGACTGTCTGTGTGGAGTTTGTACATTCTCCCTGTGTCTGTGTGGGTTTCCTCCCACAATCCACAGATGGGCAGGTTAGGTGAATTAGACATGCTAAATTGCCCATAGTGGTCAGGGATGTGTAGGTTCATTAGTCAGGGGTAAATATAGGGGAGGAGAATGGGTCTGGGTGGGTTACTCTTCAGGGGTTCGATGTGGACTATTTGGCCGAAGGGCCTGTCATCACACTATAGGGATTCTGATTGTTAAAAATAGTAATCTCTGAATATTTTAGCAATGGGGATGATTATAGAGACGGACAGAGTTGAGGTCATGAAAAGATTTACAAGCGAGGATGAGAATTTTTAAAGTTGATCAGGAGCTAACCTAGATCATTGGATTTGGAAATGACAGGTACATGATGCTTGGTGCAAGCTAAGATACGCACAAAGAGTTTCAGTTGACCTGAGGTTTACAAAGTGAAAATGTGTAATGCCAGTCAGGACCCTCAATTATTTCAATTTTTTTTTCCCCAAAATGTACATTGAGTCCCAAGATACATACATCATCAAGTTCGAACTAAAATTCCTGGCCCCTTAAATTATAATTGTTTTGAAGTTTCAGCCCTCACCTTTCCTGACAATACATCTGGACATGAGAAAAATACGAATTAGATTAATTGAGAAAGTTTGTTGTTCACTTGCTAATAACAGAATGTCCTTAAATCTGCATATGATACAGAATATCCAGAGCCCAGAGCTCTCAAAAGGGCAGGGCAGGGAAATCTAATTGGGCAGGAGATGAAGATTCAGATTCCTGACAGCAAGTTGAATTCTTGCTAGTAAATTCTCAGCTCTTTTCAGGGAGGTAAGCTTTCCTGAACATCACTGTTCGGTATATGTTTTGCATTAATTAGCATGTCACAACACTCTGAGCCCAAATGGAAATTACGTGTTGTCACAAATTTGACTGTATCTATCAGGTGTGCACCAAGTAGGATATACTGCTTTCCCTAAGCACCAATAAACTAACACCTTTTCAGTTACTTGACTCATTTGTAACTAAAACATTTCTTAAAGCAAACATTCAGAGCTTTAGTGATGAGCGTCTCCATGTTGCTGAGAAGTCCCAGTCAGGTTTGTCGTTATTAAATGCCTCCAGAGTTGGGAATGAAGCCTGACCCAACGAGGGATGCACAATAGCTGACCCCAGCAAACCTGACCAAGGCAAACGGAGTTGAATATTAAAGGTGATCAACTCAAAAGCTCATCTTTTGTGGTTGTGTCACTGTCCCATGCGAGCCTTTGGTGAAAGGTT
The DNA here is from genome assembly GCF_020745735.1 of Hemiscyllium ocellatum. Classification (NCBI taxonomy): domain Eukaryota; kingdom Metazoa; phylum Chordata; class Chondrichthyes; order Orectolobiformes; family Hemiscylliidae; genus Hemiscyllium; species Hemiscyllium ocellatum. The sequence continues at coordinate 59,549,975 of NC_083412.1, read as the reverse complement.
ATGAGATGTGCAAATTCTCCACAAAGTGGTGTATGTCATTGATATGAGTTGCTGGGTGTTACAGTTCCTTTCATGTTTTAAGTGTGAACTCTAGCAGATGCGTAAGAGGCGATGGCACTGTCATTTCAGTACTGTTACACTGGGTAGCTGCAATGACACATGGCAAACACTGATTGCACATTTGATGGAGACCTGGCACCCAAGCTTTTGTGTAACATTATGCTTCAGTAACAACCTTACAATGTTAATTCACACTCCTGGGAGCATAAAGAGTTGAGTGGCCAGAGATACCTGCCCTCTTGCGGCACTGGGGCCAGTTTTGCTTAACCCTCCCACATGCGGGCCTCTGCAGCAGCCTCTTGTTGTCAACTGTAGGGAAAATAACATCTCTGTGATCGGCCTTCAGGAGAACTTCTAGGGATGCATTGTTTAAACCAGGCATTCCTTTTGGCCTGGTCTCTGACATCTCCAGGGGTGAGGGGGGAATGACGAGTAGAGATTGATCAATGCTCTTGGGTTGCAGAGAGTGAAATGTTTTCTGGGTCCCTGTTAAACGTGGCATCTGGATGTTGGAACCTGTACGGTCGCAATGGGCTTTAGAACACTTTAGCCCATAAAATGTGGTGTAGCACCAACGCTTGATGTAATCATTTGACAACTAAGTAACCAAGTGCAAAATTCCAACCCATCCCCGAGCAGAAGTCCCTCCTATTTCAGCCACTTCCACTCTTAGATTCAAAAAGAAAAGAAAACTGCACACATTGTTTAGCAATAAATTAAAATTTGTGTCGAACTATAGACCTCTTATATAGATTCTACATAATAAATTGTATAAGTTTAAACATTTAAGATGTTTGTAGTCTCTCTTTCACTGAACAATGTGTTGCTGGAAAAGCACAGCAGGTCAGGCAGCATCAAAGGAGCAGGAGAATCAATGTTTCGGGCATGAGCCCTTCTTCAGGAATGAGAAAGGTGTGCCAAGCAGGCTAAGATAAAAGGTAGGGAGGAGGGACTTAGGGGAGGGGTTGTTGGGAATGCGATTGGTGGAAGGAGGTTAGGGTGAGGGCGATAGGCTAGAGAGGGGGTGGGGGCGTGGAGAGGTCGGGAAGAAGATTGCAGGTCAAGAAGGCAGTGCTGAGTCTGAGGGTTGGGACTGAGATAAGGTGGGGGGAGGGGAAATGAGGAAGCTGGAGAAATCTGCATTCATCCCTTGTGGTTGGAGGGTTCCTAGGTGGAAGATGAGGCGCTCTTCCTCCAGGCATCGTGTTGCCATGGTCTGGTGATGGAGGAGGCCAAAACCTGCATTTCCTTGTCAGAGTGGGAGGGGAGGTTAAAGTGTTCAGCCATTGGGGTGGTTGGATTGGTTGGTGCGGGTGTCCCAGTGGTGTTCTCTGAAACATTCTGCAAATAGGCGGCCTGTCTCCCCAATGTAGAGGAAGCCACATTGGGTGCAGCGGATGCATTAAATGATGTGTGTGGAGGTGCAGGTGAATTTGTGACAGATATGGAAGGATCCCTTGGGAGTTGGAGGGAAGTGAGTGGGGAGGTGTGGGTGCAGGTTTTGCATTTCTTGCGGTTGCAGGGGAAGGTGCCAGGAGTGGAGGTTGGGTTGGTGGGTGGTGTGAACCTGACAAGGGAGTCGTGGAGGGAGTGGTCTTTCCGGAACGCTAATAGGAGAGGGGAGGGAAAGATATCCTTGGTGGTGGGGTCCGTTTGGAGGTGGCAGAAATGACGAAGGATGATACGATGTATCTGGAGGTTGGTGGGGTGGTAGGTGAGAACCAGTGGGGTTCTGTCCTGGTGGTGATTGGAGGAGCGGGAAATGGAGGAGATGCGGTGGAGAGCATCGTCAACCACGTCTGAGGGGAAATTGCGGTCTTTGAAGAAGGAGGCCATCTGGGTTGTTCAGTATTGGAATTGGTCCTCCTGGGAGCAGATGTGGTGGAGGCGAAAAAATTGGGAATATGGGATGGCGTTTTACAGGGGTCAGGGTGGGAGGGGGTGTAATCTAGATAGCTGTGCGAGTCGGTCGGTTTATAGTAAATGTCCGTGTTGAGTCAGTCGCCCGAGATAGAAATGAAGAGGTCTAGGAAGGGGAGCGAGGAGTCTGAGACGGTCCAGGTAAATTTGAGATTGGGGTGGAAGGTGTTAGTAAAGTGGATGAACTGTTCAACCTCCTCGTGGGAGCACGAGGCGGCGCCGATACAGTCATCGATGTAGCGGAGGAAAAGGTGGGTGTGGTGCCAGTGTAGCTGCGGAAGATGGACTGTTCCACATATCCAACAAAGAGGCAGGCATAGCTGGGGCCCATGCGGGTGCCATGGCTGAACATTTTAACTCCCCCTCTCACTCCACCAAGGACATGCAGGTCCTTGGCCTCCTCCGTCGCCAGACCATGGCAACACGACGCCTGGAGGAAGAGCGCCTCATCTTCCGCCTAGAAACCCTCCAACCACAAGGGATGAATGCAGATTTCTCTAGCTTCCTCATTTCCCCTCCCCCCACCTTATCTCAGTCCCAACCCTCGGACTCAGCACCGCCTTCTTGACCTGCAATCTTCTTCCCGACCTCTCAGCACCCACCCCTCTCCGACGTATCACCCTCACCTTAACCTCCTTCCACCTATCGCATTCCCAACGCCCCTCCCCCAAGTCCTTCCTCCCTACCTTTTATCTTAGCCTGGTTGGCACACCTTCCTCATTCCTGAAGAAGGGCTCATGCCCGAAACATCGATTCTCCTGCTCCTTTGATGCTGCCTGACCTGCTGCGGTTTTCCAGCAACACATTTTTCAGCTCTGATCGCCAGCATCTGCAGTCCTCACTTTCTCCTAGTCTTTCTTTCACTGTCGAGATAACTGGCTGTTAAGCATACCACAAGCTAAAAATAAGTGTGTGTATTGAGCAGTTTGTCACTTTTTTTTGAGTTTGCTCTGTGAAGGGCCAGCATTACACAGAGGATATGTTTTTGCTGCAATCAACCTTGCCAATGATTAATTCATTCCTTGACATGAGCTTTTACCATGATATGACCTTAGTCATAGTCTGAATGGAAAGTTTTTCTTGCGCGGTTAATATAGTTCTGCTGAAATGCATGACCAAAATCTGACCACAGATAGTTCTAAAGTAGTTTTGCCTCTCATTTCCTCCAAGTCATGCAAGCTTTTATTTTTTAGTACAATAATATATTATCTGTGGCCTATAAATTTAGGCAGATCCATGCTAGAGTCAAGTTGGTTCTGGATGATGGTGGGTTGAAGGTTGGGAAGGAGATCAGAGCCGATATTGGATGGTTAAGATATAAAGGGTAGAGTAGAGAACAAGGCTGGTATTTTCCCATCCTGAAACAGGATGTAACTGAGGTGGGTGAGCAAACAAAATAACTGCCGAATGGCACAGCTGAAAAGCCTTCTTCCATTTTTGCCCTCTGCTATACCGTAAAACACAGCAAAGGACACGGCTGGTAAACCAGACACACATCTACTCATTCAGCAATCCTACTCATTGATATCCTATTAAAAGGTGAAATAAAACCCCAAAGAGCTGCAAAAGAAATGTTAACTCTGATTTCTTTTGACAGATGCTGTCAGACTGCTTCGTTTTCCAAAAACTTCTGTTTTGTTCCCTGTTAAAAGGCCCAACTTTAGACACAATGTAATTTTGTGGGATGTGCCTGGGTATCCGAAACCTTCAGTAATCATGTCTAATGAGTGTGGCATGATGAATAAATAAGATGAGTCAACAGGCTGGGATTTTATTTGAATTGCTTGAATTGGCTGAAAAGTCTCATTGCTTGCATTGAAAAAGAAGACATCAAGTGGAGAGATGGGTGTTGAGGCAATTGATATCTCAGACAGTTACTGGCATTGGAGAGACAAATGTGCAGTTAGACTTATGTAATCGTACCATCATATAGCTGGATTGCTGGCTGCAGCCTCCACTGTCACCAGTCAGAGCCACTGTTTGGTTTACAAACTTAAAGTGTTTTGCATAATGTTTTAAAAGCCATGCATACCTTTGAAACAAAGAGTGAATTCATTTATTTTGATTCAAACCTAATACCCACATGCAACATAACAGACCACAGTGACCCACTTATCGATTGACCCAATCTGGTGAGCTCTGCGTTCAGACAGACCTACATTGTGAGCCTCTTCTTACCCCAGAGGAAGGGGTCACAACTGACTCGCACCTCTGGCTTCCTTTCTGTGAAGATTGTGGCCACTTTCCATGTAACTGAGGGACCAGTTGAGGCAATGCCTGAGCTGCGGGGGCACAGGTATGCAGCCTCTGCAGAACGGCTGAAGCATCCACAGATAAAGAGGAAACCATGAACCATGGAGGAAGATTAATCTTTTTCTCACAAGTTACCATGACCAAGCAATTATAAATTTATGTACTTCTTTAATAAGGCTAATCTGACCTTTTATTTAAAATTGACACAGAAATTCACACAATAGCTCCCAGACATCAGATGGCTTGTCTTTGAATTCACTGGCAGCCAACAAGGTATGCTACCTCAACACCAATTACAAAGGGGGGCATTTAACATTGAATTAACCCTTTGATAAAACAATGGGCCCTTAAGGGTCTGAAGTTTCAAAACTTTTATGATACAAACAGGAGAATGGAAGGACCCATACAGGGAATTGCAGCATAATTGACAGATTTGTGGAATAATTAACCATCAAAAGGCATTACAGCAGTCATCTTAAGTTTGATCTCTATGAACTCTGTGACATACTGTTTACGATATACCCAAACCATTCAAGTGATTAATAGTTGATTTAATTTCAGTCGAAAGGAAGAATGAATGTCAACATCCAACTTGAAGCACAGAAACCACTTTAAAAATACATTTGTTTATGCATTTACAATTGCAAAACCATTCCCTACCCAAATCACACTTTTGAAGACATTAGAGTTGCTGACTAGCTCAGCAATTTGGTGGCATTCTTAATTGCCCTTGAGAAAACGAATGATCTGAAATGATATGAAATGTTCATTTCTTAAGAGAAGCGTATGTGGTTCCTATGTAGTTAGCAGTTTGCTTTATGTTTGATGTGGGGCAAATGCTGGCAACTGAGTAATCTCTGTAGAATTGATTATTTTTATCTTTGACCTTTAGAACGGCATATTCTGTTGTCTGGCCCTGCTCTGGTCTTTTCAATTCCTGTTTTTGTTTCGATTTTGGAAGAGTTTTGACATGAACAGATGCATAATGAAGAGTTTCATTGCTGAGAGAAATATTATCCTGTAACATAGGAACAAGAAACAGAAATAAGAATACAAGATGAATTAAAAATGAGGACATTTCAATTTATGGTTTGATACTAAGTTAGCATGAATCTTGTCTTCCTGTTTGATAATTCATAGCCACATAGAAATATCAATATTCCAATATCAATAGCAAATTTTCAAAAACAAGCAATTAAAATAGATTTCTGACTTTGGTGTATGGACGATACTCATATTGGCCTCTTAACAATCCTGATTTACACTTCTCTGAAACCATTGGTTGGCATTCAATCAGCCCATCTCTGGTTAAATTGCCAGTGCCAAGTCCAGACTAATGAATTGTCCACACCTTTGCAAAATGAACCTTGTTTTTAAAGTATGGTTGGACACCCCGTGCTGGCCTCCTACCCGCCCTCGACCTCTTTATAGCCAACTGCCACCGTGACATTAACCGACTCAACCTGTCCACCCCTCTCACCCACTCCAACCTCTCACCCTCAGAACATGCAGCCCTCCACTCCCTCCACTCCAATCCCAACCTCACCATCAAACCCGCAGACAAGGGAGGCGCGGTGATAGTTTGGCGCACTGACCTGTATACCGCTGAAGCCAAACGCCAGCTCGCGGACGCCTCCTCTTATCGCCCCCTTGACCATGACCCCACCTCCCACCACCAAACCATCATCTCCCAGACCATCCAGGACCTCATCACCTCAGGGGATCTCCCATCCACCGCCTCCAACCTCATAGTCCCACAACCCCGCACCGCCCGTTTCTACCTCCTGCCCAAAATCCACAAACCTGCCTGCCCCGGCCGACCCATTGTCTCAGCCTGCTCCTGCCCCACCGAACTCATCTCCCAATACCTCGACACGGTCCTGTCCCCTTTAGTCCAAGAACTCCCCACCTACGTTCGGGACACCACCCACGCCCTCCACCTCCTCCAGGATTTTCGCTTCCCCGGTCCCCAACGCCTTATTTTCACTATGGACATCCAGTCCCTGTACACCTCCATCCCCCATCACGAAGGACTCAAAGCCCTCCGCTTCTTCCTTTCCCGCCGCACCAACCAGTACCCTTCCACTGACACCCTCCTTCGACTGACTGAACTGGTCCTCACCCTGAATAACTTCTCTTTTCAATCCTCCCACTTCCTCCAAACTAAAGGAGTTGCCATGGGCACCCGCATGGGCCCCAGCTATGCCTGCCTCTTCGTAGGATATGTGGAACAGTCCATCTTCCGCAACTACACTGGCACCACCCCCCACCTTTTCCTCCGCTACATCGATGACTGTATCGGCGCTGCCTCGTGCTCCCACGAGGAGGTTGAACAGTTCATCAACTTTACTAACACCTTCCATCCCGACCTGAAATTCACCTGGACTGTCTCAGACTCCTCCCTCCCCTTCCTAGACCTCCACACACATCATCTATTGCATCCGCTGCACCCGATGTGGCCTCCTCTATATTGGGGAGACAGGCCGCTTACTTGCTGAACGCTTCAGAGAACACCTCCTGGCCGCCCGGACCAACCAACCCAATCACCCCGTGGCTCAACACTTTAACTCTCCCTCCCACTCCACCGAGGACATGCAGGTCCTTGGACTCCTCCACCGGCAGAACATAACAACACGACGGCTGGAGGAGGAGCGCCTCATCTTCCGCCTGGGAACCCTCCAACCACAAGGTATGAATTCAGATTTCTCCAGTTTCCTCATTTCCCCTCCCCCCACCTTGTCTCAGTCGGTTCCCTCAACTCAGCACCGCCCTCCTAACCTGCAATCCTCTTCCTGACCTCTCCGCCCCCACCCCACTCCGGCCTATCACCCTCACCTTGACCTCCTTCCACCTATCCCACCTCCATCGCCCCTCCCCCAAGTCCCTCCTCCCCACCTTTTATCTTAGCCTGCTTGGCTACTCTCTCTCATTCCTGATGAAGGGCTTATGCTCGAAACGTTGAATTCTCTATTCCTGAGATGCTGCCTGGCCTGCTGTGCTTTGACCAGCAACACATTTGCAGCCATAATTGCATGATGCCCAGCCTGCTGGATTTCTAACTCTTGCAAGGAGCATCCACCTTCCTCTGACTCAAAATGTTAACTCTGTTTCTCTCTCCACAGATGCTGCCAAACCAATTGAGTTTCTCTTGCATTTACTGTTAATGTATTATAATCAATTACTCTTCCAAATGTTAAATAATCTGCCAAGTATTCAATATGCAATGGAGGCAAAATTTACTTCAATCACACTTTCTTGCCACTAATTTAGTGTTGGATACTTGAGAAAGCATCATCCTATGTTCAATCATCCATACTGTAGAAGATTTTACTTGCAATATCCTCATTTTTAGCTGGTAGCAACTGAAATAGTGCAATTTAATTGAATGTTACTGTCATAGGGGCAGAGAAAGGTTTATATTCTTGAATACTTAGTGAGTAAAGTACATGTGCATATATGTACGTGCAGACACTTGCCTGATGAACATCACCATCATCACGCCCTCCTTAGTCAAGCAATATTATGTTGAATTTACATGACATGTACTTTGATATTTGGGTGCAATTAAATGTCTCCAGGAATAGTAGAATGAAAACTGATGTTTACAAAAATTACTGATTTGTTCATGGTTACATTCCTACTTCAATAAATTGGATCATTAGTTAGGCAGGACATAAATCTCAGGCACTGTTGTGGAAGTGTGAATGAACAATCACGTTATTATTTATCTCAAGTATGCAGAGAGCCAAATAAAACGAAGACTTTTTGAAATTCATGATTCATCATTTTACAGAAGTTTGTTTTTGTACATATTGATGTGTGCTTGGGTCTATCTATCATGGCTGCGAAACACAGACCACTTGCAGCTAAGTCACGAACATAACAGTAACCTCAAAAACAGTTTGCAGGTTTGCAACAATCATCAACCATGGGTGACATGATTGGATTGCCGGGCAAATTCAGAGTGTGAAAGACAGTTGTATGACCAAGAATTTTCTTTCTGATGAGAATCGTGATACCAATCAACCAACAAGAGGTTCAAAGCTCCACATCAAGAATGATTACCAGTATGACCTGAAGGCTCGAGAATATTGCACCAGGGAATCACTAGCTAATAATACTGGAAAATGGCAACACCTTCTGTGAAGTGCTACAATGACCAATGGTTATTACAGCAGCTTGACAACAACACCAATACTGCAAAACAACCTATACTAGTATTCAGTTGAATATGAGACAGAACTCTTGAGGATTAACTTCTTCAGCCATGAGCAAAAGTGTGAATTTGTTTGCTGTATGTTCACCATCTTCCGTGGATGGAAAGCTGTCAATGATAATTTGTTGATGGATTCTTGTACTAATCTTGGGTGTGGCACACTCAGCAGAGCAACAGTTCAATAGATGTTGCTCCCAGTATTATTTAAAGGAACGCAATAACAGTTCGGGATTTTACCCTAGGCAGTCAAATCTCATTGAAATCAATGAGTACATTTTGAAGGATTTGCTATTTGAGTTCAAGTATCTCTGGACGTTGGAGTGAATCGAAGTAAAATTAACTAACAGCAAAATCACAGCTAACCTTGGAGGAATCTGTGTGGGAGAGCTCACAGCATAGGAGCAGCTAAGTGCATGGTTTTTAAATGTAAGCAAGCTGTCTTTTTTTTTGTAAATCTGCAATAGTGAGTGAAGTGGCTCCTTTTTGATTATATATTTTATTGAGCTCTGTCCCTTGATTAATATTTGAAAATATAAAACATTTATAATGAGTTATCTTGGAGCAGTGTTTTTTTAGAGCAGTAAGACTGTGCTATTTTCTGGGTCTGTAGATTGTTAAGGTAAAAAGATGGCCTTTAGTAGAATGATGTGCTCTTCATGTTGGATCTGTGAGATTAGGGAAAATTTCCATATTACTGATTATTATGTATGTATGATTATTATGTCTTTGTTTGTGAATCCTGTCAGATTACATGGATCAGTTGGAGTAGCAGTTAGAGGCAATGAGGAATTTACAGGAGTTAGGAGGTGTGATGGATGGCGCTTATAGGAAGGGAGAAAAACTGCAGATACAGTCAGGTAGATGGGTTACCTCCAGGAAGGATAGGAGAGGGAGGCAGGTCATGAAGGAGTCTCCTGCTGTTATCAGCTTCTCAAACAGGTATGCTGTTTCGGAAAACATGTGGAGTGATGGACTCTTTGGGGAATGTAGCACGAACAGCCATGTTTCTGGTACCAAGTCTGGCTCTAATGTAATGAGGGTACGTCAGGTTTCACGAGATCAACTGTGATGGGGGATTCTTTAGTCAGAGACACAGACAGATGTTTCTGCAGCCAATAGCGAGAAATCAGAATGGTGTGTTGTCTACCAGGTGCCAGGATCAAGGATATCTTGGACAGAGTGCAGAATATACTCAAATGGGAGAGGGACCAGCAGGAGGTCATTGTATACATTGGAACTAATGACATAGGAAGGACAAAGGGTGAGAGTCTGAAGGGAGAATATAAGAAGTTGGGCAGGAATTTAAAAAAGAGGTCATCAAGGATAGTAATATCTGGATTATTCATGGTGGTACAAGCCAGTGTGGGTAGGAATAGGAGGATAGAGCAGATCAATGTGTGCCTGAGGAGCTGGTGCAGGGGAGAAAGGTTCACATTTTTGAACCATTAGAATCTCTTCTAGGGTAGAAGTGACTTGTATAAGAAGGATAAGTGGGCGGCATGGTGGCACAGTGGTTAGCACTGCTGCCTCACAGCGCCAGAGACCCGGGTTCAATTCCTGCCTCAGGCGACTGACTGTGTGGAATTTGCACGTTCTCCCCGTGTCTGCGTGGGTTTCCTCTGGGTGCTCCTGTTTCCTCCCACAGTTCAAAGATATGCAGGTCAGGTGAATTGGCCATGCTAAATTGCCCATAGTGTTAGGTAAGGGGTAAATGTAGGGGTATGCGGGTCGGGTCGCATGTGGATTTGTTGGGCCGAAGGGCCTGTTTCCACACTGTAATGTAATCTAATGATAGATTGCACCTGGATTGGAAGGGGACTAATATACTGACAGGGAGATTTGCAAGAGCTGCTTGGAAGGAATTAAACTAGTAAGGTGGGGTGTGTGGAACCCAGGGAAATAGTGAGGAAAGAGATCAGTCTGAGACAGGTACAGTTGGGAAAAGGAGCGAGTCAAACAGTCAGGGTAGGCAGAGACAAAGCAGAGAACATGGGGCGGCACGGTGGCTCGATGGTTAGCGCTGCTGCCTCACAGCGCCACGAACCTGGGTTCAATTCCTGCCTTGGGCAACTGTCTGTGTGGAGTTTGCATATTCTCCCCGTGTCTGCATGGGTCCCCTCCGGGTGCTCCGGTTTCCTCCCACAGTCCAGGTTAGGTGAATTGACCATACTAAATTGCCCATAGTGTTAGGTGCATGATTTAGGGAAATGGGTCTGGGTGGGTTGCTCTTCAGAGGGTCTCAGCTGTGATCTCCAGCATCTGCAGACCTCATTTTTTACTCGAAGATTTTAACCTACTGCGAATCCTCTTGCAAGGATGCCTTCCTTGAAGAAGCTCTCTTCCTCCCTCTACAAGGATTTCAGTGAGTCTCTCTCTCACTGCACCCCCCAGGTCATCTCCTCTGCACAGAAACTCTTCAGCCACGTTCTCAAACAGACTCGTTACCTCAGCCACATCTCCTTCCTCAGCACCTGCCTAAGGAACCGACTGATCCCACACGGACTCCGAACTACATTCCAGTTTCCTCATTTCCCCTCCCCCCACCTTGTCTCAGTCGGTTCCCTCAACTCAGCACCGCCCTCCTAACCTGCAATCTCCTTACTGACCTCTCCGCCCCCACCCCACTCCGGCCTATCACCCTCACCTTGACCTCCTTCTACCTATCCCACCTCCATCACCCCTCCCCCAAGTCCCTCCTCCCTACCTTTTATCTTAGCCTGCTTGGCTACTCTCTCTCATTCCTGATGAAGGGCTTATGCTCGAAACGTCGCATTCCCTATTCCTGAGATGCTGCCTAACCTGCTGTGCTTTAACCAGCAACACATTTTCAGCCAAAGGGCCTGTTTCCACACTGTTGGTAATCTAAAAGTCGGTAATCTAATCTAACAAGGTAGGACTGATAAATTAATCTGTATTTATTTCAATGCAAGAAGCCTAACAGGGGAAAGCAGATGAACCCAGGGCATGGTTAGGAAAATGGGACTGGAATACCATAGCAATTACAGAGACGTGGCTCCGGGATGAACAGGAATGGTAGCTTAATGTTCCAGGAGACAAATGCTATAGGAAGAATAGACGGTGTGGCAAGAGATATGAGTAAATGGCATTTTTGATGAGGGTTGTGGCCGTACTTAGGGAGGATATTCCTAGCAATACTAGGAAGGTTATTTGGGTGGAACTGAGAAATAAGAATGGGATGATCACCCTATTTGGATTGTATTATAGACCCCTCCAATAATCAACAGAAAATTGAAAAATAAATTTGTAAATCTCAGTTATCTATAAGTTATGACAGGGATTTTAACTTTCCATACACAGACTGGGACTGCCACAATGTTAAAGATTTAGATGGAGAGGAATTTGTTAGATATGTACAAGAAAATTTCTGATTCAGTATGTGGATATATCAGCTAGAGAAGGTACAAAACTTGACCTACTTTTGGGAAATAAGGCAGGGCAGGTGACTGAGGTGTCAGTGGGGGAGCACTTTAGGGCCAGCGACCCATAATTCTATTAGTTTTAAAATAGTGATGGAAAAGGATAGACCAGATCTAAAAGTTGAAGATCTAAATTGGAGGAAGGCCAATTTTGCCGGCATTAGGCAAGAACTTTTAAAAGTTGATTGGGGGCAGATGTTCGCAGGTGAAGGGACGGCTGGAAAATGAGAAGCCTTCAAAAATGAGATAACGAAAGTCCAGAGAAAATATATTCCTGTAAGGGTGAAAGGAAAGGCTGGTAGGTGTAGGGAATGCTGGATGACTAGAAAAATTGATGTTTTGGTTCAGAAAAAGAAGGAAGCATATGTCAGGTATAGACAGGAGAGATCGAGTGAATCCTTAGAAGAATATAAAGGCAACAGGAGTATACTTAAGAGGGAAATCAGGAGGGCAAAAAGTGGAGATAACTTTGGCAAATAGGGTTAAGAGAATCCAAAGGGGTTTTATAAATACATTAAGGATAAGAAGGTATCTAGGGAGAGAATAAGACCCTTCAAAGACCAGCAAGGCGGCCTATTGGTGGAACCACAGGAGATGGGAGCGATAATAAACAAGTATTTTGCATCAGTGTTCACTGTGGAGAAGGACATGGAAGATTTAAAATGTGGGGAAATAGATGGTAACATCTTGAAAAGTGTCCATATTACAGAAGAGGAGGTGCTGAATGGCATAAAGGTGGATAAATCCAAGGACCAGATCAGGTGTACCCTCGAACTCTGTGGGAAGCTAGGGAGGTGATTACTGAACCCATTGCTGATATATTTATATCATCAATAGTCACAGGTGAGGTGCCGGAAGACTGGAGATGGGCTAACATGGTGCCCTTTTTTTTAAGAAAGGGGTTAAGAAACCCCAAGGAGCTATAGACCAGTGAGCATGACATCAGTGGTGGACAAGTTGTTGGAGGGAATCCTGAGGGACAGGATGTACATGTATTTGGAAAGGCAAAGACTGATTAGGGATAGTCAACATGGCTTTGTGCTGTTTTCCCCGGAGCGCTAGAGACTGAGGGCTGATCTTACAGAGGTTTATAAACTCATGAGGAGCATGGACAGGCTAAGTAGACAACGTCTTCTCTGTGGGGTGTGGGAGTCCAGAACTAGAGGGCATAGATTTAAAAGGGACTGAAGGGGCAAAGAGTATTGATGTGTATGGAACAAACTGCCAGAGGAGACTGGTGCAATTACAACATTTATAAGGTATCTGTGTGGGAATATAAATAGGAAGAGTTTAGACAGATATGTACCAAGTGCTAGCAAATAGGACTGGATTAAGTTCGGATATCTGGTCGGCATGGACGATGTGGACCAAAGGATCTGTTTCCATGCTGTACATCTCTGTGATTCTATGACTCTAAGTCAGGAATGAAATTATATTCTATTTGATATGGCTATCTGTAAAAATACTTCTGTAAAACATAAGAATATTCCTATGTTCCAGTCAAGGTAAGATCAATGCTTTCCGGCTTTTGTTGTTGTTTAAGGGTCCAAGCTTATTTAAATGCAGCATAACAAATGTGAAAATGCTTTGAGGTAAGAGCTTGAACCAAAGGAGACAGATCACAGGCAGTAAGCAATTGATTGACAATGCTGCTTTTGTTGAGTAATGTTACTTTTATCTATGTCTTGATAAGATTAACAAATTCTGTGAAACTTAAGAAAAATGTTTGTGTCTGAATTGATCTTGTAAGTAACTAAGATTAGTTAACCTTTTAAGTTACTCTGTTGACTCAGCCTTTAATTGTAATTAAGGACTCTAACGGTGCAGTGGTGATGTCTCTCCCTCTGAGTCAGGAGGTGAGTTTGAGTCCCACCTGCTTCCGAGGTGTGTAATAAAATATTTGAACAGGTTACTTAGCATAAACATACGATTGCAATTGACTTACACCTTACAAATGAAGTGAATCCTAAACCTTACGCTATTTTTGTGTTCCTAATGCAGCATGTTCACAACTGATTTATTTAACTGATAATACTTTATAATAGTTTCAGCTCAGTGGAGCGTAGCTCAAGTTAAGTGAAGGAATATATCAAAACAATCTACTTACTGCACATTCTGATTTTTCCATTACTTGATCATCAACATCTTTACCATGGGATGATGAATCTGTAAGTATTTCAATGTTAGAACTGTCTTACTATGAAGTACAATGGTACCTATAAATGAAATTCAACCATAAAAGTAGCCTATAATCGCAACTTCTTGGTCAATTTGGACAATCACCCTGGGTAAGAAAATGCACACGTCATACCTTTCTAACTTCTCAATTCAATGCAAATACATTCTACCCTCTGTCTCCAAGACTAAGATGTCTTCCTGACCCAGTGCCATTGCCTTGCCTCCCTTTCATATATTTTTGAACACTCTTTCTCCTTGAATATTTTGTAGCCAGTCCTCACAGTTTATAAGCCATGTTTGTTATTGCCAATACATCAAATTCTCACACAGCTTGTGCTTGTGGCTCATCAACATTATTGACTAGACTTTGCCTTTTTAAGTGTGGGCATTCAAAATGTCATAGTATTCCTTGTAGTCCTTCTTAGTCATCTCCTATTCAACATGGGAGCACTTCCTCTCTGGTTCTATCCATCATTCTCAGTGAATGTACATTATGTTGTTTTGCCACTTTTGCATCCTGCTGCCCATTTCCCTGTGAGTTTAATTTAAATCTTCCACAGCCACTGTCATGTTTTTCTCTGAGAACATTTATCCAGGTACTGGTGAGGTGTGAGCTGCAACTTATTGAAATGAATCTTGTATTTACCCTGTGGCAGATGTTAGGCCAATAGGCATGTACTGTTTTATTTTCTTTTTCCTCCCTTTCTTGCCAGAGAAGCTTTGTTGACTATTTTCCAGTTTGTTGAGACCTTTCCAGAATCCACTAGGAGAAATGGGGACTGGAGATCAGAGCTGAAAAATGTATTGCTGGAAAAGCGCAGCAGGTCAGGCAGCATCCAAGGAGCAGGAGAATCAACATTTCGGGCATGAGCCCTTCTTCAGGAATGAGGAAGGTGTGCCAAGCGGGCTAAGATAAAAGGTAGGGAGGAGGGACTTGGGGGAGGGGCATTGGGAATGCTATAGGTGGAAGGAGGTTAAGGTGAAGGTGACAGGCCAGAGAGGGGGTGAGGGCGGAGAGGTCGGGAAGAAGATTGCAGGTCAAGAAGGCGGTGCTGAGTCTGAGGGTTGGGACTGAGATAAGGTGGGCGGGGGGAAATGAGGAAGCTGGAGAAATCTGCATTCATCCCTTGTGGTTGGAGGGTTCCGAGGCAGAAGATGAGGTGCTCTTCCTCCAGGCGTCGTGTTGCAATGGTCTGGCGATGGAGAAGGCCAAGGACCTGCATGTCCTTGGCAGAGTGGGAGAGGGAGTTAAAGTGTTCTGCCACGGGGCGTTTGGGTTGGTTGGTGAGGGTGTCCCAGAGGTGTTCTCTGAAACGTTCTGTAAGTAGACGGCTTGTCTCCCCAATGTATAGGAGGCCACATCGGGTGCAGCGGATGCAGTATCTGGAGGTTGGTGGTGGCATGGCTGACGATGCTCTCCACCGCATCTCCTCCACTTCCCGCTCCCCCGCCCTTGAACCTGCCCATCCAATCGCCATCAGGACAGAACCCCACTGGTCCTCACCTACCACCCCACAAATCTCCAGATACATCGTATCATCCTTCGTCATTTCTGCCACCTCCAGACAGACCCCACCACCAAGGCTATATTTCCCTCCCCTCCCCTATCAGTGTGCTGGAAAGACCACTCCCTCCACGACTCCCTCGTCAGGTCCACACCCCCCACCAACCCAACCTCCATTCCTGGCACCTTCCCCTGCAACTGCAGGAAATGCAAAACTTGCGCCCACACCTCCCACCTCACTTCCCTCCAAGGCCCCAAGGGATCCTTCCATATCAGTCACAAATTCACCTGCACCTCCACACACATCATTTACTGCATCCGCTGCACCCAATGTGGCCTCCTATACATTGGGGAGACAGACCGCATACTTGCAGAACGTTTCAGAGAACACCTCTGGGACCCCCGCACCAAACAACCCAACCACCCCGTGGCAGAACACTTTAACTCCCTCTCTCTTTAACTCCGCCAAGGACATCCAGGTGTTGGCCTCCTCCATCACCAGACCATGGCAACACGATGCCTGGAGGAGAGTGCCTCATCTTCGACCTAGGAACCCTCCAACCACAAGGGATGAATCCAGATTTCTCCAGCTTCCTCATTTCCCCTCCCCCCACCATATCTCAGTCCCAACTCTCGGACTCAGCACCGCCTTCTTGACCTGCAATCTTCTTCCCGACCTCTTCGCCCCCAGCCCCTCTCCGGCTTATCACCCTCACCTTAACCTCCTTCCACCTATCGCATTCCCAACACCCCTCCCCCAAGTCCCTCCTCCCCACCTTTCATCTTAGCCTGCTTGGCACACTTTCCTCATTCCTGAAGAAGGGGTTATGCCCAAAATGTCGATTCTCCTGCTCCTTGGATGCTGCCTGACCTGCTGCACTTTTCCAGTAACACATTTTTCAGCTCTTTCCAGAATCCAACAAACTTTACAAAATTCGAATCAATACATCAATTATTTCATCAGCATTTCCTTTAAGACCATACCACTGTGCATTAGGGACTTTTAAGCTTTCTGTTACATTTGTTTTCATAGAATCATTGAATCCCTGCAGTGGCAAATCAGGTCATTCAGCCTATTGAACCACCAAAGAGCATCCCACTCAGACCCACCCCATCCCTGTAACCCTACGATGCCCATGGCTAGTCCACCTAACCTGCACATCCCTGGACACTATGGGCAATTTAGCATGGTTAATCCAGCTAAACTGCACATCTTTGGACTGTGGGAGGAAACTGGAGCACCCGCAGACAGAGTGAAAACATGCAAACTCCACACAGACTGAAATTAAACCTATCCTCCCTGACACAGCGAGGCTAAAGTGTTAACCACAGAGCCACTGTTTTTTCAGTATGTTTTCCTTAGTGATTATAATTGCATTGTTTTAAGTTCCTCTCTCCCTTTCAGCTCCTGGTTTTCAAGTATTTCTGAAATGCTATTTGTGCCTTCTCCATTGAAAACATACACAAAATGTTGGTTCACCCTTCCAATCATTTCTTTAGTTCCCATTTTTTCCGCATTCTTCCCCCTGCTAGTGGAACAATGCTCACTTTCTTCTTTCCCTTTTCAAATTCTGGTAGAAAGTCTTACGATTTGTTTTTATATTCCTACTTAGCTTTCTCTCATATTCTAAATTCATCCAGTTTTTTTGTCATTCTTTGTTTCAGAATTCCGTCTCAATTTAGATCATAAAATCCTAAGACATAGGAACAGAAGCAGGCCATCCAATGAGATCACGACTTGTCTGATGACCCTCAAATCTACTTTCCTAACACTTCCCTACAACCCTCACTTCCTTCATTAATTAAAAGCCTGCCTGTCTCAGCCTTGAGTATATATAGCCTCGATAGTCTATTGTGGCAAAGAATTCTACAGCCTCATTACCCACTGAGAGAAGAAATTTCTCCGCATCTCTGATCTATCCTGAGATCATACCCTCTGGTCCTAGATTCTCCCAAAAGGTGAAACAATCTTCTTGCGTCTAACCTGTCAAGTCTCCTAAGAATGTATATGTTTCATTAAGGTTATCTCACATTCTTCTATATTCCAATGAATACAGGCACAATCCTCACTACAGAACATAGTCCCTTCGTACTTGATATCAGCCTTGTGAACTTTCCCTGAACTGCCCCCAAAGTCAGTACATCTTTCCATAGATAAGGGAACCAAAACTGTTCACAACATTCAATCTGTGATCTGTCTCGTGCCTTGCACAATTTTAGCAAAATCTCCCTATATTTATTCTCCTCCCCCTTTAAACTAGAGGCCAAAATTCCATTTGTCTTCCCTGTTACTTGCTCAACTTGAGTGGTAGCTTTCTGTGATTCTTGGACAAGAACTCTCAAATCCCTCTGTTCCATAGCTTTCTACAGTTTTTAACCATTTAAATATTATTCAGTTCCTCTCTTCCTCTTGCCAAATTTGATAACCTCACATTTACCCACATTATATTCCATTAACCAACTTCTCACCCACTTGCCTAGCCTGTCTATATTCCTTTGCAGACTCTTTGTGTCTTCCTCACCATTTGCCTTCCCACCTATTTTTGTGTCATGAATGAATTTGGCTTTAGTGCATTCACTTTCCACAACCAAGTCACTAATATATATTGTTAATAACTCTGACTTAGGATTAATCTTTGTAGAATTGTGCACTTTTTCTTTCAATTTAATATTATCTTAAACTTCCTTACTGGTACACAAATTTTTAATTCTTCACCAAAATGCTTTCTCACTGAAATGTATTTTTGCTGATAATGATGAAAGATGTATTAAATGTCTACCACTGCATCGATGTTGTCCTATCCTTTAACGTAATCTCCCAATTCAATCTGGCCAGTACCGCTTTCACACTTTTGCAATTGCCTTTATTTAAGTTTAAAACATTAGTCTTCAACCCACTTTGGTTGTCCTCAAAATGAAAACAAAATTTAATCATGTTTTGACTTTGGCTTCCTGGAGCCTTGTTTACAATCAGAACAATAGTCAGTCTTCTGTCATTGCACCTTATGAGTTCTTGAATAACTTTTCTCTTTGGTTGACTCTAAGAAACTGCCCTGAGACCATTACATGAACTGATATTCCATGCTGCCTTGCCAATTTCATTAATTCAATCTCTATGTAGATTTAAATCATTTTTGATTATGCTGATAACTGTTGCATAATTCCCCATTATATTCAAGTATATTCTATCCTACAGTACAGTACTGTAAAATACTCCCACAAGGCACTTCTTACATTTACCGTCTATTATTTCTACCGAAACTGATTCTGCACCTTGATCTTTAGTGCAAATGTTATCTTTTACTGTGTACTAAATTCATTTTTAATTAACACAGCTACCTCAACACCTTTTCTGAGCTTCCTGTCCTTTTGAAGCATCTTGAAGCGTTTAATATATAGGTCCTAGTCTTGCTCATGTTGTGGTCGTACCTCTGTAATTGCTATCAAATCAGATATATTTCTTCCTGTCTGACATTTTGTTATGAATGCATTCAGATACAGAGCTTTTAGTTCTGCCTTTTGCGCAAAAGCATGCCTTATTTGATGATGCAATCTTAAATGTTAAGCTTCTTGCCACACTGATTATCATTACCCATGTTAATACCTTGTGCTATTGCCTTGTCAGTTTCTTTAAATTTACCATATCTCCCATCATTTGATCTATCTTCCCCAATCTCCACTATTTGGCTCCATTGCTCTAGTTATATAACTCATCACTTGAAATAGTCTTAACACTGACAAACAGTTTGAGAGTGGCATTAGGACCGATGACTCCTGCACTTTCTGTCTTTTCCTGCTCTCCTAGATGGCTAACTATCTGTTATCCTGAGCTCTTATTGCCTGTGGAATATGAATTTTTCCAATGGTTATTTTTGTTAGAATTATTTCATGTAATACTTATGCACTATTTTCAATGCAATATATTCAGCCATTTAAAAAAATCTGATTACCTTTTCCATTCTTCTGTTTATAGCATTGACTCTTTATGATCCAAAGACAAAACGGTACAATAAGGATAAGACTCAGCAGGCCGAGGTAATAATACTTAGAAAAACCTTCAAATTACAATTGAAACAATTCAAACCATTAATAATAATTAATTACAAATAAGATCAAGAATGGTTACACAATATGCAATACTTTGAAATTCAAATTTTCAATTATATTCTCTAACCTACATGTTAAATCAGAAATATACTTATTATCTGTCACTTGAATTTTTTTGATATAAATTCTTTGCTATAAATTCTGTGCCTTACAACTGTGTACTCCACAACCACCTGATGAAGGAGCGGCGCTCTGAAAGCTAATGCTTCCAATTAAACCTGTTGGACTATAACCTGATGTTGTGTGATTTTTAACTTCGAAGTTTTTGAGTTGACTTGTCTGTGTGAAATGGATAAATAGATTTCATCCAATAGAATGCCATTAAGAAATGATGCCAAAATTAGTTCCAGTTGTGTAACAGTAATATTACATGCATTATCCCATTTCTACTAAAATTTCCCCAAAAAGTGTAGAAATTATTTATTAATTGAAGGACAAGCTCCATACCATCATTGAGTCTTTATCATTACAATCATGCTATTCATGAGTAGTTTTGTCACTGCCTGAAGGGAAGTCACATCTCACTGTGTCAGCATATAGAATCATTTCACTGAAATAAAGGGGAGATGTTACCCTTTAATGTATTGTGAAAATAGTTATGCACAACAGCCTAAGAGATATTCTTACAGTATTTTCAATTTTCACTGAACAGCTATACAGATTAAGTAAAAATAACTTTTAAAACTGTCAGCCTGCTAAACCTCCATTCTCTAAACTCTTTGTGACCACTAACAAGTTTACCAAGGTGAGATACAAATAAACGAATCATCCATGCATATTTGCATGCAGAAAACTGATGTTTAACAACGTTTACTGAACCCACTCCTCTTTTTCCACTGCAGTTACACAGGCTGGAAGTGGACCGTGTAAATTGAGCACCTATTTAAATTATTGGCAATTTCAAACTTACTTCATGGTGTGCCTCCATTACTTTTCTTCCCAATCCCTCCTCCAATTAAAAAACATACGAAGGAACTGCAGATGTTGGAAATCAGAAACAAAAATAGAAATTGCTGGAAAAACCCAACAGGTCTGGCAGTATTTGTGGAGAGGAATCAGAGTTAACATTATGGGTCCAGTGACCCTTTTTCAGAACTCACCTAATATACTTGTTGAAATACAGCTGTACTGTTACTTTTTTAAATGATTTGTAATATTTTGTTTTCAATGCAGACATGGTAACTATCAATGTTTCAAACTGTCAGTTACTATTATTAACTGCCAGTTGTGTCCAAAAAGAAAATTTAAACTAGTTCACTTAAATTGGACATTGCCAATATAATTGATCATTTAATTTGAAAGTTGAAATTGGAGACAGTCAGAACCAATACAATTAAAAGACAGAACTAAAATCAAAAGATTAATTATTTCATTCTTTATTAGCTCCAAACAGGAGGTGATCAACTAAGAAAGGCTTTTTAACGTTTCTGATTGTTACATTTCTAGGTGTGTTTATTTTACGGTTCCTCCCAACAAAGTTACTTATGACAAATAAGCTGCAAAAATACTGATGTTTATATTTGTATTTTCATGAAAAGGTATTTGGAGCATGTTCACAAAATACAAAGACCCTTTCTCTCACTAAGCAGTTGTGGCCTCCGTGAGATTATAACGGTACTACTTACTGTGAAATACCTATATTTTTTATTTCTGAATGTTAATTGCTTCAGTTGCAGAATTGCCTGGATTTGGAAAGAGAATAGGTTGATGGTATGATGTATTAAATTTGATTTTTTAGATGTGATTCAGTGTTACATTTTGACTGATAAGACTTTTGGGAGGTGCTTCAAGTGGTTTAGTGAAATAAAGGCACTGGGTAAATATTGTTGAGAATAAAGTTCGTGCCTTCAGGCTTCACATCCATCTTCTGTAATTTCTAAATCATCCCTGTTACTGTTTATTTGTACTTGATTGATAGAGCTACAGATTATTAGGACAAGCCACTTCCCTAACCAACAGTCTTGCAACTTCATGACAAGTGACATACATTTAGGACCAACATATCTGCTTTTCTTTGTTGGTCAGTTTTTTTTAGTCTTTTTGATCTGGTCGTTATTTTAATGGCAGCACAAAATAGCAAATTTTTAACAAGATTGGTTTCAAACTGCATACTGAAGTTTGCAGACAGAAACCATCCAAGGCAGCCTCCAAGAGGGAATAATTTACTACAGCCCATATTAACATATTAATATATTTTATAATTCCTCCCGTCCAAACTTCTATTCCCAAATAAGGCACTACAGTCCTGCTCTCTCATTAGTGTTCTGATGAAAGATCACCACCTGCAATGTTGGACTCCTTTCCAGAGACACTACCTCATTTTCAGAAATTGCCAGCATTTTCTGTTTTCATATCAGATTTCCAGCATTTTGGTTCTGTAATCTGCTGAGCGAGGATGACACTGTTGCCTTGGCGCACACCAAAAACACATTGTGCCACAACCAACTAGTGCCAGTCTATAGCTATGCCCGGCACACTCATTCTCCAAGAGTTTTAAATTGGTCATGAGTTTCCTGTTCTAAGCTTCTGCCTGACACGCAAATCCTCACTAGAATTTGGCTCATAGCGGTTTTCAAAGGTGCTGTTGGATCGTAGCTCCATTTGTACGTTTTCAACCTGTCCCCTCGCTGTTTCTTTGGCAATCGTTCCCTTAAATCTCAAGATCATGGCAAGGGATATTTCTTTCTCTCAGTCTTTTTTCAAAAAGGTGAAGTTTGGGAATCCGGGTGATAACCTAACTGCCTGAGCCTTAATAAGGAAGGATAGGAGCCACGCTGTGGGTATGGACTGAATGGGTTTCCTTTTCTTGTGGCTACGATCCTGCATCTAAAATCCCAACCGGTCTGTGGTAATGAACCAAAGAAACTCATGTGAATAGGGATTTATAGATGGTCTATTCTCCACCCGGCCAGTGACAGTGGTGTAATAGGAGCTGTGATCACTGCCTGTACACACCTAGAACAGAGTGAAGCGGCGGGGTGATGTCAATAGCTGTCGCCCACAGAATATAACAGGTTCATTCTATTCACACGCTCTGGGAACCTGCCAACCGGCTAAATGGCATGTGGCTGTTGAAGAGAATCATAAATGGGAGCACAGGAGGAGGCCATTCGGCCCACTGCTTGTGTCGCCGTGATAGTTTGACGGAACTTTCTCCCATTCCCTGTAATTCCCGCCTTTCCTCCTGTATTCCTGTCTGGCCTGAAGTCATGGTGACTCTGTCAGCAATGCAGTGGTCCTGCTGAATGAACTGGGTCAATGTGGCCCTGCTGACATCTGTTACAGAGTTATAATTCCCCCTCTGGTTAGTGCTGTATAAACGCTGCCTGTTCTGTATCCGGCGGCTCCTTTTCTCTTCATTCCTGAAGCCAGAATTACTCTTCAGTCAATACTGACATTTCACTGAGAGCCGCCTGGTGTGGGAGCAGGGAACGATTCCGCTCTGGAAATGTGGCTTAGAGAGGGGCTCTCTGACACAGCTCGGTGTGAAAACAAAGGGTGGAAACTAGCTAGGAATTGCCTTCTGTTTTTTTAATGTTTCTCAAGGTTATTGTGTGCTCTAACAGGGTGACTGAAGCAAACCCACCTGTTCGACCGAATTAAAGTCCATAAAAAACAATGTTGGAAGTTAATTCGAGCGCAGAGTTAAAAATCACACAACACCAAGTTATAGTCCAACAGATTTACTTGGAAGCCAAGCTTTCGGAGCGCTGCTCCATCACCAGGTGGTTGTCCGATGAAAGACCTGGGTGTTGTGTGATTTTTAACTTTGTACACCCCAGTCCAACACCGACATCTCCGAATCGATTCTAGGGCGGTGACGATGTGCCACGGGAAAGGTCAATGTTTGAGATTTCCACCTCCGGCTCCCCAGCCGATGGGCTATTTTTTGCCCATTTCCATTCACATCATTATTTCCGATCATTACCAATAAATTCAGCGTTAGCATCCTGTTAATTTTAATGGAATTTAGAGTGCCTTGCGAGACGGCTAACATACTGCACTGCTGCTCATCGAGAGAGCCAGGTCATGTTCGGGGGACCCGGGATTCCAATCCTGCCTGGGCAACTGGGGGAATTTGAATTCAAAGAAAAACAAAATCTGGAATTAAGAGTCTAATGAGGATGTACCGATTGTAGAAACCCCTATCTAATGGCCTTTCGGGAGGGAAAGTGTTCTTACCTGGTCTGACCTACATGTGACTCCACACCTAAAGGAAAGCGGTTGACTCTTAACTGTCCAATGGACAATTAGCCATGGGCAATCAATGGTCAGATATCGATATCCCGGAAACGAATTAAGGACTCTTTCCTGTTATTCTATCTCCAATACTGCGTGTTTTATAATGGAATTGTTAATTTTCCAGCCCCCTTGGCTATAACTGGGAGTCCTGTGGTGTGGTCAGTATTAGTGAGGCACCTACCTGGACTGGCTCTGAGCCTTGTCCTCACTGACCCAGTGAAGGTGCTGTGCTGAATGTGACAGGAGACGGCGGCTCCCTGCTCCCGCTGGGGCTTTGCAATCCGCAGCCGGGAGCTCAGGTTGTAACTGGTGTCCGTGTTTACTGTCAGCGAGCCCGGCTCCTCCTGGTAGGAGACATCCCCCTCAACAATCCAGGAAATGGTCAGATTCCTCGGGAAAAATCCCGCAGCCAAACAAGTCAGTGTCTGTATCCCAACACCTTCATCCTGGGGATCCGCTGTCAGATAGATTTCAGGTTTCGCTAAATAAACACATCAAAACAACACACATTGTGTCAATCTTCACTGTAGCAAATAGAAATCGGCAGGTAGCAAGGAGAGGGATGGTTAAAACTGCCTGAAACTTGGATACTCAATGGGACAGTGCAGAATGGGTTTAATAAATTGTACCCCGATTACCAAATCACCGACACCAGGAGACAGATCCCTCCTCACAATGTGGGTCAGAATGAGAACCGGGGAGACCCAGTTTCGTCCCGACACGCGCTGGGGTTGTGTTTTTTTTGGAGCAGGATGTCCCAGTTAATGATAAACAAACATTTTTTTCCCAAGACCATATTCGTTTTATTTGGCATTATACTTGTTGGAAATCGGATCTTTCGGGTTCAGCTTTGTCTTTTGGGTGGTTTTCTTCAAACTAAGTGTTGAAAAGGATGGGACTGAAAGGATCCGATCGAAAAGCAGGTGTTGCTGGTGGGTGGTTAATGTAAGATTCCAGGTTACCCCCGGGCAGACCCTGTGCTCCCACACAACATCCCAGTGTGGGCTCTGTCTCTGTGATTCTGGGCACTGTTTCTGTTTCCTTCTCTCACACATTGAGTTATTTCACTCTCCCTTCATCTTCTCAGAGAAAGCTCACTGCACAGAACCAGGCCATTTGGCCCATCGTGGCGAAAGTGAAGACTGCAGATGCTGGGGGTCAGAGTCAAGATGAGAGTGGTGCTGGAAAAACACATCAGGTCAGGCTGGAGCTTCAGTGAGCCTGACATGAAGGGCTGCTGAAGGGCTTTTGTCCCAAACGTCGATTCTCCTGCTCCTCGGATGCTGCCTGACTTGCTGTGCTTTTCCAGCACCACTCTCACCTTGACATTTGGCCCATCGTGTCCCTGCTGGTTCGACAGCCGCCTTATTCGGAAACTCTGAGAAATGTTTCTCTTCAGAATGTTTTGAAATTCATGATGAAATCTGTCTCTGTCCCAGTCCGGGGCAGTGCGGGTAAAACCGAGCCCATATGTGGACTCTGTTTCGGATGATCTTCAATGTGAACCTGTACCGCTTGGTTTGGGACATGGGGATAGACTCTCCCTGTCTATTCTGTCCAGACACTGAATCAGCAACAAAACCTCGCGGATTCTGGGAACACTCAGCAGGTCAGGCTGTCTCTGGGGCACGGCTCAGATAAACCACTTTGATAAACTGTTCAACTATTAAACCTCCAACTTCTTCCAGTTCTGACCAACCTGACCCATGACCTGTTTCTCTCTCTCTCTCTCTCTCCAGATGCAGCCCTTCCTGCTGAATATTTCGGATCTTCCACAATTACCTTGGATGTTCAATGTTGTTCCATTTCCCTGGAAGTATTTCCAGGGCCGAGGTTTCTCTCTGAGAACCACACAGCGGTAAGTGTCAGAATCATTCACCATCAGCTCCCGGATAATGAGGAAACTCTCTGACACTGACACACGAGGGCTGTTTTGCAGGAAGTTCCTGGATCCGTTGCCGCTGAAGTCAGGATTGTCTCTTGCCCGACACCAATAATATCTCACCAGCTCCGCCCGCTCCTCTCCCGGTATCAGGCTGCAGTTAATCCGAGCGGTCTGCCCTCTCAGGAGGGAGAGAGCTGGAGGAGACTCAATCACTTCCAGAGGGACAACAGGCCCTGGAACATAATGTGACAACAAATGGGAACATCATCTCCACAGAGCCCGAGTCTAACTGCAATGATTGCTCCCTGGAATCAAAGGCAATCCTTACCCAAGAGGAAGAGCCAGAGCCTGAGAGCTGAGCCCATGTTCCTGAGGATGACGCTGTCTCACTGGTTACTTGGAGCTGTTGGTCATTGTGCAGGAAATGCCGGTCACAGCGACCTTGGTGCGGGGGGTGGACCGCTCACTGACTCACATCACACTCACTGCTGCTCACAGACAGAAAGGAATAGCAACACTCAACCGGTCAGTGCCGGGATATTCACTGCTTCTGTGCAATAGCAAGTTAAGTTCCCCTTCATGAGCAAACCAACAAATCCTGTACCACGGTTTACAGGAGATTAAAGTGGTATCGTTTAATTTTAAATTAACCGATAGATTCGCTCCAACCTAACATAGTAAATATCCTTAAAAATTCGAAATAATTACATCTAAAAACCACATGAATTTCAAATAATGGATCTTATCTAGAATTCAGGTAATACTGAGAAAATCTGCAGTTAGTTCATGAAATCCCTGAAGGCTGTGAGGTGTGAATGATGAATATTAGGCCTGAATATGAATTTTGATCGGTGTGTGCAGCTTCCAATTTTACGAGTATTTTCGAGACCATTTTCTTCTAGTTCCTCTTCAATTTCGTTTCTCGATTCACTCCTTATGTGGGTGCCCCCGGCAAGGCCTGCAGTTTTGTCGTTCCCTCCTTGTCTTTGATAAGGTGGTGGGGAACTGCTGCAGTCTTTGGCAAGTTGCTACACCCAAGGTAGGGAAGGACTGGCCACATTCTCCCCCCTGTGCCAGCGAAGGTATTGCGGGATAATTTCAAGTCAGTTGGGGTGTGACCTTGGAGGGGAATTCGCAGGAGATGGAACTGCTGGCCTTGATCTATTTGGAAACCATGACCTATGGAGCCAAAGTGAGTTATTGCAATGTATCTTGTCAATACTGCTGCTGTGGGAGAATGTGTAAGTTGTGGGTGGTCTACCCATCAAGTGAGCTGTTTTGTCCTGGATGGTATTGAGTTGAATGTGCTTGATGTGCTTTGTTGAACTGCACCTACACAGCTAGTGGACAGGCTTTCGGGCGTCAGCTGGTGAATTATTCCCCGCAGGCTGTTCTACTCCCACCCTGGTTTTTGTAGTCATAGTATTTAGATGATGAGTACAGTTCAGCCAATGGTAAAGCCGGTCCCCCGCCCAACTCCGACAGTATTTCTGTCGCGATGAGCTTCCCAGATGACCCCGAAAAAAAGGAATCAATTTGTTTTTGTAACAAACCAACCAGAAAAAGAAAGAAACTACTTCCTGCAACTTGCAAATGAGATTAGAAATCAAAACCTAAGCTTTCTGGGGTTAATGAAACTGGTTGTCATCAAATAAGATTCCACTTTAAATCGTTTACTGTACTAGGCAAACTAAAATTAACAGTTTCAGAGGGAACTAAGGCACGGTGGTCAATATGAGCTACAAATTATACAGGAAATATCAGCTATGACACCAATATGTCCTAGATTTATGAGGCAGTCCACACTTCAGATATAGCACTAATCTGAACCATCGAGAATCTCAAAGTAGTGAATCACAACAAGTTGACCTCTGGCTCCCTTTGTTTCTAGCATTTAGTCGAATCCCCAGCAAACAGCAGCACCAAACCAATCCATGGGTACAACACTGAGCAAAATAGTTCATGTCTGTGGCAACACTTCAACTTTACTTATAGTGGTATTGATGGAGGTAGACCCATCAACATCGACTTCAAGTAAAAGAAGCAGCTGCAGCAACTGCCAGTTTTCCCAATCCCAATTCTCTAGTTTGTCTAACCAACACTTCTGGCCTCAGTATCTAAGCTCAGATGTGTCCTGGTCCTATTACAGTACTTGACGGCAACCAGTTTCATTTTCCAAAGAAACCTTAGGTTTTGATTGCTAATCTCATTTGCATATTGCAGAAAGTTGTTTCTTTTTCAGTTTGGTTTGTCACAAAAAACAAATCTTAAATTCTTAGAGTCCATCACACTGTTCAGAGAGCAAATTGTCCCAATTTTTTACCTCAGTTCCTTTCTTCTGCCTCCTCAAAATGACATTGATTTCTAAATTAAACCTGTTTTTCTTGAAAAGAGAACATGACAATACAACGAGGAACAGGACTATAAAGTAACATTTTAATTGTAATTTCAGTGAAAGACGGTCATTTCGTTTTTTTTCCTGGATTTCCACCGGCTCTCTACTAAAGGTGCGTTGAGGAATGTTTAAACACACATTTCTTGCCATCGATCAGGCCCGTAAAAAGATTCTCCCCACAATGTCTGGAGTAACATTAATCTGTTGGTGACGAAGAGTAGTTTGCCCGCATCAGTATGCAATAAATCAAACGGACGGTGTTAACATAGATTCTGAGATCTTTAAAGTCTCATGTCACATGCTACGATATAGTGACGATAGCATAACAATGCCTCCTATACGAATATACTGACCATGAAACAGCCCCCTTCTTCCAAACATGAAATCATCCTAACCAAAGCCAAATGTTCTCAGTTTGATCATTATGCAAACAGTTAAAACAGACTTTTCAAGATGAGCAATTCATTTTTGGTACAGTGCAGTATTAATAAAGACACATCCATGAATACTCAATTAAACCAGAAAAATGCTGGAGAAACTCAGCAATCCTGGCAGTATTTGTGGAGAGAGAAACAAAATTAAAGTTTCGGATCCAAGTGACTGTTCTTCAAAACCCATACTCAATTAATACACAAGTTCTGTGCGTCCAAATAACAATTTAAACTTTGATATAGCTCTGAGAAACTTTTTCTCTTATAAGACCAATCATTATTAAGGGAGCATAGATTCAAGGTAAAGGGGGTTTGGGAGGGATTTAAGGAAGAATATTTTCACCCAGCATGTGGGGGGTATCTGGAATACATTACCTGGAAGGCTGGTAGAGGCACGCACCATCACAAAATTTAACAAGTATCCAATGATAAGGTCATAAGAAGTAGGAACAGGCCATTCCACCCCTCAAACCAAATGTTGCTGTCATTCAATATTACCACATAATCATATTATCCAAGTTTTCTTCACCACTGTCTTCACACATGATTGATGTGCTGTACATCAGTTTGAGTTAGCCTCTGTTCCTTAATGGTGTAATACCATGATCAGTAATAACCTTGCATTATCTGGGTTGGTTACATATTCTAGAAACCTTTGTGGTTATCCAAGTACTTGTATTTGTATTTCTAAGTTGTAATCTGTCCAGTGCTCAGTTGCGGTAGCCTTCTAATTGCTCATTTGTCATGTGTCTCTTCTATTCCCGATTGCCTCTGAAAAAAGATCTTGTGTCTGGGAATGGTTTGACAATTGGTTGCTGGGCAAGTGCATTCACACTGGCAGTTGAGCCTAAGTTGTATTAAAGTAGTAATGAAATTGCTACTTTAATAAGGTTATGTGTCCTTGACTTTTTTTTTCAGAAAGGTCATAAACAACACAGACTCTGAAGAGTCTGGGGCTGAAGGGTTTAGGGACAATTGATAATAGCTAACAGATATTGCCCCAGGCAGAAGTCTTTCAAGTTTTTTTATTAAAAAGACACTTATACAAAGAAAGGGGAGTGGCCAGTTCTCCCTGATCAGCTTTCCTCTGGTTTCGTTTGGTTTTTCAGCAGTTGTGTGGAAAAGCTGCAGAACCCAGAGAAGCAGGTCTGGACTGATACTCTCTCTGACTTCTCTCCAGTAAGGACCTGTGTTCGATTTTACCTTTTGTGCAAAGGAATGTTCATGGGGATTGTTGCAAGTATTTGAAACAGCATCATTTAATTGGGATGATCTGTTGGTTTTTTGGAGAGGTTTAGTTATTCGGTATTCTGTTTTCTGTTGTTTGTGTTGCATTCAGTAATCCTGTCGTTGTAGGAAAAACAATGCACAAATTCAAATTTAGCAGTGAATCAGATACAGTTTATTTAACAAGAGCTTTGGGAGCAGTGAGGTCACCTCAAATATAGGCTTTGACCAAGCTATCTCTCCAATTACAAAATTCAATGCCCTCTATATTTTTGAGTTACAGCAAAGCATACAATTTCAATCATGTAATAAATTCTTCAGACAGAAAGACCCATGGCTGTTATCTGAGCAGTTTCCGATCTGCTGAAACTGCAACAACAAGTTGTTTTGAGTTTGTGGTTTTATTTGGTGATGGTCATACTTCCACTTTTGTCTGCTCCTGCATCAGTCAGCACTTTAGCAATGATTTAGCACAAATTGCACAAAAATTAGTCAATGATCCCAGCATGCTCTACAAATTTAGTCAACAATCCCAGCATGCTCTACTTCAGTTTAAATAAATTCTGTTTTGATTAAAACTAAGTGATTTGACCAATGGCATTTCTTCTGGAATATCCACTTTACACATGCTTAAACCAACTAGCCAAGTTAGGGGCTGGGCCACCTTCTTGAAATGTTTTGAGGGATCTGGCCTGGTCCATAACAAAGTTGGGAAACCCTTTTCCATTGGGGGTGGTGTTGCACAAAACTGCAGCCGTGCAAAAATTTTGCTCCGCAGGATGGAGATATTTTTGGAGATTCTCTCTCCCACTGAGTTGTTTATTTGTCCACCATTATTACCAATTGGATGTGGCAGGACTGTAAGGCTTAGATCTGATTTGTTGGTTGAGCAATTGCTTAGCTGTTTTGCTGTTAAGATGTTAGACACACAAGTGGCTCTGTTTTTTTAGCTTCACCAGGTTAATGCCTCAGTTTTAAATATGCCTTCTGTTTTTTCTAGCATATCCTCCTGCACTCTTTATTGAACAAAGGCTGATTTCTTGGCTTCATGTTTTCAAGATTCAGTCACTTGCAGCCAGCAGAGATAAATACTCCCATTTCTTTTACCACACCAGCATTAACATTTCATTAACCAATGTGGAACTTGACCTCATGGATACTATTATGTTCCATTGCATCTAGCTGCAGTTGAGTTTCGACATTTCAATTTTATCACAGACACCAATATTCCCTGTGCTCTATCATTTAGCAAGCTGGTTAACAAACTCATACTGATGGACTAGAAAATACATAGTGTTCAGAATATCTTTGAAAGCTGTTATTCAAGGTGGGGCCAGTACCTTAATACACAAACATCACATGGCATAATGATACATATGTTATCATTAACTCCCTATAAGTATATGCTTGACTAATCGTGAACAAATCCAGTATTACAACAAGGAGAAGCTGCCCAAGACCTTGAAAACAGCAAGAAACCCACTTTAGGTAACATTTACTCTCAGTATTAAAATTATTTAGAGTCGGCTTTATTGATTTGTTAACCCATGAAGCTAACTCCATAAATCAATTATTGTGTAAAAATGATGGTTAGGTATTTGATGTGTTACAATGCAAAATGTGGGAGCTGCTGTTTACCAGTGATTCAAGGGAAACAGCAGTGACTTTCTGCAGCAGCATGAACTTTAATTCTTAAAGTTTACAAACAGGAGGCTGAGTAGCAGAGACTGTAACATATCAGGGAGAAGGAAAGCTAACTGGAATTGTTGTAACAGGAGGTGGTCCCACTCCTTAGGACAGTTTGTTCTAATTTGCTCAGTGTTCAGGGACAGGAAGGTGTGACTCTGACAGTGACTCCAAAGGATTGTAGGAGTCTCAGTCTTTGTGATTGTCCAAAATGTTTGAGATTTTCTCAGCTGATATAGATGAGAGTGAGGGCCATATGGTGGATGAGTCATCCAATCATAGCACCATGCTACTCAACTGGAGAGAGCAAGAAGCAACATACCAGAAGTAGGTGATAGTATAGTGAGGGGGACATTGACATTGTTCTCAGGGCTGGGAAGAAACTTAGAGTTGTCGTCGTTGTAGGTATGTTCGCTAAGCTGGAAAGTTGATTTGCAGATGTTTCATTCCCAGTGTAAGTGACATCCTCAGTGCTTTGGAGCCTCCTGTGAAGTGCTGCTGTACTGTATCTTCTGGAATTTATTTGGTTCCATTCCTGCTGTTTCTGGTTGCCAGTTCCAGTAAGATGTTACTGTATGTAGGGTCTAGGTATACATGCCTGTTGATGGAATCCTTGAATGAGAGCTTCTAAAAGGATGGCACTCATCCACTGACTCCATCAACAAGCATATAAACCTAGACCCAATGTACTGGCCACTACAATGAACAACTGGAAACCAAAGCACTGAAGATGTCATTTTGACAGGGGATGAGACATCAACAACTCTTTTCACCGCGTAGAGCGGCGCGAACCGGGCGGAAGTGAGGTCGGAGCGTAGAGCTGGTCGGGAAGGTAAGTGAGTAGTATTTTTTTTTGTAGATATTTTTATTGAAATTTAACATTTTTGCAAATTTACAAAAATAAACAAAACTCTCAAATACAAACATTGATGTACAATTAAATCATATATACAATAGTCATAATTTAACAAAGAAAAGAGAAAGAAAGAAAACAAAAAAAGAAAAAAAAGAAATGAAAAAAATAGAAAAAAAACTCAACTTTCTACTAATCTAACCTATAACTAACCAGAGTGTATACCTAAGTCTCTTACATGCTCGGAATGTATAAACATCAAATATAATAAAACCCATATTCGCGTAGGATTCCTCTCCTAAGGGGCCCCGGAGCAGCCCGGTCTGAAATCTTCACTAAATAAAAGCCCTTGTTAGGATAGCCGAAATATCTGCATTTATATAATTCAAAAAGGGCTGCCATATTTTATAAGATAATTCAGTCTTTCGGTGCACCATATTTGTGAGGAAGTCAAGGGGGATATATTCCATAATTAATCTGTGCCAATTTGAAAGTCCAGGGGGCCCTCAGCCACCCAGTTCACCAAAATATTTTTCCTTGCACAGAAAGAGAGAATAGAAAATAGTCTCTTCCCATGCATATCCAGAGATGAGAGGTTCGAAAAGCCCAAAAGGAGAGATACAGGGTCCACCCTAATTTCCATTCCTAAAATTTCTGTCAGGGTATTTGCCACTTTAGTCCAGTATCTGCGGATTTTCTGACAAGTCCACAGACAATGTACAAGAGTACCCACCTCTATTTTGCATTTAGGACACATTGGAGATGCTCCTGCCTTAAATTTTGCCAGTCGAGCCGGAGCTATATGGGCCCTATGAAGTATCTTTAGTTGGATAGCCTGAGTTCTGTTACAGATAGCAATTCTTCTAGCATTTTCCCAAATGTCATTCCACATATCCTCAGAGATTTCTAGTCCCAAGTCCTGCTCCCATGTTTTAAGCAGGTCATCCATGTCTCCTGAGACAGTGAGTAGTATTTGAACGGGTGTGTTCTAGACCTCAGGCCCTACTTCCTAGGACCTCCCTCCCACCCTCCTCCTCTAACCTAACCTAACTTTAAAGTCCACAGGTAAGCGACTCAGTGTTATTGACTCAGTGTTCTTGTTTTGGAGACAAAGTGTACAGTCATGGCAGCGCAGGCAGTGGAATGTTCCTCTTGCAGGATGTTTGAGGTAGGGGTGACCACCGATACTCCTGCCGACTTCGTCTGCAGGAAATGCAGTCAGATCCTGCTCCTCACCGAACGAGTTAGGGAACTGGAACTGGAGTTAGATGAACTGAGGATTATTCGAGAGGCTGAGAGGGTGATTGATAGAAGCTACAGGGACATAGTTACGCCGGAGAACAGAGGTAGCTGGGTAACAGTTAGAGGTGGGAAGGGGAAGAAGCAGGCAGTGCAGGGTTCCCCTGTGGTCGTTCCCCTAAAAAATAGGTATACAGCTTTGGAAACTGTTGGGGGGGACAGCCTTGCAGGGGTAAGCTGCAGTGAAGGGGTCTGTGACGTGAGGTCTGGCTCTGAGACTAAGAAAGGAAAGGGGGAGAGCAGGAGAGCGCTAGTTATAGGAGACTCTCTAGGTAGAGGGACGGACAGGCGGTTCTGTGGACATGGGTGAGACTCTCGAATGGTTTGTTGCCTCCCGGGAGCCAGGGTCTGAGACGTCTCGGACCGTGTCTTCAGAATCCTTAAGGGGGAGGGTGTGCAGCCAGAAGTCGTGGTACACATTGGCACCAATGACATAGGTAGGAAGAGGGGTGGGGAGGTCATTCAAGAACTCAGGGAGTTAGGCTGGAAGCTAAAAGCTAGGACAGACAGAGTCGTCATCTCTGGGTTGTTGCCGGTGCCACGTGACAGTGAGGCAAGGAATAGGGAGAGAGTGCAGTTGAACACGTGGCTGCAAGGATGGTGTAGGAGGGAGGGCTTCAGGTATTTGGACAATTGGACTGCATTCTGGGGAAGGTGGGACCTGTACAAACAGGACGGGTTGCACCTGAACCAGAAGGGCACCAATATCCTGGGGGGTAGGTTTGCTAGCACTCTTCGGGGGCGTTTAAATTAATTTGGCAGGGGGATGGGATCCGGACTTGTAGTCCAGCAAGTAAGCTAGCTGTGTTTCAGGATGTCCAAGAATGTAGGGAGGCTGTGGAGAAGGTAGCACTGACAGGGAATACTTGCGGACACAGAGATGGGCTCAAGTGCGTATACTTCAACGCAAGAAGTATCAGAAATAAGGTGGGTGAACTTAAGGCATGGATCGGTACCTGGGACTATGATGTTGTGGCCATCACGGAAACGTGGATAGATGAGGGACAGGAATGGTTGTTGGAGGTTCCTGGTTACAGATGTTTCAATAAGATTAGGGAGGGTGGTAAAAAAGGAGGGGGGGTGGCATTGCTAATTAGAAATGGTATAACGGCTGCAGAAAGGCAGTTTGAGGGGGATCTGCCTTTGGAGGTAGTATGGGCTGAAGTCAGAAATAGGAAAGGTGCAGTCACCTTGTTGGGTGTTTACTATAGGCCCCCCAATAGCAGCAGAGATGTGGAGGAACAGATTGGGAAACAGATTTTGGAAAGGTGCAGAAGCCACAGGGTCGTAGTCATGGGCGACTTCAACTTCCCAAATATTGATTGGAAGCTCTTTAGATCAAATAGATTACATGGAGCGGTGTTTGTGCAGTGTGTCCAGGAAGCTTTTCTAACTCAGTATGTAGATTGTCCAACCAGAGGGGAGGCCATATTGGATTTGGTACTCGGTAATGAACTGGGGACAAGTGATGGGCTTGTTAGTGGGTGAACATTTTGGTGATGGTGATCACAATTCTGTGACTTTCACCTTGGTTATGGAGAGAGATAGGTGCGCACAACAGGGTAGATTTTACAATTGGGGGAAGGGAAATTACGATGCTGTAAGACAGGATTTGAGGAGCATAAGTTGGAAGCATAGGCTGTCAGGGAAGCATGTGGTGGAAATGTGGAACTTTTTCAAGGAGCAGATACGACGCGTCCTTGATATGTATGTACCTATCAGGCAGGAAAGAAATGGTCGTGTGAGGGAGCCTTGGTTGACGAGGGAGGTTGAATGTCTAGTAAAGAGGAAGAAGGAGGCTTACATAAGGTTGAGGAAACAGGGTTCAGACAGAGCAGTGGAGGGATACAGGATAGCCAGAAGGGACCTGAAGAAAGGGATCAGGAGAGCTAAGAAAGGGCATGAAAAATCCTTGGCGGATAGGATCAAGGATAACCCCAAGGCATTTTATGCGTATGTGAGAAACATGAGAATGACAAGAACGAGGGTAGGTCCGATCAAGGACAGTAGTGGGAGATTGTGTATTGAGTCGGAAGAGATAGGAGAGGTCTTGAACAAGTACTTTTCTTCAGTATTTACGAATGAGAGGGACCGTATTGTTGAAGAGGAGAGTGTGAAACGGACTGGTAAGCTAGATGAGATACTTGTTAGGAAGGAAGATGTGTTGGACATTTTGAACAACTTGAGGATAGACAAGTCCCCCGGGCCTGACGGGATATATCCAAGGATTATGTGGGAAGCAAGAGAGGAAATTGCAGTACCGTTGGCAATGATCTTTTCGTCTTCACTGTCAACGGGGGTGGTACCAGGGGACTGGAGAGTAGCGAATGTTGTGCTCCTGTTCAAAAAAGGGAATAGGGATAACCCCGGGAATTACAGGCCAGTTAGTCTTACTTCTGTGGTAGGCAAAGTAATGGAAAGGATACTGAGGGATAGGATTTATGAGTATCTGGAAAGACACTGCTTGATTAGGGACAGCCAGCACGGATTTGTGAAGGGTAGGTCTTGCCTTACAAGTCTTATTGAATTCTTTGAGGAGGTGACCAAGCATGTGGATGAGGGTAGAGCAGTGGATGTAGTGTACATGGATTTTAGTAAGGCATTTGATAAGGTTCCCCATGGTAGGCTTATGCGGAAAGTCAGGAGGCATGGGATAGAGGGAAACTTGGCCAATTGGATTGAAAACTGGCTAACCGGTCGAAGTCAGAGAGTGGTGGTAGGTTAACTAATTCAACACACGACGAGACATCGAGCATTTCTTCTGCTGCTTTCGCCTCCATGCCTACTTCTTCAATCAGAACTCCCGCCCACCCTCTGACAACCCCTTCTCCTGGCTCCAACACACCCCAACCATCTGGAATCCCCGTGATGGCCTCTTACCCGCCCTCGATCTCTTCATAGCCAATTGCTGCCGCGACATTAACCGCCTCAACCTGTCCATCCATCTCACCCACTCCAACCTCTCACCCTCGCA
This sequence comes from Hemiscyllium ocellatum, assembly GCF_020745735.1. Classification (NCBI taxonomy): domain Eukaryota; kingdom Metazoa; phylum Chordata; class Chondrichthyes; order Orectolobiformes; family Hemiscylliidae; genus Hemiscyllium; species Hemiscyllium ocellatum. Next base: position 59,513,308 of record NC_083412.1, on the reverse strand, counting down.
ACGTGCTGCCCTCCACTCCCTCCGCTCCAACCCCAACCTCACCATCAAACCGGCAGACAAAGGAGGCGCAGTGGTAGTTTGGCGCACCGATCTTTATATTGCTGAGGCTAAATGCCAGCTCATGGGCACCTTCTCCTACTGCCCCCTTGACCATGACCCTACCAGACCATCATCTCCCAGACCATCCATAACCTCATCACCTCAGGGGATCTCCCATCCACCGCCTCCAACCTCATAGTCCCACAATCCCGCACCGCCCGTTTCTACCTCATGCCGAAAATCCACAAACCTGACTGCCCCGGCCAACCCTTTGTCTCAGCTGCTCCTGCCCCACCGAACTCATTTCTGCATACCTTGACACGGTCCTGTCCCCCTTAGTCCAAGAACTCCCCACCTATGTTCGGGACACCACCCACGCCCTCCACCTCCTCCATGATTTTCACTTCCCCGTCCCCCAATGCCTTATCTTCACTATGGACATCCAGTCCCTATACACCTCCATCCCCCATCATGAAGGCCTCAAAGCCCTCCACTTCTTCCTTTCCCGCCGAACCAACCAGTACCCTTCCACTGACACCCTCCTTCAACTGACTGAACTGGTCCTCACCCTGAACACCTTCTCTTTCCAATCCTCCCACTTCCTCCAAACCAAAGAAGTAGCCATGGGCACCCGCATGGGCCCTTGCTATGCTTGCCTCTTTGTGGGTATATGTGGAACAGTCCATCTTACGCAGCTTCACTGGCACCACACCCACCTTTTCCTCCGCTACATCGATGACTGTATTGGCGCTGTCTCGTGCTCCCACAAGGAAGTTGAACAGTTCACCCACTTTACTAATACCTTCCACCCCGACCTCAAACTTACCTGGACCGTCTCAGACTCCTCCTTCCCCTTCCTAGACCTCTGCATTTCTATCTCGGACGACCGACTCAACACGGACGTTTACTATAAACCAACCGACTCTACCTAGATTACACCTCCTCCCACCCTGCCCCCTGTAAAAACGCCATCCCAGATTCCCAATTCCTTCGCCTTCGCCTCCCAGGAGGACCAATTCCAATACTGAACAACCCAGATGGCCTCCGTCTTCAAAGACCATAATTTCCCCTCAGACGTGGTTGACAACGCTCTCCGCTGCATCTCCTCCACTTCCCGCTCCTCCGTCCTTGAATCCCGCTCCCCCAATCACCACCAGGACAGAACCCCACTGGTCCTCACCTACCACCCCACCAACCTCCAGGTACATCGTATCATCCTTCGTCATTTCCGTCACCTCCAAACAGACCCCACCACCAAGGCTATATTTCCCTCCCCACCTCTATCAGCATTCTGGAAAGACCACTCCCTTCGTGACTCCCTCGTCAGATCCACACCCCTCACCAACCCAACCTCCACTCCCGGCACCTTCCCTTGCAACCGCAAGAAATGCAAAACTTGCACCTCCCCCCTCACTTCCCTCCAAGGCCCCAAAGGATCATTCCATATCTGCCACAAATTCACCTGCACCTCCACACACATCATTTACTGCATCCGCTGCACCCGATGTAGCCTCCTATTGGGGAGACAGGCCGCCTACTTTCAGAATGTTTCAGAGAATACCTCTGGGACACCCGCACCAACCCACCCGACCGCCCAGTGGCTGAACACTTTAACTCCCCCTCCCACTCTGCCAAGGACATGTAGATCCTTGGCCTCCTCTTTCTCCAGACTATAGCAACAAGACGCCTGGAGAAAGAGTGCCTCATCTTATGCCTAGGAACCCTCCAACCACAAGGGATGAATGCAGATTTCTCCAGCTTTCTCATTTCCCCTCCCCCACCTTTTCTCAGTCCCAACCCTCAGACTCAGCACCACCTTCTTGACCTGCAATCTTCTTCCCGACCTCTCCGCCCCCAACCACTCTCTGGCCTATCACCCTCACCTTAACCTCCTTCCACCTATCATATTTCCAATGCCCCTCCCCCAAGTCCCTCCTCCCTACCTTTTATCTTAGCCTGCTTGGCACACCTTCCTCATTCCTGAAGAACGGCTTATGCCCAAAACGTCGATTCTCCTGCTCCTTTGATGCTGCCTGACCTGCTGTGCTTTTCCAGCAACACATTTTTCAGCTCTGATCTCCAGCATCTGCAGTCCTCACTTTCTCCTAACATCTTCAATGGGCCTCAGGCGAAGCACTGTACATGATTCCTGCTTTCTATTTATATGTTTGGGTTTCTTTGGGTTGGTGTTGTTATTTCCTGTGGTGAAGTCATTTCCTGTGGATTTCACCAGTTTCCTCATTTCCCCTCCCCCCTCACCTTATCCCAGTCCCAAGCCTCCAACTTGGCATTGCCCTCTTGACCTGTCCATTGTCTTTTCCATCTATCTTACAACTTACTAGGGAAGGGGTACTGAGGAAATCTTTGGAGTTGCAGGTTCAGTGTCCTTGAGTCTTGATAGACATATCCAGAATGTGGGAGAATTGTGGAAGCCATTTTGTCACATATTAATATGTGGAAACCATTTTGCCTTACATAGGTAGACAGCTTGTTTCCATGCCTGCCTGAGATGGTTGGCCTTGCAGCTGTGCAGACACCTGATAAACAAATTCATCTCTTTGCATGAAGCCATTCTTCTCTTTGCAAGGATCTGTTATATACTAACACCTGCTTATCAGCTACTAACTGACACGGTCCAGTCGCTACCTGACTGGAACTAATGCTGAGCAAGTTGCCTTATGCCTACTCATTATTCTGTAACTAACAGTCTGCTAATTGGGTGGCACAGTGGCACAGTGGTTAGCATTGCTGCCTCACAGCACCAGAGACCCTGGTTCAATTCCCACCTCAGGTAACTGACTGTGTGGAGTTTACACATTCTCCCTGTGTCTGTGTGGGTTTCCTCTGGGTGCTCTGGTTTCCTCCCACAGTCAAAAAAAGCTAGGTGAAGTGCCCGTGGTGTTCGGTGAAGGGGTAAATGTAGGGGGTGGGTTGCAAGTTGGGACAAAGGGCCTTATTCCACACTGTAAGTGATCTAATCTTAAAAAAAGTTTTTTTTTAATTGTAACCTATAAAATCTCGTGACTATCTGTATTCCGTTGGATTGACTTGGGACCATCTGATCAAGCTGGTCTCGTTTCTCCCTGTGATATCACAAATAAATTTGCCAATACTCAAGGCTTGTGTGATGCATTATGTCTAAATTGGACCCTGCAAGTGTTTAATTCTCCGAATAACTTACTTCTTCCCAAACACAGAGTCTTAGAAGAAGTGGAAGTGAGATAGTTGATAATGGTTTTAATTAATTCTCGAGATTCAGAGAACATTCTGTTAGGTTGGAAAATAGCAAATGCAACACCTTTATTTGGGGATAGACAAAGATCATGAACTACAGGCCAGTTAGCCTAACATCATTGGGATAATGTAAGAAATTATTATTCATGACACTACAGCAAAGCAGTACAAATCATTGAGGCAATTGAACAGAGTGAATATCAGTTTGTGGAAGGAAATCATGTTTAACCAAATTATTTGGAATACTTTTAAGAAATTATATTTGCTGTGGATAAAGGGAAATTGTTCGATGCATTGTATTTAGATTTCCAGATGGTATTTTGGAAAATAAAGTTCATAGTGCAAGGGGTTACATGTTGGTATGGATAGAAGATTGGTTAGCTAACAGGAACCAGAAAGTAGTCATAAACAGATTTTTTTTGGGTAAGTTGTAGTGAGCAGCATACCATAGCGATCAGTGCTGGGACATCAACTATTTACAATGTATATAAATAGCTGGGATGGTGATATGGTTAAGTTTGAGGATGGCACAAAACTAGTTGGAAAATGAGTTTTCAATTGAACATATGTAGGCTACAAAGAGATATAGAGACAGTGAACAATAATTTGGCAAGTAAAGTATAATGCATGAAAATGTGAAATCCACTATTATTCCAATGTGATTTATAAAATCTGTAAAAGAGTCATATTGGTTTGAAATGTTATTGCTTATTAACAGGTGGCGCAGTGGCTCAGTGGTTAGCACTGCTGCCTCACAGCGCCAATGACCCGGCCTCGGGTGACTGCATGGAGTTTGCACGTTCTCCTCGTGTCTGCGTGGGTTTCCTCCCAAAATCAAAAGATGTGCAGGTTAGGTGAATTGGCCATGCTAAATTTCCAATAGTGTTAGGTGCATTAGTCAGGGATAAATGTAGCGTCAGGGAATGGGTCTGGGTTGGTTACTCTTTGGAGAGTCAGTGTAGACTTGTTGGGCCGAAGGGCCTGTTTCTATACTGTAGGGAATCTAATCTAGTCATTTCTCTCCATAGATGCTGCCAGACCTGTTGTGTTTCTCATGTACTCTTTTGTTGTTCATAATAAAACTGGCTATTGTCTAACTGATGAGAAACTTCAGAGCTCTGAGGTGAAAACAGATCTGAGTGATCCAGAACATTAGTATGATATAAGTAACTAGGAAAGCTAACACTGCTGTTGTTTATTGCAAGGGGGATTGAATGCAGATTTAGGGTGGCCATGATTCAGTTTTATATAGAATTGGTGAAACCATATTGCAGTACTGTGTACAGTATTAACCTCCTTGTTGAAGGAAGGATGTAAATTTATTGAAATAATTCAGATTTTTTTTATCACACTCATCCCTTAAATGTGTAGGTTGTTTTAGATGAGAGGTTAAATAGGCTAAATGCATATTCACTGGAATTTAGAAGTGTAAGAGGTGACTTTCTTGAAACATACGATCCTGACAGGAATCTACAACTAGGCACCAATGTTAAAATAAGGAGTCACACTTACAGGCAGAGATTAAGAAAAATACTTTCTCACAAAGGGTTGAGAATCTTTGGAATTCTCATCATCCATTGGTGGTGAAAACAGAATCTTTGAATATTTTAATTTCAGAGATAGGTAAATTCTTGAAAAGCAAAGGGATGGAATTGCTATGGGCATGGGCATGTTAGTGAAGTAATCAGATCAGCCACCATCTTATTGAATGGCAGAGCATGTTCTCAGGATCCAGGGGCCTACACCTAATTTATATGTTGATACATTGGTACTGTTTCCAGGTCAAGGATCACCAGGTCTCTTAGACCAATATTTTCATGCAATATTTCCTACTGATCATGAAAATTACATTTGATACTTTTGCAATTAATACAAACTCTTTAAAAGTTCTATCAAACATTATTCAATAAAATTACAGATTCTATAGATCTTTTAAAATTGTAAATCTTCCTTGTTTCTGGGTCAAAGCCTTTCATACAATTCTATGTCTTTTTCGGGTGTTTTTGCCACAAAGATCCCCTGTAGCTGTTTGAAAGGGGCCTGACCTGTAGAAAGCTCAACACTATGATAACTTTCACAAAAATTGTTTTGGTGCACGTGCATAAGTTATGTAATGTCTAACATACATTATGAGCAGCTTCCTGTGTCTCTAGTTTTAGGTCCATTACCGTTTTTAAATAGAAGGAACTGTGATATTATACCCGTATTTCATCTGCCTGAACTTTATGAGCAAAGTTTGAGATGTCTGTACTTCACCAAAGAGATTGTAACTGATATCTGCCAACAGTTGCAGCCACAAAACTTTCACAGCAGGGCAAGGTTGTATTGTAACTGTTCTGGTTAAACAGTTGGCAGTGTGTGTAAGCTAAGAATTATGTGTTTGAGATGTGCAATGGTGCTAAGAATGTGAGGGTGAGATGAAACGTAAATATAAATTATTGGTGAGCGATGGGGACTGGACAATTGTATCAGAATAAAATCACTGATGCTGAAACTTTTCTCAGATCATTAAGTGCATTTTAGCACAGCACGTAGGTCCTTAGGCTTGACTTCTGCAATTGACCTCCATTGTTATCTGATCCCACTGCCTTCTCATCTTGTGTCTGGAATTCCTTCTGCTCTTTCTGAGGAAAGCTCAGTGATGGATCACAAAACTGGGATGCCCATTCCCTTCTTTCATTTGCTGATTTCTTTCTCCCAGTTGACAATTAGAAATAACACCCAACTCCTGTTCAAGTCACAATGCACTTCTCATTTAAGTAATGCAAGTCATTCATGATAGTTTGAACCAGAGGACACAGCTTAAACATATGGGGTAGACCATTTAGGACAGAAATGAGGAGAAACTTCTTCACCCAGAGAGTGGTGGCTGTGTGGAATGCTCTGCCCCAGAGGGCAGTGGAGGCCCAGTCTCTGAATTCATTTAAGAAAGAGTTTGATAGAGCTCTCAAGGATAGTGGAATCAAAGGTTATAGAGATAAGGCAGGAACAGGATATTGATTAAGGATGATCAGCCCTGATCATATTGAATAGTGGTGCAGGCTCGAAGGGCAGAATGGCCTACTCCTGTACCTATTGTCTATTGTCTCTCAATATACATGCTAGCTATATGCTCACATCTTTGATGTTGGCATGCTGCCTACATTTTGAATCAATAGACAGGTGAATCACACATTGCAATCTCATCAAACCTATATTTTGGGAAGAAACTGAAGATTTCAAGGAAAGGTTTCATTGAAAGGCAACCCAATTAATAATCATGTCAAGGTATCTTTCTGAATGTTTAAAAAGTGATATATTAGTTTCCATTCTGTCAATTCATCATTTTACATAAAACAATTTACTGGGAAAAATAGCAGATTGTACATTTTTAGCTAATAGTTGACTAATCTGTTCAAAAATACCACCTGCTCATCTGAATCTGCTTACTGACTTAAAACATTTTAAATAGAATTGCACAGCATCATGGGTGTTGTTTGAGGGGCTGCGAGTATAAAGTTTGGTAACACGTTTTTGTCTTCAATCATTGAGGGCTTGTGGCCTTATTGGCTGAACCAGCATTTATTGCCCATCCCTAGTTCCCCACAAGATGGTGGTAGTGATCTGCCTTCTTGAACTGCTGCAGTCCACTCAGTGTAGGGGCACTCACAATGACATTAGAGAGATCCAGGTTTTTGACCCAGTGGTATTGAAGGAAAGATATCTTTTCAAGTTAGGATGCCAAGTCTTGGAAGGAAACTTGTATGTGGTGGTGTTTTGCTGCCCTTGTCCTTCTAGTTGGCTGGTTTGTAGTATGAAAGGCACTATTTAAGGAGCCAACGTAGATTTCTGAAGTACATCTTGCAGATGATACACCGCTTTTGAGTGTTGGTGGTGGTCAGAGCAAATGTTTGAGGATTTGGTGTGGATTAAACAGGCTGTTTTGTTATGGATGGTATCAAATACCTTGAGTGCTGTGGAGCTACCCTCATCCAGTCAAGTGGAATATAATTCACTATATTCCTGACTTGAGCTTTGCAGGCAGTATGCAGGCTTTGGGAGTCAGGAGGTGAATTATTTGTTGCAAGATTCTTAGTTTGTGGCCTGCTCTTAGAATTGTACAGTTTTATATTAAAAGACCCTTCCTTCAGCTCATTGAGTCTGTACTAGTCAAAAACATCCACCTAACTAATCTAATCCCATTTTTCAGCACTTGATCTGTACCTTTGAATGCTTCAGTATCACAAGTGTAGCCTGCAGCCATAGGATTTAGAGTCCAATTCAGGTTTTGGTCAATGGTAACCTGGAATGTTGACAGTGGGAGAATTAGCGATAGTAATGTTTTCACATGTCAAGGGACGATGGTTAAATTTTCTTGTTGTAGAAGGCTGATGCTTTGTGAAGCACAAATTTTACTTGCCACTTGTCAGCTCATGGACTGGATATTATCCAGGACTCATAATATTTGGATATAGACTGCTTCAATCAGGTCAGTTGAAAATAGTGTTGAATATCATTAGCAAACATGCCCATTTCAGATTTAATGATGGAGGGACGGCCATTAAAGAAGGAACTGAAGATGGTTCAGCCTAGGACACTACCCTAAGGAACTCCTGCATAAATACCCTGGAGATAATAAGATGACTGACCTCTAACCAGCACAATCATCTTCCTTTACGTCTGGTACGACTCCAATCAGCAGAGAGATTTTCTCCTGATTCCCACTGACTCAGATTTTGCTCAGGCCCCTGGATGCCAAAAGCAGCCTTGATGTCAAGGTCAGTTATTCTCACCTCCCCTCTGGAGTTCAGCTTTGTCGCAATGAAGTCAGTAGCTGAGCAATCCTGATAGATGCCGAATTGAGCATCTGTGAGTAAGTTATTGCAAAGTTTCTAAATGGGAAAATCCTCTTACTGAAGGTCTGCAAGCATTTACAAATAAATCAAAACGTGAACACAATTTGAAACACTTTTATAGAATTTTCAAAGGTTACAGGAAACAACTGCCATCCTGAACATGTATTCATCAAAGCGTTAAGACAGAAGTTGCCGTCGGCGCTGCCCAACACAATTATCTTCTCATTTCCAAGACAATCCCATTCACGCCTCAACTGCTGAAACTGACTTACCTGGTACATCTTAAAGCACCAAGTGCTTTCCAGGAAATGAGAGGTAAGAAAATAATATCATAAATGAGGATACAGCAGAAATAAATGAGACAAAAGATTTTGCAGAAGGCAAGTGAAAATTCAACCAATGTTTCCTAGATATTTGAACTTTATTTCAAGCATCTTTTGCGTCAAAAAATAATCACAAGAATAATAAAATCACAGAAACAAATATCCAAAATGATTAGACAAGAGATAAAAGTGCAGAGTCTTATATGAATCGAACACGAAGTAGGGAATGCATCCTTGAGATCAGAAAATCCAAATGATTTCTGTCACACAAAACACTGCTCCAGGAGTAACTTGAACAGGTGATGTTGTGGTAATGTCAATGGACTAGCAATCCAGAAACCAAGGCCAATGTCCTGGGGACACAGGTCTGAATCCTATTATGGCAGGTGGCAAACTATGAATATAATCTGGAATTAAAAGTTAGCCTAATGGCAACCATGTGGTTACTGTCAGTTATAAAAACCCATATGGTTCACTGATGTTAAGGAAGGAAATCTACTGTCTCTACCTGATCTGGCCTACACGTGACTCCAGACACACAAAAATGTTTTTGTCTCTTAATTGCCCTCTGGGAAATTAGGGATGGTTAATGATTGACTGACCTACCCAACAACACTGGCACTCCTTGAATAAAGAAAAATCTCCTACAATCATTTTATAAGCTTACACAATTTGTTGTCTTCCTTAATTACAGAAATAAGAATAATATTATAATAAAAAGTAATCAGGGATACATGTATAAAAACAAACTTCTACCTAATGATAATATTCGATCCATGTCATAGAATAAAGGACTTACTCAGAAATATTCACAATTTAGAGCACAGGCTCGGTCTTGGTTTAATTTTCACTGAGGCAATTAAATTACTTTTACATCATGTAGGTATTGGCATTATTGCAAAATGGTTCGCTGGAAAAGAGTGCAGTCAAATGCCATTGGTACAAACCCTCATGGGTATTAATTGTGATGTACACCTTGGATTCCTCATCTAGTTGCAATTGCAGATAAGTGTGGCTTATGTCCAGCTTCAAAGGACAGCTTGAAGTTGATGTGCTAGAAATTTTGGAAAACATTAAGATTGATAAGACTGATTTATCCTAGGCTGCTCCAGGAAGCGAGAAAGGAGGTTACTTAGCCACTGGTGAGGATCTTTGCCTCCTCACTCTCCACGGGAGTCGTACTGGAGGATTGGAAGGAGACGAATGTTATTTCTCTTTTCAAGAAGGGTAATAGGGAAATTTCTGGCAATTACAGACCAGTCAGTCTTACATCTGTGGTCAGCAAAGTTTTTGAAAGAATTCTGAGGGATAGGATTTATGACTATTTGGCAAAGCATAGTGTGATTAAAGGCAGTCAGCATGGCTTTGTGAGGGGCAGGTCATGCCTCACAAATCTTATTCTTTGAGGAGGTGCCAAGACAGGTTGATGGTTGAGCAGTGGATGTGGTGCATGTGGATTTCAGCAAGGCATTCGATAGGGTTCCCAATGGTAGGTTCATCCATAATGTCAGGAAGTATGGGATACAGGGAGATTTAGCTGTCTGGATTCAGAATTGGCCGGCTGACAGAAGGCAGAGAGTGGTTGTAGATGGAAAGTATTCTGCCTGGAGGACAGTGTTGAGTGGGGTCCCACAGGGGTCTGTACTTGGGCATCTGCTCTTTGTAGTTTTTATAAACGACTTGGATGAGGAGGTTGAGGGGTGGGTTAGTAAATTTGCAGATGACAGAAAGGTTGGAGGTAGTATAGTATAGAGGGTACTGCAGGCTGCAGCGCAATATAGACAGGATGCAGAGCTGGACTGAGAAATGGCAGATGGAGTTCAGCCTGGATAAATGCGAAGTGATGCATTTTGGAAGGTTGAACTCGAATGCTGAATATAGGATTAAAGACAGGATTCTTGGCAATGTGGAGGAACAGAGGGATCTGGGCATGCAAGTACATACATCCCTCAAAGTTGCCACCCAAGTGGATAGGGTTGTTAAGAAAGCATATGGTGTTTTGGCTTTCATTAACAGGGGGATTGAGTTTAAGAGCTGTGAGGTTTTGCTGCAGCTCTACAAGTCCCTGGTGAGGCCACACTTGGAATATTGTGTACAGTTCTGGTCACCCTACTATAGGAAAGATACAGAGGGTTTGGAAAGGGTGCAAAGAAGGTTTACCAGGATGCTGCCTGGACTGGGGGGCTTGCCTTATGAAGAAAGGTTGAATAAGCTCAGACTTTTCTCTCTGGAGAGAAGGAGGAAGAGAGGAGACCTGATAGAGGTGTCCAAAATAATGAGAGGAATAGATAGAGTCAATATTGAGAGACTTTTCCCCAGGGCATGATTGGCTAGTACGAGGAGTCATAGTTTGAAATATTAGGAGGAAGGTATAAAGGAGATGTCAGAGGTAGGTTTTTTACACAGAGAGTTGTGAATGCATGGAATGCGTTACCAGCGGTGGTGGTGGTGGAAGCAGAGTCATTGGGGACATTTAAGTGATTGCTGGACATGCACATGAATAGCAGTGAGTTGAGGGGTGCGTAGGTTGTTACTGTATTTTACATTAGGATTAAATCTCGGCACACCATCATGGGCCAAAGGGCCTGTTCTTGCTGTACTTTTCTATGTTCATTGTTCTATACCAAACATTCCCTCAGCATCTCACTAAGGGTTAATTCAAAATCACATGCCTGTCAGTTATCTTAACCTTGTCAAAAATTCAGATATGGATTCCCTTGGTTTGCAACTTTTGTAAAGATTTAAAGCTCAGATTGTAGTTCAGGTTGTAAGTTTACTCACTGAGCTGGAAGATTTGTTCTCAGACAGTGTACTGTTTTGGTTGCTATTTATGTGTCTTGGTCTATTATGGTGGGTGATATCATTTCCAGTTCTTTTTCTAAGAGGTTGGTAAATGGGATTCAAATCAATGTGTTTGTTAATGGAGTTCCAGTTTGAATGTTTGTGTCTTTGTTTAGCCTGTCCCAGGATGGATGTATTGTCCCAATCGAACTGGTGTCCCTCATTATCTCTGTGTAAGGATACAAGTGGTAGCTGATCATGTCTTTTAGTGGCGAATTGGTGTTCACATATCCTGGTGGCTAGTTTCCTGCCTGTCTGTCCAATGTAATGTTTGTTGCAGTCATGGTACTTTGTGTATGACGTTCATTCTGCTGGTTGTTGGTATGGCATCCTTTAAATTCATCTGGAGCTGTTTCAGTGTGGTGGTAGGTTTGTGGGCTCCCATGATGCCCAAGGGCTGGAGTAGTCTGGTCGTCATCTCCAAAATGTCCTTGAAGTATGGCAGGATGGCTGTGAGCATGTTGTGTCTTCCTGTTTCAATCTGTTGTGCAGGAATCGGCAGACTGCTGATCTTCTCCAAAATTACAAACATAATATGTTCTATGAATTAGGGCCTATAGACATGGGATTTCTAAATTCTCTCTCTTGCAAGAAGGGAATGCAAAAGAATAGATTCCCTACAGTGTGGAAACAGGCCCTTCGGCCCAACTAGTCCACACCGACCCTCCGAAGAGTAACCCACCCAGACCCATTTCCCTCTGACTAATGCATCTAGCACTATGGGCAATTTAACACGGCTAATTCACCTAAACTGCACATCTTTGGACTGTGGGAGAAAACCAGAGCACCTGGAGGAAACCCATGCAGACACGGGGAAAATGTGCAAACTCCCCACAGACAGTCGCCCAAGGCTGGAATTGAACCTGGGACCTTGGTGCTGTGAGGCAGCAGTGCTAACCACTGAGCCACTGTGCCGAAAAAGAAAATGAAGAGAAGAAAGCACTGAAGAAAAATACACACTGGTTATAACATAACAAATCAATTTCAGGAAGTTGCTGGCTGACAGGTTTCTGTAGGCCATTCTATCTCATGCTCTTAGTCCACAAACCAGAAATATTCTAAAGCTGATAAACCCCCCGACCTTCGGAATAATAAGACAGAATGCAGAGATGATATCAGGAGGGACATTTTATGAAAGAAAAATACTATGCGTGCTGAAAACGTGGAATAAAAACAGAAAATGTTGGAGAACTGTAACAGGTTAATAAAAATAGTTATCTGTGACTTTCCATCAGAAGTGAGACAGTGAGAAATGTAATAGGATTTGAGCAAGAACTGCGTGAGCAAGGACAAAGGAAGATCTGTGATCAGATATATGACAAGAGATTCAGAGACATAAGATTTAGTCTTTCAGGGTCAATGAGAATAGTGAGGAGCAAAGAAAAGAAATAAATAAATAAGTGACTTGTAGCAGGTATTTTACTGAAAGCATGTAAAATCTGACAGTGCAGAAAGAGGCCATGAAACCCATCAAGTCTGTACTGACCTTTCTGAAGGTCAGATCCCACTCAGATCCAACCTCCCATGCTATACCCATAACCCCACAATTACCATAGCTAACTCACCTAACCTGAAAATCCCTGAACACTATGGGCAATTTATAGAGTCATAGAGATGAACAACATGGAAACAAACACTTCGGTCAAACTCGTCCAAACTGACCAGATAGCTAACCTAATTTAGTCTCATTTGCCAGCACTTGGCCCATATCCCTCTAAACCCTTCCCATTCTTATACCCATCCAGATGCCTTTTAAATGTTGTAATTATACCAGCCTCCAGCACTTCCTCTGGCAGCTCATTCCATACTATCCTCTGCGTGAAAACGTTGCCCTTTAGGTCCCTTTTATATCTTTCCCTTCTCAGCCTAGACCTATGCCCTCTAGTTCTGGACTCCCTCACCCCAGGGAAAAGACTTTGTCAATTTATCCTATCCATGTACCTCATGAATTTATAAACCTCTATGAGGCTCCAGGGAAAACAACCCCAGCCTGTTCAGCCTCTCCCTGTAGCTCAAATCCTCCAACCCTGGCAATATCCTTGTAAAACTTTTCTGAACCCTTTCAAGCTTCACAACATCCTTCTGATAGGAAGGAGACCAGAATTGCATGTGATGTAATGCAATATTCCAAAAGTGACCTAACCAACGTCCTGTACAGCTGCAACGTCCTGTATCAGACCTCCCAACTCCGGTACTCAATGCTCTGACCAATAAAGGAAAGCATACCAAACACCTTCTTCATTATCCTACCTACCTATGATTCTACTTTCAAGAAGCTATGACCCTGCACTCCAAGGTCTCTTTGTTCAGCAACACTCCTAAGAACCTTACCATTAAGTGTATAAGCTGAAAATGTGTTGCTGGAAAAGCGCATCAGGTCAGGCAGCATCCAAGGAGCAGGAGAATCAACGTTTCAGGCATGAACCTGCTGCGCTTTTCCAGCAATAGATTTTCAGCTCTGATCTCCAGCATCTCTAGTCCTCACTTTGTCCATTAAGTGTATAAGTCTTGCTAAGATTAGCTTTCCCAAAATGCATCACCTCACATTTATCTAAATTAAACTCCATCTGCCACTCCTCAGCCCATTGGCCCACCTGATCAAGATCCCATTGTAATCTGAGGTAGCCTTCTTCACTGTCCACTACACCTCCAATCTAGTCATCTAGAAACTATACCTCATAAGTTGTTCATAATGTTCATAAGTCAGTATAGCCAATCCACCTAATTTGCATACCTTCAGATTGTGGGATGAAACCAGAACACTTGGTGGAAACCTACACAGACACAGACCCAATAAGGGACCTCCACACAGACAATGTGACTGAACCCTGGTCCCTGGTGATGAGGCAATAGTGCTAACTACTGTGCCATCATGCTGCCTAATTTCTTTTTTAATTCACTAATGCACCATTTCTAAACTGCTGCTTAATAAATCAATTAAAATATCAGAAAATTGTTCAAAATTATTTTGGACACAGTTCCAAGGTTCACTCGATCCATTCGAAAGGTGAAAGGCTTATCTTTTGAGATGAGACTAAGCAATTTAGGCTCAACTCGCTAGAATTTAGAAGGATGGGAAGAGAACTAGTTGAGATGTTAGAAAGGTTTGACCAGTAGAAGTGGAGTGGGAATGGGAAACAATCCAGAATGAAGGGTCATAGCTTTAGGTTAAGGGGTAGCAGATTAAAACGAGATGAGGAGGAATTACTTCTCTTAAAGGGTGGCGAATCTGTGGAATTCATTACATAGGAGCATACATAGGCACATACACAGAAACAAACATAGGAATTAAGAGCGGCGGTAGGCAATTCAGCCCTTTGGGCCCACTGCACTACATAACATGATCATGGCTGATCTTATGCTGGTCTCAATTCCACTTTCCTGCCTGCTCGCCATAAACATTTATCCCGTTTTTCATCAGAAACACAAGGGCCGAAGGGCCTGTACTGTGCTGTAATGTTCTATAGGTACTTTACTCAGAAAGTAGTAGGGACATGGAACGCACTGCCTGCGACAGTCGTAGACTCACCAACTTTAAGGGCATTTAAATGATCATTGAATAATCATATGGATGAAAATTGAATAGTGTAGGACAGATGGGCTTCAGATTAGTTCCACAGATCGGCGCAACATTGAGGGCCAAAGGGCCTGTACAATGCAGTAATGTTCTATGTTCTAACATATCAATTTCTTTCCTCAATCAGTTAATTGATTCTGCATCGAATACACTCTGGGGCAGTGGGTTCCACAGATTCACTGAGAGAAGTAGTTTCTCCGCATCTCAGTTTTACCTCAGCCTGTGAATGTCTAGAAACTGAATAAATTGAAAAATGAGACACACTGATTTTTAATTAGTTACAGGTTTAAGGCTTATGGGACATGGACAGAATATTGAGGCTGAGTTGAGATCACCTATGGTCATACTAAATGGCAGAGCGACTAGAAAGGAAGAACTGCATATTCCTGCTTTTAGCTCTTATATTTTCTGACAGCACATATTAGCTCACTCTGCTCAGTGTGAACCAGTACACCAGTACTAGTACTATCCTGCATTTGGACAGGCTTTGCAAGTCATTTAAGAATAGAAGAATTATTCAACAGTGAAAAGCTTCAA
This sequence comes from Hemiscyllium ocellatum, assembly GCF_020745735.1. Classification (NCBI taxonomy): domain Eukaryota; kingdom Metazoa; phylum Chordata; class Chondrichthyes; order Orectolobiformes; family Hemiscylliidae; genus Hemiscyllium; species Hemiscyllium ocellatum. The sequence goes on along the minus strand of NC_083412.1, from coordinate 59,497,922 downwards.
TGGTAGCATGCCCTTTGACTTATAAATCAGCAGAAGGTTCTCCATCATCGAGACGAATCATGTCATGCCCATCTGGAAAAAAAAGGAAATGTAAAGACATATTACTATTGCTGCTGCTTTCAATTTCTTACAAGGTCTTAATGTGTAAAACCAGTCCTATCATTAATAAGTTTCACATTGTCAAAGACATCATTGGACAGGTGGAAGCAACAACAACAAAAAAACTGTCTTGCTCAACAAAACAAAATGAAGATAACAGAAAAAATAACCACTTTCAACCCTCACCTAAGAGAAGATACTGAGCTTTCTGATATCTCAGCAAAGGCAATGGGGCAAAAGAACAAAGAGAGAGAAGAAGCCTGCTGTTGGCAAACAGATGAGACTACCACTTTCAGCTATGGAGCTCAGCTTCATCCATCCCATTGTCCAATCTGTGGTCAGTACATTATTCTGAGCAGCTATGGAGATTAGCATTGCTATACTTTCCCCAACCAGTATTCCCATTTGGTACCAGTCAATCTTTCTCACCTGTTATGTGTTGTATATCTTTTTCTATCTATTAGGTTATGTACCACATCTAAATTATTGCTTCTTAAGAAATAAGTCAACTACCTTAACATTGCTGATGAATTCTTAATTGTTTATTTTGGATAATCTGTGACTTCCAAACCCTAAATCTTATACAACCCAATACATTTAAAAGAGAAACAAATTCAGAATAGTCCTTTCTCAGCTTCTAAGGTCAGCTTATTAACATGCTTCTTCTCCACAACTTATATAATAATTTAAGTTACCTTTAGTATCAACATTGATCTCAGAAATAAACTCACTTGTGAATACAGCTCGAGCAGCCTTGGACTTTGCCATCCACTTGTGCTGTATGGAGCAGATACATTGATTTTTGGCTTCACGCTCCCTCTTCAGGTTACGTTCCACATGGTATAATCCATTTTCATCCCTGGACAGGTATGTTTCACTAATGCTGTCCAAATCATTGCCATGTGTGTCTTTCCAGCTAACCTCTGGTACTGGGTACAAGCCTGAATATTTGCAAGTCAGCACGTCATCATTATCATCATTAGTTTGCCAGACGATGTGGATATCTCCAGTACCCTTTGCTAAGAAAAAAAAATAGTGGTTATTATAATAACTAATAACAGTATAAATGAATAATTTCTGATTTTCAACATGCCATCCTGAAAGAAATTATACAGTTAAACTGCAACCGGTTTTACAATATATAGGATGAACCAGAATCCGTGGAATCATTTTCATGCCCTGAACATATTATAGGAAACGTTCCGGAACCAGGGACCAGGGTGCTGCCAGGATGGTATATTTCCCATTTAAATAAATGGGTTCACTCCTACCTGTGGCTTCGGGCTTCCGTAGCAAGTCTTGGAATGTATCCCCTGCGGGTACGGGGGGGGCAGTGTGGGGTGGTGGTGGTGGTGATCTACTGTGACAGTTTTCATAAGAACCATTAAGATATTTCATACACTGTGGTTACTTATAACAGATTCATTTATTGCAGAGCAAATAAAAATGTTACTACCAGGCACTATCGAGTGCATTATTATGATATTATTGGATTGAAGTTAAATAAAGGTGCCAAAGAATCATGCAGGATTATAGACATGAAGTCATTCAGCCTGTTGTCTCAATACTTGGAAAGTGTTGTTTTGCCAAATGCCATAACCCTGCCTTTCCTGTAACCAACAGATTTATCAGCCTTAACTACTTGACCAACAGCTACTTGTCGTGATTTATAGAATCAACTTCAACCTCTTTACAATGTCCTAGATCCCAGCCACGGTATTTTATTTGTTGAATATTTGAAAATATTGTCTGCACTCCTCCTCAAATACAAATAATTTGAAATCTATGATTTCTAGTTACTGGAGGAGAAAGTGAGGTCTGCAGATGCTGGAGATCAGAGCTGAAAATGTGTTGCTGGAAAAGAGCAGCAGGTCAGGCAGCATCCAAGGAACAGGAAATTCGACGTTTCGGGCATAAACCCTTCTTCAGGAATGGCTTTCAGGAATTCCTGAAGAAGGGCTTATGCCCGAAATGTCGGATTTCTAGTTACTGACTCACTCACTGGATAGAGTAAGTCAAGAAAGAAACTGTTGTATCAAAACCCCTGATCAGTTTGAAAATCTTGATTAGGCCACCCTTTAATCATCTCTTAACTTTTCAATCTCTCCACAAAACTGAAATAATACATTTCTGATAGCATCTGATAAAAGGTTTATCAGATTTTTACATCTTTACTGAAATGGTATGCCCCGAGTTGTCCATGTTACTCTAATTGAGACCTAACCAGTGACTGGCCATTTTCCAACACCACCTCCTTGTTTTATTACAGTGTTCTATGTATAGTCCTAAGAAAGGATATATATTTTTAATCAGGATTATCAGCTTACTCCACCATCATTAAGGAGTCCTTTTCTTATGGACGCTGAGGTCTCTTTGCTCATTAGCATTTTCCAATGGCTTAATTAACTATGCTTAAAATGTGTTGCTGGAAAAGCGCAGCAGGTCAGGCAGCATTCAAAGAGCAGGAGAATCGACGTTTATTCAGGAACACGGTTTCTGCCGTCGCCGCAGCCACTTCCGCCCCCTGCGTTGCCGTCGCCGCAGCCACTTCCGCCCCTAGTGACATCACTAGCCTGCACAACCACTACGCCGCATGTGTCTCCGCCCCCACCCTGACCACCGTCACCACGCCTAACTCCACCCCCACGCCCATCACCGTCACCACGCCTAACCCCGCCCCCACACCAATCTCCGCCCCGCCCGCAATCTAAACCTGCCCCGTCGATCTCCACCCCGCCCGCAAGTCTAACCCCGCCCCCACGCCGATCTCCGTCCCCGCCCCCACGCCCAACCCTGCCCCCACTCCCAGCTCCAACCCCACACCAGGTCCTAGTTCCCAGCCCTGCCGTGTTTTCACCATCCCTCCAGACCTTCCCCTCTCTGAGGATGAAAGATCAGTCCTCAGCAGAGGCCTCATCTTCATTCCCCTACGCTCTCGGATTAACGAGTTCAACACACGGCGAGACATCGAACAATTCTTCCTCCGCCTTCGCCTCCGAGCTTACTTCTTCAACCAGGATTCTCGCCCACCCTCTGATGACCCCTTCTCCTGCCTCCAACACACCCCATCCACCTGGACACCCCGTGTTGGCCTCTTACCTGCCCTCGATCTCTTCCTAGCCAACTGCCGCCGGACATTAACCGCCTCAACCTCTCCACCCCTCTCACCCATTCCAACCTCTCACCCTCGGAACGTGCAACCTTCCACTCCCTCCGTTCCAACCCCAACCTCACTATCAAATCGGCAGACTAGGGAGGCGCGGTAGTAGTTTGGCGCACCGACCTTTACACTGTTGAGGCTAAACGCCAGCTCGCAGACACCTCCTCCTTTGACCATGACCCCACCTCCCAACGCCAAACCATCATCTCCCAGACCATCCATAACCTCATCACCTCAGAGGATCTCCCACCCACTGCCTCCAACCTCATAGTCCCACAACTCCGCACCGCCCGTTCCTACCTCCTGCCCATAATCCACAAACTTGACTGCCCCGGCCGACCCATTGTCTCAGCCTGCTCCTGCTCCACCGAACTCATCTCTGATTCCTGAAGAAGGGCTCATGCCCAAAACGTCGATTCTCCTGCTCTTTGGATGTTGCCTGACCTGCTGCGCTTTTCCAGCAACACATTTTCAGCTCTGATCTCCAGCATCTGCAGTCCTCACTTTCTCCTTAATTAACTATGCCAAACATTCTGCACAGTTACTCCAGGAAGACGTTTACACATGGGTTAGTGAATGAGATTTATTAAAAAGTGTCTGTCACTGGGCTGGCTGCCTGTATGAAAAAGGCTGTACCTACAGATGGCGTCTGTGGCTCTATGCTTTAACTTCTTTTGCATTTTGCCTGGCTCTTTACCTTTTGATGTCTATCATTTCATACATTTTCAGACTTTAGTTATATTTCTGAATATATAACTTTAACTACCTTCATTTTTAAAGATTAGTCAGCAATGAAAAGATCGGGTGGTGGGGGAGAAAGAGAGATGGGGTCAGAGAAGAGATCAGATGGGGCCCATGTTCCCCTACTCAGACACAAAGATCCTCCCAGTTGTATCCATTCTCTTTCTCCCCTCACTCCATCCATTCTCACCCCTCCCCAACAAAGCATCTAAAACTGAAAGTAGCCATTTGATAATGTAGAAATCAGGTCATTTGCTGTTTGTACACTGATTGCGTACAGAATTCCTGGACCTTCCCGTGGCTTGCTACTTCAACACACAATCCTGCTCCCATGCCCTCTTGTCTGTCCTTGGCCTGCTGCAATGTTCCAGTGAAACTCAACACAAACTGGGGGAAACAGCATCTCATCTTCTGACTAGGCACGTTACAGCCTGCCGGTCTCAACACTGAATTCAACAACTTCAGATGGTTATCCCATCTCGACTCCTCTGTTTTCATTCTGCTCAGCAATTTTATTTCAGTTCATTTTTTTTTCACTGTTCTGTACCTCTTATTTCTTGATTGTCTCTCTTTCTCTCGCTCCCACTCTCACATCATCTTTTTCCTCTCCTCTTCCCCCTTTGCTACCCGTCTCCCCTGTTTTCCATTTTGCCTCTGCTTCACCCATCCCCCCCATATTTTGTCACATCCCATTGGCTTCAGCTTTGGTCATTCACAGCTCCAAATCTCCCTATAATCTCTCTATGCACTGTCATTATCACCTCTTTATTGCTACCTTTGCATCTGGAGCCATGACTCACCTTCTCTCATTCTAGTATAAATACCTTCCTATTTCTCCCTTTTTTTTTAGCTTTAACAAAGGGTCAGTAGCTCTTTTCTCTCCTTACAGATGCTGCCTGACCTGCTGAGATTTTCCAGCATTTTCTCTTTTGGTTTCTGCTCACTTTCAATCTTGTCAATCTCTTTCATTTTCTCATTTTCCTCTATTGTTACCATAGAGTTCAAATAGCAGCTCAAATATTTTTGTTCCTTTAACATCTGACGAACATCATCTTTTACACAGAGACCAATCCCCTGCTTTTCCATGCAAATTATTAGCTTTTATTCACAAAGCTTCTCTCCCTCAGCAACTCTGGAAAGGACATCAGGGATTTAGATTCATTAGAATTTCAGAATTGAGTTATTGTTCAAATGACTACCTATGAACAGGGTGAAGTTTGACAAATTGCATCATCACCACTAATCTCTTGATCCCCCTCGTTGCAGCTTCAGTAGAGAATTCTGCACAAATGGTATAATCACTGATCCTTCTGCAAGATCACGTGTTGATTAAGAAATAGAAGCTGGGAATTGGCCATCCATCACATTAGATCTGCTGCGCCATTAAATAAGATCATGGCTCTTCTAATAATAGCTTTAACTTTATTTTCCTGCCTGCCCCCACATACCCTGACTCATCTGTGAAGCAAAAAAATGTAACTCAGCCTCAATATTTTCAATGATTCAATTGCACTCTCAGGGAGAATGTCATATATGAATGACCATCTGAGAGACTAAATTCTTCCTCATCCCTATAACAAAGCTAAGCAGACAAAGACCCATTATTTTTGAACAATTAAAGCTGCCAGAAGTAGGCACACAGGGTAGTTGAGACATATGCCTTGAGGTGACTTTCAACAGAACTTTTGTGTCTTGCTGAAAATCTTTGAAAGTAAATTTCAGTGTCACATAGTCATTATAGAACAGTCCATTAAGGCTATTCCAAAATTAACACTCTAAAAATAACAGTTTATCCTATTCTAGGCTCCTCTGACAAGGGAGAGATAGTCTCTCAATATCTACCCTGTCAATCTACAATAGAATTTCATTTTCAAAAGGATCAGCTCTCATTACTCTGTACTCTACTGGTATAGGCTCAACCTGGGAGACCAGGAGAATCCTATAGAACTAAGAGATTAGATTTTCATTATTGCTTAGTGTAGCTATCCAGATGAGACACCATTATTATTGCCTTTCGATAAAAATCAGAACTCATTGCTATAAGAAATAAGATCTGTCCTTCGCTTTGTTGTCATCGGCCATCATTGTAAAAAATTAAAACTTTAAACAAATTATTGTAATTAAAGACAAAGAACAGAACAGCTGACATACCCCATACAGACAGCTCAATTGTTTCATCATCAAATCCATGGTTGGTGCTGACATAGCACTTGTACGTTCCTTCATCCCAAACATTAACATTCTTCAGAGTAAGAGATGCATCTCCTCTGTTGACGGCATTGCCTGCGATTGCAGTTCTCTTGGTGTAGTTCTTGTGCTGTTCACTGAAGTCATCTCGATTATCCCTGTATTCGTGGATGGTTTGTTTTTCGCCAACCTTCTCCCAGATCACGACCGGGTTACTGTTGGAACGGCTCTCAAAGGAACATTTGAGAGTGACAGCTTTACCAACCTCTGAATGGATATACTGGTCACAGGTTAAAGTGAATGTCTCTGCATAAGGAATGAAAATAATACATTTAAAAACAAATCTTCCAATATATATTTATTAACTTCTGTTTAAATAAATTTTATATCACTTACTCATAGAGTCATAGGGATATACAGCTCTCCCAGATATTGACTGGGAGAGCTATAGCTCGAGTTCATTAGATGGGTCGGTGTTTGTACAATGTGTGCAGGAGGGTTTCCTGACACAATATGTCGACAGGCCAACAAGAGGGGAGGCTATATTGGATTTGGTTCTAGGTAATGAACCAGGCCAGGTGTTAGACTTGGAGGTAGGTGAGCACTTCGGGGACAGTGACCACAACTCGGTGACTTTTACTTTAGTGATGGAGAGGGATAATCGTGCGCCGCAGGGCAAGAGCTATAGCTGGGGGCAGGGAAATTATGATGCAGTGAGGCATGACTTAGGTTGTGTGGATTGGAAAAACAGGCTTCAAGAGAAGAACACTAATGAGATGTGGGGATTGTTCAAGGAGCAGCTACTGCGTGTCCTCGATAGGTATGTACCAGTCAGGCATGGTGTAAAGGGCCTTGTGAGGCAGCCGTGGTTTAGTAAGGAATTGGAGTCCCTTGTGAAAGGGAAGAAGGCGGCATATGTAAAGATGAGGCGTGAAGGTTCAGTAGGGGCGATTGAGAGTTATAAGGTAGCCAGGAAGGAGCTAAAGAGGGAGCTAAGAAAAGCGAGAAGGGGACATGAAAAGTCTTTAGCTGGTAGGATTAGGGAAAACCCAAAGGCTTTCTATAGGTATGTCAAGAATAAAAGGATGACTAGGGTAGGTATCGGTCCAGTCAAGGATAGTAGTGGGAAGTTGTGTGTGGAGGCGGAGGAGATTGGAGAGACATTAAATCAGTACTTTTCATCAGTATTCACTCAGGAACAGGACACTGTTGCTGATGTGAATATGGAATCACAAATAATTAGAATGGATGCCCTGGAAATATGCAGGGAAGAGGTTTTGGGAATATTGGAAAGGATGAATATAGATAAGTCTCCTGGGCCTGATGGCATTTACCCCAGGATCCTATGGGAAGCTAGGGAGGAGATAGCAGAGCCATTGGCCTGGATTTTTATGTCGTCATTGTCAACGGGAATAGTACCAGAGGACTGGAGGATAGCGAATGTGGTCCCATTGTTCAAGAAAGGGAGTAGGGATAGCCCTAGTAACTATAGGCCAGTGAGTCTGACTTCAGTGGTGGGCAAAGTCTTAGAGAGAATGGTAAGGGATAAGATTTATGAACATCTGGGTAGGAATAACGTGATCAGGGATAGCCAGCATGGTTTTGTGAAGGGCAGGTCGTGCCTCACAAACCTTATTGAGTTCTTTGAGAAGGTGACTAAGGAAGTGGATGAGGGTAAAGCAATAGATGTTGTGTATATGGATTTTAGTAAGGCGTTCGATAAGGTTCCCCATGGTAGGCTAATGCTAAAACTTCGGAGGTATGGCATTGAGGATACATTAGAGGTTTGGATTAGGAATTGGCTGGCTGGAAGGAGACAGAGGGTAGTAGTTGATGGATTATGTTCATCTTGGAGCGCAGTTACTAGCGGTGTACCACAAGGATCTGTTTTGGGACCATTGCTTTTTGTTATCTTTATAAATGATCTAGAGGAAGGACTTGAAAGCTGGGTAAGCAAGTTTGCGGATGACACGAAAGTCGGTGGAGTTGTGGATAGTGAGGAAGGAAGTGGTAGGTTACAGCGGGATATAGATAAGTTGCAGAGCTGGGCGGAAATGTGGCAAATGGAATTCAATGTAGCTAAGTGCGAAGTCGTTCACTTTGGTAGGAATAACAAGAAGATGGATTACTGGGCTAATGGTAGGCTACTTGGTAGTGTGGATGAGCAGAGGGATCTTGGTGTCTATGTACACAGATCTCTGAAAGTTGCCACCCAGGTAAATAGCGCTGTGAGGAAGGCATATGGTGTACTGGGCTTTATTGGCAGAGGAATTGAGTTCCGGAGTCCTGAGGTCATGTTGCAGTTGTATAAGACTCTGGTGAGGCCTCATCTGGACTATTGTGTGCAGTTTTGGTTGCCATACTATAGGAAGGATGTGGAAGCTTTAGAACGAGTGCAGAGGAGGTTTACCAGGATGTTGCCTGGAATGGTAGGAAAATCTTATGAGGAAAGGCGGAGGCACTTGGGGCTGTTCTCATTGGAGAAGAGAAGGTTTAGGGGAGATCTGATAGAAGTGTATAAGATGATTAGGGGTTTAGATAGGGTAGATACTAAGAACCTTTTACCGCTAATGGAGTCAGGTGTTACTAGGGGACATAGCTTTAAATTAAGGGGTGGTAGGTATAGGACAGATGTTAGGGGTAGATTCTTCACACAGCGGGTTGTGAGTTCATGGAATGCCCTGCCCGTATCAGTGGTGAACTCTCCTTCTTTATGTTCATTTAAGCGGGCATTGGATAGGCATTTGGAAGTTATTGGGCTAGTATAGGTTAGGTAGGACTCGGTCGGCGCAACATCGAGGGCCGAAGGGCCTGTACTGCGCTGTATCCTTCTATGTTCTATGTTCTATGTAGAAACAAACCCTTCGATTCAACTCATCCATGCTGACCAGATATCCGCAATACATCTAGTCCCATTTGCCAACATTTGGCCCATATCCCTCTAAATCCTTCCTATTCGTTTACCTATCTGGATGTCTTTTAAATGTTGCAATTGTACCAGCCTCCACCACTTCCTCTGGCAGCTCATTCCATACACGTACCACCCTCTGTGTGAAAAAGTTGCCCCTCAGGCCTCTTTTGTATCACTCCACTCTTAAAACTATGCCCTCGCATTTTGTACTGCCCCATCTCAGCAAAAAGACATTGGCTATTCACCCTATCCAAGCCCCTCATGATTTTATAAACCTCTATAAGGTCAGCCCTCAGCCTCTAGTACCTTCATGAATAACTATTAATCTGTTATTTTTAGAGCAGTAATGTTGGATGGACTGAGTGATCTCCTCTGTGGTGCCTCTATGATGCTAGTGTTACTGTTGAACTTACATGTAGAGATTTTCAGTAAGACACAAAAGTTCACTGGAAAGTTACTTAACAGGTATGACTCAAGTAGCCTTTGTGTCTGCTCCTGGCTGCTTTAACCAGGTCTCATTCCCACTCCCATTCCACTCGGACCCAGAGGTAATAAATAATAACAGCTGGCCATATCACCAGATCCCAACAATGTATCTGGAAAGAAGTCACCAGCTCTCAATGGCTGTTCTTGCCACTTGCCCTTTACAGCTGCATTGAGCCAGTACATCATATAAGAGTGGGAATCTCCTGTTTCAATTAAACAATAGCCTAGAATATACACATAAATTCATACAAATCTTAGTGTAGAAACAGGCTGTCTGGCCCAGCAAGTCAGCACTGACCCTCCAAAGAGTATTTCACCCAGACCCATTTCTCTACCTTATTACACTTCCTCTGACTAATGCAGCTAACCTGCACACCCCTGAACATTATGGACAACAGCATGGCCAATTCACCTGACCTGCACACCTTTGGATTGCGGGAGGAAACCGAAGCACCTGGACAAAACCCTTGCAGTCACGGGGAGAATGCACAAACTCCACACAGACAGTCGCCCAAGGCTGGAATCAAACCTGGGTCCCTGGTGAGGCAGCAGCGCTAACCACTGAGCCACCATGGCTCAGGGTAAAGTGTGAACAAAACCTTACTACCTGAGCCAAGGCTAAAAACTACAGCAAGTGATGAACAACTATCAAGTTCTGTGATATTGAAAGGATCAGGACTGTCATATTCCAAATGTTGCTGGCGTGATTTATGAACCAAACCTGCTGGAGCCCATATGAAGCCTCGCTACCACAATTCTCTAAACCTCAGCATTTGTACCCTACAGCAGAATACAATACCTATGTAATGCCATCAACATCCTGTGGTGATTCAACTCCTCAATGTGCATGATAAATGGAATCCCTTTATTAATAAACCTGTCCTATCCTCTTGTTATCATCATTTTCATTCCCAATAATCCAGCTCTGCCTTAAAAATATTCAAGGACTATGGAATTCTCTTCTTGAAAAGTTGGTAGAAGCAAAACCTCAAGAGCCTCTGAGAAAATGCAAACTGTCTCATGTCAGTTTTAAATCAGTGAAGTTTATAAACAGTGACCAGAATTCAAGATTTTTCCAAATGAGGAATCATTATCTCCACACAGACCCTGTCATAACTCCTTAGGATCTTATATGTTTCAAGCAAGTCAGCTCTTTCTCTTCTAACTCCCAGTGAACATAAGCCTAACCTGTACAACCTTTCGACATAAGACTACTAGGATAAAGTGAGGACTGCAGATGCTGGAGCCTTCCTGAAGAAGGGCTCATGCCCGAAACGTCGATTCTCCTGCTCCTTGGATGCTGCCTGACCTGCTGCGCCTTTCCAGCAACACATTTTCAGCTCATAAGACTACTGCCCATTCCAGGTATTTGTCTGATAAAACTTCTCTGAATTACTTCCAACATATTTACATGTTTTCTTAAGTAAGGTGGCCAGAACTGTACACAGTACTCTGGATGTGGTCTCACCTGTTTAACTAAAGCAGTAACCACCTTATTTTCACAATTACTTCCTCTTGTGATAAATAATAAGATTCCATTAGCTTTGCTAATTATTTGCTGTATCTGCATATCAACCTTGTATGATTCATGCAGTAAAACATGCACAGCCCTCAGCACCTCAGGACTCTTCAATGTGTCACCATTTAGACAACATGCTTCTTTTCCACTCTTCCTGTCATATTGGACAATTTCACGTTTTCCCACATTTGGCACATTTTTGCCGACTCACAACTTATCTACATCCTTTTGTACAATACTTCTTTCATCTTCAAACTTATTGTTGTGGTTCTGTTCGCCGAGCTGGGAGTTTGTGTTGCAAATGTTTCGTCCCCTGTCTAGGTGACATCATCAGTGCTTGGGAGCCTCCTATGAAGCGCTTCTGTGATCTTTCCTCCGGCATTTATAATGGTTTGTCTCTGCTGCTTCCGGTTGTCAGTTCTTGCTGTCAGCTGCAGTGGCCGGTATATTGGGTCCAGGTCGATGTGTTTGTTGATAGAATTTGTGGATGAGTACCATGCCTCTAGGAATTCCCTGGCTGTTCTCTGTTTGGCTTGCCCTATAATAGTAGTGTTGTCCCAGTCGAATTCATGTTGCTTGTCATCTGCGTGTGTGGCTACTAAGGATAGCTGGTCGTGTCGTTTCGTGGCTAGTTGGTATTCATGGATGCGGGTCGCCAGCTGTCTTCCCGTTTGTCCTATGTAATATTTTGTGCAGTCCTTGCATGGGATTTTGTACACATTGGTTTTGCATGCAAGGACTGCACAAAACACTACACAGGACAAACAGGAAGACAGCTAGCGACCCGCATCCATGAACACCAACTAGTCACGAAACGACACGACCAGCTATCCTTAGTAGCCACACACGCAGATGACAAGCAACATGAATTCGACTGGGACAACACTACTATTATAGGGCAAGCCAAACAGAGAACAGCCAGGGAATTCCTAGAGGCATGGCACTCATCCACAGATTCTATCAACAAACACATCGACCTGGACCCAATATACCGGCCACTGCAGCTGACAACAAGAACTGACAACCGGAAGCGGCAGAGACAAGCCACTATAAATGCTGGAGGAAACATCACAGAAGCACTTCACAGGAGGCTCCCAAGCACTGAGGATGTCACCTAGACAGGGGACGAAACGTTTGCAACACAAACTCCCAGCTCGGCGAACAGAACCACAACAACGAGCACCCGAGCTCAAATCTTCTCCCAAACTTTGATCTTCAAACTTACTTTTTGCCTCACCTTTATGTCTCCAGCAAAATACAATCCACCATTTCATCAAAGTTATTTATACAAGGGACTGGTTATCGTATTCTGCATAATAATGTGTTGATGGGAAGAGATTTAAACAGAAGGACTTTGTTTGTTCTCAGTGTGGGATTCACATATCTATGTTAATAGGAAGGAGAAGCATGGTAATGGGAGCAGGGGGCAGTTAATAACATTATGGCCAAAACCAACAGTCTTGTCCAAGGAGGACAAATACCTTTGCCTGTGGCTGCAAGTGGAATACAGATGTATGGCCGACGTTCAAACATCAGTCTCTGTAGCACACCACTCAATGCATTTTTCCAGCCGAAAGAAGACCCATTTATCCCTACACTCTGCTGCCTATTTGCCAGCCAATTGTCTACCCATGTCAATACGTTACCCACTACAGCATGAGATTTTATTTTCCATGACAATTTTGATGTGGCACTTTATCAACTGCAAACTAGAATGCATGCACCAACGCCCCAATAACCATTGCATGTGTTAACTTTACAAAGTTCCTTCTAACAAAACATGCTGACTGTACCTTAAACCTATAAATACCCTAATATACCTTTGTCAATAAAGTTTGTAACATTTTTCCTATGTCAAACATTGAACTCATTAACCGGTAGTTTCTTGTTTTTTGTTACCCTCTACCTCCCTTTTTACATAAAGGAGTTATATTGCAGGGTTTGAGTGATAGGGAGAAGTGGAATAAACCAAGACTCTGTTTGTTGTCTCCAATCTAATGGGACTTGCCCAGAAACAAGGGAGGTTTTTTGAAAACTTCGAAAAGATAAGAGTAGCATGAACTTTTGATAGTAGTGTGAACTTTTCCCATCAACATATGATTATGAAAAATATGATAAACAGCCCCTGTAATCCATTCACTCGTTATCACAGGACATCGACATTCACCGGGCCTTGTAAAATTATAATTATCTATCTTAAACAATGTAACAACAATCAACCATGTGACTTATAGACCGTTTGTATTATTCCTATAAAAAGTACTGCCTTTGTGTGCAGAGTAGGGATTCGTGGAGAAGTGTCACCACAAGTAGGCACACAACTACTTTTGGGAACATTGAGAATCTCTCGCCGGCTGTCCAATAATAAAGCATCTACCGTTGTACTGAAACTTGTGTTATCCGGATTTGTGGAACAAAATATACATCAACATCGACCTCCTTTTTTGTATAAAAGAGATATATTTGAGCGATAGGGAGAGGTGGAATAGACCAAAACTCTGTTTGTTGTCTCCAATCTAATGGTATTTCCCAGAATCAAGAGAGTTTTTTGAAAACTTGGAAAAGATTTGAGTAGTGTGAACTTTTGATAATAGTTGGAATCTGATGTGAAACATTACCAGGAATGTGTTTGCAGATAATGGGACGGGGGATAGGTCAGTTCATGTGCAATCTCTTCGAAGGGCAAGGTCACACTCCCGTTGTTGCAGGAGACCTGAACCACAGGAAAATGACAATGAATGTGCAAACAAAAGCACTTGGTGCACTGGCATTGTCTGCTGAATAGCTTGCAGTCACTGGATAGGAGCATAAAAAATTCAGCTCTAGCAGATCAGAGGATATTGTCGAGAGTCTGGAGTCCATGCTTTCCACTGTGAAGGGATCATTTGATGACGGTAGTCTTAACCTTGATGGCAGCACAAACAAAATCCTGTGGAGGTAACTGCATTGTCCTGGAAACTTAGCCAACAGTCTCAAACCACTGCCAGTCAGTCACAGACAGATATGGAAGAGGTGATGTTTTGTAGCAGTGGCAGTGGCACTGTGGAACATGAACCTGCCCTCCTCTCACAAGATGACAATATTTATCCTCTCATCATCCCACTTGCTCCTGTCAGTCAGTCTGTCAGTCAGCTCAGTTTGCTGCTGCCCGAAGTGGTGCAGCCCAAAGCTGGGCTTCTCAAGGCTCACAGTTGCTCATGGCTGCCCTGCAAAGTCAGCTACACCTTTCCTTGTGAAGGTCAGCAGCTTTAAGAGGTAACTAACAATCCACATGCACAGGACTTATGGCTCAAAATAATTTTCACATTCCCCCAGTGAAGACACTATATTGATTAGAACATAAGAGCATAGAACATAGAACTGTGCAGCACAGGACAGGCCCTTTGGCCCACGGTGTTGTGCCGAGCATTTACCTGAATCTAAGATCAACCTAACCTACACAGTCCTCAATTTACTGTCATCCATGTACATGTCCAGCAGTTGCTTAAATGTCCTTAATGTCTCTGACTCTACTACCACCGCTGGCAGTGCATGCCACGCACCCACTACTTTGCGTAAATAATCTCCTTCTGGCATTTCCCAAACCTTCCTCGATTAAAATTATGACTCCTTGTGGCAGCCATTTCTTCCCTGGTGTAACATCTCTGGCTATGAACTCTATCTATGCCTCTCATTACCTTAGCGAGTTTTGAGAAGATTCACATCGACTTGGACCCTATTTACCACCTTCTGAGAAAAAGAACAGGAAATGACATAACACCAGCAAGTGACATCACCAACCCCAGGAAACCCAAACACATAAATAGAAAGTGGTTCACTAACACCAGTGTTTCACCAGAGGCTCACAGATGATGTTACCCAGTATGGTGATGAAACGTCTGCAAATGAACCGTCCAGCTCAGTGAGCAAACTTATATCTAGAATCTGATTACCTTATACATCTCTGCCAAGTCATCTCTCTTCCTTCTTCTCTCCAGTGTGAAAAGCCCTAGCTCATTCAACTTCTCTTCAGAAGACAAGCTCTCCAATCTAGGCAGCATCCTGGAAAAATCTCCTCTGCACTCTCTCTAAAGTATCTACACCCTTCCCTATAATGAGGCAACTAGAACTGGACACAATATTCCAAGTGTGGTCTAACCAGGGTTTTATAGAGCTGCAGCAAAACCTCACAGCTTTTAAACTCAATCCCTGTGTTAACGAAAGCCAAAACATCATAAGACTTCTTAACAATCCTTTCAACTTGGATGGCAACTTTGAGGGATCTACGTACATGAACCTCAAGATCCTGCTGTTCCTCCACACTGCAAAGAATTCAGACTTTAACCCTGTATTCAGCAATCAAATTTGACCTTTGAAAATGAATCACTTCACATTTATCCAGGTTGAACTCCATCTGCCACTGCTCAGTCCAGCTCTGCAACCTGTCAACATTATGTTGTAGGAGAAAGTGAGGTCTGCAGATGCTGGAGATCAGAGCTGAAAATGTGTTGCTGGAAAAGCACAGCAGGTCAGACAGCATCCAAGGAACATGAGATTCGATGTTTCGGGCATAAGCCCTTCTTCAGGAATGAATTCCTGAAGAAGGGCTTATGCCCGGAACGTCGAATCTCCTGTTCCTTGGATGCTGCCTGACCTGCTGCGCTTTTCCAGCAACACATTTTCAGCAATGTTATGTTGTAGCCTGAAACAGCCCTTGATATTATCCATAGCTAACCTTTGTGTCATCGGCAAACTTACTAATCCACCCATCCACTTCCTCATCCAAGTCATTTATAAAAACTGCAAAGAGCAGAGGCCCAAGATCAGATCCCTGAAGAACACCAGTGGTCACTGACCTCCAGGCCGAATACCTTCCATCCACTACCACCCTCTATGGGCCAGCCAATTCTATATCCAAATAGCCAAATTTTCCTGTATCCTATGCCTCCTAATTTTCTGAATGAGCCTACAATGGGGAACCTTATCAAATGCCTTATTGAAATCCATATACACAACACTGCTTGACCTTTGTCAAACTGTGTTGTCACGTCCTCAGAGAACTCAATAAGGCTTGTGAGGCATGCCCTGCCCATCACAAAGCCGTGTTGACTATCTTTAATCAAACTATGTTTTCCCAAATAGTCATAAATGCTATCTCTCAGAATTGTTTCCAATACCTTGCTTACTACAGACATAAGACTGACTGGGCTGTAATTGCCAGGGATTTCCCAATTCCATTTCTTGAACAGAGCAACACCATTCATCTCCCTGCAATCAGCTGGTACGACTCCCGTGGAGAGTGAGAATGCAAAGATCATTGCATAGGCGTAACAATCTCATTCCTTGCTTCCTGTGGTAACCTTGAATGTATTTGGTCCAGGCATAGGGACAAATCTATCTTGATGCTTCCCAGAATTTCCAGCACATTTATTTCCTTAAGATCAACCTGTTCAAGCCTATTAACCTGGTCCATGGTGTTCTCACTATCAACAAGGTCCTTCTCTCTCGTGAATACTGAACCCAAAAAAACTCATTTAGGGCCTCCCCTACCTTTTCAGACTCCCAGCACAAGTTCCCTCCACTATCCCTGATCGGTCCTTCCCTGTCTCTGATCATTCTCCTATTCCTCACGTACATGTAGGACGCCTTTGAGTTTTACCCTAATCTTTCCCACTCACCTTGTTTCTATGGGCTCATAGCCAAAGCAGTAATGCAAAGACTAGAACAAACAGCCGTCCCACAAATTCCACAGTTCCCTACAGTAAATGCATCTGTCACATGTCTGCCTACTCCAGCATCCTGTCTGTGCTTTCTGCCAGTTTTTCATTGTCCTCTTCACAGTTCACAACTATACATTTTTTATCAGTATGCAATTTTAAAGTAGTGCTCTACACGTGCAGATTTAGTTTTTTTTTCCCCATAGACCAAGAAGAACAATGGTCCTGATACTTTCCCCTGGGAAACACAATTACTGCCCAGAAAACTAGTGTTCACCACTATTCTGTTAACTGTTACTCAGTCAAGTTTGTATTTTTGTGACGTGACATCTAATTCCATGCATTCTGGATGTCGACATATTCCACATCAACTGCATTACCTTCAGCAACTTCTGTTACTTCATCAAAAACTCAATCAAATTAGTCAAACATGATTTGCCAGAAGTATTTAATATTAGTCATTCATATTTGCATTTTCATTTAGATTCATTCATGTGCATTAAAAGGAATAAAAAAACTTACCAAACTGAGGAAGTAGTAAAACAAGTAGGAGGCAGCACAGTGACAGCATCCTGAAAAAGAATTAACAACTGGTTAGAAGGGAGGAACTTGCACTGACTAAATTTGAACCGTGGTTGCAGATGGCAACATTATCCTGAAGGGTAGAGTTCTGCAACCACACATCAATGATTTGGATACAATCAGAGGGACAATAATCTACAGTCCCAAATAATATTAAAATAGGAGTTCTCGTCAATATTTCAGAAGGGAACAACAACAACGAATTGAGAAGATGATGCAATGCAGAGAAACGTGGTAGACAGAACTGGTGCAGCCAAATGTGAAGCGTTTTCAGAAAGGGGCAATGTGAATGAATCAGAGAGACAATGTGACATAGCGCATGGGTGGGGGACTGTATGTTAGGTGGAGCAGTCCTTCAGGAAGGATGCGAGCCTGAGAGAGGTGACGATTCCAGGCAGAGCAGAGGCCTGCCAATTAAAGGTTCACTGCTCGGATCTGCTGTCAGCGTGCAAACCGATGAGCATCGGCAAAGAGTTCCAACCGACCTCAGGAGCCATGGTAAATTGAAGAAAAAGCGAGGCCATGTTCTTTGGGAACTGGGCCAACCAATCCTTTAGCCCGTTCACTTTCAGGACAGATTACCTGAATCTGCTGGGAACATTGCTTGGAGGGGGAGGGCATGCACAAATTCTTGGGAGGAGTATAATACCAAAGTGAGGCAGAAACTAGGCTTTTGGGAGCACCACTCTCTCTCCATTGCAAATGGAAACCTGGTCATTGGGTGTGAATCACTCTCTCTGTTATTGGATGTGGCACAGGTCTAGCCCATTCCCCAAAATTGTAGTTTCAGTCATCTTCCACTTCATCTGGAAGTGTAAGATGGATCATATCTACAGGGACACCTCGTACAAAACTCTGGATAAGTGGAAAGAATTTACCCAACACCACCCTCATCCTGATGGCCATCTTTGTGTGCAGCTGCATCAAACTGTGCATAAACCCTTGGTATGCAAATACCAAGTGACATTACGTACTGAGGTTTGCAAAGGTTCACGAGAATGATCCCAGGAATGAAAAGCTTAACATATGAGGAACATTTGGGGACTCTGGGTTTACACTCTCAATGGAGTTTAGAGGAGGAAGGGGGATCTAATTGAAACATTCAGAATACTGAATGGCCTGTTCAGAGTAGATGTTGGGAAGATGTTTCCGTTGGCAGGAGAGACTAGAACCCAAGGGCACAGCCTTAGAGTAAGGGGAAATCCTTTTAGAACGGAGATGAAGAGAAACTTCTTCAGCCAGAGAGTGGTGAATCTATGGAATGCTTTGCCACAGAGGGCTGTGGAGGCCTGGCCATATTTAAGACTGAGTTAATAGGTTCTTGAGTATCAAGGGGATCAAGGGTTACGGTGAGAAAGTGGGAGAATGGGGTTGAGAAACTTATCAGCCATGATTGAATGGTAGAGCAGACTCAATGGGCTAAATGGCCAAATTTCTACTCCGATACCTTATGGTATTAAAGGTTGGAAATGGCCTTGTTGCTGTTGAATGCTCCAAGTAGAGTAACAGACATATACACCACAGAAACAGACCCTTCGGTCCAACTTGTTCATGCCGACCAAATATCTGAAACAGATCTAGTCCCATTTATCAGCATTTGGCCCATATCCCTCCAAACCCTTCCTATTCATATACCATTACAGATGCCTTTTAAATGCTATAATTGTCCAAGCCTCTACCACTTCCTCTGGCAGCTCATTCCACACACGCACCACCCTTTGCATAAAAAAAAGTTGCCCCTTATGTTCCTTTTAAACCTTTCTCCTCTCACCATAAACCTATGTCCTCTAGTTCTGGACTCCCTCATCCCAGAGAAAAGTCATTCGCTATTCACCCTATTCATGCCCCTCATGATTTTATAAATCTCTTGGGGTCACTCCTCAACCTCTGATGCTCCAGGGAAAATAGCCTCAGCCAATTCAGCCTCTCACTATAGCTCAAACCCTCCAACCCTGGCAGCATCCTTATAAGTCTTCTCTGAACCCTTTCAAGTTTCACAACAACCTTCCTATTGGAGGGAGACCAGAGCTGCACACAATATTCCGAAACTGATCTAACGAATACATTGTACAGCCACAACATGATATTCCAATTCCTACACTTAATGCTCTGACCAATAAAGGAAAGCATACCAAAAGCCTTCTTATTCTAATCACCTGCAACTCTAATTTCAAGGAACTATGACCATGCACTCCAAGTTCACTTTGTTCAGCAACCCTCCCCAGGACCTTATCATTAAGTGTATAAGTTCTGTCCTGATTTGCTTTTCCAAAAGGCACTACCTCAAATTTATCTAAATTAAACTCCATCTGCCACTCCTCAGCCCATTGGCCCATCTGATCAAGATCCCATTATACTCCGGGGTAAAACTTCTTCACTGCCCACTACACCTCCAATTTTGGTGGCATCTGCAAATGTTAGATGTTTATATCCAAATCATTTATCTAAATGCCAGCCCTGATACTTGAGTCACTCCCTGGTCCCAGGCCTCCAACCTGAAAAGCAATCCTCACCACAACCCTCTATCGTCTACCTTCTTGCCAGTTCTGTATTCAAATGGCTAGTTCTCTCTATATTCCATGTGATCTAACCTTGCAAACCAGTCTACCATGAGGAACCTTGTCAAATGCCTTACTGAAGTTCGTACTCAATGCCATGTTGACTATCCCTAATCAGTCCTTGCCCTTCCAAATATACATAAGTCCTGTCCCTCCTGCAACAGCCCACCATCAATGTCAGGTGTGCACCACTGCACACTGCCTTCCAGGCAGTTGCAGGGGGATAGAGACTGTCACACATCTCCTGCTGGAATGTGCCTTTGCATAAGAAGTCTGGAGAAAGATGCAGTGGCTTTTTCTCAAGGTTCAGCCCAAGAAGCTCTGTGACACAAAGCTCTGAAACCTATTGTCTATTCCCCGGGTTGCACACCGAAACAAACACTGACACCACTTGGAGGACCATCAACTCAGTTAAAGACATTCTTTTGTCTGCCCAAAACTTGGTGTCTTCCAGAATAAGTTAAATATCACACAACACTATGATATAGTCCAACAGGTTTGTCTGGAAGCATTAGTTTTCATAGCGTTGCTCCAAACGCTAATGCTTCTGAATAAACCTGTTGCACTATATAACTTGGTGTTGTGTGATTTTTAAACTTTGTCCATCCCAGTCCAACACCAACATCTCCATATCATGGCTTCCAGAATAAGGAGTTGCGCTCCAGAGTGTTGCAAACTGGCACATTCCAAGGGCCAGGACTACGTGCTGAGGAACATTCTAGAGCTTGGGTCAGCTGTTGCCAAGGCACAGTGGGGAAGGACCACTGTTTGAGAACTTCCTGCTAAATGGGAGTTTGTTCAGTTATCAGACCCTCGAAGTGTGTCAATGTATAGAAAATGTAGTCTTGGATGTGTAAGAGATGCCTTTGGGTTTGTTGGGATAGAGTCAAACTCAAATGTTTGTTTACTTGACATGCTACTGCACAGAACCGAATTGCATTTGTAAAAATGTATATATAAAATGACTTATTTATGAATAAAGTATATTTTTTAAATTACACATAAAAAACAGAATACAGGGGGAGGGGCCACAGGTATGGGAGAGACAGCAGCACATTGAAGGGGAATATGAGGAGGAGCATGTGAGAGGGCAAGTGTGTGTCAGAGTGAGAGAGAGGAGTGTATGAGAGAGTGTATGGGAGTAAAATTTTCCAGTAAATCTAATGTGTTAAATCTAGTCTTAAGATCATCAAATCACACCAGTTGCAGTCAATCCTGGCAGATGTTGATAACGTCAACAAATTAGGAAGGTAATAACTGTCACGGAGCATTACTATTTTTCTTTTATTCTTCATGGGACTTGGGTGTCAATGGCAAGCCTAGTGATTTGTTGACCATCCCTAATTGCCTTTGAACTGAATAACATGCTTGGTCATTTCAGTTAGAAGTCAACCACATATTGTGAATTTGAGTATCACATCGGGGCCAGATTCCGCAAAGAAACACTAGTGAAACTTTTGGTTGCAGGTAATTTATTTTGTTACACACAAAGTGCTCAATTTGTGCAGCGACAGTGTTTCTGGAGTCCCGCAGTGATGAAAACCAATGGCAGTTTAACAGTCAGTTTTGCTGGGACCAGCTTTCAACTCTCGGCTTGGATATTTTTAAATCAACCTGACCAGAAATATTATGACACACATCTGGTGTATGTCAGACCTAAACCCAGGCATCTTGGCTCAACACTACCACTCCACCACATCAGCCCCCAATTCCAGATTTATTAACTGAATTCACACTGTCCAGTTGCCATAGTGGAACTTGAACTCACTTTACAAAATAATTTATTTAGGACGCTAGATTACTCATTCAGTGAAGTGACACTGCCTCAAGCACTAAATTACAAACCAAAACAACATAACAACAGAAAGGATAAAACATATGTCCACTGGAATTCTGTCCAATATCAGAAAGTACAAAGATAGAACTAGTGATATAAGTAATGGTAAAAGTTCCCAAACTCCCCCTTTGAGAACTGTGCATTATCAAATATTCTTTGGCTATGAGAATCCAAATACAGATATTCAAATCCCATGTCTTTCTGAAACAGTCCTGTCATTTCCCAGCAGCATTATGATCGTACTCACACCACATGGACAGCAGCAGTTCAATAAGGAAGCTCACAAGTGCATACAAATTCAGAGCAGGAGTAGGCTGTCTGACCCTTCAAGCCCGCACTGCCATTCAATAAGATTGTGGCCTCAGCTCCACTTACCCACCCTCTCACCATAACCCCTAATTCCTTTACTGGTCAAAATATTATCTTAGCTTTAGAAGCATTTATTGAGGTAGCCTCAACTACTTCACTGGGCAGGGAATTCCACAGATTCACAACCCTCTGGATGAAGAAGTTCCTTCTCAATTATGTCCTAAATCTGCTCCCCCAAATTTTGAGGCTATGCCCTCTTGTCCTAGTTTCACCCGCAAGTGGAATCATCCTCTCTACTTCTAGCTTATAAATTCTCTTCATAATCTGATACATTTCCATAACATCCCTCCTCATTCTTCTAAATTCTAATGAATATAATCCTGGTCTACTCAGTCCCTCCTCATAAACTAACCCTCTCAACTCCAGAATCAACCTAGTGAACCTCCTCTGCACCCCCTCCAATGACAGTACATCCTTTTTCAAGGAGACCAAAATAGCATACAGTCCTCCAGATGTAGCCTCACTAGCACCCTGTACAGCTCTCTGATTTTAAACTCAATCCCTTTAGCAGTGAAGGGCAAAATTCCATGTGCCTTCTTAATTACCTGTTGCACCGGCAGACCAACCTTCTGTGGTTCATGTATAAGGACACCCAGGTCCCTCTACACAGCAGCGTGCTGTAACTTTTTACCATTCAAATAATAGTGTTTTTTACTATTATTCCTATCAAAATGGATAACTTCACATTTATTGTTCTCCATCTGACAGACTTTTACCAACTCACTTAAACTATCATGTCCCTCTACAACGCTTCACAGTCCTCTGCCGACTTTGCTCGACCACTCATCTTAGTGTCCTCTGCAAACTTTGACACACTACATATGGTTCCCAACACCAAATCATCAATGTAAACTGTGAATAATTGTGGTCCCGACACTGAACCCTGAGGCACACCATTAGTTACTGATTACCAACCAGAAGAACACTCATTTATTCCCAGTCTTTCAATACCTTCTCAAGGGCAATTAGAGTTGGTCAGAAAAAATGTATCACTAATATCAAATATCCCCTTTTTCTAAAAAAAACTGCTCCTTGCCTTTGCTTATTACAGAATCACATGCACAGCCCATCCCTAACCACCACTCTTAGGCCACACTGTTCATAACCTGTTGTAAAAAAGTACAATATAGGGCCCATTTCTCTAGCGATAGGAGTTGAGGAGTGATCTGATAGAGCTGGTTAAAAACAAAGACTTGTAGGTATGGCAACTTTCAGAATTATACACTCTCTGTCCCAAAGGACACAGACAAAAGCAGTTGTTGTATTGTGGAAAACCCAGGAGTTTGATGGAGGCCTTGAGATTACCAGGGATCCACAAAAACAGGTCATACACGGGTTCAAGCTTCTGTACCTGTCCAATGTCAATATGGCCATATGAGAGTTTTATGGAGCAGAGGCAGTGACCCTATCTCTGCACCAGAGGGTCCAGGTTAAAGTCCCATATGGGATGTGATGACCACTTTCGGCTGTCCGAACACACCCAACAGGAAGGTTTAAGAGATAGAAACATGCATTTCGGCCGATTGGCCTGATTCCATATTGTAGTTTCCAAAAGTCCTTCGATACACTGCCATGAAGTATTTTTCATTTATAAAATAACTGTAACGCATTTCTTACCATCACAATGAAGTTCATAAACACTAATTTGCTCTTTTGATATCGATAGTACTCTACCCAGAACGTTAACACTCATTCTCAAAAGGTCTGCTTGAAGGACGTGTTCATCATCAATCAACAGAACATTTTAATATTCATCTACACTTAACGTTATTTTAAAACAATCTATCGACAAGAAACGTTCAGTATAACTTACATTATGTCTCAATTTTATTCAATTTTAATGCGAAACTATGATTCCCACGTCTGTCAAAACAGGAACACAACCAGCTCTGTACTCCGCCCAGAACTGGGTGTAATCTCCTATTGAAAGGCCACTTTCCCTCCCGTCACCTGTATCTGGGCAGAAGTATCATTTACAGGTTAGCAATACCGAACCCGATCTTCAGCTCAGAATTGGAATAATGATGAGGTCAGTGTGATAAATAAACGTGTGAGAGTTCCTACTGCATGTCAGGCACTGTGTTTATTCCAAGCGCGCTAGTGATCAAATACATACAGGATGTGAAATGTATTCTTACTTTTCAATATGATATGGAGGTATCGGTGTTGGGCTGGGGCGGACAAGGTCAAAGATCACACCACACAGGTTACAGTCCAACAGGTTTATTTGAAAACATTAGCTTTAGGAGCGCTGTTCCTTAAACTAGTGTTTTCAAATAAACCCGTTGGACTGTAACCTGATGTCATGTGATTTTGCACTTGTAAATAGATGGTGACCAAGTGCAAGAGCGAATTAAAAACTGCGTACTTCTAGAAAGAGAAACGAAACCGAAACAAGCGCTAAGTCTGTTACCACCATTTGCTGTTTTATTTCAAAATTATGACATCCTCAGTATTTGAGTTTTTGCTCAAATTAGAACACACACATCGAAAGGAGAAAGGTTCCTGCGTGATGCCGGAAAACCCCATTCCCTACAATTATTTCCTTCAATCCAATGTTAACAGATTTTCCACATCTGTCCATTACTTTAGCATTTGTTTCTCCCACTGTTATCGCACAAAATGGCAAATGATAGGATATCGATTCAAAGGAGCAAATTTGAGGATTTCATGAATACTGTATACCACAAAACCAGTTGACATAGAAGTCGAAAGACCATTCAATCCATTGAGGGCATGTGGCATCATTCAATGAGCTCAGATCTGATCGGATAACTCTCAATTCCATTTTCCTACCTTTTCCCCATAATCCTATGCTTTCCTCTTGATTAAAAATTCTGTCCATATCAGCATTAGGTATAGAACAGAGAACAGTACAGCAAACTGCAGGCCCTTCAGCTCTCAATGTTATGCTGACCTTTCATCTTACTTGAAGATCAAACTAACCTACATACCCTTAGTTGTACAATCATTAATATGCCTATCCAAGAGTTGCTTAAATGTGCCCAATGTATCTGACTCTACTACCACTGATGACAGTGCATTCCACGCACCCACTACTCTCTGTGTAAAGAACCTATCTCTGATATCTTACCTAAACCTTTCTACAATCACATTAAAATTATGTTTGTAAGTTTGCTCACTGAGCTGGAAGGTTTGTTCTCAGACATTGTCACCATGCTCCGATGGTGTCCTACTTCGTCTGTGTGTATGGATACTTAATCATGTCTTTTGGAAGCTAGTTGGTGTTTGTGTATCCTGGTGGCTAGTTTCCTGCCCATCTGTCCAATGTAGTGTTTGTTGCAATCCTTGCAGGGTATTTTGTAAATGACATTCATTTTGCTGGCTGTTGATACGGGTCCTTTAATAGCTGTTTCAGTGTTTTGGTAGGTTTGTGGGCTACCAAGATGCCAAAAGACATGACCAACTATCACTAGTATCCTTACACATATACAAAGAAGGACACCATTTTGACTGGGACAATACATCCATCCTTGGACAGGTTAAACAAAGACACGCACGGGAATTCGTAGAGGCCTGCTATTCAAACCGGAACTCCATCAATAAACACATTGATTTGGTCCCCATTTACCAACCTCTGAGGAAAAGAACCAGAAATGATATCATCCACA
Organism: Hemiscyllium ocellatum; assembly: GCF_020745735.1. Taxonomy (NCBI): domain Eukaryota; kingdom Metazoa; phylum Chordata; class Chondrichthyes; order Orectolobiformes; family Hemiscylliidae; genus Hemiscyllium; species Hemiscyllium ocellatum. The sequence continues at coordinate 59,472,145 of NC_083412.1, read as the reverse complement.
AGAACAGACCAAGACACACAAATAGAAAGCGGGTCAGAACACCAGTGCTTCGCCAGAGGCTCACTGTTGATGTTATGTAGCATGGTAACAAAACATCTGAAAACAAACTTTCCAGCTCAGCAAGCAAGTTTACAACTTGAACCTCAACCTGAACTACAAATCTGCTCAAAAATCACAAAATAGAAAATTTTTCGCACCCTCCTAAAAGCCATTTCCGCTCTGGGAAAATGTCTCTGGCTATCCACTCTATCTGTGCGTCTCATCACTTGTAAACCTCTATCAAGTCACCTCTCATTTTTCTTTATTCGAATGAGAAAAGCCCTATCTCCTCAACCTCACTTCATTACATATGCCCTCTGCACCCTCTTGAAAGGTATTTTATAAGGTTCCTCATGTTAGGCTTCCTCCAGGTCATTTATGTATATCACAAACAACACTGGTCCCAACCCAGATCCCTGTGAAACACTGCTGGTCTCAGTTCTCCATTTTGAGAAATTCCCTTTCACTTCTATCTGCCTCCTGTTGCCCGGCCAGTTCTCTATCCATCTAGCTAGTACACCCTGGACCCCATGCAACCTCACTTTCTCCATTAGCCTACCAGAGCGAACCTTATCAAATGACTTACTGAAGTCCATGTATATGAAATCTACAGCCCTCCCTCATCAATCAACTTTGTCATTTCCTCAAAGAATTCTATTAAGTTGGTAAGACATGACCATCCCTGCATAAAACTGTGCTATCTATCACTGATTAGCCCATTTTCTTCCAAATGTATATAGATCCTATCCTCCAGTATCTTCTCTAGCAGCTTCCCTACCACTGACATCAGGCTCACCAGTCTATAATTACCTGGTTTATCCCTGCTATCCTTCTTAAAGAAGGGAATAACATTCGCAGGTCTCTAGTTCTACGGAACCTCAGCCATGTTCAAGGATGCTGCAAAGATATCTGTTAAGGCCCCAGCTATTTCCTCTCTTGCTTCCTTCAGTAACCTGGGATAGATCCCATCCAGAACTGGGGACTTCCTCCCTTCTTTTGCCGATATGACATTGAGTAATCAAAGATCTATCCCTAACCTCAACATCCATCATGTCATACTGATGCAAAGTACTTATTAAGAATCTCACCCATTTTCTCTGACTTCATACATAACTTTCCTCCTTTGTCCTTGTGTGGGCCAACCCTATCTCTAGTTATGTTCTTGCTTGTTATATATGAATAAAAGGCTTTGGGATTTTCCTTAACCCTGTTTGCAAAAGATATTTCATGACCCCTTTTAGTCCTCTTAATTCCTCATTTTAAATTGGTTCACTTTCCCAATATTCTTCCAAAGCTTTGTCTGTAAAACCACGTGCCCCTCATCCCCCACCAGGCTCTTCGGCTCCACTACTCAAAAATGATTGGAAAACAGTGCAATATGGGGCTAATTTCTCCAGCAATAGGAATTTGAGCAATGACCTGATCGAGTTTGTTAAAGACAAAGATTTGCAAGTACGACTCCTTTCAGAATTGTAAACTCTCTGTCTCAAAGCACTGGGCTAGCCGAAGTTGCTGTATTGTGGGAAATCAAGGAGTTTATATATCCGGAGTATGATGGCGACCTTCAGATTACCAGGGGTCGACAAAAACAGGTCATGCATGGGTTAACGCTCCTGTGCCTGTCCAACATAAATGAGAGATACTTTGTGGAGCAAAGGCAGTGACCCTCTCTGTGGACCAGACGGTCCAGGTTTCAGTCCTGTACAGGGATGTGAGGATCACTTCGCGGTGCCGTAGCACTGCTAAACAAAGGGTTAAGAGATAGCAACACGCGTTCATGGGCTGATAGGTCTGGTTACATGCTGTCGTTTCTAAAATTCCTTCGATACACTTCTATGAAATATTTTTCATTTATTAAATAACTGTAACGCATTTCTTACCATCACAATGAAGTTCATAAACACTAATTTGCTCTTTTGATATCGATAGTACTCTACCCAGAACGTTAACACTCATTCTCAAAAGGTCTGCTTGAAGGACGTGTTCATCATCAATCAACAGAACATTTTAATATTCATCTACACTTAACGTTATTTTAAAACAATCTATCGACAAGAAACGTTCAGTATAACTTACATTATGTCTCAATTTTATTCAATTTTAATGCGAAACTATGATTCCCACGTCTGTTCAAACAGGAACACAACCAGCTCTGTACTCCGCCCAGAACTGGGTGTAATCTCCTATTGAAAGGCCACTTTCCCTCTCGTCACTTGTATCCGGGCAGAAGTATCATTTACAGGTTAGAAATAACGACCAGACTAAGCGCGAATCCAATTTTAAATTTTGCGACGGGTCGCTCAGTATTGGATTTATGATGAGGTTTGTGTGATAAATAAATGTAAGTGAGATCTCACTCTATGGCAGGCGCAGAGTTTATTCCAAAAGCGTTGTTGATCAGAAACATAAAGGACATGAAATGTATTCCTACTTAGATGGTGACTAAGAGTAAGGGCGCTCCTGCGGAAACAGAAGCAGAACCGAAACAAATGCTGCGTCGCTGCATGTTACCACCATTTGCTGTTTCATTTACATTCTCAGTCACACGTACATTGAAAGGAAAAAAAAAGTTCATGTGTGAGTCCAGCAGCCGGAAAACCCCACTGCCATCTGTCCATTATCTTAGCACTTGTTTCTCCCACTTTGGTATCGCACAAAATGTCTAGCGATATGAAATCGATTCAAAGGAACATAGGAGCTGAAATCGACCATTCAGCCCAATGAGGGTTTGTGGCATCATTCAATGAGAACATACCTGATCAGATAACCCTCAACTCCATTTTTCTACCTTTTCCCCATCATCCTATGATTCCCATGCTGATTAAAAATCTGTCCATCTCATTTTGAATATCTTTAACAACCCAACCTCAACAGCTCCCTGCAGTAAAGAATTCCACAGATTCACGATCCTCTGAGAGGAGAAAGGCCCCCCTGCCCCCCTCCCCATTCGGAGATTATCCTCTGGGGTCCTAGATCTTCCACAAGGCAAAACACATCTACTATGTCAAGTCCTCTAAGAACCTTACATCTTTCCATTCTTCAATATTCAAATAAGTACAGCCTTGGCCTAATTAGCAGCATAAGCTAATAAGCAGCATAAATTCAGTGAACCTTCTCTCCACTGCCTGCAGTGCCAGTATATCTCTCAACAAAAAAAACTTAAAGAACTCCGAATGCTGGAAATCTGAAACAAAACAGAAATTGCTGGGACATCTCAGCAGGTCTAGCACCAGCTGTGGAGAGAAATCAGAGTTTGGCGTCCAGTGTCCTTTCTTTCCCCTGTTCTGTAGTTTTTACATGTGAATAATGTTCAGCTTCCTGATAATGTGCATAACCTCATATTTTTCCACTTTATTTTCCATGTGCCAACTTTTCCCTTTGGCCTAGCCTGTCCATATCCCTCTGTAGACTTTTTGTCTCAGGCTCACCACTTGTCTTTCCATTTATTTTTGTGACATCCACAAATTTGGCTAAAGTGCATTCACTTCTCATCCAGGTCATTAATATATTTTGTAATGACATGTGGCTCCATCACTAATCCCATGGCAATCCACTAGTTACAGGTTAAGGACCTTCTTATCACAAATTTTTGTCTTCTATTAGTCAGTTCTCTTTCTATAATATATTACTAACATGCTTACGTGAACACTATATTAGGTAGCCTAATGTGTTGTCACTTTTCAAATGCTTTCTTAAAACTCACAAGTACCCACAACACTTCCTTCCCACTTTCTTTTGTGTCATGCACAAACTTGACTATCAAACATTCACTTATCTCATCCAAATCATTATTACATATTGTAAATAATTGTGACTGCAGTAATGATCCGTGTGGCACACCATCAATCACAGGTTGCCACCTTGAAAATGACTTCACTTTCTGCCAATTCTCAGCCTTGTATCCATGTTAATGTACTACCTCCAACACCATGGGCTCTTATGAAGTAGCCAAATGTTTGGTACTTTATCAAACTTCTTCTGAAAATCTAAATACATTACATGCATTGCTTCCCCCTTTATCTAACAGGCTTGTTATCTCATCAAACAATTCAAGTAAATTTGTCAGGGATGGATTTTCCCTCATGAAGCCCTGATGACTCTGCTTGATGATGTTACAATCTCCAGCATCTGCAGACCTCATTTTTTACTCGACATATTTCTAAATACTTTCTTATTACATTCTTCATTACATTTCCCCAATAATAGACATGAATTTAACTGGCCTCCAGCTACCTTTTTTCTAGCTACCTTCCCTGCTTAAATAAAAGTGTCATGTTGGCAGTTTTCCAGTACTCTGGGATTTTAAAGAATCTAAGAATTCCTGGAAGATTATGACTAGTGCATCCCCTACCTCTATAGCTCTTTCCTTTACTATCTTATCCCATCAGTGCATCCCATCTGTTTCTGGGGATTTATCACACTTTAGTTCCTTAGTAATAACTATTATATTTATTTCCTCTCTTTCTTTTGCCCCTTGAATATTTAATAATTTTGGAAAACAAATACTGTCTTCCAAATTGAAGATTGATTCAAAGTGTTAACTCCTGTGTCAATTTCTTATTCCCCTTTGGGCCCCGCGATGGCTCTGTGGTTAGCACTGCTGCCTCATAGTGCCAAGGACCCAGGTTTAGTTTCACCCTCAGACAACTGTCTGTGTGGAGTCTGCACATTCTCCTTGTGCCTGCTTGGGTTTCTTCTGGGTGCACTGATTTCCTCCCCAAGTCCAATGATATGCATGTTAGGTTGATTGGCCATGCTAAATTGGCCATCATGTTCAGGGATGTATAGATTAGATGGATTAGCCATGGAAAATGCAGGGTTAGAGGGATGGGCTGGGTCTGGATGAGTTGGTATTTGGAGGGTGGGGGTGAACTCAATGGGCTGAATGGCCTGCCTCCACACTGTAGAAATTCAAAGATGATTATTTTCACAGCTTCAGTCTCAAAGGGGCCAATGTTCACTTTGACTTCTCTATTACTTTACATACATTTAATAAACCTTTTGCTATTTGTCTAGCTGAAAGTTTCCCCTCAAAATCTATTTTCTCCATGTTTAGCATCTTTTTAGAATTCTTTTGTTGGTTTTTAAAACTTTCCCAATCCTTTGGCCTGCCACTAATCTTCACCATTTACTTCAATTTGATGCTATTCTTAACTTCTCAGGTTAACTTACCCCCTCCTAGATTCCTTCTTGCTCACTGAGGTTTGTCTTTGCTGTAAGCCATGAACTCTTTTATTGTATATCTGCCCATGTTCCTCATTTGTCTTTGCTGCTAAACTCTTTTCCCACTACACTGCAGCCATGCTCTGCCTTTATTCCTTTGTAATTGCCTTCATTTAAGCTCAGTGCAGTTGTTTCTGACCCATGTTCCTCCCTCTCAAACTGAATGCTGAATTCTACCATGCTTCACTGTTTCTGGCAGCTTTTACTCTGATATCATTTATTAGCCTCATTATACATCACCAATTGAATACACAACATATTATTTTAGAGGACTGTCCAGAATACACACTATAAATTCTTCCTCGTGGCTATCTCTGCCTATCTGACAATTCATATGTATGTGAAGATTGAAGTCACCCATGATTAAGATGCTGCTTTCTTATGTGTTTTCGTATCTTCTGATTTATTTCCTCTCCCACTGTTTAGTTGCTCTTAAACAGGCACATGCAGACTACTTCTACCATATTCTTCTTCCTCCTTTTTGCTGGGATTTGGTTAGCTCAATTAGCTGGACAACTAGTGATCTGGATGTGTGTGAGTTAAATTCCTGCACTAGCTGAGGTTACTGTGATGGACTCTCCTTCTCAACCTGTCTGTCCTATGGCCTGCTGGGTCTATGGTGCCCTTATCACCCCATTTGTATTTCTTATTGCCACCCAAATGGATTCTACATCTTCCCATACAGGATTGTGTCTCCCTGTCATACTTATCCCTTTCTTCAACAATGCTGCCTCAATACTGTTTCCTTCATGCTTATGCTTTTGAAAATTCATGCATCCCTGAATATCTAGTTCACAGTTTTGATCTCCTTGTAAAGATGTCTCGATAATGGCAAACAGCTCATACCCTCTAGTATCCTTGCATACGGATGAAGAAGGACACCACTTTGACTGGGACAATACATCCATCCTAGGACAAGCCAAACAAAGACATGCACGAGAATTCCTAGAAGCATGGTATTCCAATCAGAGCTCTATCAACAAACACATCAAGTTAGACCCCATCTACCATCCCCTGAGAAAAGGAACAAGAAGTGACTTCACCACAGGAAATAACATCACCACAGGAAATGACATCACCAACCCAAAGAAACCCAAACATGTAAATAGAAAGCAAGAATTTTCAGCATTGCTTTGCATAAGGTCCACTGAAGGTGTTACCTAGTAAGGGAACGAAACGTCTGGAAATGAACCTTTCAGCTCAGCGAGCAAACCTACATCCAAAAGATCATAACCATTAACCTGTATATGTGATGTTATTTCATTTATTTTGTTCTGAATGCTATGTGAATTCAAGCAAAAGAGCCATTAATTTTATCTTTTTACCCATTTTCCACTTATTACCCTATTTACTGCTGTATTTCTATGTTTGTATACTCTGTCCCTTTCTGTCCCACTGTGGGTATTGTTATCCAAATAGCTGTCCTGGAAGACAGCTATATCATTTTGCTTTGTAATCTTATGTTTCCCCACTCCCAATCTCTCTCTCCCTCTAATTTGTGTAAAGCCCTCTTGACAGCCCTAGTCATTCTGGTAACCAAGACATTGGTCCTAACCTGATTCAAGTGAATACCATTCCATCTGTACTGCAGGCAACTAATGACAGCAAACCAATAAGCACCATACAGCAGAGAGCTATCTTGACAGGCCAAAATCATTAACCTGTTTTGAAGAAGTAATTTGACAATGCAAATGATTACAAGATGGTTGGTTTGGGTTTTGTATTTGGCAAAATTACTTGATTTATCCACATACAGTGAGGATACAGAGTCATTTTCTAGATTAGATTAGATTACTTACAGTGTGGAAACAGGCCTTCGGTCCAACAAGTCCACACCGACCTGCCGAAGCGCAACCCACCCAGAGCCCTACATTTTACCTATTACCTAACACTATGGGCAATTTAGCATGGCCAATTCACCTAACCCACACATCTTTGGACTGTGGGAGGAAACCGGAGCACCTGGAGAAAACCCACGCAGACACGGGGAGAATGTGCCAACTCCACACAGTCAGTTGTCTGAGGCGGGAATTGACCCTGGGTCTCTGGCGTTGTGAGGCAGCAGGGCTAACCACTGTGCCGTCATATAGAGATGTACAGCACAGAAACAGATCCTTTGGTCCAACTCGTGCATGCCGACCAGAAATCCTAAATTAATCTAATCTCATTTGCCAGGACATGTCCCATACCCTCTAAAGCCTTCCTCTTCATATACCTGTCCAGATGCCTTTTAAATAGTGTAATTGTACTAGCTACCACTACTTCCTCTGGCAGCTCATTCCATACATGTACCCCAATCACCTCGCCTCAGGGTGTGAAAAGGTTGCCCCTTAGGTTTCTTTCCCCTCTCACCCTGAACCAATGTCCTCCAGTTCTGGATTCACCCACCCCAAGGAAAAAATTCTTGTCAATTTACCCTATCCATGCCCCTCATGATTATATACATCTCTATACGGTCACCCCTCAGCTTCCGATGCTCCAAGGAAAACAGCCCCAGCCTGTTCAGCCTCTCCCTATAGCTCAAACTCACCAACCCAGGCGACATCCTTGTAAATCTTTTCTGAAACCTTTCAAGTGCACAACATCTTACCGATAGGAAGGAGACCAGAACTGCATGCAATATTCCAAACGTGGACTAACCAATGTCCTGTACAGCCGCAATATGATCTCCTAACCCCTATATTCAATGCTCTGATCAATAAAGGAAAGCATACCAAATGACTTCCTCACTATCCTATCTATCTGCAACTCTACTTTCAAGGAACTATGAACTTGAACTCCAAGGTCTCATTGTTCAGCAACACTCCCTAGAACCTTAAAATTAAGTGTATAAGTACTGTTCTGAATTGCTTTTCCAAAATGCAGCACCTCGCATTTATCTAAATTAAACTCCATCTGCCACTCCTCAGCACATTGGCCCATCTGATCAAGATCCTGTTGTACTCTGAGGTAATCTTCTTTGCTCTCCACTACACCTCCAATTTTGGTGTCATCTGCAAACTTACTAACCATACCTCCTATGTTCACTCCAAATCATTTATATAAATGATGGAAAGTAGTGTACCCAGCACCAATGCTTTAGGCACACTGCTGGTCACAGGTCTCTAGTCTAAAAAGCAACCCTCCACTACCACCTTCTGTCTTCTACCTTCGAGCCAGTTCCGTATCCAAATGGCTATAAGATCTATGAGAGCTAACCTTGCTAACCAGTCTACCATGAGAAACCTTGCCGAATGCCTTATTGAAGTCCAGACAGATCACATCCACCCCTCTGCCCTCATCAATCCTCTTCGTTACTTCTTCAAAAAACTCAATCAAGTTTGTGAGACATGATTTCCCACACAGAAAGCATGTTGACTATCTCTAGTCAGTCCTTGTCTTTCCAAATACATGAACATCCTGTTCCTCAGGATTCTCTCCAATGACCTGCCCACCGCCAATGTCAGGCTCACCGGCTTTTCCTTACCCCCTTTCTTAAATAGTGGCATCACATCAGCCAACTTCCAGTCTTACGGCACCTCACCTCTGATTACCAATGATATCTCAGCAAGGGGCCCAGCAATCACTTCCCTGGCTTCCCACAGAATTCCAGGGTACAAATAATCAGGTCCTGGGGATTTATCCACTTTTATGCATTTCAAGATATCCAGTATGTCCTCCTCTGTAATATGGACATTTTCCAAGATGTCATCATCTATTTCCCCACATTCTATATCTTCCATGTCTTTTTTCACAGTAAACACTGATGTAAAATACTCTTTTAGTATCTCCCCCATCTCCTGCGGCTCCACATTTAGGCTGCCTTGCTGATCTTTGAGGGGCCCTATTCTCTCCCTTGTTACCATTTTGTCCTTAATGTATTCGTAAAAACCTTTTGGAATTTCCTGAACATTATTTGCCAAAGCTATCTGATGTCCAGTGTTTGCTCTCCTGAGTTCCCTCTCAAGTGTACATCTATTATCTTTATACTCTTCTAAGGATTCACTTGCTCTCTCCTGTCTATACCTTACATATGCTTCCTTCTTTTTCTCAACTAAAACCTCAATTAGTCATCCAGCATTCCCTACACCTACCAGCCTTTCCTTTCACCCTAACAGGAATATACTGTCTCTGGATTCTCGTTATCTCATTGGAAGCTTCCCATTTTCCAGCTGTCCCTTTACCTGCGAACATCTACCCCGATCAGCTTTTGAATGGTCTTGGATTCTGAATTAGTGGTGCTGGAAGAGCACAACAGTTCAGGCAGCATCCAAAGTGCAGCGAAATCGATGTTTCAGGCAAGAGCCCTTTATCAGGAATAAAGGCAGTGAGCCTGAAGCATGGAGAGATAAGCTAGAGGAGGGTGGGGGTGGGGAGAAAGTAGCATAGAGCATAATGGGTGAGTGGGGGAGGGGATGAAGATGATGGGTCAAGGAGGAGAGGGTGGAGTGGATAGGTGGAAAAGGAGACAGGCAGGTAGGGCAAGTCCAGGTGAGTCTTGCCTAATACTGTAAACATTAGCCTCCCTCCAATTTAAAACATTAACTTTTAGATCTGGTCTATCCTTTTCTATCACTATTTTAAAACAAATACAATTATGGTCACTGGCCCTAAAGTGGTCCCTCACTAATACCTCAGTCACCTGCCCTGCCTTATTTCCCAAGAGAAGGTCAGGCTTTGTACCTTCTTTGGTCAGTATATTCACATACTGAATCAGAAAATTTTCTTGTAGACACTTAACAAATTCCTCTCCATCTAAACCCTTAACACTATTGCAGTCCCAGTCTATGTTTGGAAAGTTAAAATCCCCTGCCATAACCACCCTATTATTCTTACAGATAACTGAAATCGCCTTACAAGTTTGTTTCTAAATTTCCCACTAACTATTGGGGGAGGGGGTGGTAGTGGTGGGGATGGGGGGTTTCTATAATACAATCCCAATAAGGTGATCATCCCTTTCTTATTTCTAAGTTCCACCCAAATAAGTTTGCTGAATGTACTCCAAAGAATATCCTAAGTTCAGCAATATTGCTATCCCTTATCAAAAATACCACTCCCCCTCCTCTCTTGCTCCCCCTTTCTATCCCTTCTGTAGCATTTGTATATTGGGACATTAAGCTGCCAGTCCTGTCCATCCCTGAACCACATTTCTGTAATTGCTATGATATTCCAGTCCCGTTTTCTTAACCATGCCCTGAGTTCATCTGCCTTCCCTGTTGAGCCTCTTGCATTGAAATAAATGCAGTTTAATTTTTCAGTCCTACCTTGTTTTCTGCTTTGTTCCTGCCTGCCTTGACTGTTTTCAACTAAGAGTTGAAAAACATGGTGCTGGAAAAACACAGCAGGCCAGGCAGCATCCGAGGAGCAGGAGAATCGACGTTTCGAGCATAAGCCCTTCTTCAGGAATGAGGCTGGTGTGCCAAGCGGGCTGAGATAAAAGGTAGAGGAGAGAGAATTTGGGGAGGGGTGCTGGGAATATGATATAGGAAGGAGGTGAGGGTGAGGGTGATAGGCTGGAGAGGGGGTGGGGGCAGAGAGTTCGGGAAGAAGATTGCAGGTCAAAAGGGCGGTGCTGAATCCGAGGGTTGTGATTGAGATAAGGTTGGGGGAGGGGAAATGAGAAAGCTGGAGAAATCTGCATTCATCCTGTGTGGTTGGAGGGTTCCTAGGCGGAAGATGAGGCGCTCTTCCTCCAGGCGTTGTGTTGCCATGGTCTGGCAATGGAGGAGGCCAAGGACCTGCATGTCCTTGGCGGAGTGGGAGGGGGAGTTAAAGTGTTCAGCCACGGGGCGGTTGGTTGGTTGGTGCGGGTGTCCCAGAGGTGTTCCCTGAAACGTTCCGCAAGTAGGTGGCCTGTCTCCCCAATGTAGAGGAGACCACATCGGGTGCAGCGGATGCAGTAAATGTATGTGGAGGTGCAGGTGAATTTGCGACAGATATAGAAGGATCCATTGGGGCCTTGGAGGGAGGTGAGGGGGGAGGTGTGGGCGCAAGTTTTGCACTTCTTGCGATTGCAGGGGAAGGTGCCAGGAGTGGAGGTTGTGTTGGTGGGAGGTTGTGGACCTGACGAGGGAGTCGCGGAGTGAGTGGTCTCTCTTGAATGCTGATAGGGGTTGCACTTCTTGCGGTTGCAGGGGAAGGTGCCGAGAGTGGAGGTTGGGTTGGTGGGGTTGTGGACCTGACGAGGGAGTGCACTTCTTGCGGTTGCAGGGGAAGGTGACTGGAGTGGAGATTAGGTTGGTAGGGGGTATGGACCTGACGAAGGAGGCACTCACCTCCCCCCACCTTATCTCAGTCACAACCCTCGGATTCAGCACCGCCCTCTTGACCTGCAATCTTCTTCCCGAACTCTCGGCCCCCACCCCCTCTCCAGCCTAACACCCTCACCCTCACCTCCTTCCACCTATCGTATTCCTATCACCCCTCCCCCAAATTCTCTCTCCCCTACCTTTTATCTCAGCCCACTTGGCACACCAGCCTCATTCCTGAAGAAGGGCTTATGCTCGAAACGTCGATTCTCCTGCTCCTCAGATGCTGCCTGGCCTGCTGTGTTTTTCCAGCACCACGTTTTTCAAGTCTTAGTACAAGACGTATTAAGTAATAGATACAATACATTATACTGACCCACGCCACTAACAAATTGCCTTCACTTGATTCTTTAATTATTACAAATATGTGTCTTCTGAGTGTAAATCATAGTTTCTCACCATTTAATACTTTCTCAACAATGACAAAGGATTAAGTTGGCTGTCACTTTATTTGATAACATTATTGTTAAATATTAATTTATTAATGGACAACAAATGGAAATAATTATCTCATTAATTGCATTTATTCACGGTTATTGTAATTACAATTCACCAAGGTTATTTAGTACCAATCAAATAAGCTTTTATGCTAATAATGTCTAAAATAATTAATATGTTTCATAAGCATATACTAGTAGACATTAGTCTATTACTGACATATTTTTCAGAGTTGTTCCCCATCTATGAATTTCAAAATTAACATTAAAATCATTTCAGTATTCATTTTGTATAAAAACAAGAGTATTGAGTTCCTTAAATGATTGAACAGTCGGTTGTACGTAAGATCAATAATATAGCTATATACTAGCTCAGAAACAGCCTTCCCTCATTCTGCAAAACACCAGAGAAGACAGTTATCAAACATCGAATTCCAGGGCAGGTTATTGGATGGACAACGTATCTGTTGAGCCATAATTTCCAAAGGATGAGTAGAGCTAGGATTGATTTTTCTGTTATTGAAGGTATAAAAGAGAGTTGTTTCGTAAATTATCATATTGCATTTTCAGCATAGGGACTATACTGTGAGCGTTTAAGAGCAACAATGGACATTTAAGAGGGCTTTTCATGTTGTCACACATCCTACTATTACCCTGTATTAGCAAAACAGACTAACAAAAATAAAAGGGAATGAACATCAAGCTATAGTGAAAGGTCAGAAGAATAGCTGAAAGCTTGATCCAGAAGACGCATTCTTTAAAAGAAATGTCTTAAAGGTGAAGTGAGAAGAAGGAAGATGAAAGAATTTAGAGGGGTATTTCCAGAGATTAAGGTCTAGGCAGTTGAAGGCTCTGCCAACAATGGTGGATGAAGGAACATGATTAGAGTCTAAATCATTCAAGCGAAGATGTAAAGCTTGAACATATTGCAGAGCTAGGCTGGGAATTTAGGGAATGTTAGTTGAATGCCAGCACCATTGTATATGAGAAATCAAGGCCAATGTAGGATGCAAACATTGTAAGTCGTTCAAACAAGTTTACTATATGAATATTTGAAATATGCGGGCTCCCCATTGAAGAACGATTGGACAGGCTAGGTTTTGATTACTGGAATGTGAAAGAGGAAAGGATGACTTGAATGAGACACAGAAGATCCTTAAAATTTTGAATATGAGAAAAGAAGGATCCTATTGTGGAAGAATCTCGAATGGGGTCATTGATTATGAGGTTATGAGCCTCTAGGATGTAGGACAAAATGGATAAAGGAGCTGCACAAAATGCCTTCTGCAAAGTGTACAAAAGGGCTTCTGCATTGCTAAATTAGATTGCTCTGAACCAGGCAGAAACAAGAAACTGAAGACTGATGTTTCCCCATGCTTACATGATTACCTATAGTTAAAGCTATGAAGTAGTAGATGGATAAGATGAGGAAATACTTAACACATTTGCAAGTTGAAAGTTCTTGTCGAGGAAATACTAAAGTGCATTTGTCAGTTGTGAATTTTTAAAAAGGTGACATAAGCCACTACACTTTAATCAATATCATTGGTTCAAGCTACTACCCATGAAGTGATTATAACCATTGATTGGTTGTAATTATGTACTCATGCTCCATGTCTGATAAAGATTAATGGATATAAACCTTATGCAGACTCTGTAAGGTTTTTGGATTCTTTTGATTGCCAAGAAGTTTTCCTACTTCTGGGCGAATCAGAGTCTGCCAACCCATCACTGTAACATACAAGAAACGATTGTTTGCATGTTAGACAAAAAGTCATTTACAGGTGTGTTAATTGATGGATCGTGGAACCGGGTGACTTGTAGATCATCAGTTAAAGATAATGTGTCATCCATCTAAGACAGAGGATTTTTGTTTCTCCCACAGAATTGTGAATCTTTGGAATTCTCTTCCTGGAAAGGCGCTGAAGAGTGTTTGAATAATTTGAAAGTAGAGTTGGATAGATTCTTGATAAACAATAAAGTGAAAAGTTATTAGAGGTAGTGGGCATGTTACTACCTCTGGTAGCATTGAGGTTACAATTAGATCCGCAGTGATCCTATTGAATAGCAGAGCAGGCAAATGGTCAATTCCTTCTCATATATGTATAACTCATGTGTTTGTATGTACCAAGGACAATACATAGTTTAAGCACAGTTAATTTCACCAAAAAATGTTAGGGTAATGGTTAGATGTAGTTTGGGAAATTAAGAAGGAATGCAATACAAAGATGGGAATTACAAGGGATAAGGAGGGAGGAGTGGAGAAGAGTTTTGTTCACATTCTGGGAAAATTTAGGAAATTACTGGACTATTAATTCATGGACCCAAGACAATGTATGGGGAATTAGGTTTGAACCCTGCCATGGCTGCTGGCAGATTTTGAATTCAATGAAAAAACTCCGGAATTAAAAATTTAGTTATGACCATTGTCAACTGTCAGGAAAAACCCATCTGGTTCACTAATGTCCTTAAGCAAGGAAAGTGACATCGCGGTCCAATCTAGCAATATGGTCATTGCTGAAGTGCCCTCCAGGGTAACTGGGGATGGACGATAAATGCTAGTCCAGCCAGTAACCTGACATCCCATAAATGGACTTTAAAAAAGTTGCTGATGAGTCTGAATGTTGCTCTTAATTGTGGGGACCATGAGATTTAATTTTGATGTCAGTGAGGATAGGTTTTAACTGGGTCATCAACTCTGTTTTGATATATTCCCAGAAATACCATATTACATTGTTCGTATGATGTTTAGTCACAGGAAACTTGACCATGTCACAGTTGTTTCTTCTTTCCAGATGTTATTTGATTATATCTTAGTATTGTATTGGCTTGTTGTATAACATATTTTGTCTTGGAGTCATGCAGCTTTGCTATTTCTTTCTGATGGCTGGGCCTCATCTCCTTGAAGCAGGCTTTCTGCAGGGGGGTATGGAAAGTAGCAATCTGCGTTCAGGTTGGGTTCTTCATACAAAAGCTGTGAAAGATAATAAATTCATGGAACACTTTGGTTGCAAATTATTTATGTCAATTGCATTTCTGCAAATCAGAAAAAAATTATTTGCAATTTCTCCATGCAGAGCTGTGAAAGCATGGCAATAGTGAAGTTTATTTAAACATTATTTATTCTTAACTTTTTAAATTCTTTTGAATTCCTTTTTTTATGTATAAATTATGTTGCTCACCAGACTGTAGAACAAAATGTCAAATACAACTTCAGAATTTGTCAATGAAAATTGCCTGAAAATTTCAGTGTTGCTAGGTGAGGAAGAAGCAGGTAACATAAACTTTTCCCCTCTCCAGCTTGTAACTATCCCTCACTTCTCAGTTTGTTTATCTCTCAGTTCTTTTCATTCTCTCAGGATTGAAGGGTTTACCATATGACTGTGTGTCTGTACACAATGGAGTTTCAAAGGGCGAGGAGGGATATCATTGAAGCTTACAGAATATTGAGAGGATTGGATAGAGTGGACATGGAAAGAATGTTTCCATTAGTAGGAGAGGCTAGGACCTGAGGGCACAGCCTCAGAGTGAAGCAATAACCCTTAAAACTGAGATGAAGAGGAATTTCTTCAGCCAGAAGGTGGTGAATCTGTGGAATTCATTGCCACAGAAGACTGTGTTGTTGAAGTTATTGAGTATCTTTAAGAAGAAGGTAGATAGGTTCATGAGTGGTAAGGGGATCAAAGGTTATGGGAGAAGGCAGAAGAATGGGGTTGAGAAATCTATCAGCCATGATTGAATGGTGGAGCAGACTCAATAGACCGAATGGAGAAAGTGAGGACTGCTGACGCTGGCCTTTTCTGATGAGGTGCTTATGCCTGAAATGTCAATTCTTCTGCTCCTCAGATGCTGCATGAGTGGCTGTGCTTTTCCAGCACCGCACTCTTGACTTGGTAGACTGGATGGCCTAATTCAGCTCCGATATCTTATCGTTTTATGGTCTCTTTCTTTTCAGTCTATGTTTCTTTCTCTTCCTTACCTAGTAACTGTCCTGGACACCTGCAGGTTCCAGACAATTATTTTGTGGAGGTTCTTCAACTTAACGGCTTTGTGTATGAAGAATATTTCTTTGAAACCAGTGAAGGTTGAGTTTGTACTTCATCACTTCCTCTCAAATGGAATATTTTTCTGCAATATTTGTAAGATATCATAGCACTGGCAGGGTTTATGGATTTGCACATGCTCTCCCATGTATCCTTCCTTTTCTGATGCTTCTTTTATAATTCTGTGGTTAAGAACTGTATGGTCACTGGAGGTTTCCTGAACCATGTTTCTCTTTATTATCCAGTATTGCCCTGTTATATTTACAGACCTCTGTTTGTCTCATCAGCTGTGTTGCTTTACCTATGGTGATGTCTCTCCTTAGACTGCAAAAGGCTTAATAAGTATTCATCAACAATACCAACTGTTATGCAGTCTCGTATTAATTCTAGTCATAAGTCTCCACTCTTGAACATTTCAACTGGGCTGTCAATGTCTTTAATAAAAGTAGTTACTGGTTCACCTGTTTTCTGGACCCTGTGTTGAATTTGTCCTTTTCCAGAATCCTGTTGCTCCTCAGACTGAAAGAGTTTGAAGGCTTTTAAGACTTCTTCACATTTATGTCCTGTTTTGTAATAAGTCTGCTTTTTTCCCCTTTGGAGCAATGTGTTGACACGTTTAGCCTCAGCCTTACTGTCCAATCCCGAAGCAATTCAATACCTCAAGAATCTCTTTTCTCCAAAGGGCCCAGTTTTGAGTTTAATTTGGCTCTGTTATGTATCCAGTTCTCACAGATAGTTAAAATTTAGAATCTATTATTTTTCTAAGCTTTTGTATGGTTTAAGTTTTTTTTTCCCAGTATTTGAAACTTTCCCTCACGGCTCAGCCTCTCATTAATTCTTGCAGTCACTGGCTTTCCTGGGGAATTCCTCAGCAAAACACAGTACACGCAAACCATGCAAAGCTGTTGAAAACATTTTATTTTAAGGTATTTCATTAGCCTCTTTACTGTTTCCCCTGGAGTATTGAATATTTGCAGCCACATTTTAATTTTTCTTGTTGTGCTATCTTGCTGTCACTGTGTGTAATGGTGGTGTCCTCAGACCAAGATAGCAGGGTTTTAAATGTAAGCTACTCTTAATAGAGATCTGGCTTTCCCAGACTATGTTCCCTGTAATTCTTGTTTCCCTACAGTGCAGGCCAGGACACTGCAGTGGTGACCAGAACCAAACCTCAAAGTCCCATGTCAATCTGCATGCTTGGAACCTTCAAATGGCTTTTATGCAACTTAGAGGATCCATTGTCACACAGCTATCTGCCTCATGCATCATTATAAGTGATCTTTTACTCACTACATCCATGATTGTTGTTTGATTCTCTTACACAAAGCTTGCAACCAAGGGATTGGGATTTCCTCACAGACTGCTATGCTTCTCTGTACAGCCTTCAAAATGTCTGCAAGTTGATTTTCTGATTCTACAATTTGATTACGGAGTTGTTTTGAGAGTTCTTCAACTGTCTATGCTGGTTTGGCATCACATTTTCAGTGGTCTGGAGTCCAGCCCTGTGGCTCCCATGTTGTTTAGGAGGAAGTGGTAGGGTAATGGATAATATCACTGGACTAGTAATCCAGACGCAAGGTTAATGTTCAGGGGACATATGTTGGAATCCCACCAGAGCAGATGGACAAAATTTGAATTCAATGAAAGGTCAGTCAAAAAATGTTGACGTAACCTTTGTCCTGGTGAGTTGTTGTCTGAGAGTGACTGTTGGTTTGTGTGCTGTTATGAGTCCTAGTGGTTGCAGTAGTCTGGCTGTCAGTTCGGAAATGCTCCTGATATAAAAAGAGGAAGAAGAACACCTATACAATGTATTTACCAAAAATGGATACCCGCACAATTTCATCAACAGATGCCTATGGGAAAGACAATGGGACGAGGACATGCCGCAACGCAAAGGACTAGCCACACTACCATACATACATACTACCACTCTCAGACAACAACTCACCAGAACAAAGGACCCGATACCCAGCATGAGCAAAACCAATGTAGTGTACAAAATCCCATGCAAGGACTGCACAAAACACTACATAGGACAAACAGGAAGACAGCTAACGATCCACATCCATGAACACCAACTAGCCACGAAATGACACGACCAGCTATCCTTAGTAGCCACACACGCAGATGACAAGCAGCATGAATCCGACTGGGACAACACTACTATTATAGGACAAGCCAAACAGAGAACAGCCAGGGAATTCCTAGAGGAATGGCACTCATCCACAGATTCAATCAATAAGCACATCGACCTGGACCCAATATACCGACCACTGCAGCGGACAGCTGGAACTGACAACCGGAAGCAGCAGATTCAAACCACTATAAATGGCGGAGGAAACATCACAGAAGCGCTTCACAGGAGGCTCCCAAGCACTGAGGATGTCACCTAGACAGGGGACGAAACGTCTGCAACACAAATTCCCAACTCGGCGAACAGAACCACAACAACAACTGAATCATTACATATTGCTGGATTATAACTCTGTACAGCAAGGTTTTAATGGTTTCAACAATGATCATTCTCCCTATATCCCTGAGTCATATGCTCTCTTATATAATCATGTCCCAGACATTAACATTTACAAACCCAAATACTACAGAATTCACAAGCAAAAACTCAATGATAGGGATGTAAAATGTATTAGAAGATGTGACTTTAAATGGAACGTGAAGAAAGCAATTAGAAATTGATAGAGAAGGTAAACAAGATCACAGATCTACTCAGCATTTTTGCTCTAAGAATACACTTGTTTAGTTCCTACTTGTGGAGACAGTGCACTACTTCACGAACACAGAATAGAGAAGCAAATGGTACTGTTATTGTTTTAAATAACGCAAAACATTTTAAAACTATTATAGCACCACCTATCAACATAACATCTTACAAAAATGCTTCATAGGCTGAAATGCCCCTTAATAATCTGAAGTTGTGAAAGGCACTGTTTGAAAACATTTTGCTTAGAGATTACAGTTCTGTGAACTAGTTCAGGTCAAATGCAGGGCGAATGTTCTGGATGCCCAGGGAGTCACAATTTAAGGATACAAGGTAGCACATTTAGGACTGAGATGTGGAGGAATTCCTTCACCCAGGGGATGGTAAGTGCATGGAATTCTCTCCCACAAATATCAGTTGAGGCTAAAAGATTGAATGTTTTCAAAAAGAAGTTAAGTGTAGTTCTCAGAATGAAAGGGCAACTGGTGAAAGTGGAAAAAGGGTACTGAATAATCATCATCGTATTGACTGGTAGAACAGACCTGAAGGGCAGAAGGGCCTATTCCTGCTCCTATTTTCTATGTGCTTATGTTTGTATTTCCCATTTTTAATGCATAACCAGGCAGTCTCTGGTGATTTTGCACTTAGGATGTCTCGACCTACAGTCTATTCAGATCAGGAGAAAGTGAGTACTGTAGATGCTGGAGATCAGAGCTGAAAATGTGTTGCTGGAAAAGCGCAGCAGGTCAGGCAGCATCCAAGGAGCAGGAGAATCGACGTGTCGGGCATGGACCCTTCTTCCTGAAGAAGGGCTCATGCCCGAAACGTCAATTCTCCTGCTCCTTGGATGCTGCCTGACCTGCTGCGCTTTTCCAGCAACACATTTTCAGTCTATTCAGATCAATCAATTTACAGGCAGGAATAATTGAACTAAAGCAAGAAAGACAACAAGAAAATACAGCTCGTTAGCTGGTTTGCAATACTGAGTGATACCAACAGAGTGGGTTCCATTCCCACACCAGGTGAGCTTAACTGGAAGATCCTGTCTTCACAAGCTCACCCCCTTGCCTGAGCTGTGGTGACCCTCAGGTTAAACCACCACCAATTGTCGATCTGTAAACAGAGAGCAGTCCTCTGGGATGATGGTTACTTTTCTTGATGATAGGGTTTTGACAAAACTGCATCTAGTGTACTGTGCGTAGAGAAATGGTAGACCAGTTGAAAACATGCTTTGGTTCTGTCTTCACAAAGGATGTAAATAACATGACAAAAATGTTGGGGAAAACAGGGTCTAGTGAGAGGGAGGAACTGAAGGAAATCAATGTTAATAGGGAAATAGTGTTGGAGAAATTACTGGGAGTACAGGCCAATAAATCTCCAGGCCTGATTAGTCTATATCGCATAGTATTTAAGGAAGTGGCTGTAAAAATAATAGGTGCATTGGTGGTCATCTTTCAAGTTTCTGTAGGCTCTGGAACAGCTCCTACAGATAGGAGGATACCTAATGTAACCCAACTATTTAAAAAAAAAGAACTAAAGGGAAAACAGGGAAGTATAGGCTGGTTCACTTGAGATTGCTACAGTCCCTTATTAAAGATTTAATCGCAGAACACTTAAATAACAAAATGAAAAACAGTGACAAGACTGGACAGATTCAGCATGGATTTACAAAAGGGAAATCATGCTTAACAAATCCACTAGAATTTTTTGTGGATATGAATAATAGGGATCATGTGGGGGTGTCAGTTTATATGGTTTACTTGGACTTCCAGAAGGTTTTCAATAAGGTACCATCTAAGAGATTTGTATGCAAAATTAAAGTGGGTTTGGGGATAATGTACTGGCATGAATGAGCTGGCAGACAGGGTACAGACTGTAGGAATAAACAGGTCTTTTTCCAACTGGCAGGCAGCAGGGATCGGTGCTTGGACCCCAGCTATTCACGAATGTATATTAATGATTAGATGAGGGAACCAAATGGAATATCTCCAAGTTTGGAGAGAGCACAAAACTGGGTGGGAAGATGAGCTGTAAGCAGATGCTTCAGTATGATTTGGTTAAGTGAGTCAGTGGGTAAATGTGTGGCAGATGCAATATAATATGGATAAATGTGAGGTTATCCTTTTTGGTCGTAGAAACAGTAAGGCAGATTACTATCTGAATGGTGATAGATTAGGAAAGGGGGAGATGCAGGGAGATCTGGGTGTCCTGTAGAACAGTCACTGAAAATAAGCATGCAGGTGCAGCAGGCAGTGAAGAAGGGAAATGTTATTGTTAGTCTTCATAGTGGGAGGATTTGAGTAGAGGGGCAAGGATATCTTCTGCAATTGTACAGTGCCTTGCATTGAGGAGAAACTGTGAGCTTGTGGACTGATCTGTTACAGAAAGCAGTTGAGGTCAAAGCACTGAATGTTTTCAAAAACTCGACAGATATAGTTCTAGTGGCTAAAGGGATCAAAGGTTATGGGGAGAAATCAGGAACAGGATCAGCCATGAATATATTGAATCATGCAGCAAGCTGAGAGGGCTGAATGGCTGACTCCTCCTCCTATTTTTGATGTTTCTTTGTGTTCTTACTTAAGCGAGGATGTTAGTTACCTTGGAGGTGTTGCATAGTGCATGTACTAGGCTGAATTCTGAATGAAAAGGGTTCCCTGAGGAAAAAGCATGTAAAATTGGCCTATATCCTCCAAAGTTTAGAAAAGATGTACTCACATTGAAGTGTTTAAAAGTCTTAGAGAGGCAGACAGAGTGAAAGGAGAGTTCTTTCCACTGCCTAGAGAGGCTATGACTAAGGCTTATAATTTCAGGATAAGATTTAAGATTGCGGTATTGAAAGATCACATAGTTGGAATTTTTTTAAATCCCAGAGGACTATGGATGCTTGGTCTATGAGTTTGCTTAAGGCCAAGATCAATAGTCTTGAAGCACAAGCAGAATCAAAGGATATAACTAAGAAATATGACAATAGAGTGGGAAGTGATGTTAAGGTAGAAATTCAGTCTTGTATAGAAAGAAAGCCCAGGTTTGATGGCATTGGAGCCTACTGCTGGTTTTATTTCTTATAGTCTTAGGAGGAAGAAGGAATTACACATTGGTTAGATTGGAGGACAGCTCCATATATTGAAAGTTATTGCTGGGGATTTGTTGGTGGAAAGGCCTCTTGGAAAGACGGTCAGTGGAGGGAGATGAGGTTTCTTTTCTCACTGAACTCCTCAGTGGGGGCAAATTCAGTGCTCTACAGGTCAAACAAGCACAGAAACTCAGCTTATGAGCACCATCCCACCTTCCAGTCATTTTTTTCTGGAGATCAGAAGGGTTAGCAGTTTGCATTGGTAATGTTTTACATGATTATGTGTCTCATTAAACCTGATTTTGTTCTAGCTAAGTGGTAATGTCCCTTCACCCGAACTTGGAGGCCTGGGTTGAAGTCCCATCTGTTCCAGAGATGTGTAATAACATTTGTGAACAGGTTGATCAGAGAAATAAATTAAACCTGATTGTCAGAGACCAACGGGAATTCACCAGTCTTAAAATATTCAACTCGAGGAATTTGTGAACCACACATTATAATGTCAGACAAAGCAGTCTGATCACATAGAGAAGGTTACAAGGTTGAAAAAAATTGGCAGAGAGATAGAGCTGGATGTTGTCAAAGAAAGACCACTCTAACCATTAGCAGAGCTAGATAATTGAGGAAATTTAATGAAGAAGAATGAAGTATAGGATTAAATAACACAGCATGTCGGAGAATAAAGACAGTCTACTTCTGTATTTTCCTCAATTTTAAAATCAAGTTAGCATGAACAAGTGAAAACCACTGAACACGCAAGGTGCCATTTGAATATGGTGCATGTACGTACCTTTATTTCATGTTTAGTAGAATTTCTCAATGAGGAGAAAGTAACATAGGAGCAGAACGAACAAAATGTAGCGGATGATTGACAGGGAAGAGCCCAACGTGGTCTTGGCTTCTGCAACATAACCAGTCTGAATAAAATATAATCCTTCAATTGTAAGAAAATATGATGTGTATCACAAAGTGAAATCCTAAATCATTGATAAATGATGGAAATCAGCAGCCAGTCTTAAATATGGTGCGAAAATAAGAGATCCCTTCAGATCTTTGTGTCATAAAATCTATTTTATAGAACAGACGAATGGAGGCTGACTCTCCCTATTCCTGCTCCTGCTCCTGGCAATGGATTTTGTCCCAGCTCCTGCCAAAGCCCCAGCCTTTTCTTGTCTCCTCAGCCTCCTTTTCAGTGGCACATGTGCTACAGATGTTGGTATTGCATACAATATAGATAGTAATGATTGCATTGGTTCATGCACCAGTATTTCTTGCAACCTGTCCTGTTGCAGGCAGCTGATATCTGACGTCATGTCTGCAGTGCACAGCAGCCATTTGGTGATGTAGGTAATCATTCCATTGAAAGAACTTCGAGCAATTAACAAATAATTCAAGTTGCAAGAACTAGTTCAGAAAGAATTGGAAGGAATTAAAGGCTCATCTTTGAATATTATTTATTTTTTCTAGGCATAATATTTCATTTGGAAAATATAAAAATAAAATATTTCTTTGGATGTTCTTGACAATTTTAACACAATTGTCAAGTTCTGCAGAGTCATCTTGTGAGGATTCACTGCTGTCAGTTCCTTTCCTTTCCAAATACGCACGTTCCTTTTTGTCTCATTGCATTTCTTTCATTCCTGCCCACCTTCACTTATGATGAGACATAATTAAATTATCA
The DNA here is from genome assembly GCF_020745735.1 of Hemiscyllium ocellatum. NCBI lineage: Eukaryota > Metazoa > Chordata > Chondrichthyes > Orectolobiformes > Hemiscylliidae > Hemiscyllium > Hemiscyllium ocellatum. Next base: position 59,448,646 of record NC_083412.1, on the reverse strand, counting down.
ACTGGCAATTCTGACCGGAAAGTGAAAAATAATAATAATATAATACCTACTTTCATAGAATTTATACTTGTGCATCACATCTGTGAAAATTAGATTTAAGAAAGTTAATATTAAGAAACAAACTTTCAGCAGTAATCACAATATATAAATATAAAGAAATGCATGATCTGTTAAAGTTTAATCTAAAAAAGTGGTCTATCTATCAACAGATACTCAGAATTCCTCAGGAACAATGGTGCAGCTTAGGTTGTTCCTTTTGCCAAATTTTGCGACATTCACATCCAACCCTAGAAATTGATGTAAGAAATAAATTTAATGTGGCAAACAAAATCTTCACAGAGGTCTGATCACAAAGTGTAGGGGAGTAGGTTGGTGGAAGCACTGGAAGGGATGTCCCATGTTTCCAAGGTGAAATCACCACTACTTCTAATGTGCATGACTTGAATTGGAGTTATTAATATAAAGTGTTCAAAGCTGATGAGTAGAAGGCATAATCACATCAAAAGAAGCGACTAAAACGATACAGAGCAATTTGCATAAAATTTATAAATGAGCAGGACAATGGCAAACTAAATTTATCCAGACAAAGTAACTCAAAAGAAAAAAAGAAGCTTTATTGCAAATTCCATGGATAAAGCCAAAACAATCATAGAAGTCTAAGTACAGTCATAATGTTGTAGAGTTGTACAGCACAGAAACAGAATCTTGGGTCCAACTCGTCCATACTGAGTCCCATTTGTTAGCATTTGGCCCATTTCTCTCTAAACTCTTCCTATTCGTGCATCCATCCGGATGCCTTTTAAGCGTTGTGATTATACCAGATTGCAGCACCTCCTCTGGCAGCTCATTCCATAGTTAAACCATCCTCTGTGTCTTTCTCAGCTTTTTAAATCCCAAACATTTTGCCTACAATCCTCATCCCACCTCCTAGATGTCTGTAATGAATTCCAACATACTGTAACCTATGAGTTTCAATTCCAGGCAGTAAGAAATTGGGAACTATTCCTGTTACCTGCAGTGGGCCTCAGGCTGACAAATAGCCATCATCATGACAACTGCCCAGCCCCTCCCATCCGGCCACTTCCCCTGCTCCACCTTGTCATCAAAATGATATTTCCCAGAGTAGAGAAATGTAAGTAAAACTACTTTGTCTTTGATTTCAAACCCAAGTCAAATGTTGTCCTTTCCAAATGAAGGCATGAACATTCTTTTTTATAATCTGGTCACCATGGCAACAGGCAGAGGAAATGAGATGGTGTCATCTTGTTGTGCTTTACATGAATATTTAACATGTCAACATGCCCAGCCAATGAGGAATGGCAAATAAAAATCAATTAAGAGTATGACCTATACATTCCTGAAGAAGGGTTTATGCCCGAAATGTCGATTGACCTGCTCCTTTGATGCTGCCTGACCTGCTGCCCTTTACAAGCAACACATTTTTAAGCTCTGATCTCTAGCATCTGCAGTCCTCTCTTTCTCCTATGACCTACATCCCAAACATTAGAATATATGTTAGAGGGAGTCATGGCCAACAGTGCAAAGTAATTGTGAGATGACAAATTAACTACTGTGTGTAATCTTTGTTGCAGAAGCACAAGGGAGAGAATCAAGTACTAAATGTCACATGAAACAAATGACCAGAAAGCTAATCTTTAGAAACTGGATTCTGGATTTGAGACAATACTTGGAAAGGCTTTGATTTCTAGCCAAGGAAAAGAACATGTAAGGGGAGACCTTAGTAGAGTTTTTATGGTCATTTATGATTAAAATTATATATTTGATATATTATTTTAAGTTAAATTGTAAAAGTAGGATAATGAATATCAAAATCAATACTAAATCATAGATTGGTTACAGCACAGAAGATCTTTGTATCCATGCTGTCTCACTGCAAATTTCTGCTCTTTTTCTGTGAACTTTTTTCTTTTCAGTTACTTGTCAATTCTTTTATAAAAGCCATGATTGAATATGTTTCCACCATTTCAAGCAATACATTCAAATCCTCACCACTCACTATAAGAATAACTCCGCACTAAACTCTACATTTTTTTTAACCATTCACCTTAAATGTTCTTTAATTCTCGGTTATTTTGTCAATGGAAACAGTTTCTGCCTCTCAACCCTATTCAGCCCCTCCTGACTTGAAAACTTCTATCACATCTCCTCTCAACCTTGTCCAAGGAGGACAATCCAGGTTCAAAGATGGTAATCATGAGATTACATCAGGTGCCACACACTAGTACATTGTAGTGGAAGATTGGTAGGCAAAACTTTAAAGGAACAGTGGACTAATATAAAAAGGGCATGGATCACATAAGGTGAAGCTACATCCCTCCTGACAAGGAAAGGTATGACAATCAAAGCCAAAGCTCCCAGGACAATGAAATACATAGAGGCTGGATTTTTGCTGCAGCCGACAGACTTTGAGGAATCTGAGGGTGCATGCTGCTCCTTACCAGGAGAATCCATGTGCCTTGGCCACGACGAAATGCTCAGAATGGCTCACATTCAGAATGTTGCTGAGGATGTGCCATCATTGATTCATGTACCCCAATGAACTGGAGCAGCTGCCACTGACAGTGCTCTGTCACGCTCTCTTTCATCCATGAGCAGAAACGTAAGAGAGTACCCAAAGAGGTGTAGGGTAACCGATCTTCATATCATTACCTCAACAGAAGAGGGAGTATGAGTCAGAGTCATACACAATGAAGATGTCAGTCAGGGAAAAATTGGCATTGACATTGACATTGCACTTATTAGGAGTTGTAATGTACTCCACATACTCAGCTGCACACCAAACACCAATTTTCTTTGGAAAGCCTCATTCCAAGAGAGATATCTACTCTCCAATGCTAAATTTCATGATCTCTTCTCACACACAGGTGTTAATGTCCACATAAGGAGACCTCTCCCTCTCTATCAATAAGCCAATATGATCAGCAAACACTCACCATCACACCTTACAAATGCACCATCTGTACATTGCAGATATAATCGCAGAATCCCAACAGTGCAGATAGAGGTCAATTAGCTCACTGAGTCTGCACTGACTTTCAGCATCCCACCCAGACCGCCCTTGGCGGCACGATGGCACATTGATTGGTTAGCACTGCTGCCTCACAGCGCCAGAGATCTGGGTTCAATTCCTGCCTCAGGTGACTCTCTGTGTGGAGTTTGCACATTCTCCCCGTGTCTGCGTGGGTTTCGTCCGGGTGCTCCGGTTTCTTCCCACAATCCAAAAACGTGCAGGTTAGGTGAATTGGCCATGCTACGTTGCCCGTAGTGTTAGATGAAGGGGCAAATGTAGGGGAATGGGTCTGGGTGGGTTGTGCTTCGGTAGGTCAGTATGGACTTGTTGGGCTGAAGGGCCTGTTTCTACCCTGTAAGTAATCTAATCTAATCTAACCCTGCATTTACAAGAGCTAACCCACCTAACCTGCAGATTCCTGGGCACTATGTGGCAATTTAGCATGGTCAAAGAGTGTGGTGCTGGAAAAACATGGCCGGTCCGGCAGCATCCGAGGAGCAGGAGAATCGATGTTTGGGGCATCAGGAATGATGAGCGGGTTATTCTCCTGCTCCTCGGATGCTGCTTGACCAGCTGCGCTTTTCCAGCACCAAGCTCTTCGACTCTGATCTCCAGCATCTGCAGTCCTCACTTTCTCCTAGGCAGTTTAGCGTGGCCAATCCACCTAATCTGTACATGTTTGCGTTCATCTTAGTGAATTCTCATACGCAATTAGATCACTCACTGACTTTGGGTGAGGAGCATGAATCAGCCATCAGAATGTTGCTGAAATAGAAGTGGGCAATTCCCCCAAAGGAGGGAGGACAAACATAACTTTGCTGAGATATGCAGCTGCAGAGCCTCCGAAGTCCTAGGAATGCAGCTTCTGATGTGAAATGTAGAAACACTTCTGTTACTGGTCTGAGTATCCCAAGCTGAAAATGTGTTGCTGGTTAAAGCACAGCAGGTCAGGCAGCATCCAAGGAACAGGAAATTCAATGTTTTGGGCCAGAACCCTTCATCAGTATCCCAAGGCTGTGCAGGATCAGGAGCTGAAAGTGTAAGAATCCATCCGGTTCATGTGCATGGTTATGGCTCAGGGCTGTGTATGTATAAGCCTCTCCAATGAAAGACTGGTGAACCATATGGTGAGTGAAAGGGTTAAGTGAGTTAAGCTTTAGCCATGCAGTCAGTCAGTAATACACAAAGCTAGCAAAGCACAGATGTGTAAAGCAATGAATAACAAAAATGCATTCAGACTATCAAAGTTAGTGACTCGAAGCCATATTTTCAGAGGCCTTAGGTGAACAAACAGACAATGCCTATGAAAGATTATGGAAAACAAAGGTAAAGTGGGACATTTGGATCTTAAAGTGTGGGGATTGTAATATAAGTGCTTAATCTGTATAAAGCTTGAAGATTTTCTGTCAGCCAACAGACTGAGCTTGAAGCTTCATTATTAAGGCTTTCCCTTCACATATGTGTCTGAAACAAATGATTGCAGTCCTGTTTTCCTGAAATCCTGTATTCATTTATTTAGTACACCTACAACATTGAGCCATTGGTGGCAGCACCTTCAATGCATAAAGGAACTGTGTGCTGCTGTCCACAGGATGCAGTCTCATGTTTTCTAGATTGACAGTGGCATTGGCAGCACCTTAATATTTCAAGAGGGTCTCAGTTGGGCCTCTGCTGGCACTCCCATCCAGACATCAGAGTGCACACCAAGAAGTGAGAGTGTCACCAGGGAGAAACCATGTGGCATTCCTTGTGAGGTGACTGCCTTTGCGTTTGTGCAGCAGAGCCAGGATGAGGAAGCTTGCCTTGCAATGATTCAAAAGCAGCGTCCTCTGGCGATTCCCCCGTCTGTACATCCATGATGAGGTTAACCACTGCAGATGTCTCAGCTAAGACAAGTCAATAGAATGCTTCCACCTCCTTTCAGTCTACAAAGAGTGGATCAAATAGAATCAGCCAAGGGCAAAGGCTACTCTATTAGGCTGAGCATTGAAATTGCATTTTCTCCTTGTTACAGCTTTGTCATGTAATAATGTTTTCCAAATATAATATAAATACTGACACTTGAAGGCATGGTTATGAGTCGCCCTTTTTGATGGTAAAACATGAAGAAGGGTGATAAAGTGGTGATAGAGTTAAAGGATTCCTCAGCATTAATACCAAGGGACAATGTGCATCATTCATTGGCAGTAAGTGTGTGCATGTTCCAGGCTGCGTTAGTGGAATGCCAAGGGACATTTTTTGTTGTTAGCTCATTCATGGATGTGGATGTAACTGGCTCAGCCAGCATTTATTGTCCATTCTTAATTGTCACTGGGCAGTTAAGAGTTAACCTTATTTCTGTGTCTGGAACCACATGTATGCTAGATCAGATAAGGACAGCAGTTTCCTTCCCTAAAATACATAAGTGAACTGGATAGATATTTACAATAATTGACAGTCACCGTTACTCATCATTAAGTTGGCTTGTTTTAAAATTTTAGATTTTTATTGATCCAAATTTGACTATCTGCTATGGTGGGATTTGTATACATATCCCTATAAAATTTATCTGGGTCCTGGGATTGTTCTCCTTAAAGAGAAGATTGAGAGGAATTTTGATAGGTATGAAACATCGCAAGGGGTCCAGAGTCGAGATAGTTCCCATTGGCCAAAACTGTGGGGACCAGAGGAAAACTTTCTGAAAAGTTAGCAAATTTCCAAAGGTATTTAGATTATCACTTTGTGGGTGGGTCAAAAAAAACGGCAGGGGTACAGGCAAAGGGAAGGCTGACTGCTCCTGCAGAGAAAGAGAACTGATGGTCTTCTGTATTTCTGCAATCTTTCCACCATTGAGTACTATTGTAACAGCGTATATTTCTTAAATATCAACCAAAGGACATTTGCTGCTGTTATAATTTAATTGCGCTTTAATGTTGTAGAAATTCTAAGAAGGAACACACTATGGCGTGTACAATTACATCTTACATCTGAAACAATTTCCCCAAAGTTGGTTGCTAAATGCCTTTCTGTGCTCAGTTTTGTGGCTGTTTTGTCATCTATATGTGAACACAATATCACGGGCTATTTCGGGCTCTTGTGGTCTGGGTGACAGTGTGACTTGAGCTTCACCTCAATTCAAGTCTCAGCCCCTTCAGCGGTGTATTATAACAGGACGATTAAAACATTTTATTAAAAAGGGCTCTCAGTTAAATTCGAATGATTTGGAAATGCCGGTGTTGGACTGGGGTGTACAAAGTTAAAAATCACACAACACCAGGTTATAGTCCAACAGGTTTAATTGGAAGCACAGTAGCTTTCGGACGGACGGTCCTTCATCAGGTGATTGTGGAGGGCTCGATGGTAACACAGAATTTATAGCAAACATTTACAGTGTAATGTAACTGAAATTATACATTGAAAAATTGATTGTCTGTTAAGCCTTTCATCTGTGTTGAAAAAGGATTGTTCAACTGACTGGGCAGAACACCAGACAGTGGAAAATGTTCCACACCGCTGTCAGAAAAGCCTGGAGGGGGCTCTTTTCGGCTTGTTTACAGACTTTCTCACAGTCTTATGTTAATAGGTCATAAACAGAACAAGCGTAGGATTTTCAGCTGTACAAAATGTGCTTTTTTAGAAGCCAATTCAATGCCTAACCCAAACTTGTAGGGAGTTTCATCGAGGTATTTTCCCTTACCTTGAATAATTAGGCGAGTCCCAGTGCCAGTGATCTTTCTCGGATGTGAACCTCCATGAATGATCATGTTACAATAATACAAACCGCTGTCAGTATAACGAAGGTCTTCAATGATCAGTACGCTGTGGAAACTAGGCACGTTGCTACTGAAGAAAGTGATGCGACCACCTTCCTCAGTACTGATATTTCTCACTTGCGATTCACTAAATGTTATTTTAATGTGATGCCAATAGAAACTGCCATTCACTGCGTTACCTTTGTGTTGTAGAAGGCAAAAGAAACGGGCAGAATGGGTTTCCTGCAGCCTCAGTGATGAGGGAGATTGTAGCAGCTTCAGTTCAGTGGCAGCACCTATTACAACACAATTTTGTAGGTAGTAAAAAAAAATTGATCCATTCTAATAAGACGGCCACAATACGAAATGATTAATCATGCATGTTACTTAAAAGTAGAATCGATGTACTCACTGATTGAAAACACAAGCAACATAACAGTCAACATCATGCCTTGGTCACAGTAATAAAAACAACCACACGTTTTGGATGAATCAAAGTCACTGAGCCACACTGTTGCATTAATTTCATTTCCTCTTCTGTAATAGAAAACGCACTTCCTTGACTAAAATTGTTTCCAGTAATGTCCCTTTTTATTCAAATATTCTGTTGAAAAATCTATTTGGTCCATGAATTTCTGAGAATTTAAAGAATATTTCCAAAAATACTGGTTATCAGTTGATTCATGGAGGGTCAGGTCAGTGATGTATGTTTATAAAATTACATACTTTTAGGGGTTAGTTTTTGGCAAGAAACACCCTAGCTGATTTGCTGCACTGAATGTTACTTGGACTAATGACACCAGAACAGAATAAGCCATGAAATTAGCTCACAGAATTTTATATGATCAATCTTTTAATGTGGAGAATAGGGGAAGACTATTTGGTCTAGTTGGAGAGCCAACGACAAAGATTAATCAATTTAAAATAACAACTAAGAGAATGAATAGAGGCTAGGAGAGAAATAATTATACAGTAAGTTATTAAAGTGTAGCATGCCTAGTCACTGTGAGTAATTGTATTTTTAAAGGAAAAATGTAAATAAGTATAAGATGAATATGCAAGCAATAAAAACTTTAGATTGGATTATCTACAATGTGGAAATAGGTCCTTCAGCCCAACTAGTCCACACTGACCCTCTGGAAAGTAACCCACCAACTCATGTGCCTAACACTATGGGCAATTTAGCATGACCAATTCACCTGACCTGCACATCTTTAGACTGTGGGAGGAAACCCATACAGACACAAGGAGAATGTGCAAACTCCACACAGACAGTAGCCTGAGGCTGGAATTGAACTTAGGACCTATATTGCTGTGAGGCAGCAGTGCTAACCACTGAGCCACCATGCCACCCAAATGGTGTATATAGAGTTAGCACAGACACCATAGTCTAAATAAACTGAAACCTATGCTGGTAACCTTGCATGGTTCGATATGGCATGGAAGGAGATTGAATACATGTAAAGCAAAAATTTTGCCATACTTTGCAACTTGACCTCTTGCCTCAGTTTTGTTGTTGCAACTAAATTGGTTCCTTAGTAGTAAAGAATTTGAGAATTGCTGAATACAAATTGAGACAGGCACTCACCAGGACAAATACAAGTATGCCAAACTTCAAAGAGAGTAATAATTTATACTTCATGAGCAAGTGGTGCTGATTGGCTGCCAAATCAATTCTGATTGGTAGAAGCATTGTTGTGAAGAGTGACCAAGGACATCATAGTCCCCATTTAATTAAAAAAAACACAATGACTGGACATTTGTTTTCTGCTTACAAAGGACAGGTCATTCTATTTTAACAAATAGCAGTGAACCACATTGCAAGGCTGATTGATAATTTTAGAGTGGTTGTTTGTGTAATCTTCAAGTAATTGGGAATGTTCAAGAAATACTGTCCAATCACAGAACCACATTGAAAGCGAGACATGGGCCTGAATCTTACAGCAGCCTGAATCATCTGGGCCATTGTAAGAAATGTGGCAGAATTGCACAATAAATCCAGTGAGGCCTATCTCAATATTGGGAGTAACCTGATGCATCTTTTAAATCAGATTCAGGCATTGAGGTGATATTCTCACTCAGGATCAGTGATTGCCTGTAGTGGGGGATTATTGTTTGTTAACGACTTTATTAAATACACATCTCACCTCATTATTATGTATGTTTCCATCCTACCTTCCACGGCAAGCAAATTTGATGCTGGTAAATCTCAATATGAAAATCAGACCAAGTATCTAGTAACATTAGCTTGCCATGGACTGTTAAGGGCCTCTCATTTCAGGGTGCACTTTATAGGAACTGGTCATATACATCCCATGTCAAAGGACATATGCCTCTGGGACTTTCATGACATATATCCAATCCACTTACTGTTTGTTAGTGTGCGTCAATATGCACCTTGAGGCAAAACAGCAACTATCATTGTAATGTTGCAGCAAGGCCACTCTACACTCAGAAACACAGAACCCAGCTCATGGACTTGCATTTACAGCTGTTTGCACACTCTTCTCATAGTGCTCACTCTCCTTGAGCCTATCTTGAAACTCAAAGTTATCCCTGCCTCGCCTTGAGTTTTTGAGCTTTACCCTCTCAATGAGAGACACCAGGTTATCAGTACTGCTGGCTTGCAGTGCTGTTTAGTGCAGGCACAAAGCCAAGAAACCTGTTATGCTTGTTAGTAGTCCTCAGTCAGGTCAAAGCCTTCGATTGCAGGGTCTCAACAAGTAAGTCAAGGCCAGCTTTCAATAGCAAGCTAGGTGCTGGACATGGTCAATCAGCCATGCAATACAATCAGAGTTAGGATGCTGTCTTCAAATTGGAGGGAAGGTTTCCTTGAGAGGGACTGGTGTTAAGGGAAATGAAATAGGTGGTACACGCATTACATCTGGTGTAGGTTGGCAGATCTCCCAACCAAGACAGTAGGCAGTGCAGAGGACATGCAGGGTTTGTGGTGGTGTGGGTTTGAGTGGGTAAGAGCAAGTGAGGGAAGATGTTGCAGGTAACAATAAGAGCTGTAGAACATGAGCCTTGTTGGAAGGTAGGTATGGCAGTTGAAGTAGAGTGAGTCTGAGGTATCTGAGAGAAGATAGTGGCACAGAGAGAAGAAGTCAAAGACAAAGGGGGGAAGTTATGTGTGGTGTCAGAGAAAATGGATGAGATTCTTAATGAGTACTTTGCATTGGTATTCACTGAGGAGAGAGACAGGACAGATGTTGAGGTTATGGATAGATGTTTGATTATTCTAGGTCAAGTTGGCATAAGGAGGGAGGAAGTGTTGATATTCCAAAACACATTAAGGTGGACAAGTCTCCAGGTCCGGATGGGATCTACCCCAGGTTACTGAGGAAAGCAAGAGAGGAAATAGCTAGGGCCTTAACAGGTATCTTTTCAGCATAATTGAACACGGGTGAGGTCCCAGGGGACTGGAGAATTGCTAATGTTGTCCCCTTCTTTAAGAAGGGTAGCAGGGATGATCCAGGTAATTATAGATCGGTGAGCCTGACGTCAGTGGTTGGAAAGCTGCTGGGCAACATACTGAGGGATAGGATCTATTTCCATTTGGAAAAAAAATGGGCTTATCAGTGATAGGCCCAGGTTTTGTGCAGGGATGGTCATGTCTTATCAACTTAATTTTTTGAGGAAGTGACAAAATTGATTGATGAGGGAAGGGCTGTAAATGTCATATACATGGATTTCAGTAAGGTGTTTGATACGGTTCCTCATTGTAGGCAAATGGAGAAAGTGAAGTCGCATGGGGTCCAGGGTGTACTAGCTAGATGGAGTGAGAAATGGCAGATGGAGTTCAATCCAAGCAAATATGATGTGGTGCATTTTAGAAGATCCAATTCAAGAGCAAACTATATGGTAAATGGAAACGTCCTAGGGACAATTGATGTACAGACAGATCTGGGTATTCAGATCCATTGTACCCTGAAGGTGACAATGCAGGTTGATAGAGTGGTCAAGATGGCACATGGCATGCTTTCCTTCAATGGATGGGGTGTTGAGTACAGGGGTTGCAGGTCATGTTACAGTTGTATAAGATGTTGGTTCAGCCACATTTGGAATACAGTTCTGGTCACCACAATACCAAAAGGATGTGGATGCTTGAAGGTGCAGAGGAGGCTCACCAGGATGTTGCCTGGTATGGAGGATGCTAGCTATGAATAGAGGTTGAGTAGGTTAGGATTATTTTCATTAGAAAGACAGAGGTTGACGGGGGACCTGATAGAAGTCTAAAATATCATGAGAGGTATAGACAGGGTGGGGAGCAAGAAGCTTTTTCCCAGAGTGAGGGACTCAATTACTAGGGGCCATGAATTTAAGGTGAGGAGGAGAAGTTGAAGGGAGATATGCATGGAAAGTTCTTTATGCAGAGGGTGGTGGATGCCTCGAATGCACTGCCAGCGGAGCTGGTAGAGGTGGGCACGATAGCACCATTTAAGACATATCTAGACCGGTATGTGAATGGGCAGTGAGCAGAAGAACACTGATTCTTAGAAAATAAGGGAGCGGTTTAGATACAGGATCTAGACTGGAGGGCCGAAAGGCCTGTTCCTGTACTGTAATTTTCTTTGTTCTTTGTCATTGCCTTTCTTCCAATATTGCTGCCATGGTCTGGTGTTGAGGCTTCCACTGCTAGTCCAGGGGGATGAGGATATGACCCTCTGCACCACCTTGATCAGCAGAAGATCCAGGTCCCTGCCAACTCTTTCTTGCCATGTATGTTTGGAAAAAGTGTCAGCAAATATGTAGGGTATGTCCAGACAAAGAGTGCTTGTCCAGGTACACAGCACTGTTTTAAAGATGGCAACTCTTCAGGGAGATCCCAGCAGTGGTGAGTGCATCTGGGCACAACGTGTGGTACAATGGGGTTAGAATCAGGCTCAGGGCACCAACATGTATTAAGATTAAACTTACACAAAGGAAAAGCAGGGTAAATTGCACTTATTTCTCTTCCAACTTGTTCAAAGACATTGATTATGTTGACCAAGTTTTATACAGTAAAAAGTTTAAGTTGTAACCATGATTGTTATGTGTCTAAACTTCTTTTATTAAGTTCCAAGTAAATGAAATCCTTTAAAAATATGGAGGTAATTGGATATAACAGTCAATGCTAAGAGGCACAAAAAAACAGGAGCAGAAATAGACTACTCAGCCCCATGAGCGTGGTCTGCCATTTGATAAGATCATGGTTAATATATTTATGTTTGAAATGCAACATTACCATCTACCCCTGATAACATTTGATCCCCTTACCCAACAAGAATCTGTCTGTTTCTGATTTACAAATATTCAATAACTCCTCCTTGACTGCCTTGTGAAGTAGACAGATGCAAAGTCACACTATACTCTGAGAGAAAACAAAAATCTCCTAATCTCGAAAAGTCGTAAAATGGTAACTCCAATTTTTAAAATAGTGCCCCCTAATTCTGGACTGACTTACAAAAGGAAACATTCTCTCCATGTCCATATTGTCAAGACCAGTTAGGATCTCATACACTTCAAATAATCACACAACACACTTCTGAACTTCAGTAGAAACATGCTTGATAAGATAACACATTCATTCTAGGTAACAATCCAGTAAACCTTCTCTGAACTGCCTCCAATGCATTTACATCCTTCCTTAAATGAGGAGAACAAAGCTGCACACAGTATCCAAGAGGTCCCACCAATCCCCTGTATAATTGGAGTAAAACTTCCTTAGTTTATGTTCAGTTTCTGTCATAATAAAGGGTAGTGTGCCATGAGACTTCTTGATATGTGCTGTGCCAGCCAATCTCATAACCCCGTTAGTTTGTTATGCCAAACAATCAGCCCTGATGTTTTTCAAAAGAGCTTTGATGTGGTACCTTATTAAGTGCCTATTGGAACTCCAAGTACACCTAAAGGTTCCCCCTTATCCACAGGACATCTTACTCCTTCAAATAACTCCAATAAATGGTTAAACACCATTCCCTTTCAGGAAACTATATTTAAGTGGGCAGCTATAATCTCTTCAATGATCAATTCTAACATCTTCTCCATGACAGATAAGGCCTTTAATTTCCTGCTTTTCTCCCTTTTTAAAGGGTTATATTTGCAACTTTCCAGCCTGATGGAATCTTTCCTGAATAAAGGGACTTTTGGAAAATTAATCAGTAGATCTACCAGTGGACGTGGATTGGATTACCAAAAGACCACACAGGAGACCGCTAGATAAGAGTCTAAATTAGAGTGGTACTGGAAAAGCACAGCCAGTCAGGCAGCATCCGAGGAGCAGTCTAATCTAGACTCTGATTTCCAGCATCTGCAGTCCTCACTTTTGCTGGCTAGATAAGAGTATTAGGGGCAAAATACTGGCATGGATAGAAGATTGGCAGACTGACATAAGGCAGAGAGTAGGGACAAAGGGATTTTTTTTGGAATGGCAGGCAGTGGAAAGCGGAGTTCTGCAGCAGTGTTGGGACCACAGCTATTCACACTACACATTAATGATCTGGATGAAATTGAGGGTATTGTTGCTAAATTTGCAGATTACACAAACATAGGTGTAGGGATAGATAGTGTTGAGGAAGCAAGAAGGCTGCAAAAGGCCTTGGACAGGCTAAGAGAGTGGGCAAAAAATTGGCAGTTGGAATACAATGTGGAAAGTGTGAGGTTATGCACTTTGGTGGGAAGAACAGAGGGGTCGGCTATTTTCTAAACTGGGACAGGCTTCAGAAATCAGAAGCTCAAAGGGACTTAGGAGTCTAACTTCAGGATTCTATTAATGCTAACATGCAGGTTTAGTTGTCAGTTATAAAGGCAAATGCATTGTTAGCATTCATTTCAAGAGGGCTAGAACATGACAGCAGGAATGTCCTGCTAAGGTAGACTGCATTTCGGGCCCCATCTCAAAGAATGGATATGCTGGTATCGTAGGGTGTCCAGAATAGGTTTACAAGAATGATCGTGGGTTGAAGGGATTGTCATATGAGAACTGAGGACTTTGCTTCTGTACTCGATAGGGTTTAGAGCAGTGGGGCAGAAATCTCATTGAAACTTACTGAATGCAGAGAAGCCTGGATAAAGTGGACATTGAGAAGATGTTTCCAGTAGTAGAAAAGACCAGGATCTGAGGCCACAGCCTCAAGAGTGAAGGGATGACCCTTTACAACTGAGACGAAAAGAAATTTCTTTAGCCTGAGGTAGTTAACCTGTGGAACTCATTGTTGCAGAAGGCTGTGGAGGCAGTCATTGAGTGCACTTAAGACAGGTTCTTGATTAGTGAGAGAATTGAAGGTTATGGGGAGAAGGTAGAAGACTGGGGTTGAGAAATATATCAGCCATAATCGAATAAAGGAGAAGACTGCATCTATAACTTATGGTGTCTATGATCTTATTAGCAACATCTCTTAAGATCCTAGAATGAAGTCCATCTGAACCTGGAGATTTGTCAGCCCACAGTTTCATCAGTTTGCTAATTACCATTTCCCTTGAGACTGCAATTTCACAAAGTTCTTTTCTCCTTTTCACCTCATGATTTCAGCTAAACTGGAATTACTTTCTCTATCCTCTTTAGGAAGAAAGAAGGAAATATTTATTCATTTCATTTTATTATCTACTATTAACTCCCTATCCTCCTTCTTGAGAACAAACGCTCTTTATTGACTCGTTCCCCTTTTAAATACCTATAGAAATTCCTGCAATGCATTCTTTTGTAAACTTTGTCTCATACTGTAATTTCTTCCTCTTTATTAACCTTTTTTTCATGCACAGACATTTTTATATTCTGTCAAGTAATCTGATCTTTCACTCAACTTTGCAGTTATATGCCTTTTCTTTAAGTTTGTTGATTCCCCTAACATCTTCAATCAGCCATGGTTGGTGGGAATCCTTTGATAATGTTTCTTTATAGTTACATATTCTGAAATATCACCTTAAATGCTTGTTGCTGCTTTTCAATTGATCATCCCTTGGCCTAGTATGCCAGTTTACTTCAGCTAACGCAGCTCTCATGTCTTTATTTAGGTTTATAATACTAGTCTTAGATACATTGTTTCCCATTCAAGTTGAATGCAACATTCAAATCATATTGTGCTCATTTTTACCTCGAGGTGCCTTTATTCTAAGGTCACTAATTAATTTTGTCATATCACACACAGTAACAATGTTGATGTAATCTGTTTTCTCATCAGTTCCAGAACATGCTGATCCAAGGATAAAAAAATTAAATAGACTGTTCCCCCATCTCAATAACAGCAGTCTGGTCTCATAATCGGTCAAACTCAAGTCCTTTCCATACATGGTTATTGTGGTTTGGGTGATTCTTGTGAACACTTACTGTTACATTATCAGTATAAAAATATCAAGCTATGTATGCCGAATGCAAGCACAGTCCAGAAATCAAACAGATAAAGCTTAATACATTGAAATTAGTTTTATTAAATGGGTTAAACATTGAATTTGTGCATTACATATAAATTAAAATTCAAGCTTTTAAAAGTCTGATGTACAAGTTTAAAAAAAACTAAATCACAATAAAGTAAATAAAGAAAATCCTGATGGATTAAAAAAAATCCAGCACTTCAACGTGGCACATCAAATTGCTTCAGGTTCCAGTTTTTTTGTATTGGTCCATAAGTTTGAATGATCAAAACGCTGTGTAGATTAAGCAGAGCCAATATAAAGGCTACCATAAGTAGCATGTTGTGTTAATCTAAGTGGTGAGTATAAAAGGTAGACAATAAAGTAACATCTCACACACTACTGATGGAATTTCATCTGGGTCGTCCATCACCCACACTTGCCCATCTCTAGCAATCATGATGAAGTTTCTATTCGACAGCCAGTATCCTTTTTTGAGAACCTGTACATCTCCCAGCATCATTTAGTTGCTGCACTACCACATCTTGGGTATCCTCCCTCACCCCACTCCCCACTTTGCCCAAGGGTTGTCAGCCAGAGGCCAGCAGCTCGCAATATTGGTAGCAGTAATGGCAATGCCACCAATAGTGGCAGCTACTGCTGGTATTACAGTTAGTTGAGAGAAGGGAGAGCTTCATACCACCACAGACCCCTCTCTTTGCTTCCTGATGCTGGTTCCCTCTACATGCACTTATGGCAAGTTCCTCCACTCACTGCTAGCTGAATATCAATAATGATTTTATGAGGCCTTGAGAGGTTATTTAAGTGCCTCAATTGCTTTCTGGACACTGTAGCTGCGAACCCCAACCTAAAATACACTGTTTGTAATACAATGGTTGAAATAAACTTTGAGTATTTCAAATTGGCACAAAAATGGTGTTAAAATGTACATTATATGGTTGATATTATTTGAAATTTATAAAATTGATTTAATTTTAATTATAATTAGAGTATTGAGATCACTAAAGTTAATCTTTGCTTTGAGTATGAGCTAAACTTCCATTCAGTATGAATCCATGTTAATATAGAGTATGCATGCAACATGTGTATACTTTGGACAAAACTAAACTCAATGCACATACAAAATTACCGTGTTATTTAATTGGCTACATTTCTACAAATAGCGCATGCAATGTCTCCTTACACAGATCTTTACTTCCAAAACATGTACCATTTAGTCAAAAAAAAGTCTGAATGAACCAGATTGATGACAAACAATGGATTCAATTCAAAGTATATCACAGTATCCCATATGGCAGTTTCCATTAATGTTGCTCAGGCCGTGGTATTTTGATTACATCTCTAATATTTTGAAATGATTTCTGTGTATTATAACATAATAATGCATTACTTCTAGTACAAGGTAATTCATTAAAAATAACTAGATCCTTTATTACACTCTATGCTGTAGAGTATTCATTTGTGAAATCTGCAACAAAATTACAGTAATTTCTTGGTTATTCCTAAATTGCAGATCTTTTTATTTGAAAAGGCTCGGTTCAGTGAATGTTTAAGTTACTTCTCTTGGAATTATTACGGATAAATTAGTCCTTTTGAAAAGACCCCAAAAGTAATTAACAATAGCTAATTTTCTATCTCCGTTCTCATCTTACACGAAAAACTATAGCAGGCATTAAACTGGCTAATCTTTGAGCATACCTGAAGATCACAAAGTTTTCTAGATTGGCTGAACAGTCATTACTTTAATGCAAAATTTTAAAAGATCAACGTTAGGTTTGTGGTTTTCATGTCTTGGTTTTGTTTTACAAAGCAACAGTTCTAACCAGGCTCTGGTGAGAGTTGCTATTTATTGTTCCAGGGCATTCTGAATGTTCAGTCAACTTTCCACAACAGGACCAGTGTGGCTGGCCCGGGTGTCCTTTGTGCCCATGTCCACAGCCTTGGTACCCACCTGCCAATTGAATACAAAGAACAAAGTTTCATAATACTGTAGATTCAACAATCCCTGTAAATTTTATGCAGTGTCATGTCAGAAACAATGCCCTTCATCACACTAACTACATTTCTACTTTCTATAAAAAGGCAAGTGTTTATATTCAACCCTATACTCTGAATTGTATTTTCTCAATAAGTTGTTCAGATTGGTGGGATTGCGGATAGTGAGGAACACTGTCAGAGGATACTGCCAGATATAGATTAGTTGGAGGCAAAAGTAGAAAAATGGCAGATGGAGTTTAATCCAGACAAATGTGAGGCGATGCATTTTGGAAGGACAAATACCAGTGAAATTTGTATAGTGAATGGCAAAACCCTCAGCAGTACTGATATGCCGATCTGGGTGTGTAGTTCCACAGATCACTGAAGGTGGCAATGCAGGTAGATAAGGTAGTAGGAAAGGGTTATGGCATGCTTGCCTTTAGTGCAAGAGGCATTGAGTAGAAGGATAGACAAGTTAAGCCACATCTGCAATATTGTATAGTTCTGATCACCACACTACCAGAAGGATTTGGATGTTTTGAAGGTACAGAAAAGGTTTACCAGGATGTTGCCTATTATGGGAGATTTTGCTATGAAGAAAGGTTGGATAAACTAGGTTTGTTTTCACTGGAACCCAGGAGGTTGAAAGGCGACCTTATAGAAGTTTATAAGATTGTGAATGGCACAGAAAGAGTGGAATGTATGAGGTTTTCTTCCCAAGATGGAGGGGACAATTACTAGGGGACACAGGTTCAAGGTGTTGGGAGTGGGGGAAGTTTAAAAAAAAAGAGATGTGAGGCAAGTTCTTCACGCAGAGTGCTGAGTGGCTGGAGCGTACTGTCAGAGGTGGTGGAGGAGGCAAACACAATAGCAGCATTCAAGCAACACCTGAATGAATACACGAAAAGGAAGGGAATAGAGGGAAACGGATTCTGTAAGTGAAGACAGTTTTAGTATGGAAGGACAAAATGTGTGAGCTCAGACTTGGAGTGCCGAAGGGCCTATTCCTGTGCTGTAGAGTTCTTTGTTCTTTCATGAGCTGGATGGAACAGCATACATGAATAAGTCATCTTTTCCTCTCTGTCCACATTTAATTACTTCAAAACAATCATGTATAGCTTCAGAGTCTACAAAAAAAAACCTCCCCTTTGCATAGATGATTTTTCACACTTTAAGAAAATAAATTAGGGAGGATAAATTTAAAAAGCTATTCTCTGCCATTATTTGTGCTGTTTCATTTTTTTCTATTTCCAAACATTATTTATATGGACTGTCAAATCACTTTTATTTACAACACAGTAAGAAATTTTTTAAAAAATCAGTGAGCTGTGTTACTCACTTATAAAGTATATCAACAATGTATTAAAGAATCTGCAAGTGTAAATTATCATGCAATGCATACTACATATTCTGAGGCATGAGTCTATTATTAATTGTGTATTAAAATTGAGGCCTCATTGCATTCAGATGATTAAAATGGTGTTTCACTTGCACCTCTCAGAATATAAAGCATATGAAACTATAGCTGTAGAATTAAGAGGTTCATGTTTGTATTGTTTATCTCTGAGTAATGATATTTTGAATGGATTTCGCCCCAGTTTTATCATTCAATGTCTGGCTATCTGCAATGGAACAATTACAAGTGAGATTTTCTATTAAACTCACCAGGCATTGTGCCTCTGCAACCACAACGGATATCCTTTTGTCCACCACTAGAACAGAACGTGCAGCAATGAAATATACCAGTGTGCTTACGGAGTTTACTTGTGACTGTTACAGTGAATGGAGATCCCTGGGAAAAGAATAGCAGTTACCAAAGTTATGTTATACTTAATATATTAGCAAGTGTTGAGAAGATTTGCAGCTCAGGCTGAGGTTTTAGATGTAGGTTTGCTCGCTGAGCTGGAAGGTTCATTTCCAGAAGTTTCATCACCCTATTAGGTAACATCTTCAGTGGGCCTCAGGCGAAGCACTGCTCAAAACTGATGCTTTCTATTTACAGTCATAGAGACATACAGAACGGAAACAGACCCTTCGGTCCAACCCGTCGATGCCGACCAGATATCCCAACCCAATCTGGTCCCACCTGCCAGCATCCGGCCCACATCCCTCCACACCCTTCCTATTTCATATACCCATCCAAATGCCTCTTAAATGTTGCAATTGTACCAGCCTCCACCACCTCCTCTGGCAGCTCATTCCATACACGTACCACCCTCTGCGTGAAAAAGTTGCTCCTTAGGTCTCTTTTATATCTTTCCTCTCTCACCATAAACCGATGCCCCCTAGTTCTGGATTCCCTGATCCCAGGGAAAAGACTTTGCCTATTTACCCTATCCATGCCCCTCATAATTTTGTAAACCTCCAAAAGGTCACCACTCAGCCTCAGATGCTCCAAGGAAAACAGTCCTAGCCTGTACAGCCTCTCCCTATAGCTCAAATCCTCCAACCCTGGCAACATCCTTGTAAATCTTTTCTGAACTTTTTCAAGTTTCACAACATCTTTCCAATAGAAAGGAGACCAGAATTGCATGCAATATTCCAACAGTGGCCTAACCAATGTCCTGTACAGCTGCAACATGACCTCCCAAGTCCTGTACTCAATACTCTGACCAATAAAGGAAAGCATACAAAACGCCTTCTTCAGTTACTATCTACCTGCGACTCCACTTTCAAGGAGCTATGAACCTGCACTCCAAGGTCTCTTTATTCAGCGCCACTCCCTAGGACCTTATCATTAAGTCCTGCTAAGATTTGCTTTCCCAAAATGTAACACCTTGTATTTATCTGAATTAAACTCCATTTGCCACTTCTCAGCCCATTGGCCCATCTGGTCAAGATCCTGTTGTAATCGAAGGTTACCCTCTTCACTGTCCACTACACCTCCAATTTTGGTGTCATTTGTAAACTTACTAACTGTACCTCTTATGCTTGCATCCAAATCATTGATGTAAATGACAAAAAGTAGAGGATCCTGCACCGATCCTTGTGCCACTCCACTGGTCACAGGCTTCCAGTCTGAAAAACAACCATACACCACCCCCCTTTGTCTTCTACCTTTGAGCCAGTTCTGCATTCAAGTGGCTAATTCTCCCTGTATTCTGTGAGATTCAACCTTGATAACCAGTCTCCCATGGGGAATCTTGTCGAACGCCTAACTGAAGTCCATATAGATCGCATCTACTGCTCTGCCCTTATCAATCCTCTTTGTTACTTCCTCAAAAAGTTCAATCAAGTTAAGACATGAATTCCCATGCACAAAGCCTAGAATTTATTTGTTAAGGTTTCTTTGGGTTGGTGATGTCATTTCCTGTGGTGAAGTCATTTCCTGTTCCTTTTCTCAGGGGGTGGTAGATAGGATCTAACTCGATGTGTTTGTTAATAGAGGTCCGGTGGAATGCCATGCTTCTAGAAATTCTCATGCGTGTCTTTGTTTGGCTTGTCCTCGGATGGATGTATTGTCCCAGACGAAGTGGTGTCCTTCCTCATCCATATATAAGGATACTAGTGAGAGAGGGTCACATCTTTTTGTGGCCAGCTGGTGTTCATATATCCTTGTTGCTAGTTTTCTGCCTGTTTGTCCAATGTAGTGTTTGTTACTGTCTTTGCACAGTATTTTGTAAATGACATTAATTTTGCTTGTTGTCTGTATAGTGTCTTTCAAGTTCATTAGCTGCTATTTTAGTGTGTTGGTGGGTTTATGGGCTACCATTATGCCAAGGGGTCTGAGTAGTCTGGCAGTCATTTCTGAAATGTCTTTGATGTAGGGGAGAGTAGCTAGGGTTTCCGGACATGTTTTGTCTGCTTGTTTGGGTTTGTTGCTGAGAAATAGGCGGACTGTATTCATTGGGTACCCACTCTTTTTGAATACATGGTATAGGTGATTTTCCTGTGCTCTGCATAGTTCCTCTGTGCTGCAGTGTGTGGTGGCTTGTTGAAATAATGTTCTGATGCAGCTTCATTTGTGGATGTTGGAATGATTGCTTCTGTAGTTCAATATTTGTTCTGTACGTGTTGTTTTCCTGCAAAAGCTGATTTGAAGTTCCCCATTGGCTGTTCACTCGACTGTGACATCTAGGAATGGCAGTTTATTGTTGTTTTGCTCCTCTTTAGTGAGCCTTATGCCAGTCAGGGTATTATTGATGGTCTTGAAGGTTTCCTCTAATTTGTTTCATTTAGTGATGACAAAGGTGTCATCCATGTAGTGGACCCAAAGTTTGGGTTGGATGGTTGGCAGAGCTGTTTGTTCACGTTTCTGCATTATTGCCTCTGCTAAGAACCCTGATATCGAGATCCCATAGGTGTTCCATTGGTTTGTCTGTCGGTTTTGTTGTTGAAGGTGAAGTGGGTTGTAAGGCATAGGTCCACTAGCTTGATCATACTGTCCTTGTTGATGAAGTTAGTGGTGATTGTTGCATATATCTTTGGGTCTTCTAATAGTGTAGTCAGTGTTTCCTTGGCCAAGTTAATGTTGATTGATGTAAACAGGGCTGTTACATCAAAGGAGACCATTCTTTCATCCTCTCATATCTTAATGTCTTTGATGGTCTTCAAGAATTCTTGGGTAGAGTGGATGGAGTGGTGTGATTCTTCTACTAACACATCCATCCTAGGACAAGCCAAACAAGGACATGCACGAGAATTCCTAGGAGCATGGCATTCCAACTGGATCTCTATCAACAAATACATTGAGAGTTAGACCCCATCTACCACCCCCTGAGAAAAAAAAGGAAATGACATCACCAACCAAAGAAAACCAAACATATAAAAAAAAGCAGGAATTTTCAGCAGTGCTTTGCCTGAGGCCCACTGAAGATGTTACCTAGTAGGGTGACAAATGTCTGGAAATGAATCTTCCAGTTCAGCGAGCAAACCTACATCCAATATTTAATATATATTAAACAAAATAATTTTCTTCAATGTTAAAAAAAACAAAACAAATGCTGCCTTCTATAAGTTATTTGCTCCTTCTTCAAAAGCACAGAAGTGACCAAATACACAGCTACA
This sequence comes from Hemiscyllium ocellatum, assembly GCF_020745735.1. Lineage (NCBI taxonomy): Eukaryota > Metazoa > Chordata > Chondrichthyes > Orectolobiformes > Hemiscylliidae > Hemiscyllium > Hemiscyllium ocellatum. Next base: position 59,426,548 of record NC_083412.1, on the reverse strand, counting down.
GAACTGAAGAGCAAATTTCAATCACTGTAGTATTCTGTTTTCTCTACAAGTTATATTTATAATGTTTGTATTATGGGAATGACACTATAAGTCACATTACTTTAAATGTAGAAAACTGGGCTACTCCAGAGAATGAGAGTTCAAATCCCAGCAAAACAATTTAAGAAATTTGATTTTCTTTTCACTTTTAAGTCTGGAGATTGCAGCAAGTAACTGTGAAGCTGTGAGATTGTCATTAAAAATGCAAAGGATGTGGCTTAGGCAATGGATCCACCTGAACCTAACCTGAATTAGGTAACTACATTCACACACCAAAGTGACTACTTTAATTACCCTCCGAAATGGATGAGAAATCCAATGTAACACCTGATCAGGAACACAAGGCCTTTTGTGTTAAAATACATAGATTAAAACCGATAGCTTTATTTATAAAGGGTCATCATGCTGAGGCTGTATCGGACATTGGTGAGGTCTCTTCTGGAGTGTTGTGTACAGTTCTGGTAACCCCGTTATAGGAAGGATATTATTAAGCCGGAGAGGGTTCAGAAAAGATTCACCAGGATGTTGCAGGAAATGGAGAGTTTGAGATAGAAAAATAAACTGGAAAGATTTTTTTCACAGGAGTGTAGGAGGTTGAGGGAGTGACCTTGATGTTTATAAAATCACGAGGGGCATAGATAAGGTGAATGACAAGGGTCTTTTCCCTAGGGAAGGGGAGTTCAAAACTGGGGCATATTTTTAAGCTGAGGGGAGAAAGATTTAAAAATGATAGGAGGACAACTTTTTTTTACACAGTAGTTCATGTGTCAAATGAACTGCCAGAGAATCTGGTGGATGCAGGTATATTTACATGATTTAAAAGACACTTGAATAAATTCATGAATAGGAAAGGTTTGGAGGAATATGGGCCAAACGCAAGCAGACAAGACTAGTTTAGTTTGTGAATGGTATAGACTGATGGACTGAGGGGTCTGTTTCCATGCCATATGACCCTGGGACTTGTAAATCAGAGATCTGGAAAAATACAAAGTAACATTACTCCACAAGGGAGAAAAATAACCCTTTCTAAAACATAGGGACAAATTTTGCAATGGTTTGTTCATAGAGTACACCCAGAAACATTAGAATTACACAAAGAATATGGCACAGAAATGGGACATTCAGCCCAAGCAGTCCATGCTCCATTTATGCTCTGCTCAAGCTTTCTCCTGTTCTTCTTTTTTATCAAACAACATTATCAAAGGCAAAAGGGTAGTGACAGTCAGGGATTTCAACCATTCCAATTCTAACCAGAATAAAATCAGTGCACACTGATACATTCAAGAAGACTATCTTAGTTAGCTTCAGGAAGCCAGCCAAGTTGAAGGTGTATTAGCTTAAAAGTATTTGTTGATAATGAACATAATTCGTTTATACTTACTTTAAAACATTCGTAGATCCAGCAAAAAAACTTATCCATTGGCACAAGGCCAACTTTACGAAGCTGAGATGGAGAGGATAAACAGACAAAGTCTTTTCCCTGGGGTCGGGGAGTCCAGAACTAGAGAGCATGGGTTTAGGGTGAGAAGGGAAAGATATAAAAGAGACCTAAGGGGCAACATTTTCACGCAGAGGGTGGTGCATGTGTGGAATGAGGTGCCAGAGGAAGTGGTGGAGGCTGGTACAATTGCAACACTTAAGAGGCATCTGGATGGGTACACGAATAGGAAGAGTTTGGAGGGATATGGGCTAAGTGCTGGCAGGTGGGACTAGATTGCGTTGGGATATCTGGTCGGCATGGACGGGCTGGACCAAAGTTCTGTTTCCGTGCTGTACATCTCTATGACTCTAGTTGAAAAACAACAAATTGAAAGTGTTAAGAGCAGTGGGTGACATTCAAGATAAAGACTGAAGGTTTGGAGCAAATATGTTCTTAAAGATAAACGCTGAGAATCTCAAATCGAGGACCCTTGAGCAATCCATGAATATGCAAGGTAAGGTAAGAGGAAAAAATTGAAGCTTATGTCAGATGCTGAGAACTCAACAGTGCAGAAAGCCTGAGAAGAGTAAAGCAGCTATAAAAGTTGAAATGTTTTTAAAAATATTAGAAAAGCAAAGGGAATGAGATAATATCCAATGATATTTGTAAATACAAAAACCAGGTGATGACAAGGGAAAAAAGTGTAGGATCTATTAGAGCCTAAAATGGTAATTGGTGTGTGGAGGTGAAAAATTGGGGCATGTTTGTATCTATCTTGCCAAGAGGGGAATGATTTTAACACGGTCATCAATGAGGAGGAATATGAAACATTGAATGTGATAAACAAGAGAGGGATGAAATATTAAGATGTTTACAGTCTTTGAAAGTAGACATCACCAGCCCTGGATGAGATGTATGCCAGATTGCTAAGAAAAGCAGGGGAATAAATATTAAACGCTCTGACTATTATTTTCCAATCCTTACAATTCTCTCAAAGATTTCAAAACATTTCAAGATCACTCTTAGCATTCCCTTTGCAAGAAAGAAACAAAACAATTTTACATAAACGCTTCATAGAATCAGCCAAAGCAGAATTTCTGCTTTGCAAAATGCCCAGTTAAATTATACACTTGAGTGGGATAAAGATTATGTGCACACCTTCTTAAAATTAACAGCCAGCAATTTTTCTTCAAAATGAGGTGCTGTACCAAATCCATAATGTTTGTGGGTCCTTGCTTCTGTGACAAAGCTCATGAATGGAAAAGAGGTAATTTTGGGTTGCAGTGTTCTTGAAATCTTGAATTTCTAAAGATCCAACTGATTGAGTTGATCCAGGTTTGATTCTTCTTTTTGCATTATATTGTTTGTTCATTTCTTCGTTGTTTGTTAATGGCATTTTGCAATTAAGTCTAAATTTAGCTACTTTTATTGTGCACCAAAGTAAACTAAACACAAGGGTTATTAGCAGAAGATAAGAAAACCAAATGAGTCTTACAAACTTAAAATAGTGAAAGATCAAAATGGGCAGATAATTAGAGGTTAATAGGGATGTAGAAAGAATGATTAGATTTTATACAAACTGCACAGTATTGTTGATAAATCACCTCTGCAGTAAATGCCTTCCGGAATTAGCCTGAGTAACAGGCAATTGCACCTCACTTCTGACAGGTTGTCAAAGCATGTTTTACATGTAGCTTCTTAAAATACTAATGGATTGTTGGAGTTCGAAATTACTTTTATAGATTAATTTATAGAATGTGGACCACTCTACCAATCACTGATTGTGCTTTAGAAGGTCGGCGCACACACACACACAACACTAGGGAAAAGTTAGGATTTGGACACAGCAATGATGGAAGAACACAGTGATATATTTAAAAATCAGCGAAGTGTGTGACTTGGATGGGAACTTCAGGTGTGGTGTTCCCGTCTACCTATTGCTTTTGTTGTGCTAGGCACTAGAAGTTATCAATTTGAAATATGCTGTCAGAGATCTTTCTGAATTGCTGTTGTGCACCTTGTAGATGTTATAAACTCTACTCATGATCAGCTGGTGACGGGAGTGAGTGAATAATTGCTTGGTATTACAGAACTTGTACCTTGCTGAAAGGAGACAAGAGGTGAAGTTTTTTGACTTGCATTCCTTGCGACTTGGAAATAAGAAAGCAGAACACTAATTTCTATAGCTTGAGAAAGGATTCCAATTGGTTGTTGGCATGAAGATGCAGGATGAACAGTTAACTGTCTCTGTTCATCTTTAGAACAAGCAGGTAGACTCTGATTTGTCAGGGTTTTGCTACGGGAATGCCATAGAAATTGGCAGGCACCATTCTGTTAAAGCCAATTAAGAAGTAGCAATGTATATGCAAAATCATTTTGCCTACAAAAGATAGCATTCTGTCCGGTAATACATGTTGGTTACATCGCACAGAAATGAATCACGTTACAAGGTCAGCTGATCATTTTAAAGGGCTCCTGGTATAATTCATAGCACAGTCTGTATAATTTGATAAGTGCTGTCCAATAGCAAATTCATATCTTGAACAGCTCAAAGGAAAAATTTCAAAGTCTTGTTAGCTTTTGAAGAATCAGTGAATGGAGCAGGAGGGCATATGGTGCAAATTGTGGAAAGTCCTTAAATCAGTGACCAGCTATGGAACAAATGTGAGGCACTTATAGAAAGTCACGAGGAATTAGAAATGGAAGATGCAGAGTTCTGAAACATATTTAACCAAATGCCAAGTATGTTAAGGAGACTGCTACAGTGATTCTGGAAAGTGCACCAAGAAAAGGAATGGTATTTCTGACTGGTTGTCCTGGAGCTTCACTTCCCTCACACTCCCATACTCTGACATTAGACCCCTCCCCCTTCCACCAGAGAACTTAAGCACATCCCAGAAGGGTCAGTACCTTGGGAAATATCTTGCTGACTTTACCTATGATAGGAGGCTATAGCAAGAAGGGAGCTCCAGGAGTTTGACTCAGCCATAATGAAGGAGAGGCAAATAGTTCCAAGTCAGGATGGTGAATGTTTTAGAGGGGTATTTGCAGGAGATGGCCCCATGTATCTGCTTCCCTTGTCCTTCTAGGTGGACATGGTCATGGGCTTGGGAGGTACTGTATAAGGACCTTTGGTGAATTTCTGCACTGTACACAACTACTACTGCTAGTACTCACTGCTGCTACTAAATGTCGGTGGTGGAGGTAGTAGGTGCTTGTGGACATGGAGCAAATTAAGCAGGCTGCTTTATCCTGGATGGTGTCAAACTTCGAGTGCAGTTGGAGCTGCACCCATTCAGGCAGATGGAGAGTATTCTCTCACACTCCTTAACTGTGCCTTGTGGATGGTGGACAGGTTTTGGGGAGTCAGGAGGTGAGATAGTCACCACAGTATTCCTAGCATTTGACCTGCTCTTGTAGCCACTGTATTTATGTGGTGAGTCCAGTTGAGTTTCTGGTCAATGGTAAGCCACAGGATGTTGACAATGGAAGATTCAGAGACAGTGACCTCATTGAATGTCAAGGAGCACTGGTTAGATTGTGTTGTATAGGAGATAATCATTGCCTAGCACTTGTGTAGTATGAATGTTAATTGCCACTTGTCAGCCCAAGCCTGGATATTGCCCAGATTTCATTGCATTTGAACATGAACTGCTTCATATCTGAGGAATTGCAAATGGTGGTGCATATTTTGCAAACATCCCCACGTTTTGACCTTATGATGGAGGGAAGGTGATTGATGAAACTGAAGATGATTGAGTCCAGGACACCATCTTGAGGAACTCCTGCAGTGATGTCTCAGAGCTGAGATAATCTTTCCTCAACAATCCATTTAACTTACCTCTGTCATCGACAACCTGATGAAAAGTGTCGATGACAGTGCCATCAAGTTGTACTGACATTGCAATAACCCGAGAGTGACTCCAAGTTTAGGTTTTATCAGGGCCACTCAGCTCAAACTCATTACAGCTTTGGTCCAAGCGTGGAACACAGCGGAACCCAAGAGGTGAGAAAAAAAATAAATGCCTTTGACAACAAATCAACATTTGATCAACATGAACTAATTTTTAAAAACAGGAAGAGAGAACTTACTGCAAAGATTGCAATGCTGTGAAACAGCTCAATAAAATAATCCACATAAGGACAAAGAAACACCTTATATTTCACTCTCCACACGCTAAAATGAACCACAAAACAACAATGCTTCTAATTAAATATTCTAGGGGCATTTTTTGAGTAAAGTGTACAGTATATCAGAAGTGTATATTTTACATGGTCATGTGTATGCTTTCCAGAGGCAAGTATATTTAGGTGGTCAGATGCAACCACAAAACTCACTTAGAGACACAGAGGAACTATTTTAAACTCTCTCTGAAAAGGTTGTGTTCAAGCCAGGATCCAAAAGATATGAAGAGCCAAGACAACATACATCCTTGTGGCCTCCATCCTTTGTTCACTCACCTGTACATGCTGTCCCTTCACACAGACATATCCCTCATACAAGCCTGATACTCGAGGAGTGTACATAAATCGATAAGTTCCATCATGATTGTCGTGCAGTATTGTCTTGAGACTGCTGCATGAAATAGAAGTATTCACACATTTTCCATTCAGTTAAACAATGGATTACTATTAAAGTATTTTAGGATTGAATATTCCTTTTAAAAAAGCATACAAATATAGGTGGACACAAAATGAGAAGAGGAAACCACATGACTTCACTCATATCTGGATTACTCACATTCCATTACTGAAATGTAATGTAAGCAACTGGTCTATTTTAATATTCAATTTCTTAAGAATTTTGAACTTCAGTTCAATATTTCTCAGAATAACCCAAAAATAAATTGTAAGGTTATATAAATTAAATGCATCAGTACATTCAATCATTGAAGCCCCACATAATAGGAGTAATGTGGAGCATGGCATACATTATGCACACATAGTTGGGAGAAAAACAGGTGACTTTGGACTTATTTTGAGAAAGTTTTTCCACTAGAGACTTTTTGACCTCAGGTCTGGACCTGTTATGGAGTAATTGATAGAAACTAGCTGTCATGATTAATCATCAACTCCATCACTATGTCATGGATTGTATCAAGATCAGAACAGTGGAAGTTGAATTGGGATCTTGGCCTTTTTGCCCATGTAGCAATGCTGCATTTCTCTTGTTCCTACAAAGGGATCTACAGAAACATCCAGAGAAAACAGCAAGTCATTGAAAGGAGATGAAAGCATTGCTTTTTTTTTTGCTTTAAAAGCTTCATTATTACGTACAAGAACAGCTTGAACAAGAAAATAAGGCTGGAATGAGATCAACCAAATAGTGCAAGTATTTTGTAAATAGCCAGTACAATCAGCATAGGCGGATAATTAAATTTAGTCTATGGGGAATTTTAGGAAGGTAAGCAATTTTATTTTTAAGAAACTACTCTAAAGATTTAGGAACAATCTTTAAATAACTTTGACCATTTAAAGTCAATGAATTTGTTTTCAAAGGATTCAGGAGCAGAAGCATTTTGAGCGATTATCTGTGATTTGTGCCTTTGGTAAATAAACTATGGTACGTACAAGAACGTTGGCCTAGATTGTGCAATGGCTGGACAGTAAATTTTCCAAACTAGACAGGGGATGTACATGGGGTCCCTCAGAGTTCCTCCAAGGGGTGGACATGCTGTTCAGTAACTCAAACTTAACCCACTTTATGTAGTATTCGTGCTACATTTTGTCAGGCAGTAATTTACAGTACAGTTAAATTGCTCACCATTCTTTATTTTTCTTGCTGTAGATGGCAACCTGAATGGATTCACCTCCTCGCCCCATCTGCTGCCCAGTTTGGTCATTACAGACCAGTACGAATACACTTGGCTGGTCTTGCCGAGCCACATGGAGGCCTGAGTGTAAGCAAGTTAACATTGTTTTATGGAGAATTCAATTGCCTATGTACAAAAACAGCTGACACAAGAAATACATATATACACAAAAATCACATATTCCTACAGGTCCCACTTGCCCAATATGTACAGAAATCATGAATTTCATCAATGTGACTCCATCCACACCCTAACACTGCACTGACTAGAAGGTGCTGTGGAAGTACTTTGTCTGAACATAGGTCAGGGACAATTCAAACTGAAAGAACTCTGGATGCTGTAAATCAGAAATAAAAATAGAAAGTGCTATAAAAATTCAACAGGTCTGGCAGCAGCTGTGGAGAAAAATCAGAGCCCTGAGTGTCGTTCCGTTTCCTCTCTCAGTCAAAGGAAACTACTCAGACACAGTATAATTTTACCTCCATCTTTATTCTGGGTCCTTGAGGGAGAGAAAGAATAATCGCCCATGTGCACACGGACATGAGCTTTCAGTCTTCTCTGGAAGAGCAGTTTCTTAATTAATCACATAATCATTTTACAGGAAGGAGCATCCAGATAAGGCAACATACATATTAATTGGGTGACTGTTATAATCAGCGAGTGTCATTAGCAAAGATTAAGCCATCTGGTGTTACACAATGAATGTTCTGAACTTTAACTGGCTTCACATAATGAATACTTTTCACCTTGTTAAACTGACCTTACATACTGAATGCTTCCAATATTGCTTAATGGCTCCACATAATGACTGTTTTTCCACTTGTTGACCCATTACTCTTGCACCCCACTGTTAACTGTAAGTTCTTATCTGATCTGAGTCATGCTCAGCTAAACATCTTGGTTCACAAAACTCAGAACTTAACTCTTCCCAACCTGCCTATACCTATAAAAATTCTCATGAGGAAGGATCACTTGATCCAAAATGTTAACTCTGATTTCTCTCCACAGATGCTGCCAGATCTGCTGAGATACTGTAGCAGTTTCTATTTTTGTTTCAGGAACAATTCACCTCCCTATCCATTCACTGGCAAGAAATATAACAGCATTCAATTCTCTTGGCTACAGCTGTCTGCTTGGTCTTGGAATCAGGGCATTTTCCATCACCATCCTCACATGAGCAGCTCACATTCTTATGAAAAATTTTGTTTCCTTTCACAATGTACCAGCATCTCTCCAAAAGGGAAGGGCCAATACTTTTCAGAATGCAGGCCATAATTAGTCAAACAAGGTGATAGAGATCAAAATAATCACCAGATATCAGTGGGCATGTTCTAACTTTTGCTCAGTTGCACTGAACAGGAGAAACAAAATGGCAGCCAAGAGTTCAATCCAACAATGCAAATATCTTAAACTACCTCAGATTTATTCCTTGCTGAGCAATTTTCAGACATAGTGGGGAAGTCACACATTGAGCAGCAAAATATATGTAAAGTCACTATAGTAACCAGACTCACTATTTTATATGTCTGCAACTGCAACATGCTTATTTACTTTCCTGTCCTGTTGGTTTTCATTGATGAAATCCATATAGGTAAATTTACTGCTTTATGAAAAATCGCCATACTACTTTAGAGGCAATTGCATGCAATAAAGGATTTGAAAAATTCTTGATATCATTTGTGGGCAGCACGGTGGCACAGTGGTTAGCACTGCTGTCTCACAGCGCCTGAGACCCGGGTTCAATTTCCGACTCAGGCGACTGACTGTGTGGAGTTTGCAGGTTCTTCCTGTGTCTGCGTGGGTTTCCTCTGGGTGCTCCGGTTTCCTCCCACAGTCCAAAGATGTGCGGGTCAGGTGAATTGGCTATGCTAAATTGCCCGTAGTGTTGGGTAGGAGGTAGGTGTAGGGGTATGGGTGGGTTGCGCTTCGGCGGGTTGGTGTGGACTTGTTGGGCCGAAGGGCCTGTTTCCACACTGTAAGTAATCTAATTTAATTTAATCTCCTGTTGATTTTGATAGAAAAAAGCAGGAGGGAAACCAATTTATGCATTGTTCTAATATTATACAAGTTTTGTATGAAGCAAATTTCATAATTAAAATGAAATCGCTCATTTTGGCAATGCATTGAGAAGAGTCAATTGAAGAAGAAGCAATTCAACTTTATGGATTATGTACATTGAAAAAACCCTTGCTGATTATTATTTATTTTATTCTTCTTTCAATTTTGAATAATGAGCTGGAAATGACTGGTGGACTTTGGGAAATAAAAGAAAATATCAGGCAAGCTTTGTTTGTTTGTGAGGCTAAGCCTGGAGACGAGTTGAAGATTGAGACTTGATTAAAATGTTTTTAACAGTCACAGCGACCCCAATCACGTTCGCCCTCCCTAGAAAGAGCAAGGCATTCAAACCAATTTGGCCTTTAATGAGGTCACTATCAATGTGTTTGAAGGAGACCCATGTTCAATAGATAACAGCTGTTGAACTGCCTTAGTAAGTCAATCAGGGCAGGACGAGAATTAAAGTGATGTTTTTTAAACTATGTTTTCTGAGAAATGGTTTTGGGCTGCAGCTACAACAGAATGAAGATTTGAAGAACACTGCCTAATATGACACAGCAACTTCTGGAAACCCAAAGAGACAAAAGCTGCATTAACTGTTCTGCTGTATTTACCTGAATGAGCTGAAAAGATGACCCTGATCAACATTTTAGGAAAACTAGCCAAGGAGTCCACATTTATGCCTGTGAGACAATGCATTGTGAAAGCCATTTAACTAATCTGGCCAGTTTTGTAATTTTATTCATTCCCTTAACTGTGCTTGTTTTGTTTGTCTGCCTATCCATGAATGGGTTAGAAATCAAATGTTTTAGGTTTAAAGCACAGATGTTAATCAGCTTACCATGTTGCTTAATTTTCTCTCTGCTAATGTTAGTTTTTAGTTAATAAATTGTTACGCCCTTTGTTTGAGACACAAAACCAATGTCTTGAAATTAAATTACTCTGGGCTTGGTTATTCGTAAATCTGGTTATGAACATTGAACACTGATTACTTTGGGGCACTTCAATAGTTTAATTTTAGATTAAATTAGATTAGATAAGATTACTTACAGTGTGGAACCAGATCCTTCAGCCCAACAAGTCCACACTGACCCTCCTGAAGAAGGGTTTATGCCCAAAACGTCGATTCTCCTGTTCCTTGGATGCTGCCTGACCTGCTGCGCTTTTCCAGCAACACATTTTCACCTCCGAACAGCAACCCACCCAGACCCATTTACCCCTTCACCTAACACTACGGGCAATTTAGCATGGCCAATTCACCTAACCTACACATTTTTGGACTGTGGGAGGAAACCGGAGCACCCGGAGGAAACTTACGCAGACGCAGGGAGAATGTACAAACTCCACACAGACAGTTGCCTGAGGCGGGAACTGAACCCAGGTCTCTGGCGCTGTGAGGCAGCAGTGCTAACCACTGTGCCATCATGCCGCCCATGTGTGTGTGAATCCAATCTCACTCCAAGTAAATGGCCTGGTTCCCACAGAAGCAGTTATGAAGAATACAACCAGGAAGGACGGGATTTCAAAATAATTGCAAAACCTGCTACTGGTGACCGCATTCAGGAAGCCAGCCTTGTTTCATTAAATCATTGATTATTTTTGTCTTACTGGTCACAATCCCCTTTCAACATTGTGCTTGTATGTACGTGTGTATGCTCGCGCATATGCATGAAGTTGCTTATTTAGTACGCGATGCTCTGCTTTGCTTCAGCTGCCTGTCTTCATGCCCTAACAAGCCAATACTCCATTATTTTAGAAGATATGATTTTTAAAACTTTTAACTGATTAAAACCATTATAAATTTGACTAGGATAAGGCAACTTTAAAAATCCAAAGCCACTTCAAGGTTTGGGGTGGCCTCTCTACAATCCAGATCCATAAATCCTGTTACTGCCTCTGGATTGTCAGTTCTTAGGCAAGGAAACTGAAACCATATACAATACTTCAGGTGTGGTCTCAACAAAGCCCTGCTCTCTATAATTATTATAACATTTACTTACTCTTATAATTGAATCCTTTTATTACATACCAAAGTCTAACATACAATCAGTTCTACTAAATACTTGATGAAGCATGTCAACTTTGTGATTCATGGACAAGTATTCTCAAATCTCTGATTGCAAATATTTACCAGTCTCTCACCATTTTAAAGTATTTCTACTCCCATAAAAGTAGGTAGCTTCACACTTCTCCATTTTTATATTCAATCAGCTAAATTTTCTGAATCATTTTGCATTATCCTTGTGACTTTCACTCAGCTTCTTTTCTATTTACTTTTGTATCATCAGTTAACTCTTGTACATTACATATCCTCCTCATTGAAGTCAATGGATTGTATGAAACTGTTGTCCAAGTACTGATCCTTCTGAGACCACACTAGTTAAAGCCTACTAACCCCAAAATGCCTCACTTATTCCTACTCTATGTTCCTTGTCCATTAGCCAATCCCCAATCCATATTACACAAAGAAACCAAAGAACTGCATATGTTGGAAATCGAAAACAAAAAACAGAAATTGCTGGTACAGTAAGAGAAAGCAGAGTTAATGTTTCTGGTCCAGTGACCCTCCTTTAGGGCTGAGTGTACTAGGAAAAGGTTGGCAGAGATGTTGAAGATAGGGGTTGAAGGAGGAGGAGGTGCAAACAATGGGTGGAGATCAAACCCAGAGAGAGAAACAACAACAACAGTTGAGCAGGAGTGGGTCATCGTCAGTCTGGGAGAATCACTTTCCATTAATGAGGACTATTGAGCCTATCCTAAGAGTCTAATATTGGGTATGTGCCACTTTATTACCCTTTTATGTGCCACTTTATTGAATGATGTTTGAAATTCCAAGCACAATACATTCACTGGTTTCCCCTTTAGCAACTTGTTAGTTACAATCTTTAAAAAGTTGATTGAAAATGCCCATGATTTCTTTATTACCCTGATTATGTCTCCCTCTAATTTCCTGATTTATATTCCATTTGACAGCATACATGGAGGCTATAAAGTGCTCCCATTAGGGATATTTGCCCCTTGTTGCTTCTAAGCTATTACACAAAGTAGTCTACTCCTTGATATGCTGGGCAGTGATTCCTTGTCTCTATTGAATATATTCCATAATTTATTATTTGTTCTAACCCCTCCTCCTTTTCCATTCTACCCATCACTTCTAAACCTTGGATTATTTATTTCCCAAACTTAGCCACTCTGCAACCATGTTCTGGATTTAACGCTTCCCCCACCAATGGGTTTGAAGGTCGTGGAAAGAGATGTTAAATCCAGTTAAGTTAGCATGGCCATAGCCTATCTATGGGCCCTACACCCTCTGCATCATACCAGCTACAACGGTGATACTGGGGCAGATAACGGAAACTGCAATGAGAAAGAGCTGTTTTTAAAAACATGATTTACCAGGATGGCTGCAGAATTTCACAACAAGGAATTTAATACCTGTTGTGAACTCTGTTTTTGTGGCTTTGGATTCCTGCAATGTCCAGATAATCAGAAACCAAGGGGTTGTTTACAAGTGAAGCTGATTGTAGTTTTCAGCTGACTAACAGTCAATAAATCAGTTCAAACCTGAAGGAAACCAATTACTTGTCTTACAGCAGTTGCTATATCCTGTGACTTTTGAATTGATACATCAGAGATATTTTCCAACTGAATCAGTTACTCTGTATTTCTTAAAATCGACTGGCAGAAGTAATCCAGGGAAAGATAACTGACTAACACAGGAATCTGGCCAGCTGAAGGTCTACCTCAAAATAAGAAAGGAAATTGCTGGAAAAGGTAAGCAGGTCTGGCAACAGCTATGGAGAGAAATCAGAGGTAACATTTCAGTCTAGTTGTCCTTCCTCAGAACTGCGAAGCTCTTACAGCATTTTCTGTTTTTGTTTCTGCTTTCTCGCATCCACAGGTCTTTTAGTTTTTATTATGAATTACTTCAACATTGGAACCAGGAAACAAAGACCACTCAATTGACTTTGCAGTTTTTTCTATCTCTGATAATAATGTATTTTCCCTATTTATTTGTACAGGTGTGTATAAAGGGAGCTTATAGGGGAATTAGAGTTTTAGTTATATGTCAATAGTTCATATCCATGCAGCTAAAGTTGAATTACTTGGAATAAATAATAATTCTTGGTTGGTACAGAAACCTGGTCCATACTTTATGTCAACCTTGGTCTGAAAGTCAGATGAAGTGAGGTATGTACCTTAAAAAAACGTTCACATTTGGCACAATTCTCAGAATATTAGGGTTCAATATACAGCACACTACCCCAGCGGGTGGCAACATCTGTTATACACTGCCCTCCACGAGCGCAATTGCAATCGAAATCTTGCTTGCTTTCACTTTGCTAGATTTGCTTTCTCTCTTTTTTAAACCCTTTGAGATGGCAGTTTCCCAAGATTCTGAAGCTCACACCTCCATTAAACACATCTTTTGTTTCTTTACTTGTCATGTTAAAACCTCTCTTTTGCCTTGCACCATCAAGACTTTTGTCATTTAATTTCTCCTGCCTTCAACCCTATCGCTGACCTGCCCTTTTGTTCTTTTTTTTTAAAATAAACCCTATCCACTCTTCAACTGCTTAAAACATTTACATTTCTCACTTGCCCGGTTATAATGGAAGATTGTGACCTGAAATATTAATCTTGGACTGAATTTTCTGTAACAGTGGTAATAGTGGTAAGAATAAATGAGGGCCCGACCCCAAACCCATCAAGATGGACCGAAAGGCCCACCAGTCAGGCTTGGAGAAACCACTCGATGGGCTTTCAGCCTGGATCACCACCTGGGACTGTGATGCCCTACCTGCTTGGAGCTGCCAGTCAGAGGCCAAAAGTCACAGGGTCGGAAACAAAGGCAGGGAGTTGGCTTGCCACTTACTAATCTGGCTGCAAGGGTTTTGACCCATTGAGGAGGTGGCCAGTGTTTTTGCCACCTGGGAACAGAGTTAATAGTGGCAGTGACATGAAGAGGTCAAGGGTCTTGGCTGTTGGTGTGCTGGGAAGCTGGTGAGGATCTCCCCCGATGCCAACCTGCCCAATTACATTCCCACCCCAATACTTTCCCTGCTGCTTTTCAGGGAGGTGAAGATTCCAGTCTTTATTTCTCCCTCCACCAAGGCTCCTGAACTGCTGATTATTTACTGAATTTTCTGTTATTATCACTGACAGCAACGAATGGATTTCCATGTTATTCTGCACACATGGGAACTCCTAAAATTGCTGTCAGTTTCTGTAGAACACTGACAGTCTCACCACTGTTACCAAAGCAAAGTTCACGTGAAAAGAGTTTTTTTTAAGTTTCTACAGCCTCAGTTATGAGCTTTCTGATTAGTTCAATGTTGACCCTGTCTGAATATTCTGACTGAATCGAGTGATGATTTGTTCTTGCTACTGATAAAACATGATGAAGGTAAGTGTCCAAGGGCTTCCGGCAAAGTGATAACAATGGATCCAAAATTGGCTGAGGCAGGAAACAGAGGGTGATGGTAGAGGAAAAATTCTGTGACAAGTCTATTTCCAGTCAATATTGGGGCCCTTGCTGTGGAGATGCACGTTAATGATTTGGTTTAAATGTAGGGGGTATGATCAGAGGTTTGTGGATGACAGAGAAACTGGTAGTGTGGTAAAAAGTGAGGAGAATAGCCATAAACTATAGGAGGACACCAATTATGCAGCAATGGCAAAAGGAATGCAGCCTGGAATTCAGCTGGTTAATGCATTTAGTGAGGGCTAACAATGCAAAGCACACACGTGGAATGCTGGGACCTGAGCACATACTGAAAATCAGAGAGACCTCAGTGTGCATGCTCACAGATTCCCTGAAAGACGCAAGGTTTGTGATAAAGTGATTAAGAAGGCATATAAGATACTTGCCTTTATTAGCGAGGTACAGAATACAAAAGCAAGGAGGTCAGGCTGAAATAACTCCGCTGTATAAAACACTGGTTAGGTCACAACCAGAGTATCACAGGCAGTTCTAGTCACTAGAAAGGATGCAAAGGAGATTTATCAGGAGGAAACTTAGCTGAGCCATGAGGAAAAATTGGAAAGGCTAGAACTGTTCTTCTTCAAGTAGTAAAGATTGAGAAAGGACTACGTAGGGGTGTATACAGGGTTTTAAGGGGCATAAATGGGATGGATACAAAGGCACTTCTTCTCATTAGAAATTAGGTCAATATCCAGGTGCCATAAATTTAAGGTAAAAGATAGGAGACTAAGAAGAGAGTCAAGGATAATGCTTCTCAACCAAAGGATGGCAGGAATCTGGAACTTAGGGCCTGAAAGGCTGGTTGAGTCAGAAATACTTGTCATATTTAATTTGTAGTTCCATATTTACTTGTAGTGCAATAGATTCAAGGCTTATGGACCAAGAGATGGAATGTGAGATTAGTGTAATCAGATCTTTGTTGGTGGGGGAAGACATTACGGGCAAAATGGCTTGCTTCTGTGCTGTAAATGTCCAAGTCTACAAGATATTCTTTTTTCACCCATTCGTTATAGTGCTAAGCAAACCTGGAAAACAGATGTGGCCTTGATTTACCTTCATAACACGTCCAGCATGTTACCACCCTGGGACCACCAGCATTACCTACTTTCTTTATCACAGACTTTCTCAATGCTTTATTTGCTAGACATCCGAATGGACGGTCCTTATTTCATATTTAGCACTTCCACCATTCCATTTGGCTACAACCTCACACTGAAGTCTGTAACATGATCCTCAATTCTCACACTGCACCTAAATCCATTTGAAGAGGAAGAATATTTCAAACGCTTTTAAAAGGAATTCCACAGTTGAAAAGTTGTGATCATCTTTCTCTCACTTACCTTCACCCTGAAGGAGACACTTACTGGGATCAAGTGTCTTTGTGACAATGATTCCGAATACCTCAAATCCGTCGCACTGTCCTGCTTTCTCCTGTTGCTGGAATTGTACTCCATCATCCTCTCTGGGGTGAGTGCTGTAACTTGTCTTATTCAGCAGCTTCAAACGGTTGACCACCACAGGTTTGGTCAGAAGGATTTCCACAGGAGAGCCACTGGTGAGCAAGTGCTCAGTGAAATCCACTCCAGTCTTCATATCTGCCAGGATCTGTTGTAACTGGATCTGCTGAAGATTCAGGGAGTTCTCCTTCTGGATCCTCAGCTCTTCCAGTTCTTTCAAAAGCCTGCTCCGATGTTTCTCCAATGCCCTGATATAATCCTCTGTAAACTGATTAATTTCTTCAGTCACAGTTCTCAGTCGCTTTTGCACCAGCTGCCTTGTATCTGCAATCCTTTGCAAAGTCTCCTGCAATCCAGAAATATGCGGTTGTGTTTGCTTCAGAAGTTGCCTGATGAAGCCGCCATGTTTGTTAATGACACTCATGACAAAATCACAGTTATGATCACGGTGATCCACCACACAACAATCCCTGCATACCAAACGATCACATGTCTCACAAAACAGCCTCAGCTCCTCTGCAGGATGAGCAGAGCACATAATGGACTTACTGACTCTCTCATTTCCACCTTGTAGGTCTGTTAGTGCCACTGTATTGTGAGAAGCAGTCATCTTCTGTCTCCTGCAGGGGGTGAAGAGATTTGTTTTAGAGCTTTAACAATATTAGATTAGATTACTTACAGTGTGGAAACAGGCTCTTCAGCCCAACAAGTCCACACCGACCCGCCGAAGCGCAACCCACCCATACCCCTACATTTACCCCTTACCTAACACTACGGGCAATTTAGCATGGCCAATTCACCTGACCCGCACACCTTTGGACTGTGGGAGGAAACCGGAGCACCCGGAGGAAACCTACGCAGACACGGGGAGAACGTGCAAACTCCACACAATCAGTCGCCTGAGTCGGGAATTGAACCCGGGTCTCAGGCGCTGTGAGGCAGCAGTGCTAACCACTGTGCCACCGTGCCGCCCACTAATATGATGACCAGAATGTTTTTATATTTTTAATTACATACATTTATTTCTAAAATGATCATGACTCACATCATAATGCTCAACAAAGATATATTTTGCTGAGAAAGAAAGACTCAGCCAGAAGAATAAACCATAGTGGCTGACTAAGGAAGTTATGGATGGCATTAAATGGAAAACAAGTGTAAAATACTGTGGAAATTAAACATGATTTGGAGATGCCGGTGTTGTATACAAAGTTAAAAATCACACAACACCAAGTTATAGTCCAACAGGTTTAATTGGAAGCACTAGCTTTCGGAGCGCTGCTCCTTCATCAGGTGGTTGTGGAGTATAAGATTGTAAGACACAGAATTTATAGCAAAGGTTTACAGTGTGATGTAACTGAAATTATACATTGAAAAAAGCCCTGGATTGTTTGTTAAAGGTTCTCATTTGTTAGAATGACCATGTTAATTTCAGAAATTAGAGGTTGGCAAGAAGTTAGGAACAGTTTTGAAACAAACCAAGGGAGATTGTAAAAAAAAAATTGAAAAATAGATAAGGAAACTAAATGCAAAATACATCAATACAAAAGGCAGTGAGCTTCCATAAGTATATAAAACAAACTGTCTTAAGTAAATATTAATATATTATACTATTAGCAATGGAAAACTAGTAAATGGATGAGACTTGGGACGAAAATGTTAATTCTACCTTAGAGTCATAGAGTCGTACAGCATAGAAACAGACCCTTCGGTCCAACTCGTGCATGCCGATATCCCAACCCAATCTAGTCTCACCTGCCAGCATCCAGTCCATTGTCTATCAAAGCTGGCTAACAGGTGAATGACTCATTTTCACTCATTAATTTACGGCTTTTCTACCACATTAACATTCATTCTGTTTGCAAAGTAGGGGAAGCTGCTGGTGAAATTCAATTAAACATATTATCAAAACAAAATTACACACGTTCAAGCAGTATAACTCACAGAAACATTAAAAACAGTGAATCACGTATTGTCCTTTTTGAATCTTTATGTTTTGACTGTCTCTTGCAGGTGGACACTGTCGTATCAGACTATGCTTCAATGTTCTTACATCAACAGCAAGGGAATCAGACTTCAGTACAGGTATAGTATAGGATAATAGTGTTACATTGCAAAACTTCATATTCTTCAATTATAGGTGTGTGATATAATTTTTATAAATTTGAGCAGTTTGAAAACCCAGAGAGAAATGCAGACAAGATTAGATTTCAATTACATTTTCTGCCATCACCACTCTTACCTTTCCACCCACAGAATGAAAATGGAACACAAGGCTCACTTTTCCAGCCCCCTTCAGTTCTACTGAAGAGTAGAATGGGATTTAAAAGGTTGTCTCTGTATCTCCCTCCACAGACACTGCCAGACCTGGTGAGTTTCTCCAGCAGTTTTTTTTTGTAAAATCTCAAATTCTTGTGAGAAAATAATTATAACCATCTCTATAGTAGAAGAAAACCAGGAGGCAAAAAGGTGGGAGGATTTCAGACAATCACTTGAGAAACAGTAATAGACAAACTCGTGAGTCTAACAGCTGACAGACAAAGTTCCTGCAGAGATAAGAGATGTATAGATTGTAATCTTCCAAAATTCCCTAAATTCTGAAAAGTTCCCAGGTGATTGGAAAATGACAAATGTAAAACTCCTATCCAGAAGAGAAGGGAACAGAAAGCTGGAAAACATAGGCTAGTTAGTTAAGTGGGATAAATTTAGCAAAAGCATTTTGTGGGAGAAATCAAAAATTATTCACGCTGGTAGGAAGAAGAGCAGCATAATATTTTAAAGTGGAAAGCTGGAAGAATGTTGCAGTACAGAGAGATCTGGGTGTCACCATATGTTACAGCAAGTAATTAGAATAGGAAATGGAACAATGACTATTATTGCAAATGGGCTGTAATATGTAAGTAGGTACGTATCGCTCCAACACATTAGGGCACTGATGAGACCACCCTAGGGTACTGTGTACAGTTTTGAACTTCTCATTAAAGAGATATAGATTTCATTGGAGGCAGTTCACAGAAGGCTCACTGGGTTGATTCCTGGGACAAAGACCTTTTAATTATTCACTCATGGGATGTGGACATCACTATTCAAATCAATGTCAGAGAACTACTTGCAGTGGCTTATCTTCCCAGTCCCACACTACCACCTCTGGTGCTTCTGAACACTTCAGACCTCGCCCCTTCCTATTCTTTTATACAGGCTGTCAGTGAGGTACATCATCCAAACAACGAGACTCAGCTTTATCAACCACAACTTCTCGTGACCTCTCCAGCGTTAGACTGTCTGTTCTCCTTCTGAATATTATAAAGACCAAAACCATTGCATTCATTCCCTGTCAATAACTCTACCACCCAGCACCATCCAAACGTATAATAGTAAACCAGATGTACATAACCTCTTGTCACAGTAAAAAGTGAGGTCTGCTTGTCACACCTGATGCCAAGATCAGCTCCAATCCATGCATTCACAGCATCATTCAGACTGTAACATCATCTGACCCTCACCACTGTTTCAGCTCAAATTATGCAAAGACTTCATCTATCTGCTTTGTTACCCTGAGATCAGCCCTAACAAACCTCCCCTTCATGTCCAATCTGGTGATTTTTGGACTATATTGGGTTGGGGTTAAATAACACCTCTATTTTGAAATACATATTCTCACTTTCAAATCACTCTATGGTCTCATCTCCTTATCTCCCCCAGCCACCGAACCCTCAGATATTTATTCTCACATATAGCCTCACCCCGCCTATCCCTGCAAGCTCTTCCAGTCCCACCTTCCTGCTGTCCTCTAGTTCTAGTTTCTTGCTTTCAGCATTTCCAGTCCTAACTGTTCCATCATGGTGACTGTGCCTTCAGCTACCTGGGACCGAAACTCTAGATTTCAATCTCTACCTTGATATCATAAGTTAAAAGACTCTTCAAAATCTACTTTGATGCACTTTGCATCATTTGCCTTATTATTTGCTTGTCTGGCTAAGTATTAAACTTAAAAATGTATTGCTGGAAAAGCGCAGCAGGTCAGGCAGCATCAAAGGAGCAGGAGAATCAACGTTTCGGGCAGAAGACCTTCTTCAGCCCTGCTCCCCACACAGACCCATGCCTCATAGCCTGTCGCCATAATCCTGCACTTCCCATGGCTAACCCACCTAGCCTGCACATCCCTGGACATCATGGGTAATCAACCATGACCAATTCGCCTAGCCTGCACATCCCTGGACATCATGGGTAATTAACCATGACCAATCCACCTAGCCTGCACATCCCTGGACATCATGGGTAATTAACCATGACCAATCCAACTAGCCTGCACATCTTTGGCCTGAGGGAGGAAACCAGAGTACCTGGAGAAAATCCATGTGGATACAGGAAAATGTGTAAACTCCACAAAAACAGTTGCCCAGGGATGGATTCGAACCTGAGTCCCTAGTGCTCTGAGGCAACAGTGCAAACAACTGTGCCACCCTAATTGTAATTCCACCACTTCCTCTGGCCGCTCATTTCATACACGCACAAACCTCTGATTGAAAAAAGTTACGCCTCAGGTCCTTTTTAAAGCTTTCCCCTCTCACCTTAAGCTGACACCCTCCATTTTTGAACTCCTCCACCCTTTCTACACCCCACCCCTCATGATTTTATAAACATCTAGAAGGTCACCCCACAGCCTCCCACACTCCAGGGATTAAAACACTCTAGCTACTTCGCCTCTCCCAATAACAAATAGTTAGTTCATCAGAATCATTGTTTGACAGACATGATAAACAAAACTTTAACAGAAACCGGTAACATCCCCAAAGAGCTGGGTTTTACCTGTGTGCTTTAGAGCAGAAGTCACAGAGATTTGTTGAGCAGATGTGACACCTTGTTTCAGCATTCCCATCGTTACAAAGATCACAGACCAGCCGGTAGTCAGGTCTCCTCAGACCTTCCAGGAAAACTTCATTCTGAATGAGATGGTTGCTGGTCAGTTCTCGCAGACCAGCAGCAGGTACATTCACTTCACAGTCACAGACTGGACACAGGATACAGGTCCCAGGCTCGGCGCAGTTGAGTGACCAAGACTCATCCTCCCTCTGAGTCCTGGCAATGGAGAACTGCTCTAAGCCACTCACACAATCCAGGCAGAATGTATGAAGACAAGGCAAGACCCTTGGGTCAGTGTACATGTTTTTACAAATCGAACACTTTGTCCTGCAGCTCCTTGAACTTGGTCCAAAGGTATTTTCCTGACTCTCTGACATTTTTGGATAATATGCACACAACTAAATCTAATTCAAATTCCTAAATGCTATGTATATTCAACATCTCAAAAACCAAAACACAAACTTAAGTATTCTAGTTGGTTAAGTAAGATCTGAAATGTTAATTATTTCTGCTTTTTACTTAAGCTGCCCATTGATGAATATTGTAGGCTCGCAAACATGTATTAAATATTCCCAAAAAAATCCTAGTCCATTCACAGGAAGGTGGCTAAAAATTCAAGACATGTTTCCAGCCGCAGAATGGTATTTTTAACTTGAATATAGCGTTAGGCTTTGTTGTCAAATGTTTAAAATCGATATATTTCGAAAGACTTTGCCATCATTCATTAAATTGCGACAGTGATTGACATTATAGTGCGGACCACCATCTAACATGAAACAGCCGATTTCCCGTCAGCTAAATATAAATTAACCTGGTCTCGACTCGTAACGCAATCCCTGCTATTCACTCAACCACAACCACCGACTCCACCAACTTTCCATAACTTTGTTTCTTTCGGTTTTCTCCATTGTTTAAAATCCGAACAAAGAACACCGCTGGTCCAGAGTAAAGTTTCCAACAGAAACTTCCAAACTATTCACTCTAACTCCTCACCGCCCTAACTTCCTTTGTGATTGACAGCTGAGCCAAGCCAACCAGCAGTTCCCACAC
Organism: Hemiscyllium ocellatum; assembly: GCF_020745735.1. Lineage (NCBI taxonomy): Eukaryota > Metazoa > Chordata > Chondrichthyes > Orectolobiformes > Hemiscylliidae > Hemiscyllium > Hemiscyllium ocellatum. The sequence continues at coordinate 59,404,363 of NC_083412.1, read as the reverse complement.
TCAGGTCGATCCCAGAAAGCGCTTGGTCGATGCTCAATGCTCAAGAGTTTTCCAAGAGGCATTTCAGGCAGAAGTGTCTGCAAGGTGCTGCCAGTGCAGGATCGGAGGGCAAGTGACAAGAAGTCTACCCTTTTTATGTCATCTCCATGCGCGTTCACGAGTCTGCCAAACTTGCACAAAATGTTGCAATTATTTAGGAATATCTGTACAGCGAACAGAAAAATCAACATATCAGTAAGCAGCAGCCTTGTCTCAGCTGGTAGGGCCCACATCGCTGAGGTAGAAGGTTGTGAATTCAAATCGAAGTCGAGGAGATCATCTCACGTTGTCACTTCAGCGAGGGAGTTTGAGCTATCCATCTTTCAGATGAGATGGTAAACCAGGGCCCTATCTACTCTCTTGGGGATGTAAACAATTCCAAATCGCATTCTTGTGACAGTATTGGAAACACTTGCATTTATGTAGCACTTCATTACAAAACACTTCACAGTGTTTTGTAATGAAGTTTTTAGATTGTAATCGTGATTTTAATGTAAGAAATTCCAGCAAGAACCCACAAAACACAATTTGATATTGCTCTAACTGACCAGCCTCTATCTCAGGACTCCTCTCTTAATCTGACTAGAGACAAAAAAAAACTGCAGATGCTGGAACCCAAGGTAGACAAGCAGGGGGCTGGGAGAACACAACAAGCCAGGCAGCTCAGGAGGTGGAGAAGTCCACATTTCAGTTGTAACCCTCCTTCAGGACTGGGGTGGGAGTGGGGAGGAGCTGAAGATAAAAGAGGGAGGTGGGGTTAGGGTGGTCAAGGGGGGTAGGTGAAGACAGGCAGAAGGTACGACCTGGTTGGTCAATGGGAGGAGTGAATCTGGTTGGTGGCAGGGAGCAGTGGGGGGTGGGGGAGGAGCTGGTAGGGGAGTCAGAGGATAGAAAGGGAGGTTAATTGAAATTAGAGAACTCAGTGTTGAGTCCTCTGGGCTGTAGGGTGCCTAGGCGGAAGATAAGGTGTTGTTCCTCCAACAGGTGCCTTGATTTTGGCAATGGAGTAGGCCAAGGATGGACATGTTGGAAAGGATGTGGGAAGGGGAATTAAAATGGGTGGTCACTGGGATGTCCAGTAGGCCCCTGTGGACCAGGCTATGATGCTCGGTGAGCTTTCCCTAAGCTTACTTTTGGTCTCCCCAGTGTAGAGAAGGCCACATCGGGAGCACCTGATGTGTACTGGCAAGTTTTGCATTTTTTTCTGGTTGCAGGAGAAGGTACCTGGATGTTCGGTGGCGGGGGTGGCATGAGCCAAGGAGTGTCAGAGGGAACGGTCCTTGTGGAATGCAGAGAGGGATGGGGAGGGGAAGATGTTCTTAGTGTTGGGGTCTAGTGGAAGTGTTTGAGGATGACGTGTTGGATGCGTTGGACCCCAATAGTCTCCGCATTCAACGCATCTTCCTCAAACATTTCTGCTAACTCCGACTAGAGCCCATCACTAAGAACATCTTCCTCTCTCCATCCCTCTCTGCATTCCATAAGGACTGTTCCCTCCGACACTCGTTGGTTCACGCCACCCCTGCCACCGAACATACAGGTACCTTCCCTGCGACTAGGAAAGGTGCAAGACGTGCCAGTAGAGCACCCCCTCACTTCCATCCAGGGGTCCAAATAGTCCTTCCAAGTGAGACAGGGGTTCACCTGCCTCTCTTCCACCCTAGTTTACTGCATCGGGTGCTCCCAGTGTGATCTTCTCAACATCGGGGAGACTGAACATAAACTCAGCATCGCAGCCGGGTCCACAGGGGCCGATTGGACCTCCCAGTCTCCGCCCATTTCAGTTCCCCCACCCATTCCCTTTCCGACATGATCATCCTTGGCCTCCTCCATTGCCAAAACAAATACAGCGCCTATTGGATGAACAACACTTATCTTCCGCCTGGGCACCCAACAGCCCAGAGGACTCAACATTGAGTTCTCCAATTTGAAATACCTCCCTCTCCATCCCAGACACTCTTCCCAGCCCCTCTCTGTCCCTTCCACTCCTCCCAGCCACCAACTGGATCTATTCCCCCATTGACCAACCAGGTCATACTTTCTGCCTGTCTTCACCTATCCCCACTTCGGCACCCTGCCTGCACTACTCCCTTTATCTGCAGATGCCCCTACAGCCACCCCCAGTCCTGAAGAAGGGTTACACCCGAAATGTCAATTTCTACACCTCTGATGCTGCCCGGCTTGCTGTGTTTTTCCAGCCTCCGATCTGTCTACCCTTCACTTAATCTGACTCACTTTGTGCCCAATTCCATGTGCACAGCATCTCTGTAATGCCTTTTCATAGGTTTCCCCTTCAGCCAGAGCTAAAAGGGTCACAGTACTTCTTGTTGTGATAGTTGTTGTGGGGTAATTATTGGCTTGGCCAGTAGGGATTACTCCCTCACTGTTCTTCGAGATAGCACCATTGGTAGAATCCTCCCAGCCCTGAACAACATGAGCATTGATGAGTCATTTGGGGAAATGGCAGAAATTAGATTCTTGGCATCAACAAAAGAGATTCATCAGTTTTTAATGGCAAGACAAGAATCTTGGTATTAAGCAACTAGAGGGGTATTTACACCCATTTGCATGTAATAGCATGCCATTACTATCTAATTCCACCTCATTGATGTGTAGTTTCCTTTAGCCCCAATGAATGGAAGGAAACTAGATAGGGTCAAGTCCTGACATGAAAGTCAGAGCAGTAATCTGGTGATTCCATCTTGCTGTTTATTCCTCTGTGCCTCCATCTTGGACAGCAATCTCCAACATCTCAGAGCATGGTCAACAGCACTCAAGAAGCTTGACACCATCCAGGTCAAAGCAACCTGTTTGATTGGCACCCCATCTCACGGCTGCAATATTCACTCCCTATACATGAACACACGGTGTCAGCAGTGTGTACTGCAAAAGACACAGCAACAACTTGCCACAGCTCCTTAGACACCACAAAATAAAAAAAATGCAAGTAGTGGAAATCTGAAACAAAAACATAAATTTCAGGAGAAACTGTTCTTCAAAACTGTTCTGAAGAATCATCACTGGATCAAAATGTTTAATCTGTTTTCTCTCCACAGCTACTGCTAGATCTGCAGAGCTTCTCCAGCGATTTCTGTTTTTGTCTTTGGACATCACCTTCCAAACCAGTGATTTCTACAACCTAGAAGTACAGGGTCAGCAGATACATGGGAACTCCACTGTTAGTAATTCTCCTCTAAAGCCATTCTCTAACCTGACTTTGAACTATGTTGGTATTTCTTCATTATTGGCTAAAGTAAGGACTGCAGATGCTGGAGATTTGTTGTGAGTGTGATACTGGAAAAGCACAACAGGTCAGGCAGCATCTGAGGTGCAGGAGACCTGATGAAGGGCTTTTGCCCGAAACGTTGATTCTCCTGCTCCTCCGATGCTGCCTGACCTGCTGTGCTTTTCCAGTGCCACACTCTCGATTTCTTCATTATTGCTGATACAAAATCTATGTCTCTGACAACATTATGGGCATATCAGCAACAAATGGACTACAGTCATTCAAGAATTCAACCCAGCACTACCTTCTCAATGGCAATTGGGGAAGCACAGTAAGGGCTGATCTAGCCAGCTTTGCCCATAGAAACATGAAAATAAGGGCAGGAGTTGAAAATTTGACCATTTAGATCTGCTCTGCCATTTCAATATGACCATGGTTAACCATCCAACTCAATATTCTATTCCTATTTTCTCCTCGTGCTCTATGATCAAATTAGCCCTAAGAACTATACCTAATGTCTTCTTGAAAACATTCAATATTTGGGCCTCAACTGCTTTCTGTGGCAGCGAATTCCACAGGTGCACCACACTCTGCTTGAAGAAATATTTCCTCATCTCTGCCCTAAGTGGCCTATCCTATATCCTTAAAATGTGACCCCTGAACCTGGACTCCCCAGTCACCAGGAACATCCTTCCTATGCTAACTTGCCTTGGCCTGTTCATAATTTATAGGTTTCTTCTAAACACCAGTGAGTATAGTCCTTAACCAATCCTGTCTTGCTTCAGCCCTGCCATCATAGAAATCAATCTGGTACAGTTTTATTTCACTTTGTCCTTAGTTAGAACATCCTTCCTCAGATAAGGAGACCAAAACTCTAGGTACGGTCTCACCAAGCCTCTGTGCAATTGCAGCAAACATCGCTGCTCCTATACTTGAATCCTCTCACTATGAAGGCCAACATACCCATTGCCCTCTTTAGAACCTGCATGCCTACTTTCAATGGCTCATGTACAAGAACACCCTGGTCTTGTTGCATCCCCTTTCCCAATTTATTGCATTTAGATAAAATTAGTTACTTAAATTAAAGAGAAGTAAAATTGGACAGTACATTCCATTCTGGTCCTCCCTGCACATGTTCAGTTACAGGTGAAAATCCATTCACTGCTGACAAGGTTTCTATCCTCCGCATGTAAATTTTACTGAATTGATACAAATTCAGTTGGGGACAGTTATTTTAAAAACCAAAAACTTGTTAAGACACTAAATGCATACGGTTTATGTGAACCAATATTTTCTAGATGTCATGTTGTCTCTTTGATTATTTGTTATATGTTTCACCTTGACGGCAGCTTGAAAACCATAGCATGGATCTTGTTTGCCTGCAAACTCTTCACTTTGTTACATACCACAATCACCAGAGTTGACTCAGAAAGTTCACAAGTTTCAAATGCTAAGGCTATTTACCAGATAGTTTCTTACTCCTGCTAAGTACATGCAACGCCTGCACACTTTTAAGTGGTTAGGTCTACATCAACCACATAGCTAATCGGAATGTTTTTTGACTGTGCTTTTCAGTGCTGTATCAGAAAAATATACAACTGCAGTCCACAGACCAAGCACTTCTATATGTGTTAAACTTTCTGTTCTTTGAACTTTTTTCAGTGTGGACTTTGCATGCTTGTGGTGGAGGCACATTTTTAACCAAAGTGCACCTTTTAGGCATACAAGGGATTTACACATAAACAGAATAGATACAGATACTAAATACACGCAATATGATGTCCTTATTAACAATAAAGTGCCCCTTCCTTCCAATCCACAACCATGCCCCCACCCTACCCAATTTCCAAATGGCAGATAACATTGCTATACACTTACTGACAAAATTACCATGGTTAAACTGCGCAGCAAGACTTCCTCTTCACAACAGTGAATATTAGGAATAAAAAGTGTAAGTAATTGATTTTCAGTATTTTATTGGAAAAGGTAACTGGATAATAATCCAATAAAGACAAGAATATTATGTTATTGTTATATATAGAAAGACCTTTACCATTGGAACAGGGGGCATGTTTCAGCCTTGTAAATGCTGAAAACTGACATTGATGTAAATGTCTGATAAGCTAAATGGAATAAAGGCTTTAAAATATTCTTAAAATTCCCTGTTTAGTTTTCTGATAATTCATTGCATCTTCTAAAGATTACTTAATTTCAAGATGATGAGAAATTAAAACAGGAACCTTCATCCAAGTTGCATCGATGCCTTTGAATTTCAGATACAAGTATTTGGGCATTAACATGGAAATGGTGTGCAATAAAATTTATAACCAAACCTTACACAGTTTGTTAAATTACTAGTGTGCCCTTTCAGGATTTATTAATCAAACGAACTTGCATATATCAGAGATAATAAAGTAAACGTACTTGTGTTAATGTTAACCAACCTACCGATAAATCAATATTAGGGATTTTTTTGCTATGAAATTAATGATCATAGTACCAACACCAATACTTTTTGCAAAGTTCAGAAATCAACCTCTCCACATAATTAAACTTAACAGTTTGGATGTTGCTGTCTATGAGAATCTGTATCCCTGTAAAGTTTGCAAAAACAATTTCTAACTGACTGGATTTGGAGGTGCCAGTGTTGGACTGGGGTGGACAAAGTTAAAAATCAGGTGATTGTCCTGATGAAGAGGCAGTGCCCCAAAAGCTAGTGCTTCTAAATAAACCTATTGGACTATAACCTGGTGTTGTGCGATTTTTAACTAACTGGACTCATAATTAAATGTATTGAGTAAGGTGATGATGTGGAGGTGCTGGTGTTGGACTGGTTTGGACAAGGTTAAAAATCTCAATATACCAGGTTGTAGTTCAACAGGTTTATATGAAAACACAAGTTTTCAGAGCCCCACTCCTTTTTCACGTGTTAGTGAGAGAAGAGGACCTTTGATGCAGATTTTATAAGTAAAAGATCAAAGATAAGTAAAAGATCATCATACAACTGATGCTAACAAGTCGAGCACACTTAAGATGACTGTTAAACAGTCTGACTTCAGGTTAAGACCCAGACAGACTCTAAACCAGACCTCACGCCTAAATGCATTGCCTGACCTGAGATGTCACCTCTTTTATGCTGATGAAACCTTAAGTTATCTCAGGACAGTGACTTTAAAGAAATTTTGGGATTTGCATGTTAATCAATCAAAACCTGCATCCTCATTGTAACTGATTAAAGATTTAACAGCCATGTTTAGTGTGCTCAACATTAAAATAGAGCTCATCCATTCCAATCCAAGTATCCTTTTAATGACATAGTAAGTTTTAATTACTTCCAAACAAAATTCCTCACCCTGAAAATTCAACCTTCCAAGGATGTAGTGCTGTTCCTTTAGCTTAAAGTTTTTATTTGAGATTTAAATATTTTGCTGAATATTGCATTTTATCTCTAAATCTAATTTTATTGTAACCATCTGATATTATTTCTGTATGTAATTTTAAAAGTAAGTTAAGCATCCTAATTGATATTTCCTTGTTTAGATTCTTAACTTCAGTAAGTTTCTTCAGTTGTGGTTGTTCCTTTTTGACAAGACTCTTGCCATCTATTAGTTTATTGCAGAAGGTTGTACAAGAGAAATAAATAAGTCAGTAATAAGAATGCACTCCAGCCCTTCCCTCCAGCAGCACATCACCCACCACACATGAACCAAATGTTTGTTGAAGGGTTTCAAACCTAAATGTTACTTTGTTTACCTAACAGCCACAGACAGACATGTCACACATCACATATGTGCCCTTCTGTGAGTAAACATAGGTTATCTTCAAGATGTTAATTTAGCAATGTCAGCTGGCACACTAAAAGTGTACAGGTGAAAAATAAGATGTTGTTTCATTGAGGTCCGCTGTCCAATGTTACGGTCAAACACAATGTCTTAAGCATGTGATTATATCTGCAACTAAAACAAGAGCCCACCTGTCCTGTGTTAGACTCCCCAGTACAAAGAAGAATTCTCAACATAAACTAATCTAGGCAGGAAAATTGCGATTGACGGTTAATAACATGTGCAGGTTTTAATTGTCTCTTTCCCACCATGTTCAAGAAAGTCCAGCAAGATTTACTTATTATGGCATTAGGTTCTTTACAAATAGAATTAATATCATCTCACCTACTGTTGCAGGGCTTTGTAAAAAGTCTAGAGAATGTGGTCAGGGTGTGTTGCTATTGCAGAGAGTCAGCTTAAACAGCTTGGGCTGAACAGCCTCCTTATGTGTTGTAACTATTCTGTGATATAGATGCAATAATAGTAGAATTGGGTGAGTATTTGAGGGAGAAACACATTCAGGGAAAGTGGCAAATAGTTGGCTTGCTCTTTGTAAGATTTGGCATGCACTCAATGGGCTGAATAATTTACTTTTTGGTTGTTCCAATCTATGAAAAAGAGAAATGGAAATAGGCTTGCACAAATGTATTTTGATATTGAGTTGCTCCGTGTACTAGCTGCTAGACTTAATATTTCATTCCATATTTAATGCAAGATGTTTAGTAGTGCTGTTCAGATGATCTCAAAACTGGACTATCCAAAACTAAAACAGGTCAATGCTTCAAGCAAAAGAATCAAGAATAGTTATGTATTTAATCTGATGTGCACTGGCCACTGGCAGCTGTACGGAACAGATTAGTAACTACCTTTAATATCTCCATGACAATTAAGCAGCAATGATGGTTCTGCAGTTTTTTTCAAAATGTAATTTGGACAAAAATAGCTAAAAGAAAATGATATGGAATGGAATTAGCAAAAGTTGATACTGGATAATATTTGAAATGAAAATTATTGCAATACTAGTCATTACTGTAAATCAAGAGCACAACAATCCTACTGTTGAACCTTAAGAAACTGCATATCTCCGTCCAGTATGTTTAAAAAAAACAGTTTATCACATTCTGTTCCATATCCTGTGCTTTTATCTTACATGTTTCAATTTTGCTAATATGTCAAGTATTATACTTTTGGATGTAGGTTTGCTCGCTGAGCTGAAAGGTTCATTTCCAGGCATTTCGTTACCTTACTAGATAACATCTTCAGTGGACCTCATGTGAAGCAATGCTGAAAAATCCTGCTTTCTATTTATATGTTTGGGTTTGTTTGGGTTGGTGATGTCATTTCCTGTGATTATGTCATTTCCTGTGGTGAAGTCACTTCCTGTTCCTTTTCTCATGGGGTGGTAGATGGGGTCTAACTCGATGTGTTTGTTGATAGAGTTCCGTTGGAATGCCATGCTTCTAGGAATTCTCATGCTTTATACTTTATCAAAAACCTTCTGGAAGTCCGTATACACAACATCCATTGCAATGCCGTCATCAGTTTTCTTTATTGCCTCATCAGATGAAACTCCATCAAAGTAATCATACACAATTTGTCCTTAACAAATCAAGGCTGACTCAACTTTATTAGTCCAAGTAACTGTTAATTTTCTTGCAGACTATTATTTATCAAAAGATTCCCCTCACTTATACTAAACTGACTTGGTCATGATCGCGAAGGTTATTTTTTCACAATTCTTGAACAAAAGTGTACCATTTGTAATTTTCTAATCCTTTGGCACCAGTTTTGTAGATACGTGGGTGAGAAGACTGTGCCCAAAAGCTTCATAATTTCTACCCTTCTATCGCCAGTATTATAAATTACTTCAGTTTGGAATCGGATAAGTTACCCAGATTAAGCACAGCAAATCTTTCTAGTACTTCTGCTTTTTTAATCTTAACATTATCCTAACATTTCATTCACCTTCTTTCGCAAAGTCATCTTGTATGACCAATAAGCATTTGTTTGGCCTGCACCAATTGTTTCCATTTTAGGCATGCAACGTAGATTGTAAAGATCATATCATTTTTATGTTTCTGTATTTTTGACGTTGGACTGGAAGGTTCAAAAGCTAAGGATTTTCAAAGGATTGCTGCACATTTTAAAAGCAAGTAATCTGACACTCATTGTCAATGCTGTTTAAAGAGCTGTTGGTTCAAACTGTGGGGGCTGGATAAGTTGCAGAAAAGCTAGAGAGCCAGTGTGTGACAAATGGAGATTTGGCCAGAGGCATGTAGCAGATTAGCCAGTTATTGAGGACAAACACTTTCTGCTTGCCAAGACAATGCCATTGGCTCTCCGGTAGTTAAACAGGTTGAAGATGTGACTGTTTGGATCAGAAACCATAAAACATCTGGAAGTGAAGGAGTTATTTTTACTCAGCAGGAAAAAGCATCTCAAGCCTAAAAATAGGTGGCTTGTTCTGCCTCATCAGTGCCTTAACTATGAATTTTAAATAATAGGTTACAGATCTTTATCATTGTCACCCAGTTACCCAGTGTCTCTTGCAAACAATGAAAGAACCAGGAGAAGGAAGATCAAGAAGCAGTTTCTAATCATAAGGATCATCTCAGAAAGCCCTGCAAACAGGACCCACTGTGCTGCCTTCCAGTCCTCCTCTTTGCCCATAATGCCAATATATTTTGTGTCTGACTGTATGTATGTGCTGATGGGGAGTTTATTATTGGGCTAGAGTTTTAACATTCCTGATGATGGGCTTATGCCTGAAACGTCAACTGTCCTGCTCCTCGGATACTGCCTGACCTGCTGTGCTTTTCCAGTGCTAAATCTTTTGACTCTAAAGTTTTAACATGTAGAGTTATAGATCAATGGTTCATAACTGTACTTCTTTAGATAGAATCTATTTATTTGTAACAAAATGTAATTGTTGTGAAGTGCAGAAACCTGGGTCATGCTTTCTGTCAACCCCCGTTAAAAAGAGAGATAAATTAGGGAATTCTTTTAAATGTTTAACATTTGTGTCAACTCCAGGAATAATGGGGCTTGATTTCTACTGTGCTACTACATTGAGGCGTAACAGGATTTTGATATGTTGTTTAGATTTGCAGGATAAATATAACCATAAATATAAGATTGCCACTGATAAATTCAATTAAGAATTCCCAGCAGAAATCTCTAAAGAGAAGTCCGACTCTGGAACTTGTAACCACACGGACTAGTTGAGGCAAGTATCAGAGAAGCCAATTCTAAATAGAAGCATTAAATTACAAACATAATAATAAATTCAGTGAATGGCGAAAACTATAGCAAATGGTTTTTTAACATAGAAATGTTGAAGTTATGCATTTGGGTCAATACTGAATAGAACAGGATACTTTCTAAATCCTGAAAAATATCGGAGGTCCAAAGATATTTAGGGTCCACATACATAGAACATGACTGTGTCATGGTCTTCTACAGAACAGATCTCAAAGCAAGGCTGGCCTTTACATTTACAGGAACAGTAGACAGTTGAGTAGAAGCCATGCTGCAGCTATGCAAAGCATTAACTTGATCGGAAGCGCGCTTTTCCAGCTACACATTTTTAAGCTCTGATCCCCAGCATTTGCAGTCCTCACTTTCTCCTAATTAACTTGATCGACCCAACATCGAGGGCTGAAGGGCCTGTTCTGTGCTGTATTGTTCGATGTTCTAACTGTCTGAACAATGGACGGCCGCCTTCAAGTATAACTAAAGTTCTACCATAAATCCATCTGCTGTCGGGGATCAACATATTCTAAAACTAATGTGAATGTTAATATCATTGTTTTTCACATAAATATTACGCAATTAATTAGACAGACGCATGTTATACTCAAAAATGGATAATTTCTTAAAAATAGTAGTAAGTTTATTTTTCTTTTGTTGATGACAAATGGTTGTTTTTCATAAATATACATAAGATCATTATTGACAGTAATTCTAATACTGCATGTTTATCGCTAGTATGATCACAAGTGTAATGAACGCAGTTTCCCGCTCTACAGATGCGGCCAGACAAGTTGAGTTTCTTCAGCACTCATGTGGGAGACCAGGCCGAAATGGCCAGCCTGACCTGCCGTTAACCGCCCATCCGCCCATCTCAATTCCTCCTCCCACTCCCTCACAGACATGACCATCCTTGGTCTCCTCCATTGCCACAGCCAATCAGACTGCAAATTAGAGGAGCAATAACTCATCTTCCGCCTGGGCAGCATACAGCCAGGAGGGACTTAACCTTGAGTTCTTGAATTTTAAATCACCTTCCCCCCGCTTCCGGATTCCCTTCCCAGCGCCACCTTCTTCCCACCAGTCCACGACGAACCCTTCCAGCTTCTAAATGGATCTACCCTTCCCATTCACCAAGCAGGTCTTACCCACTACCTGTGTTAACACTACCTCACCATTCCACTAGTCTCCCCACCCCAACCACTCAATCTTTATCCGTAACTCCCCCTACCCCTACATCTAGTCCTGAAGAAAGGGTAAGACCCGAAAGATTGACCTCTCCACCTCCTGAAGCTGCCTGGTTTCCCAGCCTCCTGCTTACCTGCCTTGGATTCCAGCATCCTGCTGTTTTCTGTCTCTATTTCATCCCGATCTCGTTACACCACTGTTAGCGAGCTCCATTTCTCGAAGGTCAAAACAACATGCACAAACTAAACATCAGTTGTCAAGTTTAGACCACAAGTCGGTAATTCTGTTATACCGTCAGATACGCTAGTGTACAAGATGAAGGAACGTGCTGTTAAGTCCGTTCATTAAGTGGCACTCGGATCACTTTAGAAAGAGTTTAAAGCTATTGACACGCGGGAAGAATCTATGACAGACCTGAATTAGTCATTTTGACAAACGAATTAATCAGTCTTAAGCCTCAGTTAAAAAAGTAAAGAGGCAGAAGAATGGTTTAACAGACTGTCAGTCCATGGTCACATCACTGGATCTCGCCCTGTGAACTTCATTTCCAGGTCACTGCTTCATCCCAGTAATTATACAACTACCACATTATTCTTGTGGCATGAGTGTTTCTGTCGCAATGATCTGTGTTCAGCTCCCCAAGTGAACAGTCGGTGATTAGACTATTTAACAGACTTTTTTTTTAACGAAAAACGTTTGCCTGACTGACTTCATTTCTCAAACGTTCTGCGAGCATTGTCAACTCATGGGGATTAAGGGAGGTGCGTAAATAATGACACAGAGAACCTTTTTGGTTATATTTACAGGTGTGGTAGAAATGATTTGTCATGACAATTTCTTCACTTAATAAAATATGTAAGTATTTGAGGTTTCAGTTTGAAACTTTGAAATAACGGAATGATTCCAAATAAGTTTATTTCGAATCTGAGATGATTGCAAACAGGCTGGTGAGATATTGTCTGCAAGCATTGGTAGCTGTCGGCTTTCAGAAAAGGCATGAATTATGGAATTAAACAAAGACCATCACGATAGCTTACTAATAGCATAGATTAACAGTGACAACGAGTCATTTAGGTAAACTCATTAGATGATGTTCAAACCATGTTTTTCAACCCAGATCGGAGAATATCGTCAACCTTTTTCATTTGTTAGCTTATGCTTATTTTGATGATTGCTAATATTTCTATTGGGACAACAGTGGCTTCCCTTTAGATAGCTCATAGAATGCTCTTCTGAGTCAAGATTGATGGTCGTGTGGAGTATTTTGCAGATCTTGAAGGGACCCTCCATACAGAACACTGAAAATCATACATTTAAGCATAAGCATAATTTTCAATTGTCGATCTCTCTGTGAATTGTATTTGTATAATCAATTTTAAGATTCTATTAAATGTCTGCTTTAGCCAAAGGCAATGAAACACAATGATGCATTTTATTTTTGAGTACAATATCGATCCAAGTCCATTTCCCAAATAGGAGTCCTCAAAATAGATATTGAATTAAATCAGAATTATTTTGATTTAAATTATATTAGACTCAGTGTTTGTGAAATGAGAAGTCATCTACAAATAAAAATATTGTTTCTCTGCAACTAACAGCATATTGTGTCTTTGGAAGTAGATCGTGGTATTGAATCGTTTCCGTTAATTTCAACCTCAAGTTATCTCTTATTGATCAGCAATTAGTTCGGCATGTTTACTTTTAGTGTCCTAGATTCTACAATTCTCCGAAATTAGTTTTTGTAAGTTTGTGCGTAACCTTCAGGGGGAAATGCCATTCTGTGCATTTCAGTTACCAATTTTATAATTGATTATGAAATCAATAAATTTGATTCCATTTCACCAGAATAAATAAGAAGCAAATCACAAGAGAATGTAAAAGGTGCTTTTCAAATGCGAGTTTTATTTTCTCTTTTTCCAGTTTTTCATCAACAGTAAACTTGGATAATTTTACTTCATATCCTCATCATGTTCTTGATATGGATAATAGCTGAGGTCCTTGACTTACTTACTGGATACAGTCTGTCAACCCAACAATGCCTGTCGATGTTACCATATTACTGGTTATCATATGAACCTGAATTTGTGGTACCTCGTGTGTAGCACTTTATTCGGTGGTTTCTGAAAATCCAAATGCGTCTTCGCCCCTTATCTGCCCTTTAGCTATATCCTCAAAAACTAAACATTTGTGAAACAGGTTACCTTATTATGAGGCGAAAGTGAGGTCGGATTGACTCTGTTTACTCCTGATTTTCCAAGTGCAATGAAATCATGTCCCTGTTGAAAGACATTTATATTTTCTATACCGTCTGTAAACCTCAAGGAATATCCTCCACCCCAAACCTCTCCCCTACCCCAAGCCCCTGCACCCCACCACCACCAACAATAGCCCTTCAAACACAAAAATATCACAAACTGCAGAAAGAAATAGGTGCAGAACATTTACGCACTACATTGATAATCATTTCACAACAAATCAAAATCAAAGAAACGAATCCGTACAAGAATGTGATTTTTCATACACCCTCACATTCAACTGCCACCCTCCTCCCCCCGAGTAGCGGAAGTTGATGGGTTTATGCATGTGAGAAGCAGTGAATATCCCGGCACTGACCGGTTGAGTGTTGCTATTCCTTTCTGTCTGTGAGCAGCAGTGAGTGTGATGTGAGTCAGTGAGCGGTCCACCCCCCGCACCAAGGTCGCTGTGACCGGCATTTCCTGCACAATGACCAACAGCTGCAAATGTGTTGCTGGTCAAAGCACAGCAGGCCAGGCAGCATCTCAGGAATAGAGAATTCGACGTTTCGACCTACGCCCTCGGATTAATGAGTTCAACACGCGCCGAGATATTGAACAATTCTTCCGCCGCCTTCGCCTCCGTGCCTACTTTCACAACCAAGACTCGCGCCCACCCTCTGACGACCCCTTCTCCCGCCTCCAACACACCCCATCCACCTGGACACCCCGTGCTGGCCTCCTACCCGCCCTCGACCTCTTTATAGCCAACTGCCGCCGTGACATTAACTGACTCAACCTGTCCACCCCTCTCACCCACTCCAACCTCTCACCCTCAGAACGTGCAGCCCTCCACTCCCTCCGCTCCAATCCCAACCTCACCATCAAACCCGCAGACAAGGGAGGCGCGGTGGTAGTTTGGCGCACTGACCTGTATACCGCTGAAGCCAAACGCCAGCTCGCGGACGCCTCCTCTTATCGCCCCCTTGACCACGACCCCACCTCCCACCACCAAACCATCATCTCCCAGACCATCCAGGACCTCATCACCTCAGGGGATCTCCCATCCACCGCCTCCAACCTCATAGTCCCACAACCCCGCACCGCCCGTTTCTACCTCCTGCCCAAAATCCACAAACCTGCCTGCCCCGGCCGACCCATTGTCTCAGCCTGCTCCTGCCCCACCGAACTCATCTCCCAATACCTCAACACGGTCCTGTCCCCTTTAGTCCAAGAACTCCCCACCTACGTTCGGGACACCACCCACGCCCTCCACCTCCTCCAGGATTTTCGCTTCCCCGGTCCCCAACGCCTTATTTTCACTATGGACATCCAGTCCCTGTACACCTCCATCCCCCATCACGAAGGACTCAAAGCCCTCCGCTTCTTCCTTTCCCGCCGCACCAACCAGTACCCTTCCACTGACACCCTCCTTCGACTGACTGAACTGGTCCTCACCCTGAATAACTTCTCTTTTCAATCCTCCCACTTCCTCCAAACTAAAGGAGTTGCCATGGGCACCCGCATGGGCCCCAGCTATGCCTGCCTCTTCGTAGGATATGTGGAACAGTCCATCTTCCGCAACTACACTGGCACCACCCCCCACCTTTTCCTCCGCTACATCGATGACTGTATCGGCGCTGCCTCGTGCTCCCACGAGGAGGTTGAACAGTTCATCAACTTTACTAACACCTTCCATCCCGACCTGAAATTCACCTGGACCATCTCAGACTCCTCCCTCCCCTTCCTAGACCTCTCCATTTCTATCTCGGGCGACCGACTCAACACAGACATCTATTATAAACCGACTGACTCCCACAGCTACCTGGACTACACCTCCTCCCACCCTGCCCCCTGTAAAAATGCCATCCCATATTCCCAATTCCTTCGTCTCCGCCGCATCTGCTCCCAGGAGGACCAATTCCAACACCACACAGCCCAGATGGCCTTCTTCTTCAAGGACCGCAGATTCCCCCCAGACGTGATCGACGATGCCCTCCACCGCATCTCCTCCACTTCCCGCTCCTCCGCCCTTGAGCCCCGCTCCTCCAACCGCCACCAAGACAGAACCCCACTGGTTCTCACCTACCACCCCACCAACCTCCGCATACAACGTATCATCCGCCGCCATTTCCGCCACCTCCAAACGGACCCCACCACCAAGGATATATTTCCCTCCCCTCCCCTATCAGCGTTCCGCAAGGACCACTCCCTTCGTGACTCCCTCGTCAGATCCACACCCCCCACCAACCCAACCTCCACCCCCGGCACCTTCCCCTGCAACCGCAGGAAATGTAAAACTTGCGCCCACACCTCCACACTCACTTCCCTCCAAGGCCCCAAGGGATCCTTCCATATCCGCCACAAGTTCACCTGTACCTCCACACACATCATCTATTGCATCCGCTGCACCCGATGTGGCCTCCTCTATATTGGTGAAACAGGCCGCTTACTTGCGGAACGCTTCAGAGAACACCTCCGGGCCGCCCGAACCAACCAACCCAATCACCCCGTGGCTCAACACTTTAACTCTCCCTCCCACTCCACCGAGGACATGCAGGTCCTTGGACTCCTCCACCGGCAGAACACAACTACACGACGGCTGGAGGAGGAGCGCCTCATCTTCCGCCTGGGAACCCTCCAACCACAAGGTATGAATTCAGATTTCTCCAGTTTCCTCATTTCCCCTCCCCCCACCTTGTCTCAGTCGGTTCCCTCAACTCAGCACCGCCCTCCTAACCTGCAATCCTCTTCCTGACCTCTCCGCCCCCACCCCACTCCGGCCTATCACCCTCACCTTGACCTCCTTCCACCTATCCCACCTCCATCGCCCCTCCCCCTGGTCCCTCCTCCCTACCCTTTATCTTAGCCTGCTTGGCTCTCTCTCTCTCTTATTCCTGATGAAGGGCTCATGCTCGAAACGTCGAATTCTCTGTTCCTGAGATGCTGCCTGGCCTGCTGTGCTTTGACCAGCAACACATTTGCAGCTGTGATCTCCAGCATCTGCAGACCTCATTTTTTTACTCAATGACCAACAGCTCCAAGTAACCAGTGAGACAGCGTCATCCTCAGGAACATGGGCTCAGCTCTCAGGCTCTGGCTCTTCCTCTTAGGTAAGGATTGCCTTTGAGTCCAGGGAACAGTCATTGCAGTTAGACTCGGGCTCTGTGGAGATGATGTTCCCATTTGTTGTCACATTATGTTCCAGGGCCTGTTGTCCCCCTGGAAGTGATTGAGTCTCCTCCAGTTCTCTCCCTCCTGAGAGGACAGACCGCTCGGATTAACTGCAGCCTGATACCGGGAGAGGAGCGGGCGGAGCTGGTGAAATATTATTGGTGTCGGGCAAGAGACAATCCTGACTTCAGCGGCAAAGGATCCACGAAATTCCTGGAAAACAGCCCTCGTGTGTCAGTGTCAGTGTCAGAGAGTTTCCTCATTATCCGGGAGCTGATGGTGAATGATTCTGACACTTACCGCTGTGTGGTTCTCAGAGAGAAACCTCGGCCCTGGAAATACTTCCAGGGAAATGGAACAACATTGAACATCCAAGGTAATTGTGGAAGATCCGAAATATTCAGCAGGAAGGGCTGCATCTGGAGAGAGAGAGAGAAACAGGTCATGGGTCAGGTTAGTCAGAACTGGAAGAAGTTGAAGGTTTAATAGTTGAACAGTTTATCAAAGTGGTTTATCTGAGCCGTGCCCCAGAGACAGCCTGACCTGCTGAGTGTTCCCAGAATCCGCGAGGTTTTGTTGCTGATTCAGTGTCTGGACAGAATAGACAGGGAGAGTCTATCCCCATGTCCCAAACCAAGCGGCACAGGTTCACACTGAAGATCATCCGAAACAGAGTCCACATATGGGCTCGGTTTTACCCGCACTGCCCCGGACTGGGACAGAGACAGATTTCATCATGAATTTCAAAACATTCTGAAGAGAAACATTTCTCAGAGTTTCCGAATAAGGCGGCTGTCGAACCAGCAGGAACACGATGGGCCAAATGTCAAGGTGAGAGTGGTGCTGGAAAAGCACAGCAAGTCAGGCAGCATCCGAGGAGCAGAAGAATCGACGTTTGGGGCAAAAGCCCTTCAGCAGCCCTTCATGTCAGGCTCACTGAAGCTCCAGCCTGACCTGATGTGTTTTTCCAGCACCACTCTCATCTTGACTCTGACCCCCAGCATCTGCAGTCCTCCCTTTCGCCACGATGGGCCAAATGGCCTGGTTCTGTGCAGGGAGCTTTCTCTGAGAAGATGAAGGGAGAGTGAAATAACTCAGTGTGCGAGAGAAGGAAACAGAAACAGTGCCCAGAATCACAGAGACAGAGCCCACGCTGGGATGTTGTGTGGGAGCACAGGGTCTGCCCGGGGGTTACCTGGAATCTCACATTAACCACCCACCAGCAACACCTGCTTTTCGATCGGATCCTTTCAGTCCCATCCTTTTCAACACTTAGTTTGAAGAAAACCACCCAAAAGACAAAGCTGAACCCGAAAGATCCGATTTCCAACAAGTATAGTGCCAAATAAAACAGAATTGATGGAGATGATATAGACTTGTTAGCCAGGTGGGTTGGTCAGCGGTAAATGGAATTCAATCCAGATAAATGTGAGGTGACGCACATGGGCAGGACAAATAAGGCAAGGGAATCGGTCAGGAACGGTTGGACCCTGGGGAGCATTGGGGATCAGAGGGACCTTGGTGTGCATGTCATACAAGTCCCTAACGTCAGGCCGAGTGAGTGCTTAAGAAGACATATAATATGTTTGCCTTTGGCATAACGTTTAAGAACAGGCAAAGTACATTATAGGATAGGTGTAACTGCATTGGAGAAGGTGCAGAGGAGATTTATCAGGATGCTAAATAAAAACGGAAAGAACATCGGATGCTGTAAATCAAAACCAAAATCAGAAATCGCTGTAAAAGCAACATCAGTGAAGGGAAATCAGAGTTAACGTTTCGTGTCCCTTCCTCAGAACAAATTCTGCTGAGCTTTTCCAGTAACTTCTATTTACCAGGATTAGATTAGATTCCATACCTTCGGCCCAACAAGTCCACACCGACCCTCCGAAGGGTAATCCACCCAGACCCATTCCCTCTGACTAATGCACCTAACACTATTTAGCGTGGCCAATTCACCTGACCTGCACATCTTTGAATTGTGGGAAGAAACTGGGGCATCCGGAGGAAACCCACGCAGACACGGGGAGAATGTGCAAACTCCACACAGACAGACGCCCGAGGCTAGAATCAAACCTGGGACCCTGGTGCTGTGCTAACCACTGAGCCACCGTGCCGCCCCTGGGCTGTTACCTGGGCTGGAAAGTTTCAGTTATGAAGACAGATCGGACAGATTGGTTTGCAGTAGAGCAGAGGAGATTGAGAGGGGACATGATTGAGATGTACAAAATTAAGAGGGACGTTGATAGGGTGGACAGGAAAGAGCTTTTCCTCTTGTTGGACTGGTTAATGGATCGGGGAGCAGAGACTTAAGGCAAGGGGCAGGAGACTGGCAGGATATGAGGGAAAAAAGGTTTTCAATCAGATGATGGAAATCTGGAACTCGCTGCCTGTGAAGATGTTGGAGGCAAAATCCCTGATAACATTTAACAAGTATTTAAATGTACACGTGCAATACAAGGCATACAACGCCAACTGGATAATGGGCTCCCAATAGTTTTTTTAAACCGGAACAGAATGGATGGGCCGAAGGACCTTTTCCTGTACTGTAGACCTCTATGACTCCATTTTATGAAAAAGTTTACTTTTCCTACTTCCTTGAACATCCTGCTCCAAAACAAACCACAACCCCAGTGCGTGTCGGGATGAAACGGATTGAGGGTCCCGGTTCTCATTCTGACCCACATTGTGAGGAGGGGTCTGTCTCCTGGTGTCGGTGATTTGGTAATCGGGGTACAATTTATTAAACCCATTCTGCACTGTCCCATTGAGTATCCAAGTTTCAGGCTGTTTTAACCATCCCTCTCCTTGCTACCTGCCGATTTCTATTTGCTACAATGAAGATTGACACAATGTGTGTTGTTTTGATGTGTTTATTTAGCGAAACCTGAAATCTATCTGACAGCGGATCCCCAGGATGAAGGTGTTGGGATTCAGACACTGACTTGTTTGGCTGCGGGATTTTTCCCGAGGGATCTGACCATTTCCTGGATTGTTGAGGGGGATGTCTCCTACCAGGAGGAGCCGGGCTCGCTGACAGTAAACACGGACAGCAGTTACAACCTGAGCTCCCGGCTGCGGATTGCAAAGCCCCAGCGGGAGCAGGGAGCCGCCGTCTCCTGTCACATTCAGCACAGCACCTTCACTGGGTCAGTGAGGACAAGGCTCAGAGCCAGTCCAGGTAGGTGCCTCACTAATACTGACCACACCACAGGACTCCCAGTGAGTCCATATCAAACTGTGAAATGATAAATGTTAATGCATAGATCGGAAGGCACAATATTAAGTGGTCGGGTTATGTAGAGAAGATTAAATGGATCAACATTGTCTGATGAACGTACAAAAAGTGTCGGCCACAGCGCGATCCAAGATATTGTCAGGAAATCAGAGGAAGTTGTCAGCAGAATATTCGATTCTATTGCAGGTGGATTGCCATAGCGCCTCGGCATTTATTGTAAGTTCAGACTTATTAAAACTGAATTGTTTAAATGAGAAATTAACTTTCTAAAAATGCATATCTGGTCCAAGTTTATCAGATTTGTTTAAGTAACATTTACTCATCTAAGTGAAAATATGAAGTTGAATCGCTGAATGTGCACAATTTATGAACCGGGCCCAATTCTACCCTTTTGAGTTCTCCCATCATGTCGTGTGGCGGACTGTGCATTTTTTTATATACATACCTGACTGTGTATCGTTGCTAAAGTACAGTGGGAAACTGAATGTTTTCAACTCTCGTTTTTGGAGATAAAGAGTATTTTATTGCGTTTCTCCAGTCAACCTGACAATGTGTGGCTGAAAGGGAACGGCGCAAACAGGAGGCAGGTGCCTGGAGGGTTTAAAATGATAATTTTGTTCGTAAAACCACATCTCATCTATAAGTAGCAGTTTCTGAAACGTCCAGTGTAGAAAGAAAATGGTCCAGATTTTCCCATGGCCAGACAGCCAACATTCCAGTGACTGGGAAGTGTGTGCAGGAATCCTGTGGAATCCCGATTGTAGCAGACATTGAAGGTTCTGGGGGTATATCCTTTTCGCCTCAAACTCTCCAAAAGTCTCCATGTGGAGGGTCCTGATGCAATTTAGGAAATTATTGCTCAAGAGAGGTTAGACCTTGTATTAAACTGCCCCCCGCGGTTACCTGGCACACCCTTACTCCACCGATCCCCACAGCACTTACAGCCCCAGGTCCTGACCTGACGCATGTGGGACCTGAAACCCAAATCGAATCTGACCTGTTCCCTCCTTCCCCCGACTTGCCCGGCGCCCTACCCCCTACTCAGCGGGCACCCTACCCAGCTTGTACTCCACCCCTGCTATGAGCTTGTGGCACCGCTTGTGTGGCACCTGATGGGGTGCTTTGTGAAAATCTGAAAGGGTAGCCAAGGGATACACACAGATTAATGAAACTCAATGCATCCTGGAGTCTGGAGATTGGGGAGTTGCGGTGAAGGAAAGTGTGTAATTCGTTTTGTTTTTCTACCTTTCCTGTCCCGTCAGAATTAGCTCTTGTTCTATTCTTGGGAAAGGATTAACGTTTTGGTGAGTATCTGGTAAGCGGTTGTCTATTTTATTTTTAATTTTAACAGTGTATGAATTAGTCATAATGTCGGTAAAATATATCAAAAGGAACCTAAGTTTATAACATAATTGCACAATTAATTTAACCTCACACAGGATGGGAAGACAGGTGAAGTGTCGAGGCTAAAGTATGTGGGAGCTTCTGGATGCTATTGTGATCCAGAGCAAACTCTTCAGCAGAAACATTTCAAGCTTCAGATGCTTTGGCGCAGAGTTTGTGAGCTGGAAGCTGAAAGAAAGTTACGAAGGTTCTTGGTATCAGGAGGTAGTCAGAGCATTTAGGATAGAGTCTTCTTGTTTAATCAGGGACAGAAATATGTGTGTGCGTGAGGGAGGCTGATAGGGGAATCCAGAATGAAGAAATATCAGCCTCTGCAATTGTCCAATCAGTATGAAGTTCTCTTAGCTTGTTTGGGTGAATGCCCGGTCTGTATGTTTAAATTCAAAACACGGGAGAAATATTTTGAAATTAGGTCAGCTGGTTTGGACCAATTAGAAGTTTTTAAAAAAAAATCAGAGCACTACGTAACTTTGGAACTCCTGATCTTAGAAGGCAGATCAGAATGACTTTATTGAATGCTGGAGAACCCCTGGGGGAATAAACTGTATTTTGCTACCGTTTCATATGTTTGTATGAAAATCATGGCCTGATTTTAGAGTGAGAAACAAAAAAGTGATTCCAATCCATCAATACTGTTTTTCTTTAAATATTATTGCTCCCAACATGAACTGCTCATGCTGTTCAACAATGCAAGGATTTCGAGCAGGATAAATTCAACTGGTTACTTCCATAAGATCTAATTAATCTTAAGTTATGATTTTTAAAAAACTCCTCCCAACAATAATGAACATTTAACTTTCACCTCATATAACTAAAGAATGACCAGTTGTAAAAAAGCTACCAACTTAGAGTATAATTCTCATTTTAAATTAATGAAATAGTATTGGATTAGTTCTAAAATGTATAACTAGATTACTCTGCAGCACAGCACATTTCAAAAAATATGAAACTTATGAAAACTTATAATTGAAAGGAATTAATTTTACAAATATAATGAAAAACTTGCCCGTTAAAATGCAAATAGCATAACCGATACTATAAATAAATCTATGACTCGATTGATAGCTAGTAAGGACAAAAGTGTAGAATTAAAGGTGGATGATTGGACACAGGTAAGTGCCCTCCTGAAACACAGCCCAAAATTAGCAACTTTGTTGGTTTGACAGGAGAAATTTTCAAAAAAAGACAAAAGTATGAATGTTAAGATCTAAATATCCATGTGCAAAAAGTAGTGCTCAGAGGATTCTGCTACGTATGCAGTACAATGAATTTGTATTTCATATCAAATCTTTATGCACAAAGATCGAGAAATCTGCCTTGAGCACAAATATGCTCACATGGATAGCTAATCAATTACTGGGACTGAAGACTGAATAAAAAACTGAGCAGGGGGTTTGAGGTTTGTCCTCATTTCCCTGAAAACCAGTTGAACGTTAGGGTTTGGGGCCTGGCTTTGCCATTCCTCTCCCTTGTAAAATTGCTGTTTCTCTGTATACAGCTGTTATTGTTAATTGTTTTGTAAATTGTGTATTTGTTGAAAAAAATAAATGAAACAGGAAAAACAATTGAGCAGATGGACAGTTGGACATTTAACTAAACAATGAAAGTTTATTGATAGGAGTCTTTGATGCCTAGATTTAGAATTAATGAAGATTTTGTGCTCAATGTTTGTTTACTTTAAGTATTCCTGAGTATTCTCTATTCCTGAGATGCTGCCTAACCTGCTGTGCTTTGACCAGCAACACATTTGCAGCAGTTTGTTTACTTTAGATTGTTTTGTGACTCAGCCATGTAAATAAGATTTACAAAAAGCTTCTGGAATTATATTAAGTTTAAGGAACAATCATAGCTTAAAGATTTACAATGAGTTTTGAGCAATCCTGTGAGGTCCTTTGATAAAAGTGCTTGTATCACAATATGCTCCTGAGAAAGGATATACTTTGAAGTAAAGAGTTAATGATAGCACAAGACAAGAAGTGTTGCGATAAAACCCTACCGAAATTGCTTAAAGCGGAGTATGAACAAAATAGGTCCAGGAAGAAGTTATCAGCATTTCCAGTCTAGAAGTTAAATAACAATCAAATTGACCAAGGTGTTAGAGAAAGGGATTCTCGTGTGTGTGTGTGTGTGTGTGCAATTCTGGTCATCTTCTTATTGGATTGATGTTGTGAAATTTTAAAGGGTTCAGAAAAGATTTACAAGGATGTTGCCAGGGTTGGAGGATTTGAGCTTTAGGGAGAGGATGAGTAGGCTGCGGCTTTTTTCCCCTTGAGCATTGGAGGTTGCTGGATGACCTTATAGAGGTTTACAAAATTATGAGGGGCATGAATAGGATAAATAGACAAAGACTTTTCCATTGGGTGGGGGAGTCCAGAACTAAAGGGCCTAGGTTTAGGATGTGGGGGGAAAATTTAAAATGAATCTAAGGGTTAAGTTTTTCACACAGATGGTGCTGCGTGTATGAAATGAGCTGCCAGAGAAAGTGGTGGAGACCAGTAAAATTACAACATTTAAAAGGCATCTGGATGGGTATATGAATTGGAAGCTTTTAGAGGGATATGGGCCAAGTGTTGGCAAAAGGGACTAGATTAGGTTCAGATAGCTGGTTGGCATGGGCGAATTGGATAGAAAGGTCTAATTCTGTGCCGTTCATCTCTATGCCTCTATAACTATTGTATGTGTGATGTTTTTGAGTACTTCGCAAAATATATGATGTAACTGTGTTTTGGGTACAAAATAAGAATTGATGTTTTTCTTTGCAAATTGTTTTGGGATTAATGGAATTTTACTTTTATTGTGTGTTTTAAGATATGAATTTGTTACAAGTTGATAGTTTGGTTTAATCTATTTATCTTGATTTGTTTATTAATGAACTTCTGCTTTTTGTTAAAGCAATATCTGCAGCACTGCATGCATATGTTTTACTGAGAGATCACTTTGTTACAGCTAAAACAAAACAAAATAAGCTTCAATCGAACAAGTCAAGTTTTAGTCTGAGACCTGATTTGTCCAGTAATAACATTAGCTGAATCACAATATATTTCAAGCAATGTTAACTGGCAATTCAACCAATGTAAACAGTACGTCCAGCTAAATATACCACTGTTAACCTGGACTCATCAAACTAAATTTTCTTTTGTAATGGGCAAGTAACACAGATTTATTTTTATGCATGGCAGTCGTGAATGTAAAAGTCACACTCCAATTATAAATATTTCCAGTTCTCAGGAATGGTCACTCGACCCAAAACGTGAACTGATTTCTCTCCACAGATGCTGCCGGTCCTGCTGAGCTTTTCCAGCAATTTCTATTTTTGTCTATGAACATTTCCAATTGCGAAGCACAGAATTTTGGCTAATACAGAATTGCCAGATTAATATAATTTATGGTATTGTTCTAAAATCATTTAAAAATAATGATTCAAAAACCAGTTACATTTTCAATGCATGATTTTTCAGACCAGTAAATTATATATCATCAGATTTACAAGTTGTTATTACAAATGTCAGGATCTGCATCCCATTAAGATATCTGCCCTTATTGGAATGTGTTACATTAAGACCTTTTTGATTCTTTTCTTCATTTGTGTGAACAGTTTTTAAATTTAAGAGTTCTCAGTGCTTTTACTATGCCTGAATGTTTACAAATGCTGCAGGGTAGTGAGAAAGGTGCCGTGTTTAAGTCAGTAAGTCTTAATAGAAAATCTATTGATGCAGAGGAAGGGTGGGATGTTATTTTATGTTCACATGGGAAAATAAATTGGCCAATTGATTTAAATGATTCAAAATGTAACTGTGTGCTCTGCTTGTGGTGTAATGAAACAGCTTTTTTTTTACTCAAGTGTTGGTGCAATCAAATTATTATCAAGTTATGCTTAAGGAAATAGCTGTAAAATAAATATCATATCCAGATTACAAGCAGAAACATTTGTCTGAACTCAAGTAATGTTAATATATTAGTTGATCGAGTGTAACAAGAGTTAACTCCATTAAAAGATGTTTAGCTCAATTATTGAAGGATTGAAAGACACAAACTTCCAAATTAGCTATGACAGACCATAAATTACTCAGGTAAATCAATTAATTCAAAGTAGGTGTCTCTGTTTAAAAGCAAAAGGACAAAAAAGAATGTTGAAATGTGAGTTTTTTTTTCAACCAATTTTTCGATTCAACCTGTTCAGAGACATTATTACACACCTCTGGTGCAGGTGTAACTTGAACCTGAGCAGGTTCAACTTGAACAAGGGCAGGGATACTGCCACTGCACCACAAAATAGCCCATTAAAAGTTAATATATTGTCAATCTGTTATCAAAGCCAGGTGTTCTTACCCTATGAACTCCATTTTCAGGTAGCCGGTTTACCGCAGTACGCTACATCATCATCCTTGTGGGATTGAGTTTGTTAGTGATGGTAATGATTTATGTTCAGATTTTCTGTTAAGCGGTAAGTTGTTAAAGTTTAGCTTTGTTTTGAGATATAAATTTACATTATTTTGTTTTATTCCTCAAAAGCTCTTGTGGAATCCAGTCCCATTGAAATAATCAGGAGATTTGCATAAATGATACAAATGGACTTTTCTGATTTCATAAAACTGAAACTGCAGATGCCGTAAATCAGATGAAAGTGGAAATTGCTGGAAAAGCTCAGCAGGTCTGGCAGCAAATGTGTATAGATGTCAGAATTAATGTTTCAAGTTAAGTGATTCTTCCCCAAAACTTTTCCAGCAATTTTCTTCTGTCTCTGACTTTTCTTACTAGTTTTGTTGCTAATGATTTATGATAATTTCATACAGTAACTTATAAATTCAAATTGGTCTCAGACTTCACTTTCCTCAATCCATTAAATACTGGAGTTCCTGCATTAGTTTATGTATAACCTCTATGTATTGCCAACAGGTAAAATAATTTTCACCTGCAAGCACAGATAAGTGACAACTTTCAGGAAATGGAGGTATTGGAGAATTAAAGAAACAGATGACCTCAACTGCTTACAAAATATCAGCCATTAAAGCACAACACTTTTCTAGAAGGGAAAAAAAGCTATATTTCAATGGATTTGAGCTCAACCTAAAATTTAGGTTTGCACAAGCACACCAGCTTTCTTATGGTATTCATTTTGGTAATTACTAATTGAAAAGTTTAAGCAGGACAATGTGTTTGGGTCTTGGATCACATTAGGAAAACCAAAGACTGATGGCGCTTTGGAGTGTTAGTTAGATATGGAAGGGACCTTCCACACAACACTTTGAAAAGCACTAATATAAACAATTCAAGGATTTTCAACAGTTAAAATCTTTCTGGATTTTACATGAATAATAATACTTGACATAAGAATTTATATAGAGTAATTGTTTGTTTTAGTTCTTTAGTGCAAGAAAAGAATTTCCAATATTTACGATTAGAAGATAAATCAAGATCCCCTCATCAAATGGGCTTGCATTAAAAAAAAATTGGATTTATATTTTAGTGATTGCCTATTGAATTTAGTTAATTAATCCTACAATTAACTGGTCAGCTATCCAACAAGACTGAACATTTAATGCCAACTTCTGATGAATTGTTGGCTGTTCTGGGCAACAGACTTAGTTATTTACCAATGTGTCAAGCCTACCTGAACTCATTTCATAAGAAGCCCTTCTATCATCAATGGGGATACCCATTGCAATTGGAGCTGGCATTAAACACATCTCAGAAACAGTACATTAACTCACAGGGAAACAATTTCATAAATTGTACAACACTGAAATCACAGGTGATCTTTCAACCTCATTTGTGTCATCATTTGTTATCTCCATTAATATACCGGTCTCAGTTCTTTTGCTCCTGAAACCCTCAACCATGTCTGTGCTACCTCTAGACCTGACTACTCCTGGGTGATCTCCCATCTTTGATCCCCCCTTGAACTTGCAGTCATTTAAAACTCTGCCGTCCATGCCCGAGTTCTTGCTGACTTCTATTGCTTCTCAGTCAAATGGCATCTTGATTGTCCCAGTTTTTACCGTGGTTTTCAAGCCCTCCAAGACCTTTCCTTTCCATATCTTTGTAATCTCATCCAGCCCACAACTCTGATCTGCTCTCCACTAATCCTGGTCTGTACTGCATGACCAATCAGTAATATTCCACTCTTGGTAGCCACATCTTCAATTGTCTAAGCCACAAAAACTGAAATTGTTTTCTATACTTCACCTCACTTTCCTACATTAAAAATCAGCTTAAAACATTCTTCTGAACTAGATTTTGATGATCTGACAGTTCCTGCTTACATGAACTGGGTGTCACACTTTGTTTTACTATGCTATTTCATTACAGTAAAAGTGCTATGTTTACCTAGTTTGTTAAATCCATGACAGGTTAAAGAATTGCAGGTGAAAAGTTACGGTAAGGATGAAATGGATTAATTGTTGAAAAAACAATACATACCCCAAAGTCTTGTCCAAAGTATTTTGCAAAAGAAGCCAAATTTATTTTAATGATTAACTTGCCATCTCACATTCCGTTTTTAAAGAATGTTAAGTTCAGGTTAAGCACCTATTCTGACCAAATGAAATCATATGTAAAATAAAAATCATTTGCATTGGGAACACTTTCCCATCATTAACAAAAATAAAGTAGTATTTTATTTTTAAACGATGAAATCATGTAACGAATACTTTTCTCCAGGGATTGGGAAGATGCAACTTTGTGTTTCGTTTTTTTTCAACAGAAAAAGAGATATACCAAACAAACATGTACACTAAAGGATTTATAACTTGAACCATAATTGCACAATATTCATATTATGCTGGACACAAAAATGTTTCCAAAATACAGAAATGCCTCAAATTGTCAAATGTACAGACACATTGAGTTTTGACTATAATTTGTTAGAATATAATTTTATGGCAGGATTGTTTTTCTTTGAAGCTCAGACACCAAACAGAATTCGCAGATCAGCCAGTGTAAGTTTAGTAAAGGATCCTCCAGTTCCTGTTAAAACCTTTTTTGCTAGATCCTTTTTCTTCTCCTGAAGCTCAAAGATCTTCTCCTCAATAGTACCCTCACAGATAAACCTAGAGAAACAATTTTTCTTTAGTAAAACATTTTGTTTTGAAAAACACCTTTCATAGCGATGTCCAATTTGCTACAAAACCTCATTGCATTTGGATATTTACAACAATTTCACACAAATTAATGAAAACCAAGTTCTGACTTCAGTCACAATTTGACTTGATCCGCCTGAGATGAGTGTGAATTGACAACAATTCAAGGACAGTCTGACCCAGATAGAATGCTATATTTCCAATGATAGCAGATTTTCACCTCATTGCGGAACATAGTCTCTGTTCTTTTCAGTAAAGCCTGAGACCCTGATGTACGATCTCTTGTACATGAGCTCAAATTAACTGAAGTGACATATGGCTTTGGCACAAATTGATCAGTGATGTATTTGATATTCCAATTTTTAAAGGAAATGGTTTGTGAAATAACAGTAACACATTATTGAGCTGGTGAGCTCAATGCCCTCGTAATGAGTTCATAGCTGATCTATGTCCTATTCTATTTATTTGCCTTGACTCCATATCCCAAATTTCCTTCATTGAGAAAGGTCTATTGATCGGAGTTTTAAAATTAAATAAATATGATAGCATTTGAGAGAGAATTCCACAACTTCATCAGCCATTGGGTGATGTGTTGTCTCCTGAAAGGCCTTTAATTTGAAGGTTGTCTTCCCATGTCTTCACACTTTCCAACCAGCAGAACCTGTCTCTCTCCATTACTGTATTAATCCCTCTCGAAATCCTGAACTCCTCAAATCACATTATCTTACAAAAATGCATTTTCCAAGAATATAAATCAAGCACATGTAAACATTCCTCATAATTTAACATCCTCAGTCCCGATAAATGTGCGCAGCACTTCTCCCAAGGCATTTATCAACATGTGGTACCCTGAACTTTACATCATGCTCTTGATGTGGTCTAACCAAGGCTTGGAAAGATGTAGTGAAACCTAGCCTCATTATATTCTAGGCCTCTAGATAATGCGGTCCCCATGCAAGTCTGTAATCTGCTTTAAAACTGACTAGGAGAGGCTATAAGCTGACTGTCAAATTATCACCTTTCTTTCCAATTGTAGGACTATT
Source organism: Hemiscyllium ocellatum (assembly GCF_020745735.1). Classification (NCBI taxonomy): domain Eukaryota; kingdom Metazoa; phylum Chordata; class Chondrichthyes; order Orectolobiformes; family Hemiscylliidae; genus Hemiscyllium; species Hemiscyllium ocellatum. The sequence continues at coordinate 59,374,668 of NC_083412.1, read as the reverse complement.
CAAGCTTTTGGAAATTTCTAAAGTTTATCTAGAATAGCCATGGCTAAGTGGAATTCCACTCCTATCGTTAAGGTTTACTCCAGAACAATAAACTCCAAGACTCTGCAGCTTCAGGATGCGTTCGAGACTGGTTACCTGTAATGCAGCGCTAAAAACCCCTACCTTCTATTGCATGTCAATTTTTTTTTTGGATTCAATTTAAACCACTGTTATTGTGAAAGATCAAAATTACCTGTGATTCTATGTTAATGGACATTCACCAGTAATCAAGCTACTCAAAGTTTGAATTTTTTTATTACAAACTCCTGCCTGCTTTGAGGCAGTCCACAAACTAGAAATCAACAAGGTCGCAACTGAAGAGAAAAGTGGAGAGGTGTGGCCTTTTCAAGAAATGAGGTTTTGAGTTGTTTTTGAAAAGACTCCGAGAACCTATTCAAACAAATGCAGCTTACCTGCAAAGAAATTGAACTCCTGGCTACAGGAGCTATCAGGGCTGATCGCATGACCTGCTGAACAGTCCCTTACTGTGAATGATGACAAATTCACCTGGATTCAGATCTTGGCCACCTGAGCATCAACTGCCTTGTTCACTGGACTTAAAAGTTTAGTAGACATTTGCTCCTTCCTTTATTGTACCTTTCTTTGGGGCTTATTGTATTTTTGATGTAGTGAAGAGATTTTCTGGGCAAGTGTGTGTGCGAGAATAAATAATATTCCTTGTTTAATTCTATGAAGGACTGCTAAAGACTTTTAAATTGATCATGTTAATAAAGGTTTGGAAACAGACACCAGCCTTATCAAAATATTAAAACTACACTGATTATGGAAAGAAAGCCAAGAGAATTGGCGGTTTCAGTCTGTCCATCTCTCCTGTCTAGCAAAATAAAAGGCAAAAACTCCTTTCACTTGTTTTGACTGATTTTTACTTCAGTATAAATATTAGTCGAGTACATAGATCCCTCAAATCCCTTTGAGCCATCTGGATTTTCAATACCCTAAAAAAAACCTCAATATCCCTACCCATTAGGTTCAAAATACCTTTGTTTTCAAATCTACCTGTCACAATTTTGCAATTCTATGCTCTTGTTCACACAAATTACTATGCCAGTATCCCATCTTTCATAGCAGTCAGCTGCTACACGCTGAAATTTAAAAGGACCAGAATCAGAGAGCCATTGAGAGTTGCTGTCAAAATGATATGGTTAGCACAAGGTAAATGGGATGTCGGGCTGTTTGATGGGTAAGTTGCCAAGGGGGTAAGGAATGGAGCAGTGAGGTGGGGTCAGGTCTGGAACAGGGAAAAGGGTGGGGAACTCCTGTCTGAAGCAGGTAAGGTGAAGAAGTCAGACCTTGAGGGGTGGTATCCCAGACATTGATACAGAGTACAAATAGCAGGTGTGTGTGTGTGTGCGAGAGCGCGCGCGCGAGAGGGGGAGAGAGAGAGAGAGAGAGAGAGAGAGAGAGAGAGAGAGAGAGAGAGAGAGAGAGATTGTGAGTGAGTGAGTGAGAGAGATTGTGAGTGAGTGAGAGAGATAATTGGGAAGAGAGGGAGTGTTACTTGGGAAAAGAGAGAGAGGAGAGGTGAGATTATGAGGGATGTCAGGGTTCAGTTGCAGGAGCTATCAGGTCTGGTGCCCAGGGGTTGTGGGAATTCGTTTTTTGGCTGAGATAAAGGTGGAGTATCTGTTTAAATCAGTCACAAGCAAGAGATTTAATAGTCTTAACTGAGTAATTATTTAACAAACTTCAGCAACACACTCTGGATTCTCCTCTTTAAATGGATATTTCCAGTGGGTTCCACATGAAAGGGGATTCCTCAATAGAATCTCCAGTTTTATTTCCAGGGCAGTTCCTCTGAAGTAGGGATTTCACAGGGTCCCCATGTGCAACTCCTATCTCCACTTCAGAAACAACCGTCTGATAATTGGAAAATCCAATCCATTATGTTGACCAAGTTATTAACAGTGAATATAAAGGCCGCAGAACAAACTAATGTTATAGACGCACTGTTTACTTCCTACAGTTGATGTACATATCCATTATGCTTACTCCGTTTTCTATCAACTGTAGTATGGTCCTACTTCCACTTATGCTTGCTCCTGCAAGCTTTAGCAACCATCAGCACAAAAGCATAACTTGCACAAAATTTTAGTCAACAATTCCAGCATTCTCTACTTCACAACTAACCAATTTCCTATTCAAGCAATGATCTGCCTTCAATTCTATAAGCTTTTCTTAAGTGGAATCTTACAAAATGCCATCTGAAGTCTATATATATATATCACGTCTTTTTAAATCCTTGTCTACTGTGACATCTCCTGTTCCCTTTCTTAATTACTGGAGTTACATTAGCAATTTTCCAAGTTAAAAGGGTCAGTTCCAGTAAAGAGCAGGCTTTGAAAGATTAAGGCTAAAGCATCAGCAGTTTCCTCATTGCCTTCTTTCAAAAAACCAGGAGGTGGAAACAATCAGCTCACAGGGCTTTGTCGGTCTTTAAATGGCATAACTCTTTCTGGTATGGTTTTCTTCCTTATGTTAAACTTTGCAAGGTCCAATCTTTGACTCATAGAACTAGAATGTCAGACACATCTTATTCTTTCCCTTGTTTACCATTTCCTTCTTATAATTTGCAGTATCAACAGCCTGGTGTTAAATACCCACATTACTAGAATCGTTACAGGTAATAGCAAGTTTTGAGAAGGTTTGTAGCTAAGGTTGATGTTCTGGATATAGGTTTGCTCTCTGAGCTGGAAGGTTCGTTTTCAATCCGGTTACAGGTAATGATGGACCATTGGATTAATCATACAAGTTACCTTACAAAGCTAGCATTAAATGTGATCAAACATAATCATTTATTAACAATCTAATAGTAAAGGAATATTTATCTCATAGTAAGTGGGTATTTATCTTCGCTGTGCGCATCAGTATTTAAATGTGGCCTGTTGCTTTGCTTTGGAAAACTATCTAATGCACTGAAAAACTTTCAACAATTGACTAGAGCTAAATTTCCTCTCAGTTGCTTTTCATCCCACATCTAATTTACTTGGCTTACTATTCTAAATTTAAAAATCAAAGTCAGCTATTACCTCTCTATTTATAAACCGAAGGATCCTATAAACTTCTTAACAACTGCTTCAACTTGCCTGGCCATCTCCAGGAACTTATGCATGTGAACCCTAAGGTTCCTGTGCTCCCCTTAAAGTTTTACCATTGAGCCTGTATAGTCTTTGCATGTTTCTTCTACTGAAATGCATTATCTCCCATTTCTCTGCATTGAAATTCATCTGCCAGGTGTCTGCCCATTTGGCCAATTGTCAAGGTCCCTCTGAAGTCACTCAGCATCATCCTCACAATTCACTATTCTCTCTAGCTTAGTATCATCCATAAATGTAGGCATTGTATCCTCAATCCATCTTCAGTTATATAAAAATAAGAAAAAGCAATTTCTGGGAACACCACTTTCAACTTGTCTCCAGTCTGAGAAATGCCCATTTATACCTACTCTGTTTCCTTTCTTTTAGTTAGCTTTTAATCCATGATGCCAAGGACCCATCAATCCCACATTGCTAAACAATTTGGCATGTGACAACGTACTGAATGCTTTCTAAGAGTCTACGTATACAATATCTACAGCACTATCCTCATCCCCTACCTGTGTCACCTCAAAGAGCTTAATTAAATTTGTCAGATATGACCTGCTCTTGACAAAGCCATGTTGACTGCATACAGTATTAATTTATTGGTCTCTGAAATGGATATTTACCATATCCCAGATTATGGCTTCCATCAGTTTTCCCACTATTGATGTCAAGCTGACAGGTCTGTAGTTTCTAAGGTTATCCTTTGCCCCTTTCTTAAACAACAACACTACATTTACAATCCTCCAGTACCCTGGAACTAATCCTGTGCTCAGAGAGGCCTGGAAAATTTCTGTCAATGGCTCCCCAATTTTCTTGATTATCCCTCTCAGTAATCTAGATGTATCTCATCTGGGCCTGGTGATTTTTCTACCTGGAATGCTGCCTACAATTTTTTTTTAAAGCATCTCTATCTATCACTACACTGCTCAGTTGCTCAATACCCACATTTTCGATTACCATTGTCAACATTTTCAAATTCGGTAAAGACAGAACCAAAGTTGGAGAAGTTTAAAAATCAGTCAAGGGTTAAAATCCCAAAAAGAAAGAGGACAGATTTTAGGAGTCCAAAAGTTGAACTGGAATAGGTTGATTGGAAGTATGTTTTGGTGTATTAAACAAACAGTGGGTGAAAAATGGGAGACTTTCAAAAAAGAGGAATAGGGTGCAAGCTAGGTACATACCCATGAGAAGTATTTTTTAATTGGTAAAGACATAAACAAAAGTACTTATTTAATACTTTTGCCATACTTGTTGCTTCAGTGCGCAGCTTACCCTGGTCGGCCCTTAGGGACCCAACTCTATCCTTAACCAGTCATGTTTGAACAACATTTTACAATTTGCCTTAGTGTTGTTAGATGTTTCCTTCCAAATGGTGATGCTGCTTGCAGCTTAGTATAGGAAGAATTAAAATCCAAGTAGGTCCTTCAAAAGTGTCGCAGTTGTAGCTTTGAATAAGTTAATTTTCTTTTTGACTTTCAAATGCAGAGTTAAGCAAAAATGCACAAGAATTATTTTAACTTATCCTTCCACTCATTTTCACGCAAAAGGAACACTGCACCTTTAGCTTGACAACATTCATTACCTATGCACAGTTACATTCTTGAGTTGCCCCACACGATAAATTCGATCAGATGCCTGTTCCTCCAATGCTGGGTTCCTGTAAAAACAGTTGAGTGAATATCAATCTCATCTGTCAAAACATACAGTCATAGAGTCATAGAGATGAGCAGCATGGAAACAGACCCTTCAGTCCAACCCGTCCATGCCGACCAGATATCCCAACCCAATCTAGTCCCACCTGCCAGCACCCGGCCCATATCCCTTCAAACCCTTCCTATTCATATACCCATCCAAATGCCTCTTAAATGTTGCAATTGTACCAGCCTCCACCACATCCTCTGGCAGCTTATTCCATACACGTACCACCCTCTGAGTGAAAAGGTTGCTCCTTAGGTCTCTTTTATATCTTTCCCCTCTTACCCTAGACATATGCCCTCTAGTTCTGGGCTCCCCGACCTCAGGGAAAAGACCTTGTCTATTTATCCTATCCATGCCCCTCCATTTTGTAAACCTCTATAAGATCACCCCTCAGCCTCCAACGCTCCTCCGAGCCGACGCTCCTCTGAGCCCCAGCCTGCTCAGCCTCTCCCTGTAGCTCAGATCCTCCAACCCTGGCAACATCCTTGTAAATCTTTTCTGAACCCTTTCAAGTTTCACAACATCTTTCAGATAGGAAGGAGACTAGAATTGCGCACAATATTCCAACAGTGGCCTAACCAATGTCCTGTACAGCCGCAACATGACCTCCCATCTCCTGTACTCAATACTCTGACCAGTAAAGGAAAGCATACCAAACGCCTTCTTCACTAGCTTATCTACCTGCGATTCCACTTTCAAGGAACTATGTACCTGCACTCCAAGGTCTCTTTGTTCAGCAACAATCCCGAGAACCTTACCATTAAGTGTATAAGTCCTGGTAAGATTTGCTTTCCCAAAATGTGAGGAACCTCACATTTATCTGAATTAAACTCCATCTGCCACTTCTCAGCCCATTGGCCCATCTGGTCCAGATCCTGTTGTAATCGGAGGTAACCCTCTTCACTGTCCACAACACCTCCAATTTTGGTGTCATCTGCAAACCTCTTATGCTCACATCCAAATCATTTATGTAAATGACAAAGTAGAGGGCCCAGTACTGATCCTTGTGGCAACTCCACTGGTCACACGCCTCCAGTCTGAAAAACAAACCTCCACCACCAACCTCTGTCTTCTCCCTTTGAGCCAGTTCTGTATTCAAATGGCTAGTTCTCCCTGTATTTCTTGAGATCAAACCTTGCTAATCAGTCTTCCATGGGGAACCTTGTCGAATGCCTTACTGAAGTCCATATAAATCACATCTACCGGTCTGCCCTCATCAATCTTCTGTGTTACTTCTTCAAAAAACTCAATCAAGTTTGAGAGACATAATTTCCCACGCACAAAGCCATGTTGACTATCCCGAATCAGTCCTGGTCTTTCCAAATACATGTATGTCCTGTCCCTCAGGATTCCCTCCAACAACTTGCCCACCACTGAGGTCAGGCTCACCGGTCTATAGTTCCCTGGCTTGTCTTAACCGCCCTTCTTAAACAGGGCACCACATTTGCCAACCTCTAGTCTTCCAGCACCTCACCTGTGACTATCGATGATACAAATATCTCAGCAAGAGGCCCAGCAATCACTTCTCTAGCTTCCCACAGAGTTTTTGGGTACACCTGATCAGGTCCTGGGGATTTATCCACCTTTAATCGTTTTGAGACATCCAGCACTTCCTCCTCTGTAATCTGGACATTTTGCAAGATGTCAACATCTATTTCCCTACTGTCTATATCTTCCATATCCTTTTCCACAGTAAATACTGATGCAAAATATTCATTTAGTATCTCCTCCATTTTCTGTGGCTCCAAACAAAGGCTGCCTTGCTGATCTTTGAGGGGGCCGATTCTCTCCCTAGTTTCCCTTTTGTCCTTAATATATTTGTAAAAACCCTTTGGATTCTCCTTAATTCTATTTGCCAAAGCTATCTCATGTCCCCGTTTTGCCCTCCTGATTTCCCTCTTAAGTATACAGCTACTTTCTTTATACTCTAAGGATTCACTCAATCTATCCTGTCTATATCTGACATACGCTTCCTTCTTTAATTAATTTTTATCAATCTTTAATTAATGAACATAACCTTTTCTAAAATTAACGTAGCTTTAGATTTAAAAACCTTTTGCAAAGTAGCCACTTTGCAAAGACCTCCTGCAAGAAAAAAAATGCAAATTTTACTATAGAAGAAACAAAGTGCAATGGAATTTGGTTAAAAAAGTATAAAATATACCGAACGCATACAGCATTCCATCAATCTTACAATGAATCCACATTATTATATGAAGAAGATTTATTGAAATTAGACAAAGAGTGCATGAAGGTAAAGCTCTGATCAGAGATGGTTTCATTACCAAGCATCAGGGACAACACATTTAAAATAAGCTCAGGAAAATTGATAAGAGTTATGTTGTGATCAGATTGGCACCGATTGAGGCCCAGGATTAGGTTACTATGTACCTTCAAATCTAAGGAGGCAGTGATCAAAACAGGTACAAGTGGAATCTGACTATACAGAAGAATCTAAAAGGAAGGTGGGAATTAATATCATAACTGAAATAAATAAGAAAATTCTCAATTATTCAAGAAAAAGTGTGTTGTTATGAATGAAGGAAAACATCAGTTCCAAAAGTCACATCTTCACAAAGCACTTGGTAAAAGAAAGCATTAAGGATTGAATTGAAATGTGATATGCAAATATGTGGTCATTTTGATACAAGGATACCTATAATTAATGCTATAATTGAAAGCTTGCAATAATAAGTGCTGAGTTATTAAAATATTTTAATATGTTGATAACTAAAAATATTTGAAGTCAGACAGAATGTTTCCTTTTACAGTTTCATGGGACCTGGGTGTAACTAGCATGGTCAGCTGTTGCTGCTATTCCTCAAATTGACCTTGAACTGAAGTAACTGACTAGACCATTTTACATAGCAAGCAAGAGTCAACCATGTTATTGTGGGTCTAGAGTCACATATAGACCAGACTACGAAAGGATAACAGATTGTGGGCGGCACGGTGGCACAGTGGTTAGCACTGCTGCCTCACAGCGCCTGAGACCCGGGTTCAATTCCCGACTCAGGCGACTGACTGTGTGGAGTTTGCACATTCTCCCCGTGTCTGCGTGGGTTTCCTCCGGGCGCTCCGGTTTCCTCCCACAGTCCAAAGATGTGCGGGTCAGGTGAATTGGCCATGTTAAATTGCCTGTAGTGTTAGGTAAGGGGTAAATGTAAGGGTATGGGTGGGTTGCGCTTCGGCGGGTCGGTGTGGGCTTGTTGGGCCGAAGGGCCTGTTTCCACACTGTAAGTAATCTAATCTAATCTAATCTAATCTAATTTCTTTCGCTAAAAGGACATTCATTAGGTGAACCAAATGGGTTTTCACAGCAAACAACAAACATTTCAGGCACCATTAGCTTTATATTCAGATTTAAGATTAATTGAATTTAAATTTCTTGTCAGGATTTGAACCAATGTCCCCTTGAGCATTAGGCTGCACCTATAGATTGGATTACTTGTCCAGTGACATTACCAGGAGACCACCCCTGCAGTACAAAACTACTGACATGCACAGAACAACAAGGAATAGGTGTTCTAGCAATAGACATTTTATTTTAGTGAGTAACTACTTGCAGTACATCTTACCAGTGCATATCCAACAGGAACAGGTGATTGCCTCCAATGAGATTCAAACCCACACCCCCAGCACACAAAGAGACCAATATGACCTAAGAGAGAAAAACTAAATTAGAAAGAAGCCACTCCCAAAATAATTAAATGTTATAAATGACATAATACTGGAAACAAAAGTCAGGTTTGAATGAAGGATCTTCAGAATTAATCCGCAATTGACGCAAGTATATTTGCTTAGATCAGTAGAATTCCCGTTGTCAGAGTGAAAATACATTATACTTTTCTTTTCTCAGCAATAAGAGTGATGTTGCCAAAAATCTTTTGCCTTGCACTCATCTGGAACAATGCAAAAATGCTAAATTTCAAACAACCACAAGAGGTTATAATGTAGACGAACCGTGTGCTGATTGGTTGGCAAGTTGACTCTCCTTTCTCCATGGCACCTTGAACAATCAACCATTGGGAAACTATAGGTTTTATAACCTGCCATCCTCAGATATTCAAAAACGATGCAAGTCCGTACGTATAAAAGTAAGTCATTTCTATCAAGTGACAATCAGCCACATGACAATGTGATAAAAGGTACATAATGTTATTACAACCAGAATTCCCAAAGGATAAAAATAGAGGTGGGTGGGGTTTTGATTTTAGTACAATGATGGCGACACTTTTGTTTTGCAAAAGGGTCACAGCATCATTTTTGAACTCATTTGCATAAAGCATGAAACTTAAGCTACACGGGGAGTTATTTGATAAATGTTTATAAAGTTGAATGTCTGATGTGCAGTAAGACAAATGGGAAAGACAGACATATTCAGGTTTCTGTTGAGAAGAATAGTAATATCCCTGAACAGCGGTTTAGTTTTGGAACGCTTCAGGCCATAGAGCTAAAACTAAGTCTGAAGTTGATTTAGCAGCTTCAAACAGTCAAAGTCAGAAAGACCAGTGAGGTAGCCTGTTTGTGTCTCAGGGAAAATAGTAAAGAAGAGAATCACACCAAAAGGAAACAGTTACAACCTCATAAGTTAAGTGAGAAATTTGAAAGTGAAGGTACGAATGATACTCCACTGGAGTTGATTGTCTGTTAAAGAAATTTCTGGGAAATAAAACTTTTTTAAGCTGCTCATGATAAGATGTTTCTAAACGGTCTTTCTTTCTTTGATGAAATAAAAATTATTTTATTGAAAGTAGATTGTCAACATTATGCAAATAATGTTCAGTTAGTGACCACCATAGTAACAAAACTGCAAACAAAAAAAATCCTCTATAAAACCAGGTATTATTATGAAATCTGATTTGTCAAATACTGTCAGCTGAGATCATAACAGGAATGATGGTCATAAACTAGTGTTTAAGGTTAGCAGCTATCAGTCTATTTAGGTTTGTTCAACAAGCTCTACCAATTTGCAGAAACTAACAATGTGTGCTTTGTTTTAGGTTTAGCAAGTGTGATCTTGCAGAGTACAGTGTGAACACTGCCTATTATGAACAAGTGAAGAAGTAAATGATTTAATGTCGAATGCTGGGATGTACAATGTACATACCTGGTACTACCTGAAATTCATAGACTGTGTCATTATGTAGTAGGTGGAACACCTTTTTGAACCGAGTGATATTCTGTTAATGGAAACTGTGCAATCACTGCATAGAAACAGCCTTAAACAGCTTGCTTCACCTTTTTATATTTTTTGAGAAACTTTGTCTTTCATGGATAATTTGAGGTAGACAAAGTTTTCAGGTTTGAAAGTGCAGCATTTGGCCCTTTTCTGAATTGATACGTACATAATGAACAATTATCTGATCAGAATAGTCACTGTCCCAGAGGCTAGGAATGCCAGTATACGAGTGAACAGCTAATTGGTGGGGTGGGGTTTAGGGATGTGAAAAGTTGAAATAAAACCAATAAACTTCTCATATTGGGCGTATAATGCATGAACACCCACATTCTGAAACAGCAACATATTACTTCCCAGCCATATTTATATGCTTTAATATTTTACCAGTTAAATTTTAATGAACGCCTCTAATCATGTCTGTACTGTTATTCATTACAAATAAACTGGTTTTTATTTTTTAGTGGGACATGGGGATTGCTGGTTGGGCCAGCATTTATTGCCCATCCCTAATTATCCATTGACTGGCTTGCTACGGCATTTCAAACAGGGGTAAGAGTCAGCCACATTACTGTGCGTTTGGAGTCACACATAGTCCAGGCCAAGTAAGGATGACAGATTTTCTTCCGTAAAGGGCATTGGTGAGCCAGATGGGATTTTACAACAATGGTTACATGTCATGATTAGACTATCCTGTAATTTCAGATTTTTAATGAATTCAAATCTCACCATCTGCCATGATGAGATTTGAAGCCACGTCCCCAGAATAGCAATCATTGAAATACTAGTCCATTGACATTGCCACGGTGCCACCACCTCAGGAGGTTAATTGATGCTCCACATGTCCCAATTGAATATTCCTCGTTTAGATGAAATAAGAAATACTAAGCTGGCAATGATCTAACCATTGCTATTAGATTAGATTACTTACAGTGTGGAAACAGGCCCTTCGGCCCAACAAGTCCACACCGACCCGCCGAAGCGCAACCCACCCATACCCCTACATTTACCCCTTACCTAACACTACGGGCAATTTAACATGGCCAATTCACCTGACCTGCACATCTTTGGACTGTGGGAGGAAACCGGAGCACCCGGAGGAAACCCACACAGACACGTGGAGAACTGCAAACTCCACACAGTTGCCTGAGTCGGGAATTGAACCCGGATCTCAGGCACTGAGGCAGCAGTGCTAACCACTGTGCCACCGTGCTGCTATGTTTTCACACCTTGAATTTCCATACCGGATGCAGGCTCCTGGTGGCAGCTGCCTGACCACTGAAGTCTCACTTTGTCTGCTGTGTTTGTATACCTGCTCTAGTCTAGTTCTTTTCTAATGCTCACTGTGCTACCAAGCAACTGACTATATTTTCGATAATTATTCGAACCCATTATTAAACTTTCTAATGCATAAAGCACTATCCAAAAGGTAAATATTTTCTACTATCCAACCTTCCTTTCATTTCACTTTGGGTAAGTCCTATGGTAACAATCAGCATTCTTGTACTTCATGGAAGCAATCATTCTTGACGTGAAGTTAGATTGTTATATTGCAAATTATTTGCCGGGGATAAAGATAAGGAAGGTACATGTATCAAAATTAAACCCAGTCTAGTTCTCAAATGTGTTCAGTACCAGAGGGAATTCAACAACTAAGTTATCACCCTATTAGTATTCTGGATAAGTGTTGAGAAGAAAATTCAAAACAATAACTAGATGGTACCTGAGGTCCTTTAGGGTTAGTGTTAAATTCATCCACTAAATCCATACGAAGTTTAGGAGTCACACTGCCATCAAGTGTGATGTAGCTCAGCCTGATTTGATCCAAGTGACCTGCTACCACTTTCAACATGCTGGTCCATTGAGAAATTATTACACTGACAGAGATGGACAAATAATATAGTTACATAGGACAAAACGACTATTGAAGCTTCAGTATCTCTTATGTATTTAACAAACAATTGAAATAGGAAAATTGAAAAAAAAAAGAGCGCACAAGGTTATAACTTACATACATAGGGGTCTAATTCAGATACTGACTTCAACATAATCATATTGATAGGAGAAAATGTTTGTGAGTTAATATGATTGAGGAAATAATAATTATATGGAACCCTTTATATGTTCAGGACGTATTGAAGCATTTTACAGCCAAACAATTATCTTTGCGTTACATAAGTAACTGCAATATCTAATACATCTTCATAACTTACAATTTGAAGGTCAGAACGTGGTAAAATACATGGATGTGACAGCAGCAAGCTGCTGCTAAATCAATGGCATTTCTTAACATATTAACTTAAACTGGTTAACATCTCCAGATAAAATAATCTTTGTAAATAAATGCCCGATGGTTAGACTCACCTGATGGAAGCTTTAACTTAAGATACTCTTACGGGCAGTTGGTTTATCTTGCTCATTTGTTGGAATATATTCAATCTTTGCTTTCTTAAATCTTTGCCACTACATCTCTATTGACTTATCCCTTATCTTAAGCTGCCAGTTCACAATCACTGGTTCTGCTTTCATGCCTTCATAACTGGCCTTGTTCAATTCAAAATAGTAGTCTTGGACTCATTTTTCTCCCTCTCAAATTATACGTAAAATTCAACCATATTCAACCCTCCAACTTGGCACCGCCCTCCTGACCGGTCCATCCTCCGCCACAGCAACCTATCATAACTCCCCTTTGCATCCTCCATTACCCTCCCACCTAATATCCCCCCAACCCCTTTCCCCTCCATTTTCCTGATGAAGGGCTTATATACCTGAAACAATGACTCTCCTGCTCCTCGGGTGCTCCCTGACCTACTGTGCTTTTCTAGCGCTACATTTTGATTCTGGTGCTGGTAGCAGTGCAGAACTATCTGCACTAACCAGAGCCTGACACTAGGTGGAGCCCGGGTCCCAGTGTCAGTTGAGAATGACAGCCAGCAAAATTCCCACCCCTCCATCTTGTGTTGGGTCCTGAAAGATGCACGTCACAAATGCTGCCAATCGTTTGTGACTATGAAGTTAATACTTAAAAGTGGCAGCCAGTCATTTCAGGCAGTAAAAGAGAAAATCTGTAAATCTGATACCCACAAGACCAATGCATTTTACTTGGCTTTTTTTTAAGATTACTTACAGTGTGGAAACAGGCCCTTCGGCCCAACAAGTCCACACTGACCCACCGAAGCGCAACCCACCCATACCCCTAACCTAACACTACGGGCAATTTAGCATGGCCAATTCACCTGACCCGCACATCTTTGTGACTGTGGGAGGAAACCGGAGCACCCGGAGGAAACCCACGCAGACACGGGGAGAACGTGCAAACTCCACACAGTCAGTCGCCTGAGGTGGGAATTGAACCCAGGTGCCTGGCGCTGTGAGGCAGCAGTGCTAACCACTGTACCACCATGCCACCCTGGCTTGGCTCCTTATAAATTACTGACCCTCAACATCTTCACCCTCATTTGTTCACAAGGTGATTTCCTTCCTATTATTCATCCCCAATCATCATGGCTGTATTAGATCCTCAGGAAACATGTTCAAACTATGCATTGTACGCATAGGTTTAAAGAGGCAGATTGATGTAAAAGATAACGTCACCATAATCTTACCAGAGTAGAATGTTGTGCTGGAAAAGCACAGCAGGCCAGGGAGCATCCGAGGATGAAGGGCTTATGCCCGAAATGTTGATTCTCCTGTTCCTCAGATGCTACCTGACCTGCTGTGCTTTTCCAACACCACACTCGCGACTCTGATCTTCAGCATCTGCAGCCTTCACTTTCTCATAGTCTTACCAGACCAGAACATAGGGCAGCTCTTTCATTAGAGAGACACGACTGATGGTCGTTTAACTTGAGGGTCACTGCATCTCAGCTGAAGGGACAGGTTGAGAAGGCAAGTCCTTCATGGTAACCTAAGCCAGTGCAGGAATTGAACCCACTGCTGGTATCACGGTATATTGCAAACGTGAACAAACTGAAGGTGGTGGTGGCTAAACAGTGTATTGACAACCAACCAGGAGAAGCGAGCAGCTGGAGTGTTATTAAGCTTGTGCTCATCAGACAGCCGGATTTCTCAGCACACTATTCTGAATTTTCGCTAGAGGCCAGAGTTGGTTCATTCCTTCTACTAAGATAAATATTTCCTTTGGTCATGGAGGATCAACTCCTTTGCCATTCTTCTATTCCCTTTCTGCTGTCACCACCAAAAATCAGTATCTCTCAACTAAAGTCTAGTACATCTTTAGCAGCACTGTGACAGGCTCCGTGAAGATGTCAATACCCTTGAGGCTTCCTATCAGGCATCATCAGGCGGTGGAGAAATCAACATTTCAGGTGCAACCCTTCTACAGAATTGGGGGTGAGTGCAAGGAGAGCTGCAGATAAAATGGGAGGGCTGGGGGAGAGGCAGAGTGGTGAGGTAGGGAGAGATGAACACAGATAGAGGGTACAACCTGGTTGGTCAATGTGAGGAGTGAATCTGGTTGGTAACTGGAAGGTAGGGTCGGTCAGAGGAATGGAAAAGAGGGGGACGGACTGGAAAGGGAACCTGGGATGGGAAGGGGAGTTATTAGAAATTAGAGAACTGAAATGTTGAGTTCTTTGGGCTGTGTGGTGCCCAGGTTGAAGATGAGGTGCTGTTCCTCCAATTTGCAGTCTGATTCACTGTGGCAATGGAGGAGGCAGAGGTTGGTCATTTCAGAAAGGGAGTGAGAAGGGGAATTAAAATGGGCGTTGACTGGGAATGCAGGTCAGCCCCTGTGGGCCCGACTGAGATGATCAGAGAAAAGTGCCCTTAGTTTACTTTTGGTCTCCCCGATGTAGAAAAGACCACATCGGGACTACTAGATAAGGTAAACCTGGTAGGAGGTGGCGCAGGTAAACTTCTGTCTCACCTGGAAGGAATGTTTTGAGTCCTGGATGAGGTCAGGGATTGGTGTGCTGGTAGGTTTTACATCTTTTAATATTGCAAGTTTTGAAAGTGGGGGGGGCGGTGGTTTGGTGGGGAGAGTGGTGCAAACCAAGGATTGACCAAGGGAGGAGGTTTGAGGATCTGAAATGGCCTACTTCTGTTCCTATTTCCTATGGTCTTACTTTCCCATTTACCTTAGCCTTACCCTTCTTCTTAGCTTGCACTTACAATCTTTAGCCAGGCATGGCTTTTTAGAATTATACTTTGATTTTAATATTTTGATTTTTAAAATTATACTTTGATGTTCAGCAGTGACAGTGATATTACACATGAACTACCAGTAGTTATTCAAATGAGGTGATCCTGCATTTTATAGCACTGAAAGTCTGCTGGGCACTAATACAATTTGGTGTTCACTTTCAGATACTGGGTGTTCAATAACATTGTTATAACCATATATAGTGCTGCAGAGAAAAATCCAAAACATGCACAGCCTATATTCACCACACAGAAAATATCTTCCCGTATATAAATAATTTGTTGAAAGTTTGATCCCTTTTAGAGTCATACCATTTTTGTGGATCTTGGCTGCTTCTTATTGCTTTTAATTCCTCCAGGAGTGCAGAAATCTGCCAGCAAAATCCAAGGAGAAAACAGTTGTTAAACATTCATTCATGTTGAGACACAATAAGTTATTATGCAGATACTGCATTTATCAGGAAAGCCAATGTGAGAATATTGAAAGAAGAATTGAACATAAAAGTAGTATGTTTAACTTCAGGTATACTGGTGAGAAGACATTTAGAATACTGTTTACAGTTTTGGTTTCCTTACGCAAAAAGGAAGGATGAAGAAACGTTGAATGGGATTCAGATGAGATTTACCAGATTGGTACCTGGATGTCCAAACTGGGCTTATGTTCATGAGAGCTCAGAAAAAAAAAGGCTTGACTTGATTATAATTTAAAAGAACCTGAATGGTCTTGATAAAAGGTGGAGGTGGAGAGAATGGGATGGGAAGTTATTATTTAAAAATTAGGGTGAGATAGAGTCATAGAGATGCACATCATGGAAACAGACCCCACAGTCCAACTTGATCATGCCAACTAGTTATCCTAAATTAATCTAGTCTAAACCCTTCCTATTCATATACCCATGCAGGTGCTGTTAAAATGCTGTAATTGTACCAGCCTCCACCACTTCCTCTGGCAGCCAATTCTGTACAGGCATCATCCTCTGCATTAAAAAGTTACCCCTTAGGTCCCTTTAAAATTTTTCCCCTCTCACCATGAACCTGTGCCCTCTAATTCTAGACTCCCCCCACCCCACAGAAAATACCTTGTCTATTGATTCTATCGTGTCCCTCATGTTTTTATAAACCTCTTAAATGAGGTCATCCCACAGTCTTCAATGCTCCAGGGAAAACAGCTCTAGCCTATTCAGCCTTTCCCTATAGCTCAAACATTTCAACCGTGGCAACATCCTTGCAAATCTTTTTTGAATCTTTTCAAGTTTCACAACATCCTTCCTATAGGAGGGTGAATTGCACACAATATTCCAAAACTGGCTTAACAAGGTCCGTACAGTCACAACATGACCTCCCAACTCCTGTACTCAATACTCTGACCAATAAAGGAAAACATACCAAACGTCTTCCTCATGATTCTATCTACCTACGACTCCACTTTCAAGGAACTATGAACCTGCACTCTTTGTTCAGCAACACTCCCCAGGGCCTTGCCATTAAGTGTATAAAGTCCTGCCCTGATTTGCCTTTCCAAAATGCAGCACCTCACATTTATCTAAATTAAACTCCATCTGTCACTCCTCAGCCCATTGGCCCATCTGATCAAGATCTCGTTATACTTGGGGGTAACCTTCTTTGCTGTCCACTGCACCGCTCAATTTTGGTGTCATCTGCAAATCTCCTAACATTCACATCCAAATCATTTATATAAATAACAAGTATTCATGGACCCAGCACTGATCCTTGTGGCACTCCACTGGTCATAGGCCTCTAATCTGAAAAGCAACCCTCCACCACCATCCTGTCTTCTACCTTTGAGCCAGTTCCATATCAAAATGGCTAGTTCTCCCTGTATTCCATATCTAACCTTGCTAACCAGTCTATTCTGAGAAACCTTTTCGAATGCCTTACTGAAATCCATATCGATCATGTTCACAGCTCCGCCCTCATCAATCCTCTTCGTTACTTCTTTAAAAAAACTCAATCAAGTTAATGAAACATGATTTCCCACACACAAAGCCATGTTGAATATCCCTAATCAGTCCTTGCTTTTCCAAATACATGTACATCCTGTCCCTCAGGGTTCCCTTTAACAACTTGCCCGCCACTGACTTCAGGCTCACTGGTCTATGGTTTCCTGGATTTTCCTTACCACCTTTCTTAAATAGTGGCACCACATTAGCCCACCTCCAGTCTTCCAGCACCTCACCTGACGATTGATAACATAAATATTTCAGCAAGGGGCCCAGCAATCACTTCCCTGGCTTGCCACAGAGTTCTAGGATACACCTGATCAGGTCCTGGAAGTTTATCCACTTTTATAAGTTTTAAGACATCCAGCACTGCCACCTCTAAATTTTTCAAGATGTCACCATCTATTTCCCTACATGTTATATCTTCCATGTTCTTCTTTACAGTGAACACTGATACAAAACACTTGTTTAGTTTTGCCTCAATCTCCTTTGGTTCCATACATAGGCTGTCTTGCTGATCTTTGAGGGGTCCTATTCTCTCTCTAGTTACCCTTTTGTTCTTAATATATTTATAAAATCACTTTGGATTCTCCTGAACCGTATTTGCCAAAACTATCGCATGTACTCTTTTGGATGGGGAAAGTTTTTTCATGAATACTCCACCTCCCAGGATGGTGAAGGTGAAGTTAGTGAGTACTTTCAGAGAGATTCTTGTGAGGCAGGGAATCAGAGGTTATCACGGATAGGTGGGCATGTGGAATTTTGGATATACACATCAGACATGATACTATTCAGTCACAGAGCAGGCTTGAGGGGTCAAATAGCCTCCCCTTGATTTTAACTCGTCTGTGTTTGTATTCAGTCAATATATCTGTGGTCCATAGCTGGCAACTTTAAGTTACTAAGTTACTGATTCCTTAGTTTATAAGGTGATTGCAGCCCACTAAACATACATCCATTAAGATTTCACCTTTCAGTTTATATCTATTGCAAAGTAAATAGCCTCCTTACTTAGTGATGACCTAGAGCAATTCTTGCAAATAGTCTGCCTTTCCTCTCTGCATAGTTACTTCCTGATGTCCACAAGATATCTTCAACACCCTTTTCTTTCCTCATGCACATGTTTCTCGAGATCAACTGTTGACAATCATCTTCCACATGTTTGCTCTACCTCATCCATCACATCCTCATGTCTCCACATGCTCAGCTTTCACTCTTAGATAAACCAAAATTTCCTGTGACAACACACTGGTACCTGTCACTAACTCCATAACTTTTATATGGACTTTCTTCCTTTGCCAGGCAGTGTCAGGCTGAGCCAAAGAATAGCTTCTGCAGAAAGAGTTTTAACCTCTAACTGAGTTGATAACCTGTCTTTCCTCCACCATAAAGATCACTGATTTAATCTCTAACAGTATCCATTCCATCCCAAACCCAGCTCACTTTTTTTCGTCTAATCCCTCATTTCAGGCTCCTGCCACTTATACACTCAATTATCTGCCACTTTCCTGAGCAGCTTTCAGAACTTCAGCTCTTTCTAAACTCCAATGCTTGTACCCAGTCTTCTGTGAAATTCTGGATCACACAAAAGCCTCTACATGATCCCCTCATCATTCAACACTTACTTCCGAACTCTGGGTTTAAACCCCACCAAGACCTTGTACTCCTCTCTGTGCAACATTCTTCAGCATTCCTGACTCCAATCTCTTATAGGCTGAAGGAAAAGGGATTCGTTCACCTGCCTCATGCCATGCTCTAAGGGTTTCTGTTTATCCACTTACAGGCCCTTACATATAACCCTGCTTTTCACCAAAATTTATTTCACGTTATCTAAATCTCTTTTGGTTCTAGGTCCATTTTTGTTTCAACGTGACAGAATGCCTGGTTTCTATAAAGGCAATACATATTTACATGTTGTACAATTATACTTCTATAATATGTTGCAATAGTATTTAAACTTTCATTATTTTTGCCATCATTTAGTAATCAATTTAGAGTGATTTATGATACATGGGAAATGTAATGATGTTTCCGTTATAAACAGTCCATGAGTCTTCTCAGGAGCCTACCCAATGTCGCATGGATTCAAGGACTCAAACTATTCAAACAGAAGACAGATTCCAATAATACCCAATTAATCATCCCATACCGGCATGATCAAAAATGAATTATCCAGTCAGGCATTTCATTCTGAAAGATACTGAACTAGATGCGTGCAATTCTGGTCTCCTTACTATCAGAGCAGAAAATGTGTTGCTGGAAAAGCGGAGGTCAGGCAGCATCCAAGGAACAGGAGATTCAATGTTTCGGGCATAAGCCCTTCTTCAGGAATGATGAAAGTGTGTCCAGCAGGCTAAGATAAAAGGTAGGGAGGAGGGACTTGGGGGAGGGACGTTGGAGATGCGATAGGTGGAAGGAGGTCAAGGTGAGAGCGGAGAGGTCAGGAAGAAGATTGCAGGTTAGGAAGGCGGTGCTGAGTTCGAGGGATTTGACTGAGACAAGGTGGGGGGGGGGGGAAAATGAGGAAATTGGAGAAATCTGAGTTCATCCCTGGTGGTTGGAGGGTTCCTAGGCGGAAGATGAGGCGCTCTTCCTCCAACTGTCGTGTTGTTATGGTCTGGCGATGGAGGAGTCCAAGGACCTGCATGTCCTTGGTGAAGTGGGAGGGGAAGTTGAAGTGTTGAGCCACGGGGTGGTTGGGTTGGTTGGTCCGGGTGTCCCAGAGGTGTTCTCTGAAACGTTCCGCAAATAGGCAGCCTGTCTCCCCAATATAGAGGAAGCCACATCCAAGGACATGCAGGTCCTTGGACTCCTCCATCGCCAGACCATAACAACACGACGGTTGGAGGAAGAGCGCCTCATCTTCCGCCTGGGAACCCTCCAACCACAAGGGATGAACTCAGATTTCTCCAGTTTCCTCATTTCCCCTCCCCCCACCTTGTCTCAGTCAAATCCCTCGAACTCAGCACTGCCTTCCTAACCTGCAATCTTCTTCCTGACCTCTCCGCCCCCACCCCACTTCGGCCTATCACCCTCACCTTGACCTCCTTCCACCTATCGCATCTCCAACGCCCCTCCCCCAAGTCTCTCCTCCCTACCTTTTATCTTAGCCTGCTGGACACACTTTCCTCATTCCTGAAGAAGGGCTTATGCCCGAAACGTCGAATCTCCTGTTCCTTGGATGCTGCTTGACCTGCTACGCTTTTCCAGCAACACATTTTCAGCTCTGATCTCCAGTCCTCACTTTCTCCTTACTATCAGAAGCATGTTGTGAAACTTGAAAGAGTTCAGGAAAGATTTACAAGGATGTTGCCAGGGTTGGAGGATTTGAACTATAGGGAGAGCCTGACTAGGCTGGGGCTGTTTTCCCTGGAGCAAAGGCTGAGGGGTGACCTTATAGGAGGTTTGTAAAATCATGAGGGGCATGGATAGGATAAATAGACAAAGTCTTTTCCCTGGGGTGGGGGTGTCCAGAACTTGAGGGCATAAAGGTATAAAAGGGATCTAAGGGGCAACTTTTTCACAGAGGTTGGTGCGAGTATGGAATGAGCTGCTAGAGGAAGTGGTGGAGAGGAATCTGGATGGATATATGAATAGGAAAGGATTAGAAGGATATGGGCCTAGTGCTGGCAAATGGGGCTAGATTAGATTGGAATATCTGGTTAGTATAGACGCGTTGGACCGAAGAGTCTGTTTCCGTGCTGTACATCTCTACAACTCTATGGGCAAGTAGACTGCCATCATCCTCTAGGTAAAAACAAGGGCTGCACATGCTGGAAACCAGATTCTAGATTACAGTGGTGCTGGAAAAGCATAGCAGTTCAAAGAGCATCCGAGGAACAGGGGAAAAAAAATAAAAAAAATCGATGTTTTAGGCAAAAGCCCTTCATCAGGAATAGAGGCAGAGTGCCTGCAAGGTGGAGAGATAAATAAGAGAAGAGTGGGGATGGGGAGAAAGTAGCATGGAGTACAATAGGTGAATGGGGGTGGGGATGGAGGTCAGGGAGGAGGGTGGAGTGGATAGGTGGAAAGGAAGATAGACAGGTAGGACAAGTCATAGGAACAGTGCCGAGCTGGAAGTTTGGAGCTGGGGCGAGGTGGGGGAAGGGGAAAACGAGGAAACTGGTGAAGTCCACATTGATGCCCTGGGGTTGAACGCCTCATCTTCCGCCTTGGAACACTTCAACCCCAGGGCATCAATGTGGACTTCATAGAATCAAAAATTTATAGCTTTGCTTTTGCTCGTGTTCACAGCAAAAATGTTCCTAAAAACTGCACGTCCATTGAGATGAATTTTATAACTTTGTGTTCAGCTATCTCTGATATACCTTAGTACTCTTTCTGGTCTTCTCAAACAGGTTTGCTTTGAAGCTGGTACCATTCAGGCTAACAGCTGGCTTGTTGTCAAAGGCTGTGACCTCTGATAATGATAAAGCATTGAGTTGCTCTTCCAGCGAGAGGGTGATGCCTTCAGATTCCATCTCACTTTGACTGAGAGCCTATAAGTCAGGACAAAAACCATTTAAAAATAAATAGAAACATAGCCAAAATAAATTCAGCAGCTGCAGATTTATTTCTGTGGAAGACACAAGCTAGTCGAAGCAAGTTAACTTCAGCATCTGTATTTGCGTTTTTATTTCTTCATCATGTATAAGGTAAACTAGAGTGCTGGCCAAAGATAATTCGTTTTAATTCCCTGCTCTTAGTTATTTTAATAGAGTCATACAACATGGAAACAGATCCTTCTGTCAATCTGTCCAGGTTTCCCAAGTCCCAGTTGCCTGCTTTTTGCAACTCACCATACATGAAGACATGTTTGTAGTACTCAGAACTGTGTTACACAAAGGAAGATTTAATTACTGCATTTGATAATATTCACACCTTCCAGCCGAGCTCTCCATGTACCACAAAGGAAAGCCTAAACGTTATTAGGGATTTTCTGCTTGCACTCCAGTCATAAATTTTCAAAATGCAACAATTTATTTCTGTATTCTAATGTCAGAAATTGTGCATACCTATAATATGAAAAAGATGAGAATTTGTTCACTTGCACCTACTTTTGTATTGTGCAATTACTTCTTACCGTCTTCAGCAGAGAGAGGTGACAGCAGCACTGACGAAGTCTGAGAAGCAAGGATAAGATGTGTGCAGTGCTTGATGTTTGAGAACTCTTCTGGACAGAGGAAGGACCACCACCGACAGATGCAATACCAAACTCACAAGCTACTGAATGAAAACAGAAAACAAACTACAAGTTAGTCTTTAGTTTTACCAGGGCATTTACAAAAGGAATTGAAAGCCAGTCTCTGTAATTATCTCAACTACCACTGATTGTTGGAAAAAAACCCATCTGGCTCACCAACATGACACATGCCTCACCTACATATGCCTCTAGACCAACACAAATGTAATTGACTTAAATTACCCTTTGAAATGGGCTGTGTGTGGAATTTGCACATTCTCCCCGTGTCTGCGTGGGTTTCATCCAGGTGTTCCAGTCTCCTCCCACAGTTCAAAGATGTGCAGGTGTACTGGCCATGCTAAATTGCCCTTAGTACCTAGGCATGTGTAGGTTAGGTGGAATAGCCATGAGAAATGCAGGGATAAGGTAGGGGGGTGTGGGTCTGGGTGGGATGCTGGTCAGAGAAGTGGTGTGGATTAGATGGGTTGCATGGCCTGCTTCCACACTGTAGGGATTCTAGGATACCACTCAGTCAACAGAAATTAGAATAGGCAACAAATGCTGATCTTACAGATCCCATGAAAGAAAACAAATACCACGAGTGACAAAAAAAACTTGTAAACCGTGAATGATATTGAAATGAATTACAGAATAAATCTGGAGTTTAAATAACTAAAAATAAAAGACGACATTGTTGCACCAAGAACATCAGGTTAAAAAAAAAGGATGAGATAGTAAGAGAGGTTCATCAAAATTAGCTTCTACATTTAAACTTCCAAAACTGAGGGCCTCTCTTGCATAATCAAACTGCCTTAGCAGCACCCAGCTCTCTGTGGGGCTTGCTGCAATTTCAGAACTGGTGGCTCTTGGAATATTGCAGGCAGCAGAAAACCCATTTCATCTTCAATAGGAATCAATTGGCAGTCAATTAAGAGGCTGCCAACAGGAAGGTCATGTTGTTTGCTGCTCCATTAGTAAATATAAGTTCTCCTGACACTGGAATCTCAAAGCTCAGAAGAAACTTGAGCTCAGTATATGTCTCTCTCCAGCACTGTTCACTTTCTCAATTTCACCTCTTGCACATGGGATTGAATTTGTCACAGCAACATTTCTTTGTTTTCGAATTGCAAGGGCCCAATGAATGGAACACTAATTTCAATTCAAATCCTGGAAAACACAGGTCAAAAAACCAAACTTCTTGCAAGTTTGCACAGATCAATACTTAGAACCCACAACAAAAAAATAGATGGTATTGAAATCACAAAAAAATCTGACAGAAATAAGCGGCTGATTTTCAGTGGGATTGAAGTGATAACATTAAGATAGTTAACTTGACTTTATCATAATAAAGCTTCCTAAACATCTTCCATTAATGGGTGCTAGAAATAGTTGACAAATTGCCAAATATATTATCAGCACTCAAAACATTTATAAACAAACCTTTCAAGATGGATTATTATGTGCATTTCAAACCAGAGACACCAGATCTAATTGGCAAATGGATCACATGGGCGAAACTCCAAGATGGGGTGCTTGTCTAAAATGCTCTGTTGCATTGTGAACTTTAAGGGTATATTTTAAAGCCTAATACCTTGTAAAGTTTAGAGTTTATGACAAAAGGAAAAAGTTAAGGTGATTTTCATGCATAGGGTTAATCATTTCTGACCTAACTGCTTTGCATTTCCTGAGTGCTTTTTTTTTTGCTGCAGATTATTGGTATATGCAGAATTTATCTTTCTTGAGCGGGCATCGATTTTTTTTTACCTCTGCTGAAGTGGTTATCAGTATCTGGTGATGAATTAGCTTTGTCATCCTTGCCTTCATGTCTCTTCAAGTATGACTGCAAGGTTGATCTGTGGAGAGGAAATGTAATGAAAAAAATAGCTGAACTAACAAAGCGGTTTCAAAAATATTATTTAAGAGAATTCAGTCAAAAATGATGTTAACTAGAAATTATGAAATAGTTTGTCTGTCGAAACAAAAAGGTTCAGTGAAGCAAAACAGAAAACTTAGTGGAATATGTAATGATGAAGGTAATTGAGAATAAAAACGAAAATGTCACTCAATGGACTACAATAATAGTCACAACACTGGAATTAATAGAACCTGGCAACGGAAAATGCATCATAGCTAATAGCTGTAATGTAATTTGTTTGAACATATTCACCTTTTTGTATGAATTTAAAATAAACACAAATAATTAACCAGCATTCAAGTATGCATACGTGCGGTTATTTCCATTTCTACTAAAAAGTTGGCAAATGCAAAATATGCTTTTAAATTAGTAGTAATGATGCAAGACTTATTCAAAAGGGGAGTCTAGCAACAGTTTGTAAAATGGAATTCAACACTTTCCTTCACAAGGAATATTTCAATATCACCGTAATCTATACTTATAGAAAAATCAGTTTATGGTTCACATCCTGGCTTTCAGGTTGAAACAGAATCAGTTAGAATGAGCAATGAAACAGGTCTACTAATCCTTGATACTGTGTCCTGTCACAATGAAGCACTTTCTAATGGTACAGCGATGGCTGCAGACCATAGGGCTGCTTCTCAGATTTGTTGCACATGCCTCCTGCCCATGTGCCATGGTATACACAAAGCCCAGTAAGCCCTACAGGAAAAGGTGTCTGTAATAGTATTTCAAATGCAATCTGACATGGAATTGAGCTAACTTGAATTTAGGAAGTTCAAATGAAGTAGCTAAAATCAGTCATGTATTCTTGGAGGTAAATACCACTAAAATAAGTGCAATGCTGTACACAATGCGATATCGGGGAAGATTTATAGCTCCGGTTGAGGTTCAGGTTGTAAAGTTTGCTTACTGAGCTAGTACATTTGTTCCCGGACATCATCGCTGCAAATGTGTTGCTGGTCAAAGCACAGCAGGTTAGGCAGCATCTCAGGAATAGAGAATTCGACGTTTCGAGCATAAGCCCTTCATCAGGAATAAGAGAGAGAGAGCCAAGCAGGCTGAGATAAAAGGTAGGGAGGAGGGACTAGGGGGAGGGGCGATGGAGGTGGGATAGGTGGAAGGAGGTCAAGGTGAGGGTGATAGGCCGGAGTGGGGTGGGGGCGGAGAGGTCAGGAAGAGGATTGCAGGTTAGGAGGGCGGTGCTGAGTTGAGGGAACCGACTGAGACAAGGTGGGGGGAGGGGAAATGAGGAAGCTGGAGAAATCTGAATTCATACCTTGTGGTTGGAGGGTTCCCAGGCGGAAGATGAGGCGCTCCTCCTCCAGCCGTCGTGTAGTTGTGTTCTGCCGGTGGAGGAGTCCAAGGACCTGCATGTCCTCGGTGGAGTGGGAGGGGGAGTTAAAGTGTTGAGCCACGGGGTGATTGGGTTGGTTGGTTTGGGCGGCCCAGAGGTGTTCTCTGAAGCGTTCCGCAAGTAAGCGGCCTGTCTCACCCGGACATCATCATCATGCTAGATAACATCATCAGTGAGCCTCCGGTGAAGTGCTGGTGTTCTAGGAATTCCCATGCATGTCTCTGTTAAGCCTGTCCTTGGATGGACGCGTTGTCCTAATCGAAGTGGTGTCCTTCATCGACACTTCCACTGGGACAACACATCCATTCGAGGACAGGCTAAACAAAGACATGCATGGGAATTCCTAGAAGCCTGACATTCAAACCAGAACTCCATCAATAAACACATTGATTTAGACCCATTTACCAACCAATGGGAAAAAGAACTGGAAGCGATATCACCCACCACAACAGACCAAGACACACAAATAAAAAGCAGGACAGAACACCAGCGCTTCACTGGAGGCTCACTGATGATGTTACCTAGCATGGTGACAAAACGTCCGATAACAAAACTACAGCTCAGTAGGCAAGTTTACAACCTGCAGTACACATCGCTCAATATCACAAAAAAAGGAAGTAGTGGTGGAGCAAACAGTATGGCTCACACAATAGATTCTAAAAACATTAAACCTAGATAGCAGCATTAAGTTTATTGATGAATGAATGTTTAATTAATTATTAATGAATGAAACATTCTACCTCAGCAACTGCTACAAATAGGAACTATAATTGGTGAATTGCATTTTTCAGGCACCACAGGTAAAATTGTTTTGGTGGATAGTGCAACATGTTCACAAAACTTCAACTGCAATTGATTAATTACTACAGCAAGAGCTTTTATCTTGTAAAGGAAAACAACAAGCTGAATTTTTTGGTCCTGGATTAAAGCATCTTTATGGGATCAAGATAAATGCAGTTTTCTCAATGTTTTATTCATTGGTGGATATTCTACTTGTTAAAAAGCTCTTCAAAATTAACATTTGAATAAAGATCACACTTCAGTGGAGTATGATAAGTCTGAATTAATCTAATCTTTATTTAAGAGATTATCACCTTCATGAAAATATGTTTGGCAATCTTTTTAATTAAGCTTTCAAATACACAATAGAACAAAAAAAAAGTGTTGAAATATATGATGTCACATCTATGTTCTGTTCTATTAGGTATGATGCAGAACTGGGCTGAGGAGTGGCAGATGGAATTCAACCCTGTCAAGTGTGAGGTTGTCCATTTTGGAAGGACAAATAAGAATGCGGAATACAGGGTTAACGGTAGGGTTCTTAGTAAGGTGGAGGAGCAGAGGGATCTTGGGGTCTATGTTCATAGCTCTTTGAAAGTTGCCACTCAGGTGGATAGAGCTTGTAAGAAGGCCTATGGTGTATTAGCGGTCATTAGCAGAGGGATTGAATTCAAGAGTCATGAGGTGATGTTGCAGCTGTATAGGACCTTGGTAAGGCCACATTTGGAGTACTGTGTGCAGTTCTGGTTGCCTCACTTTAGGGAAGATGTGGAAGCTTTGGAGAGGGTGCAGAGGAGATTTACCAGGATGTTGCCTGTAATGAAGGATAGGTCGTACGAGGATAGATTGAGTGTGCTAGGCCCTTTCTCATTGGAACGGCGAAGGATGAGGGGTGACTTGATAGAGGTTTCTAAGATGATCAGGGGAATAGATAGAGTAGATAGTCAGAGACTTTTTCCCCAGATACAACAGAGTGTTACAAGGGGACATAAATTTAAGGTGAAAGGTGGAAGGTATTGGGGGGGGGGGGGGGGATGTCATGGGTAGGTTCTTTACCCAGAGAGTGGAGGGGGCATGGAATACGCTGCCTGTGGGAGTGGTACAGTCAGAATCATTGGTGACCTTTAAGCGGAAATTGGATAGGTACATGGATAGGTGCTTAATCTAGGATAAATGTTCGGCACAACATTGTGGGCCGAAGGGCCTGTTCTGTGCTGTATTGTTCTATGTTCTATTTTATTTAACATGATAAAAGGAAGCAGTTATCTTTTCAGTCACCTTCATTCCCCATAGGAAAAGACTTTGAATACTGTAGGGGAGAATTTTATTCAAAAAAGAACAGTGTTGCTTCATCCATAAAAAAAATGCCCATG
This sequence comes from Hemiscyllium ocellatum, assembly GCF_020745735.1. NCBI lineage: Eukaryota > Metazoa > Chordata > Chondrichthyes > Orectolobiformes > Hemiscylliidae > Hemiscyllium > Hemiscyllium ocellatum. The sequence continues at coordinate 59,346,920 of NC_083412.1, read as the reverse complement.
ACACAGCATTCACCTGAGCAATCAGCACAGGTCTGTGTAGCTTGGCAAATGTTTCCCTCCCAACTTCTATAATAGGAGATTAAGCAAAATATCCACAAGATAGTGGATAGGATTAACCAAAGTATGTTCCCTAACTGGAAGCAGTGATATTTTAAGAACACACAATTCCTCAAAACATACCTGGAACGAGCAAACAAGACATTATAAACAGCTTCCTCTTCCTCTGACAATTTTAGCTTATGAGTGTGGTTACATTTCTGTGGCAGGACAACCTGCGGAAACAAAAGTTACACAGAAATTGTCACAAAAAGTGATATTTAGAATAATACTGTGTCTTTGTGGAGAATGATCCCACATTCCATTTCTATGGTATGTTTAGTCTGTTTCCATGATGATAGGACAGCGAAGGAACTTCAAATTTAAATACACTCTTCATGGAATCAGTGTTGGATCCAAAGACAGCACCGTACTGCAGTTTAGCATTGGCATAAAGTCAAAATCACTTTCGAATGGTGCAAAACTGAACATGTGATTTTATTGGTCAAAATAACAATAGGCTTAGCTACCAGAGGTTTGCCATTAGCATCAAGCTGGTCTTTCATTCTCCTCAACAGAAGGCTTTTGGTGATAATATTAAGGCGTTCACCACCTTTCCTGGTACCATTATCCACTTGATTCTTCCAAAGCTTGAACTCATCAAATGGGGAACAGTGAAGGAACCTGAGACAATATGGAAAAAGTTAGAAAAAGGAGAGCAATGAGATCTTAGAAATCAGCCCAAACTCCATTGTTAAGAACAATAATTGACAACAAAACAAACTGAGAGCAAATATCTCAAATAACTTAGGTGATTTGTCTTAAAAAGGGGCAGGTCCACAATATGGAAATAATATATTTGTTTTAATGCTGTAACAATTATTTGGAAGCAATGCTGACAAAAATAACGTATCTGAAAAACACAACTTAATAATTAAGCTTAACCCAGGTACTCTGGTTCTGTTTTCTTACTTCAGCAAAGAGTACATATCCAACAGGTTGTTCTGAATGGGCGTTCCTGTGACTGCCCAGCGTGCTTTAGCTTGGAGTTTACACACTGCCATTGAGGTTTGTACTTGGGGGTTTTTAATGTTGTGAGCTTCATCCAGGATGATCCGAGACCATGCTATTTTCAGCAGAGGAGAATGAGAAGACTTTGTCTCAGTCAAGGCCTGAAAAACAAAAAGAAACTAAAGATGTGTGTAGTTTTCATCGCAGCGTGTTTGGATTAAAAAGATGAAGCACCCTAATCACTCACAAGCTCAATTACACTAACAGATTTTCTGAGGGGAAATAGAAATCTACCAGTAATTCCACTGGCTCTTTGGTAGTATAAAAAGATAGTGTAATCACCAAATCAGAAAGCATACTAATAACTGGCCTGACACGCCCAGTCCAAAAAAAAAAGAGCTAAGAGCACAATTCCACTGTAAAAATGCTCAGATAATCTGCAAGGCTGAGCTGCTATTTGTTAGTTTGGTGACTATTCTAACAAGCAGCAATTGTTAGAGATAGCCAAATGCAAAAACGCATCCAACACGTTATTACATAATATTCATATCAGCAAGTGGTACCACTAACATCACTGACAAATGCTCAACTTACGGTCGCGTCATCCTTGGTTGCACAATGGCTATTTCCTTTGTTCACTGGGATCTCCTTTGCAACAAGGCTATATGTTGTCACAACAACATCAAATTTTGATAGTCTGTAAGAAAAATGTTTAAACGTCATAGACCAGTGCCAATAAAACTGTTTCTAAATACCACTTTTAGTTTAGAGTTAAATTCCTTTTTCTGGATGCAGCTGTTCAATGTCAACTTTGACATTCCAGGATGACATTCCTTTCCAGTCATTAGGACACCCTGATGTGTGATGTCCTTAAATTGACTGGCACCATGGCACTTACTTCCCCTCATCTCCAAAGCTGCAAATAAACTAGTATCCGACGACCGCAAATTGACTGGATTACTTTTTTTTCTTTTATCTGAGAAAGGATATGTATTGATAATAGCAGAAACATATACTTGTTTGATGTCTTCTTCAAAATAGAATCAAAAGCAGAAACTCCAATGGGGATTACTGTGGAACATTAATCTACATAATACTATTGCATAAAATGATAGCTTAATCTGTCATCATTTCAAAGTTTAAAAAGCTAACTTTTGAGTTTGTTAATTTTGAGTTGGTGTACAGTTCTGGTAACCACACCAAAAGAAGGATGGGGAGGCTTTGGAGAGTGACAGAAACCGTTTAACTGGATATTGCCTGGCTTTGAGGAGAAATTGGACAAACTCGGCTTGTTTTCACTTGAATGATGGATAAAGGCCAACTTGATAGAAGTTTACAAAATTATGGAAGTCATGAATAGAATAGATAAGAGTCTTCTTCCCAGGGTAGAAATGTCAATTGCTAAAGAGATACAGGTTTAAGGTATAAGGGAGTAAGATGAGAGAGGTAATTTTTTTTTTTGAAAACAGAAAGTGTTTAGTGTCTGGAATGTGCTGCGACAGGACATGGAGGCAGATACAATAGCAACATTTGAGTGTCATTTTAATAGATATACGAATGGGCAAGGAATTGAGGCATGCAGACCGCATAGGGGCATAAAGATTTTAGCACAGAAAGGCATTGTGTTGGTGCAGTCTTGTTGTACTGGAAGGAGTTGATCCTGTGCTGTACCGTTCTTTGTATCTTAATTAAGACACATGATGAATGTAGTGATCCACCAGATAACATTTACAAAGCAATCTAGAAAAGGTTAACTTGCAAGAAATATCTACCACAACTCTCTAAAGAAAAGTTGTGCAAACTTAAAATAATCATGTCTTTTAAAATATTATGCCTATCAAAAACACAGAGCAAAGCATTATATACACAGATCAGCAAATTCTATTGCAGGACAGAAACATTATTTCTGAAATTACTCACGCTTTTGCAGATTGTTCTCTCTTTGGCCCATGGTACATGTAAATGCTTATTTTTGTGACAGAGACATGCCTTTCGATTTCCTTCTTCCAATGATGAATTAGAGATGCTGGACAAATGATAAGTGTCCCAGAGGAGGTGACATGTGTGTGCTCTGTAGAAAGTTGGATATTAGAATGCAATATTAGGTTTGGATCAGACAAGGTTGCAAGACAGAACAACATCAGGTACAACAACAAAATGATAATAACAAACTAGTTTAACTCCCAATTAAATGTTTTAACTAAAAATAAATGTCAATGTCAGAAAATCAGGTATTTAATATAACTCAAGACTCCTTTCAACAGCACATCCCAAACCCACAACATCTACCAACCACAAGGACCAAGGCAGTAGACATATGGAAACACTACACTAACATTGGGTCAAAATCCTGGAATTCCCTTTCTAACAGCTCTGTGGGTGTCTGTACACCCCAAGAACTGATGTAGTTTAGGAAGGTAGCTCACCACCACCAGCTTCTCCAGGGCAATTAGGGACAGGCAAAATATTGGGCTAGTCAGTGATATCCATGAATGAATTTTTTAAAAAAGCACTTCTCATTCAATAAACTACTTTGACAGACATCCAACCTTTTATGCAATGCAGTTACACAGGACAAGAGTGTGTCAGGGCACCAACAGCGCCAGATTTCATCTAATCAGGTACAGGTGCACAATCCTTTATCCAAAATGCTCAGGACCAGCTGGTTTTCAGAATTTTTCAAATTTCAGTATAAGTGACAGTTTGATGGTGAAATTTTTAAAAAATCTTACTAGAGTAGCAGACTCACTCAGTAAAACAGGCCTTGAGACAGAATTGAGGCCTGCCAGTGCTGGGCCACCCGCCACCCAGTGTTACATCTGAGTGATACGCATCAAGTGGGTGTCGACTTGGGTTAACTGTCTGCATCCCAAACAACCTTGTTAATGAGAAAAAAAAACTTCACAAAAAAAAACCGTTGGACTTGAGCTTTTCAGATTTCGGGATTTCAGATAAAGGATCGTCTACCTGTATATAGATAACCGTGCCATTAGATAGGGTGTACTTCCAACAATGCAGCACTTCAAATCTCAAACTTGTGAAAATACACTTGCTTTGGAGCTTAACCATCCCGTAGGTTTTACACTGTGCATTGTTTTATCAGTTACTGAAATCATTGTAAATTATTAACACTTTTTACCAGTTTTTGAGATCCACTCATCGGGTTTTTTCTCCTTTTCTTCCTTCCTGTTGCACCTCTGTGCTAAGATGAGTGCAATCATTGTTAGCGTTTTCCCTAAACCCATGTCATCCGCTAAAAGAGAAGCATAAATGGCAATCATTTAAAAATTCATAAATTTTCCTGTTACTCCAAATTAGACACTTACAAATACATCAAATTCAAATATCTTTTATTTGGCCCTAGTGACAACTGTAGATTCTGATCCCCTCTTCTGTGATTAATAAATCAAAGTTATTATTTTGATTAATTTTAGCATAATACAAATTTATTACCCTGCTTATCAATGTACATTGACTTAATACTGAAATGATATCTAGCTCATAATAGTGAATCACAAATAATTAAGATCAGTTCAATCCCACAGATGGTAGTGTATTAAGCTTGTGCTTTGTATCATCTCAAATTAGACTCTGATCTCATTGTTCTTCCATGACCACGCCATCCTTATTAATTTTTAAAAAAAAGGTTCCTTCTTACCTAGAATACCACCTGATGGTTTTTGCTTCTCCCGCCACAGTAACCATGCCAATGCCTGTTTCTGATGGACCAGCAATGGGACCTATAAAAATGAACATTTTAATGCAGAAAATTTCTAACATTTATCAATTTTTTCAACTTTGTCAAAATATAGAAACTAAACAAAAGCAAAAGGTCACTGTAACCAGATTGCAACCAAGTAACTAATTCTATCTCCCTTTCAAACACATAAGGGAAGATGCGGAGACATTTCTTCAGCCAGCGAGTGGTGGGCCTGTGGAATTCATTGCCGCAGAGTGCAGTGGAGGCCGGGACTCAAGGCAGAGATTGATAGATTCTTGATGTCACGAGGAATAAAAGGGCTACGGGGAGAATGCTGGTAAGTGGAGTTGAAATGCCCATCAACTATGGGCGGCACGGTGGCACAGTGGTTAGCACTGCTGCCTCACAGCGCCTGAGACCCAGGTTCAATTCCTGACTCAGGCGACTGACTGTGTGGAGTTTGCACGTTCTCCCCGTGTCTGCGTGGGTTTCCTCCGGGTGCTCCGGTTTCCTCCCACAGTCCAAAGATGTGCGGGTCAGGTGAATTGGCCGTGCTAAATTGCCCGTAGTGTTAGGTAGGGGGTAAATGTAGGAGTATGGGTGGGTTGCACTTCGGCGGGTCGGTGTGGACTTGTTGGGCCGAAGGGCCTGTTTCCACACTGTAAGTAATCTAATCTAATCTATGATTGAATGGCGGAGTGGACTCGATGGGCCAAATAGCCTTACAGCCACTCCTATGTCTTATGGTCTCATGTGACCGTTATAATGTAACTTAACTGTTCATGGAATTCACAAGGAAACATTAAGGCAGAAAGTCATTAAATATTAAGAAACATGGGGTGCTAAGCAGGAAGATAAGCAACCTTGATCATTTACATAATACTACTGCTATATATTCCAGCTACAATTGATTAATAGCAAATGAATATGAATAACTTATCTGGAAATGCCATCTATTTGCCAAAGATAGGATTTTGTTTTAATTCATGTTATGCAATTAGCGAATTTTGAGAAGATTTGTAGCTCAGGTTGAGATTCGTGATGTAGGTTTGCTCGCGGAGCTGGAAGGTTCGTTTTCAGACGTTTTGTAACCATATTAGGTAACATCATCAATAAACCTCAGAATGAAGCACTGGTGGTATGGCCTGCTTTCTATTTATGTGTTTAGGTTTCCTTGGGTTAGCAACGTCATTTCATGTGGTGACATCATTTCCTGATCTTTTTCTCAGGGGGTGGTAAACTGGATCCAAGTCAATGTATTTGTTGGTGAAGTTCCAGTTAGAATGCCACGCTACTAGGAATTCTCGTGCATGTCTCTGTTTGGCTTATCCTAGGGATGGATGCGTTGTCCCAGTCAAAGTGGTGTCCTTCCTCCTAGTATGTAAGGATACTAGTGAAAGAGGCTAGTTGATGTCGTTTTGTGGCTAGTTGATGTTCATGGTGAGCACTTCAGGGACAGTGACCACAACTCGGTGACTTTTACTTTAGTGATGGAGAGGGATAAGTGTGCGCCGCAGGGCAAGAGTTATAGCTGGGGGCAGGGAAATTATGATGCAGTGAGGCATGACTTAGGATGTGTGGATTGGAAAAACAGGCTTCAAGAGAAGAACACTAATGAGATGTGGGGATTGTTCAAGGAGCAGCTACTACGTGTCCTCGATAAGTATGTACCAGTCAGGCATGGTGTAAAGGGCCTTGTGAGGCAGCCGTGGTTTAGTAAGGAATTGGAATCCCTTGTGAAAGGGAAGAAGGCGGCATATGTAAAGATGAGGCGTGAAGGTTCAGTTGGGGCGATAGAGAGTTATAAGGTAGCCAGGAAGGATCTAAAGAGAGAGCTAAGAGAAGCGAGAAGGGGACATGAAAAGTCTTTAGCTGGTAGGATTAGGGAAAACCCAAAGGCTTTCTATAGGTATGTCAGGAATAAAAGGATGACTAGGGTAGGTATCGGTCCAGTCAAGGATAGTAGTGGGAAGTTGTGTGTGGAGGCGAAGGAGATTGGAGAGACACTAAATCAATACTTTTCATCAGCATTCACTCAGGAACAGGACACTGTTGCTGATGTGAATATGGAGTCACAAATGATTAGAATGGATGGCCTGGAAATATGCAGGGAAGAGGTTCTGGGAATATTGGAGAGGATGAAAATAGATAAGTCTCCTGGGCCTGATGGCATTTACCCTAGGATCCTATGGGAAGCTAGGGAGGAGATAGCAGAGCCATTGGCCTGGATTTTTATGTCGTCATTGTCAACGGGAATAGTACCAGAGGACTGGAGGATAGCGAATGTGGTCCCCTTGTTCAAGAAAGGGAGTAGGGATAGCCCTAGTAACTATAGGCCAGTGAGTCTGACTTCAGTGGTGGGCAAAGTCTTAGAGAGAATGGTAAGGGATAAGATTTATGAACATCTGGATAGGAATAACGTGATCAAGGATAGCCAGCATGGTTTTGTGAAGGGCAGGTCGTGCCTCACAAACCTTATTGAGTTCTTTGAGAAGGTGACTAAGGAAGTGGACGAGGGTAAAGCAGTAGATGTTGTGTATATGGATTTTAGTAAGGCGTTCGATAAGGTTCCCCATGGTAGGCTAATGCTAAAACTACGGAGGTATGGCATTGAGGATACATTAGAGGTTTGGATTAGGAATTGGCTGGCTGGAAGGAGACAGAGGGTAGTAGTTGATGGACTATGTTCATCTTGGAGTGCAGTTACTAGCGGTGTACCACAAGGATCTGTTTTGGGACCATTGCTTTTTGTTATCTTTATAAATGATCTAGAGGAAGGGCTTGAAAGCTGGGTAAGCAAGTTTGCGGATGACACAAAAGTCTGTGGAGTTGTGGATAGTGAGGAAGGAAGTGGTAGGTTACAGCGGGATATAGATAAGTTGCAGAGCTGGGCAGAAATGTGGCAAATGGAATTCAATGTAGCTAAGTGTGAAGTCATTCACTTTGGTAGGAGTAACAAGAAGATGGATTACTGGGCTAATGGTAGGCTACTTGGTAGTGTGGATGAGCAGAGGGATCTTGGTGTCCATGTACACAGATCTCTGAAAGTTGCCACCCAGGTAAATAGGTGAGGAAGGCATATGGTGTACTGGGCTTTATTGGTAGAGGAATTGAGTTCCGGAGTCCTGAGGTCATGTTGCAACTGTATAAGACTCTGGTGCGGCCTCATCTGGAGTATTGTGTGCAGTTTCGGTCGCCATACTATAGGAAGGATGTGGAGGCATTGGAACGAGTGCAGAGGAGGTTTACCAGGATGTTGCCTGGAATGGTAGGAAAATCTTATGAGGAAAGGCTGAGGCACTTGGGGCTGTTCTCATTGGAGAAGAGAAGGTTTAGGGGAGATTTGATAGAGGTGTATAAGATGATTAGGGGTTTAGATAGGGTCGACACTGAGAACCTTTTACCGCTAATGGAGTCAGGTGTTACTAGGGGACACAGCTTTAAATTAAGGGGTGGTAGGTATAGGACAGATGTTAGGGGTAGATTCTTTACACAGCGGGTTGAGTGTTCATGGAATGCCCTGCCAGTAGCAGTGGTGAACTCTCCTCCTTTATGGTCATTTAAGCGGGCATTGGATAGGCATTTGGAAGTTATTGGGCTAGTGTAGGTTAGGTAGGATTCGGTCGGCGCAACATCGAGGGCCGAAGGGCCTGTACTGCGCTGTATCTTTCTATGTTCTATGTTCTATGTATCCTGGTGGCTAGTTTTCTGCCTGTTCGTCCAATGTAGTGTTTGTTATAGTTGTTGTAAGATATTTTGTAAATGACATTAGTTTTGCTGGTCATCTCTACAGGTCTTTCAAGTTCATTAGCTGCCATTTTAGTGTGTTGGTGGGTTTGTGGGCTACCATGATGCCAAACACCAACTACATCAGCAAGGACAATATTGTCAAGCCAGTGGACCTATGCCTTACCAACCACTTCACCTTTAACAAAACCTACAACAAACTGAACACCGATCTCCGATATCAGGGTTCTTAGCAGAGGCAATAATGTAGAGACTCAAACAAATAGCTCTGCCAATCATCGAACCCAAACTTTGTGTCCGCCACGTGGATGACACCTTTGTCATCACTAAACGTTACAAATTAGGAGGACACCTTCAATAATACCCTTATTGGCATAAAATTCACTAAAGAGGAGGAAAACAACAACAAACTGCCATTCTTAGATGCCACTGTAGAGCGAACAGCCAATGGGAACTTCAAACCAGCGTCTACAGGAAAACAACACATACGCACCAAATACTGAGCTACAGAAGCAATCATCCCAACATCCACAAATGAAGCTGCATGAGAACATTTCTTCAATGAGCCACCACACACTGTAGCACAGAAAAACTACGAAGAGCAAACAAAAATCACCGAGACAGCGTATTCAGAAAGAACAGGTACTCAACGAACAAACACAGTCTGCCGATTTCTCAGCAAACCCAAACAAGCACACACATCCAGAAACTCAAAGACATCTCAGAAATGACTGCCAGACTACTCAGACCTCTTGGCATCATGGTAGCCCACAAACCCACCAACACACTAAAACAACTAATGAACTTGAAAGAGCCTGTACAGACAACAAGCAAAATTAACGTAATTTACAAAATACAAGAACTGTAACAAACACTACATTGGATGAACGGGCAGAAACTAGCCACCAGGTTACATAATCAACAAGCCACAAAAAGACATGACCCACTCTCACTAGTATCCTTACATCCAGAGGAGGAAGGACACCACTTCGACTGGGACAACACATCCATCCTAGGTCAAGCCAAACAGACACGCACGAGAATTCAGAGAAGCATGGCATTCAGATTGGAACTCTACCAACAAACACATTGACTTGGACCCAATGTCCCACCCCCTGAGAAAAAGAACAGGAAATGGTGTCACCACATGAAATGATAATCACAGGAAATGACACCACCAACCCATGGAAACCCAAACACAAATAGAAAGCAGGCCATACCACCAGTGCTTCATCCAGAGGCTCACTGATTATGTTACCCAGTATGGTGACAAAATGTCTGAAAACTAACCTTACAGCTCAGCAAGCAAACCTACATTCACGTAATGCAATGCCTGGCCAATTAAAAAAAATCTAGCATCTCTTGGTTCATAAATTTGTGTCCTCATAAAAATAAGTGCCTTAAAAATAAAATCAAACCAAAAACACTACAGGTTATCTTTCAAGCAGCAAGAGAGTGTGCATTACACCTTGGTCAGGACAGTTTGCGATTTTATACTGCCATCACACTAAAATGAGCTACTACACACAGTCTCTCTATTTGTGGAATGTTATGGGAATAGTTGAGCATGATGGATGTCGTCTGGTGCAATGCAATTTCAGATGGAACATACAGCTGATAGATTAAAACAAACAATATCTCAACCTTGTATCAGTTAAGTCTGCCTTCAGGGATAGAGACATCAAAAGGAGCAAATATAATTCCATCACAGTGTCATAAGCAAACTAACAAGAAGCTGTATGATCCTAATGATCAATGAATTTTCTGTTTGATGGTTTGAGACCTGCAAGAAAATAGACATATCAGCTTCATCAATTAAAAAGGTTTTTTGACTGCATCCAGATCATAATATCCATATCAGTTGTGGCTAGAATGTATAACAATAGTATTATTCCACATTAAAATGCATTGCACAACATGATATCCATCATGCTCAACTATTCCAATAATGTCACACAAATCCAGTGTGCGCATCTGGTAATGCGTTTTAGTGAGATGGTAATATAAAATCACAACCTGTCCTCTCCAAGATATAATGCATATTCTTGCTGCCTGAAGGACTTCCTGTACTGTTTATATTTTTGTTGTGTTCTTAAGGCACCTTATGAATCTACAAATAAAATGTATTAACTGAGAGATGCTAGATGACTTTTGGCTTACTGTTAAGGTCTCTATGTTATGCTATATTTTAATTAGATACTGAATAACAAAGATTATAGGAGATGGAATGCTCATTTACAGACATGACTAGTAATGTGATGACAAGAGAAAATCTGCTGCAGCCTATGAATCTGTAATAGTGATTTTACAACTTTTTAGACATGAACTATAACCAGTACTTCAAAATAGTCTTTTTGCTTTTCAGTTTAAACGAAAAGAGATTGAACTCAAATTCTATTTGACAGAGAGGGGGGTTGATAACATAGTCAGAGAAAACTGACCACAAATGACGATGTTTGAAGTTCAATAAAGCTGGTATTGCACTATGCAAACAGTTAGGATTCCAGCTGAGGTTCATTCTGGGCAAGTCAGATCACACCTGGTAAATATGGCTTATTGGAGCACAGACCTTTTTTAAAAAGTTGTTTTTTTTTAAAAAAAAAACTATGGAGTCTGTTGTTACAGGGGTAAAAAAGCTTGCCAGTGTATTTTTAGCATAAAGAATAAAATGTTTATTACACAAATTAAAGCATGAACTATAGTATATTAGATAAGGTTTGAAATTTTCCATAAGAAAATCGTTCACATTTACACTACCCCTTTTAGCCCAGTAATACCCTTACAAACCTCTAAAACTCTAAAGAATTGCCACTACCTCCATATCAAAGATCTTACTCAGGTTGGACCAGATGCAGCCAGTTCCCATTCAAATTTCAAACTGCATGCAGAGACACCAAAAACAAAGCTAAACTAAACTCACTATAACTTCAACTTCAAAAGCAAGCAGGAGTTCTATAAAAGAACCTTCGAGCAGTCATTGTGCTGGATCCCTGGCTAAAGAATTTAACACTTCAGTTTTCACTTTCTAGCACACCCACACACAAACTGACCAACTTTCTGTATTTTTCCATTTCCAAATCCCTGGATCCCTGTTGCTCAGCAGCAGGTTATTTTTCCTCAACCTTCTTTCAGTGCGCTCAGCTATTCACCCCCTGCTCTTTATTTCGAGGTTGTAAAATCTCATTTAAAAACAAAAGCAAGTGAACACAAAATTCCTGATATTGACCTGGACACCTAAAGTCACAAGAGATATAAAACAAGGTTAACTAAATGCTACACATTTTTCTTAAAATTACAAAATGCAAACTTAATTAAAAATCTACTCCAGCTCTTGGTTTATCATAAAAACAATATTCATAAGTACTGTTCTGTAATTCGTGGACTAATAGGGTTCATGCATCATGGTTTGTGTGTTTCTCTTTATATGAAAGAAATTGTGTCTCAAAAAGTGAATCTTGAAACAAAACCGTTACAATTGATTTTGTTACAATTGAATTCCACAAAAAAAGTTGGAAGAACAATACAACCAGGAGATGCCGATTTATCTTATTCAGTGTTGACACTGGATTCTTCAATTAAATCCAGCAGTCCAGGTTTTCCAAATAACACACTGAGAGGAAGAAGCAATTTTCAGTTAACAAGCAGCCATTATACATGATGGTCAACACAAGTTTTAAAATATGGTAGGAAGGAACGGATTTTACTTCCCCATACTTTACATCTTCTGGAGTGTTATATCATGCAAATCATTTCAAAACCTAGGTACAAATGTCTTACAGCTTCAACCTACAATATTTAGTGCTTCAAAACCTTCAGAAGAAAGCCACCGAGGATTGCAGAAGTATGGGATATCTTACTTCATCAAAATCCAGCACTCCGCTTACCTATCTGTTGCTGCATAATGATCATTTCAGAGACAAGACCTTGTTAAGCATAAGCATAACAGTAGTGGACAATTAATATACCTAGCAAGAAAACCATACACACAAAAAGGCAAGTCTGAATTTGTCGAGAGAAACTGCCTCTCTCATCTAACTGTACTGAGCAGCTTTAAACAAAAAACATTAATCAGACGACGAAGATCACTATATTGGAAAAATATCCTATACTTTGTGTATTCAACATGGTGCACCAAGTAAGGAAATTGTTCTGGACTACATTTCATTTTCAATTACCTTTAGATATGGTGGATCTTCAGCCTCTTCAGATGCATTTGGGCAAGACTCCAATGATCTATGGAGTTGTTCAATAGCTTCACTGGTTATGTTCTTGACAGTAAGGAGTCTTTCCTCTGTCATCCGTCCTCCATATAGGACTTGTTGCTGAAAATGAGCTGAAATCATAAAAATTAGTCAATTCACAATATGCAAAGAGAATTACACTCCTTGTGGGACTACAGGAAATCAAGAAAGGGCAGCTTAAAAACATTTCACATTCTGTATTTGACAACAAAATTCAAACTCAAGTCCTCAAATCCACAGAAAAGTAATTCAAATTCTCATTGCATACTTCTCCGAAATTTATAATTTCTATATTTATAACGAGAAGCAATTTTATCTCCATTTAATTGAGCTCCAGATCAGGTTTCAACAATAAACAATGTAACACAGGTGACCTTCCCTCCATACAAAGACAACTTTTGTAGAGGACAGAATGAACTATGCTATAAAACTTACCCCAACCATGCCAGGTAAAACAAACTATGTCCCAAAATAGCAGTATACTCGGAATGGTAAAAGGTCTTAAAAGAAAATAGGTTCACTGGCCTGTTTGTATGCTGTACCATTCCTTAACAGCAGTTTTTTTCTTAGAAAAATGCTATCTTGTAATATTTTACCTCCATACAGCTGGCTATGAAGTTGACTTGATCCCAGGGAAGAAGTGTAATTGGAATGTGAAGTTGTTGCATCAGATGGAGGATCCTGATGGGGTGCAAGCTTGGTCTGTAAGATGGTGCCACTTTTGTCGAAGGGGTTGATATGACTATTCTCTGTTTCATCGTCTACAGAGAAAGACTTTGTTGAGTTTGAGTTTCAATTCCCTTTATGGCTTAACTGTCAGCACAATGTGAATAGAGATAAACCATTACCAACTCCGATTGCATAAAAGATGACCCCGGCTTCCAAGAAGTACTTAACTTTGACGACTTTATTGAGATGAGAGTTATAAATTACGTAGCAATTCATATAGTACAATGCTATACTACAGTATCTTGACTGACAAACCACTACAGATTCAGGGTCTCTGATCTACTTGAACGCAAATTCCCAATCCATGAAATCAGAGCAAAACTTGCTGCCTGCTTGGAAAAGCATGGCCAGAACATGCACATGTCCAATTTGAGCTGCCAGGAAGCATTTCTACAAGCAAGAGATAGAAAAATCTAACATCCTCATCCCCAAAAGGCCCATAAGGCAAGACCGATTGAAAATTTTAAAATTTAAATGGATAAGTTTCTGAGATTCAGGAATACTACAAGGATATGGAATCAAGTGGGCTCATGGAACAGATATTCAAATCAGCTTTAATCTACAGAGGAACCTCTATTATCTGAGCATCAGATTATCCGGCAAGATCGCAAGGTCCTGAAGCTTGGTTAAACTATGCTAGCCGGCATTCAAACTAACTAAACAAAATACTCCCCGCCTGTGTCCTTTGGATAATCGAGGTTCCTCTGTAACTGGAAAGCAGAGTAGGCTCAAGGGGCTTAATGGACTTTCTTTTAAAAAAAAGTTTCAGTGAATAAAGTTCATTTTCATTATGAGATTTAAGTTAACACTGTATAAAACAGTCCTACAACTTTGAAAATATTTCGCTCGCCCATTCAAGAAAGTGTTTTGTTAATTCTAAATGCAACACAGTACCTTCCTCATTTAGATCTGTTGGAGTCAGGCAAAGTGCACCAAGAGCATCCTCCAGGTCCTTAACTTGATTTATTAACCTCTGGCCTTTATCAGGGAGGGCAGCAACATTCACTGTTCTCAGAGTATTCTGGACAAAAAGATTTAGACTTGAAAACAACATTACTTCCAAGTATTATTATCCTTTACTTTTCTTTCCCAAACTAAGCAGGTCTTTTTATTCCTGCTGTTCAATCATGAATGTAATAAACTATTCGTGAACTTCTTCATAGGTCTCTTTGGTAACTCACTGTGTGATAAAGTAAGGATAAAGCAGTATAAATAACCACATATTTGAAACAGATTAAATTTAAATCAGTTCAGAGGAGGAGTCAATTTGGACTCAGAATTAAAACTGTCTCCACAGATGCTCCAAACCTGCTGAGTTTCTCCTGCATTCTATTTGTTTCAGATTTCCAAAAGCCATGGTATGTGGCTTTCGTCAGATTAAACTTGATACTGATACATTCCATTCACGCTGGCCCATGGGTGGCATGGTGGCTCACTGGTTAGCACTGCCGCCTCAAAAGCACCAGGAACCCAGGTTCAATTCCCATCTCGGGCAACTGTCTATGCGAGTTTTGCACATTCTCCCAGTGTCTGCGTGGCTTTCCTCCGGATGCTCTGGTTTCTTCCCACAGTCCAAAAACGTGCAGGTCAGGTGAATTGGCCATGCTAAATTGCCCATAGTGTTAGGTGCATGAGTCAGAGGTGAATATAGGGGAATGGGTCTGGGTGGGGTTGCTCTTCAGAGGGTCGGTGTGGACTTGTTGGGCTGAAGGGCCAGTTTCCACGCTGTAGGAAATCTAATCTAATCAACAGACAGCATTAAAATCCAGCTAGGGATACTCCCACGTTCCAAATTACCTCACCGTCCTGACTGTAGGAAAAGCAGATGTGATGCTGGTTAGATCAATGATAAACAGAAGTGACAGGAAATGGGAGTTACCAAAATAAAAATATTTTTCTAATATTCATCTGTTGCACCGTAAGAATTCAGGAAATTACTTTGAAATTTCTTATTACAGACTAGTAATACAAATGAATAGGATTAACACAAATTCCTTCAGTACTAATAAGATTTTCACATACTATACAGTGACCATGAAATGTATAATCACAATTATCACAGAACACCAAAGTTTTTATAAATTGCCTAGGTTCATACGGGAAATAAAGTACATATTCTGACCAACTTGCTTTTAAAATATGCAATTTCCTCAAAAGTTATGTTAACCAGACTTTAACGCAATGATTATCTGGCAGATTTGTTTACAAGAATAGTACCATCTTCTTACATATGTGGTTTCCTACACTAACCTCAATAAAACAACAAATGACATTTCAATGCAAACTCTGTTCCAGCATCACAATATACTCATTGATTGTGTACTTAGTTCAAACATTTCTTAGTAGTTACTCAAGTTATTGATTTACAGGATATACTGTAGCAAATCACCAAGGCTTTTGCAGCA
Organism: Hemiscyllium ocellatum; assembly: GCF_020745735.1. Taxonomy (NCBI): domain Eukaryota; kingdom Metazoa; phylum Chordata; class Chondrichthyes; order Orectolobiformes; family Hemiscylliidae; genus Hemiscyllium; species Hemiscyllium ocellatum. The sequence goes on along the minus strand of NC_083412.1, from coordinate 59,331,051 downwards.
GCGTCTTCCAATGCTGCTATTTCCATTCCTAAAAGGACAAGTGCATCACAGCATGAAGCACTGACACCATCCAGATCAGAAGTACATTGCTGTTCTTTCATTCTTCCACAGTCATATAGCATGGAAACCGACTCTGCAATCCAACTAGTCCATGTTCCCAAACTATACTAGTCCCACTTGCCAGAGTTTGGTCCATATCCCTCTAAATATTTCCCATCCATGTACTTTTCCAAATTTCTTTTATTAAACATTGTAACTGCACCTGCATCCACCACTTCCTCTGGCAGTTAATTCTACTCATTAACCCCTCATGTCCTGTTTAAAATCTTTTTCCTCTCACCTTGAAAGTATGTCTCCTAGTTTTGAACTTCCCCACCTTAGGGAAAAGGCCTTTGCTGTTCACCTTGTCTATGTCCTACGTGATTTATAAACTTCTAGGCCATCCCTCAATTCCTACACTCCACTGACAAAGTTCCCAAGCTATTTTTATAACTCTCACACTCCGATCCCAGCAACACTGTGTCATCTGTTGTTTTATTGAGGTAGGGGTGGCACGGTAGCTCAGTAGTTAGCATTGCTGCCTCACAGCACCAGGATCCCAGGTTCAATACCAGCCTCGGGCAACTGTTTGTGTGGAGTTTGCATGTTCTCCCCACATCTGTGTGCGTTTTCTCCGAGTGCTTCAGTTTCCTCCCACAGTCCAAGGATGTGCAGGTTAGGTGAATTAGCTGTGTTAAATTGCCATAGTGTTAGGTGCATCATTCAGTGGGAAATGGTCTGGGTGGGTTACTCTTCAGAGGATCAGTGTGAACTTGTTGGGCCAAAGGCACGCCCCCACACTGTAGGGAATCTAATCTAAACATACTGGTAAGTCATTTCTTGAACCCTTCCCAATTTAATAATATCCTTCCTATAACAGGACAAACAGAACTGCAAACAATACTCCAGACGAGGCCTCACCAACGCCCTGTACAATCTCAACAATGACATTCTAACTCCTTTCCACACTCAAAGGAGTAAGCATTCTTGCTGACTTTAAATGTTTTAATCCTATTATTGCCCATCCAGCAAGTTCCTCCAATTCAAGAGGCCCATCACATCTTCAAAAGGATAGTTTGGGATGTAAGCACCTTTGCCATTCCTAAGAATGATAAAACAACGCTGATGTCTAATTCTTGTGTTATCACGACTTGTGCTTATTACCTTTTTCTGTTTAAGCTGAGCAGTCAGGTGATTATGTAGTGCCACAGATTCCTTGGTCTCCATGGATGTCGATTTATACTCAAAACCAGGAAAGGCTGTGATCGTTCTCTGTCCATTACTTAGATCTGTTTTTTCAGTAGCTGCTCTCTGCTTAATGTCCACCAACTGATTGCCATCTGTACTTTGTTCTAACTTGGAGCAGCTATTTTCTGCTGTAATACAGACAGGTGATTCTGCATGAATTTGCCCATATGATTTCAGCTCCTGATTCGTTTTACTATTTGAGTTAGAACTGTGCGTACAAAGAACTGAATTGTCTGCAGTAGCAGTGCATTCAGCTTTAGTGCCTTGAGTCTGTACTGGGGAGTTTTCCAGATTGTCTTTTGATTTGGTCTGTTGGGGGATCCTGGCTGTACAGCAATTCAGAGTGTTATTTGATTTTTCACTTTTGCAACTAAATCCACCATTCTTGCTTGATGATTGTGTGTCCCTTTGTTGTTTCCCTTTCAAGAGCACACTGCTCTTGATTACAGTATCCCCATGATGTGGTGAGTGCTTAGATAACTCTTCATGAACATGCTTTTTCTCAGTTCCTAACTGCACCTTCATTTTGTCCATGTCTGGGGATGGTGTTAACACATTTTCTTTGTCTGTTTCCAAGAGACTAGATGGCTTTATATATTGTAAATGGTTACCCTTCTCCTTTTTGGAAGAATCAGTTCTTTCTGTATGAGTATCATATGCAGGGAGATGAGATACATCATGCTGAGTTCCTTCAGAACCTTTAGTAACAGATTTTCTAGCCTCACTACATGACTTCTCCTTGATCTTGAACCCATCAGGAGACTTCTTCACTATTTGCTTATCTGTAATTGGTAAACCGTTTGACTTCAAGCAGTCATCACCATCCTTATTATCTTTCTTATCTATTGCAGACTCAGATGTTTCTTTGTTACTATTAGCAGCGGCAGCTTTCCAGGTAAAAGGCTTTGAACTCCCATTTCCACTCGGTATTCGGAAAGGATTTCGATTATGTTTTTCATGACGGTGGGACAGTTCTCCATCATGATGGGTACTGCTCTCTGTTGAATTTGGTTCCTGGAAAATACAAACATCAATGTCCTGTTTACAGTCAAAAAAAGAATGCATGCTACACATGGTCTACTATTTTATTTTGGCAAATTGTAGTTTATCTGAGAATCAGTTGAATAAATCCATGTGGAATATTGTTTCTTTATCAAGACAAGGTTGCCAGTCCTAAATGCATAATTAACCATTCCTGCATTTGAGGTCAGCCTCATATGCTGGCAGCACGAGAAGAGCAAAGATCGAATACAGGACACAGTATTTAAAGCATAACATTCACACTGCTCCTGAACTGAAAGCACAATAAAAGTATATAGCTTTACAGAAGAGTTCCACTTTCCAAACTTTCACTCCATGACAGCATGGCAGATGCAAACTTAAATTGAGGCGTTCAAAAGAGAATTTGATCATTCTCTTCAAAAAAACAATGCAGGACTACAGGTAAAAGTAGGGGAGTGGGACAAGACAAGCTGCTCTTGAAGGGAGCTGGCACGGAGACTATGGACTGAATGGTTTCTTACTGGGCTGTAATAATTCTCTGATTCTATTCTTTGGTCTCTTTGAAAGAGATTGAAGAGTAATTTCAATATCAACACAATTGAATCATACCAACTAATGAATGTGACTTCATTTAGTTAGCACAACAGAGATTCGCCATATCAACAAATTGATTTGCATTTGCAGGTCTGAAAGGTGCAGTGCTTTAATAGACAGATAAGCAGTTGACTGGTATTGATAGCAAAGGTTTGAGAAAGAAACAGTAACCATGTTTCTTATGAGCACCATTGGTTCAAATTCTACACCAGTTTAGGCAAAGTGAAAAATATTGCTGTTCACACTGTTCAGGTCTTGCTTGAAGCAAACCTTCAGCCTCTCAGTTAAAGCAAAAAATTTGTGCACAAAGCTGAATCGATTTCTTTTTAAAAGCATAATCAATTCTTTTGTCCTGAAAGGTTCATGGATAATTGAGAAAATATGAATACACAATTCTGGAGGCTACCTATAATTGTGGGCATTCCCTATCATGTTCTGCAGGGAATTTTAACATTCACCTGTCTTATTAGTTTTAATGGAAAGGAAGACTGGAGTCGGGAGAATTCACCAACAGCAATTGTCGTGCACAGGCTTCACACAATAATATCCTCACAAAGTTGGGTTTACATTCCTGTAAATTGTAACTATAAATGAAGAGACTTTAAGTAAAGCACAGGAATTAATGTCCAACCTGCAGTTTTGGATTCATGTGGCTTTCCTTAACAGTGAAAAAAAATTAACAGGTTAATTGGATAAAAGGAAGACACTTTTAAAAAAAAAGTGAGGTTTTCCTTTGTGTTTTGATGACACTGGTTCAAAAACAAAAACTTGGAACCATGGCAAAACTTTCCAACATCTTAAAATAACAATAATGTAAGTCTTTGGTTTTGTCAGAATGTAACTGGTCATCAGCATTACAAAAACATAGCTATTTGACAAATGTCAAATGTAAATTCCTAACTGCCCTTACCTGCCAAGGAATATTTCCACACCATTTCAGATTATCAGCCTTCCCTTTCACACAGCGATAGTATAACCTACAGAAAAAGCAGGGGATAAGTACAGAAAATCAGAAATGTTCTGGCCCTATATAATCGTTCTGCTTTGGGAGGGAAATTAATATGCTGATAAATGCTTCACATCAATAAACCTATATATGCCAACACATATTGGAGACTGTATTGAGAAAACTAAACCAGTTCAGTCAGTGGCTATCTATTGTACACAGAAGCAAAACAACGATTATGATGCTTTGTGGAAGTGAGCAATGACAATATTGTCTCAGACAGTGCGACTTAAAATTAAGGCCTATGGCTGTACAGCCAGACTTTGGGATTCAAAAAGGTTATATATCTAAATCAGTTCACTCCACTTGGAAAGGAGAATATGTCCAAAGAATCCAAACCACAGTATAAAGAAGAAACTGCAATATCTCCACTAGTCTATGAATTAATGCATCTCTTCCACAAGATCAGCTTGGAAAACTTCTAGAAAGATTTACAGGAAGCAATGCAAAAATGATAAGGTTCCCTCTATCACCTGCCCTTCAGAGTAAGAAGCATACCACATGAATTTCATGCTCATGAGAAATATAAATTGGAGTTGCTTGCATAATAGTAACAGTAAATCTTACCAATAAGACTGGGTGCCTGATTTTGCAGAGATAGCCTGAAGTTCCACAACTGAGTCTGTATGTACTAGGCAGTGAGACACAGGAATGCTGTGAAAGACAGATAATATCACCACAAACCACAGAATACATGATAGGCATTGTAATTGGTGTCAGAATCCCCAAAAGAGGCAAGGTGGACATTGAGAGAGAAGGAAATTAGTTAAGACTCTCAGTGTTAACTGTTATCCTGAAAAATGTGAGTCTGCATCACTTATACTGAAATCAGAAGGGGAATCAAGTTTATAAATACACAGGGTACATTTAATCCAAAGATTATTTTCGAAACAAAAAAATTACAATCGTACATGTGCAACATTCATAGTGTAATTGTCATTATTTTGTAAATAAAGATGAATTTTGATGCTACCATTGAATTTTGTATTCATGTACTGACATTGAGATTTTCTCATGAGATTTTCACAAGCATCTTGGAGTAATTTACTAACATATCATTTGGTTAACCACATAGAATAAAGGAGAAGTCAGTGTCTATATTAAAGCTGTGTAAACAAATTTGTGGAACATTGCTCTTTATATTCCACTTTGAACAGAGGTGGTAGATACAATAAGCTTACTCAAGATTTATTTGATATAATGGAAGCATTAAGGTAACTCTTGCTGGTGGAACAGGCAGCGAGAGAACCACACTGCATCTTTTGAGAGTTGCCCATTGTTGTGGGCCCAGCTGATGTTATCACTGGTCAGGTTAGATTTGTTGACCTTGCTTTTGTGCACCTCCTGTGCAGTCGTGATGTTGTATGCCTCGCTCTGTCCAAGCACCCTATGATCTATATGTTCTTGTTTGTTATAATTTGCCTCTACTGCTTGCAAAACAAAAATTTTCACTACTTAGGTACACATGACAACAACAATAAATCAAATCAAATCAGCTCCAACTAGACTGAAATCCAGCTTAATTGATCATATATGTATACAGTAGTCCCCCCTATATCCACGGGATATGTTCCAGGAAGGACCTATCGTGGAAGGCCAAATCTGCAGATAGGAGTGAAACCATTCATTTAAATGGGAAATGTACCTTCCCTGCAGCCTTCTGGTCCTTGGTTCTAGAACATTCCCCTTTATATGTTTGGGCCACAGGTAACTGAAACCGCAGAAAATGATTGCGCGGATATGGGGGTCGCCCTGTATTTTGTTTTTACCAAGGTGGTCTTTTACTGAAACATAAGCACGTAATGCTGCATATCTTGTTTAAACATAAAACACAAACGACATTTATTACACAAAAGAAACAAACATAAAAGAGTGAACCAAACTCTTTAAAGATCACAAACTTTGGAAGATTTCAAAACATGCAGTAAAACAATATCATTAATTCCAACTGCACCCCTTGCCAATATTCAAACTCTAGAGAAAGTTCACTTCTTTATCACACCCACAGGGCTTAAATTCAGTGATAATTCAATTTCCAGTCTTGAGATTCTGGCAGCCTCTTGTTCGGGTCTTCATAGAACTGAGTTTACACTTTTTCAGCTGCAAACAACACCTTACGGGTTTTAGATAAACAATTCTGGTTTGGAACTTTCAAACTAAACTTACGGTGAGATTATCTTTTTATAAAGAACCAAATCTAAACTACCACCCTTCTTTGGGAGAATATTCTTTTAAACACATCCATATCAATGGAGGCACAATGAACTCCTTAAGTAGACATTAATTACCAATTAACAGCATTACCTGACAGCTGTGTGAGAAAACCATCCATGGGCCTTTCTTCCGATCAAAAACAGGTGGGAAAGCAGCTGGTTCCCACCCAACACATGTCCCCGTCGTCCCCCCCCCAGCCCCACTAATCTCACTAGGGTGGAGGGAATTAAAATTCCACTCAGTAGGCCAAATGGTCTCATTCAGTTTAAGAATTGGAGCTGTTATCTTGGAACACAGATTTGGGATGCCTTAGTAATAGCTTGATCAGCAGCACTGGACAATCAAGAATATGAAGATGGATCAGGAATCAAACTTGTTTGCTGTGGGACAGGAAACTGGACAATAAAACATTGAATCTTGCTGAATGATTTTGGAGATCATGGAGGGGGAAACCAGTGAAATTTGGAAAGATCATTTTTAACCAGAAAGTCATCAATAACTTAGCTAGCCGTCCAGATTGTAAAGAAAAATGCATGCACAAGGAAAGTAATTTTTGGAGACTGCAAATAAAGAAACGTATCTTATTCACTTTCTTCATTTTGAAATAGAAATGAAAATGAGGCAGATCAAGAGGACATTTGATTTTAACTATTACTCTACACTCACTTGCTGCAACTTTCTGACTTTACTCACAAAAAATAGTATTTCTCAGTGATTAAACAAGAGTTCATGTGAAAGATTCCATTTCATAGCACAAAGGAGACTAGTGTTACTTCCCCAATTATGATATCTCAATTAGATGTTTGACATGGTGTACATATTGCATCATCTCATTCCCACTTAAACAATATTTGGGATTCACTTACAGGAATAACCAATGGAGACGTTTTGGGCAGATATGTGAATTGTTACAATTATCTTTCACATTCAGGACATGACAAAATGTTTTATAGACAATTAGTTACTTTAGAAGTACAGTCACTTTTGTTTCAAATGTGCATACAGTTAGATATTGCAGACATGATTAGATAATTGATTTATTCAGGTGCTACTTAAGGGAGATGTTGGTCAAAACAATAGGGGAGATCTGTCCTATAATAATTGTTTGAAGATCCAATGCAAGGACAATAGGTCAAATAACCTCCTACGGTACCATAACAATTCTGTAATTCTGTGAAATGTTTTGACCAATAACAGAAATTCATAAGATACTTAATGTTGTCATTCCCAGTACATTGATTTCCAACAACCCCTGGAACTCCACATTGCGTTTGGCACCAAAGGTGGGACCAAAGGACTGCATTGCAGACCAAAATGTTCCAACATTATTAAAAATATTCTCTAAAACGATCATTACTTGCACTTCATCCTCAATATCAGGATCCTGAACAAACAATACGTACTCAGCAAGCTGTGTGAACATACACGGTGAGCCACCACGGTTTCCACAGATATAGAAACTCTTTCCTTTGGTTGCTCCATCTCTGACGCCAGTCTTCAGAAAGCAGGGTGTTCCTGCAGTACATAGAAAAGCACAATCAAGAAATGAGTTAGGATGTCAACATCAGGGAAAATTACATTTATATTGCACCTATCCTAAATGTCAAATGTCAGCTGATTATCTACATTTAAAGTGTAATCACTGGTATAAAGTAGAAGGCACAGCAGTCAATCTGCACACTGAAAGCTGTAACAACGTTAAAGTATTCAAGTTATATATTTTGGCTATAGGCTCAAAATCAATGTTTGTCAAGGTACCATCAGAACACCCTTGCCCTTCTGCAAATAGTGCATGGAATCTTTTAAGATCATTTGAGAGGGCAGATTTTGAAACAAAAGTTGGCACCTCCAGTATTGCAACACCGCCCGGAGTACGTAACTGGAATGATTCCCTTGATGTTTTTTGCTTAAATCGTTGGAATGGAATTTGAATCCACTATCTCAGGAAGCAAGATTGTTGATACTAGACCATCGCTGTCAATTTCAAGGCACAAAAGGTATTTTCTTAAAAGGAATTTAAATGAGAATTTGTTATTTTGATAAGTTACACTACTTTGAAGGCACATTTCATTTAGTTGCAAAAGTGAACTATTTTAAAATCAACTCTGGCAAACAGGAAATTACATAAGGACCAAAACATCAAATGCACTCTGGATGACTTTGTGACTCACAACACATGTTACAGAATCCATTGTTAAGTGGAATAGAGAACAGCCATGGTCTCATGGGATAGACTCATGGTGGCCTATTCCTGTTCCTTTACAATGTTTCCTGTTTGGATCAAAACATGTAATATCTTTACTTCAAGCTCTTGGTCAGCATATTTCAAACGTGCTGCACCTTGAAATTCTTTGGTGGTTTTGGTCAGCAATTCCAACCTTTGTTGATAGTAAAGGAACAGGAGTAGGCCACCATGAGTCTATCCCATCATCCCATGAGACCATGGCTGTTCTCTATTCCACTTAACAACAATGAATTCTGTAACATGTGTTGTGAGTCACAAAGTCACAATGGATTCTGTAATACCCTTTACTAGAAGAATCTATTAAGCTCAGAATAAGTTAGGAGACCTGGCATTTACAGTTTCTTGTTGGAAAAGAACTTTACAATTCTACCACCCTTTCTAAAGGAGTGTTTTTAACTTCTTCCAAATAGTCGGGTTCCGATTTTATTGTTACGTTCTATTGTCCATCAATGGAAACAATTTTGTTCTAACTACTTTATCAATTCCTTTCAAAAATCAAAAACTTCAAAATTAAAATAACACACCCCCACACCCCAAGTCTGCATGGTGGCACAGCAGTTAGCATTGCTGCCTCACAATGCCAGAGACCTGGGGTCAATTCCCACCTCAGGCAACTGTCTGTGTGGAGTTTGCACATTCTCCCCACTGTCTGCATGGGTTTCCTCCAGGTGCTCCAGTTTCCCCCCACAGTTCAAAAAATGTGCAGGTCAGGTGAATTGGCCATGCTAAATTGCCCATAGTGTTAGGTGTAAGGGAAATGGGTCTGGGTGGGTTGCTCTTCGGAGGGTCAGTGTGTTCTTGTTGGGCCGAATGGCCTGTTTCTGCACTGTAAACAAATTCTCATTTGGGAAATCGAAATAGATTATTATATCAGTCATGTGCAAGAAATAATTAATAAAGATTAATGGAATGTTGACTGTTTATATTTGGGCATGAAAATTGCTAGAAAGTGCAGGGAAAATGCTTTGTTAGACTTACATAAAGCCTTGGAATGCTGCACATAATGATACTACAATATATAGTTCAGAACTCTGCCTTTAGGAATGATATATATAGGCTTTGGACTGCTGATTCATCAGAATGTAAATACTGAGGGTTGATTCTCCTAAACATTGGATCACAAGCAGTGTTTTGTTTGAGGTCATAGAAATATGTGAAGAATATTATATCAAAATGTAAGGAGAAATAAATGTCTATTCCATTTGGAAAGAGCATTTAGGAGCATCAATGATGATAAAGTGAGAGAGGTACTATATCTCCTAAATTTGCAGATAAACATGCCATAGTAGGGGAAGGTACTGACTAAAAAATTGACTAGGAAGTTCCCTACAGGTCACTAAAATTTCAAAGAAGATGTGTTTAGCAATAGTGTCAAAATAGAGGATGATCCATCAAGTACAGAAGCCAATGGAGTGAATCTAAAGGACAAGGGCAACTTAACAGTACAGTTGATTACCAGAAGGCATTACCTTATGTGAACTTTGAAATAACCACACAATACCATGTTATAGTCCAACAGGTTTGTGAAAGTACAAGCTAGCTCATGGAGGAGCTGAGCTTCCACATAAGTCTGTTGGACTATAACCAGGCATTGTGCAATTTTTAACTCTGTCCACCCCATCCAACACCAGCACCTCCACATGATGAAATAATCAACACAGCACAGAAGAAAAATTATTTGTGAAAAAGCTGGCATGAACTATCTGACCAGACATAGCTTAAATGTTGCAGGGTTTGGGGGATAGAGGACAAGATAGTTACGTCAACCAAGAATCTCTTGCAAACAGCTAGTACATGGGTTAAATAAACCCCTTCTGTGTTGTACTGTTCTATAACTCTGGGAGCACTGCCCGTGTTTCCAAGTGATGAGGTGGTGCTGGTATTCAACTCTGGTAGTCTAAGTTATAAATCACACATCAAGTTATAGTTCAGCAGGTTTATTGGGAAGTACTAACTTTCAGAGCACTGCTCCTTCATCAGGTAGTTAGTGGAGCAAGATCATAAGACAAGGAATTTATAGCAGACGTTCATAATATCATGCAATTAATTGCTCAATAAACCTGGTGCTGTATGATTATTAGCTTTGTCTATCCAAAAGCAAGGGTGGAAGAGGAAAAAAAATGCCTTCAACATTTCAGCTCAGGGTGGAGACACTGAATCAATGAGATTTCTCCTCAGTAGCACAGCTGCTAGAGGGTGACAATGGTCCCTGCATCATTTCCCATTGTGGGAAATAACCGGAAGTACACATCCTACAACACTGATTGGTCCAATCATAGGCTTCCCCTCAGAGCTCCGCCCCCGCGACCGGTTTAAAGCGCAGGGCCCTCGCCGATTGGCTACTCCGACGACCAATTAAAATGCCTGCTAACCTAAAGTTAAAACGGTTCAAACCAAAGGTGGGATTTATTCCAATTTGACTGGAGAGCTCAGCTCACACAAACAGAGGCAGTTCCCTGAACAACTCGAGGAGTACTGTAACATACCATGTTCTTCACAGAGCACCTTCTCCATTCCGCCCTCATCCCCCGGTCAGCGGTGCTGAACTTGCGGAGTGTCCCATGCCACAGACCACGTGATTCCTGATGACGCTCGGTCACCTCATCCAATCAGGGACCAGGGCTCAGCCCCATCCGGGCATTACCGAATCCAACGTCCGGCAGCTGACCGACAGGTATCTGAACCAATTGGAATGTGGAGACGCCGATGGGCGGGGTCAGATTGGCCTCCCTCCCTGTGATTGGGTGAAGGGTGAGCTCAGTAAAGGAGCCACCTCGCTTGGAGGTGTGGCTGTGGAGTCATACTTCAGCAGAACTGATGCACAAACTTACTTGATAGATCTGGATGTACTAAAAAAACACGTAAACTGTATGCAGGGATTGTTCACTTTGTGACTCCCTCGTCAGCTCCACACTCCCCACCCACACCTCCTCAACCTGGCACCTTGCCCTGCAGCCTCAGGAAGAGCATCACATGCACCTCCACTCCTCTCTCACCTCCATCCAAGGCCCCAAACAATCATTCCAAATCTGGCAGAGATTCACCTGCACCTTCTCCAACCTGGTGTACTGCTTCTGTTGCTCCCAATGTGGTCTCCTCTACATCGGAACGTCCAAGCGCAGACTCTGGGACCAGTTTGCTGAGCTTTGGGCTCTGTATGCTCCAATTGACACCGCCACACCCCTCATATTTTTATAAACCTCCATAAGATCATGCCTCAGACTCTGATGCTCCAGGGAAAACAGCCCCAGCCTTTCAGCCTCTCCTTATAGACCAAAACCTTCCAACTCTAGCAACATCCTTGTAAATCTTTTCTGAACCATGACATCTTTCCTATAGTAGGGAGACCAGATTTGAACACATTATTCTAAAAGTGTCCTCACCAATGCCTTGTGACTATCATTAATTAATATTTAAGGTAATTATTGATGTGTGCAAAGATGGACTGGAAAAAGAATTTCTTAATTAGGTGAAGGATGATTTTGCACCACTCTCTCACAGTTTATTCCTGTAACTCTGAAATGTCCGTGCTTCTACTCTGACCGCGTATTCTTAATATTTTCTCACCATTTCCAGCCACACTTTCTGCACCCAAAGCTCAAACACTAATTTGACAACTTAAAGCTCAGGTGAGTGCGTGGCATTTGGCAGTCCAGAAGACCAGGGCTATGAAGAAGTATGAAAGACAATAGTTTTTTCACCTCAACTTGTGGCAGCAAGTTTGCAGGTGATGCTCACTCATGACTTGGTGATTTGGCAGTCTTTTGGACATAGTGAGAGAAATTTCAGAGTGATTAAGAGACACTCTGAGACAGGTGATAGTTGGTTATGCTGTACTTATTCTTCACAGTTAGTAACATATCTGATGTTGTGTGTCTTTGAAGTCCCTGAAGTATGGAACACAGAGCATGGGGATTAGATCAGTTAAGAGCAGGTCTGTTTTCGGTGCATTTCAGATAGTCTTTGTGTAGAGGCTGATATCCTTTGAGGTTCGGGTTTGGTTGCCCTTTTAGACTGTTAAGTGTAGAGAAGATTGTGCATAAAAGGTGGATTAAACCCCTTGAACCTGTCAACTTGTCAAGACCTGTGAACAAAAATTGATGAAGATTGAGCAGTGGATGTTGTTTATTTGGATTTTTGTAAAGCTTTTGACAAGGTTCCACATGGTAGACTAATTAGTAAAGTTAAGTCATATGGGATTCAGGATGAGCTTGCCAGTTGGATACATAATTGGCTTAATGGCAGGAGACAGAGAGGGATGATGCTGAAGATGTGTTGCTGGAAAAGCACAGCAGGTCAGGCAGCATCCAAGGAGCAGGAGAATCAATGTTTCAGGCATGAGCCCTTCTTCAGGAACATCGATTTTCCTGCTCCTTGGATGCTGCCTGACCTGCTGCGCTTTTCCAGCAACACATTTTCTGCTCTGATTGCCAGCATCTGCAGTCCTCACTTTCTCCTAGAGACGGATGACGGACTAGACTGGAAGCCTGTCACCTGCAGGATCTGTTCTGGGTCCTCTTTTATTTGTCATTTACATACATGTTTGAATGAGAATATAGAAGGCATGATTAGTAAGTTTGCAGAATACACCAACATTAGTTGCATAGTAGACAGTGAAGAAGGTTTTCTAAGAATACAAGGAAATCATGATCAAATGGGTCAATGGGCTGAAAAATGGCAGATAGAGTTCAATCTGGATAAATGTGAGGTATTGCATTTTGGTATAACAAACAAGGATAGGGCTTATGCAATTAATGGTAGGGCCTTGGGTGGTGTTGTAGAATAGAAGGACCTTGAGGTTTAGGTGCATAATTCTTTGAAGTTTACATCACACACATGTAAAACTCGTTTGGTTAAAAAGGCATTTGGCATGCTTGCCTTTATTGCTCAGTCCTTTGAGTATAGGAGTTGGGAAGTCATGTTGAGGTTGTACAGGACATTGATGAGTCCTCTTTTGATACACTGTGTCCAGTTCTGGACTCCCAGTTATAGGAAGGATTTTGTTAAGCTTGAGATGATTCAGAAAAGATTTGCCAGGTATGGAAGGTTTGAGTCAAAAAGTGTGGCGTTTGAAAAGCACAGCAGGTCAGGCAGCATCCGAGGAGCAGGAGAATCAATATCTCGGGCTCAAGAACTGGCTCAAAGGCAGAAGACAGACAGTGGTGGTGGAGGGTTGTTTTTCAGACTGGAGGCTTGTGACCAGTGGAGTGCCACAAGGATAAGTGCTGGGCCCTCTACTTTTTGTCATTTACATAAATAATTTGGATGCGAGCATAAGATGTACAGTTACTAAGTTTGCAGATGACATCAAACTTGGTGGTGTAGTGGACAGCGAAGAGGGTTACCTCCGATTACAACAGGATCTGGACCAGATGGGCCAATGGACTGAGAAGTGGCAGATGGAGTTTAATTCAGATAAATCGAGGTGCTGCATTTTGGGAAAGCAAACCTTAGCAGGACTTATACACTTAATGGTTAAGTCCTAGGGAGTGATGCTGAACAAAGTGACCTTGGAGTGCAGGTTCATAGCTCCTTGAAAGTGGAGTCGCAGGTAGATAGGATAGTGGAGAAGACGTTTGGTATGCTTTCTTTTATTGGTCAGAATATCGAGTACAGGAGTTGGGAGGTCATGTTGCAGCTGTACAAGACATTGGTTAGACCACTGTTGGAATATTGTGTACAATTCTGGTCTCCTTCCTATCAGAAAGATGTTGTGAAACTTGAAAGGGTTCAGAAAAGATTTACAAGGATGTTGCCAGTTGTAAGATTTTAGCTATAGGGAGAGGCTGAACAGGTTGGAGCTGTTTTCCCTGGAGCGTCGGAGGCTGAGGGGTGACCTTATGAGGTTTACAAAATTATGAGGGGCATAGATAGAGTAAATAGACAAAGTCTTTTCCTTTGGGTCAGGGAGTCCAGAACTATAGGTTTAGGGTGAGAGGGGAAAGATATAAAAGGGACATAAGGGGCAACCTTTTCACACAGAGGATGGTATGTGTATGGAATGAGCTGCCAGATGATGTGGTGGAGGCTGGTACAATTGCAACATTTAAGAGGCATTCGGATGGGTATATGAATAGGAAGGGTTTGGAGGGATATGGGCCAGATGCTGGCAAGTGGGACTAGATTGGGTTCGAATATCTGGTCGGCATGGACGGGTTGGACCGAAGGATCTGTTTCTATGCTGTACATATCCATGACTCTCTGACTCCCTCAGTCCGACCCATCCATACTAGCCACAGTGGATGGGAAACCATGATTATGAAAGAACGAAGCTATTTAGCAGCGCTGTTTTGGAAGTTGGTATCATTCGAACAGATACGATGTAGATGAAGGAACGGGGAGAATAGGACATATGTAATAATGTTTTATTTTATAATTCTTTTCATGCTGAATACAACCTAGATGAGCTTGTTTGACCACCTAGTGTTTGAAGTCATTGCCGGAAAGATGACTGGTCTGTGCCTTTTCATGCCATATTGCTAATTCCTGTTATTTGTTTTTCCTCAGGCTATACCTTTGTTGTAAGAAACAACCTTTGATATTTTTACTCTGCTTGGATGAAACTATAAGCTTTAGAACAATTTAATCCTTTTTAAAACTCAATATTTCTCCATTGCATTTATTTATTCCTATATCTTAATATTACACCATTTTTGTTCCTCAAATTGATCCTTCTGTGTTGTTATCAGTATCACTGAGTAGGAAACCTGCTTCTGACCACTACTTACACCAACTCTGTCTTACTCTTGTTCAGAACTGTTCATAACACTCCATACAGTTTGGAATTTATTAGAAAGTATACAAATTTATGATCTGAAAAGAAAAAGATATTTTAGCACCTCTGAAAGGATTCATGGTAGCAGTGTGTTTAACATAACAATTCTTGCAGAAAATGAGGATTGCAGATGCTGGAAATCAGAGTCAAAAAGTGTGGCACTGGAAAAGCACTGCAGGTCAGGCAGCATTCTGATATCAAATTTTTTTAATATCAATTCTTGGAGATACATTTCCATTAGTGGTCATACTTCCAAATGTGGAAAAAACTTCCATTTTAAAAAAAACAATTTTAATTGACATCAAAATTTGAGGTGTTTTAAGGTCTCAGTCTCACTGACTACTTTAGTATTAAACAAGTCTGATACTCACTGGTGCTCTGGGTTGTGAAATTTATTTCTCTTCCAATTTGAACACGGTGTATATTTAATTCCTGCCCTAATGCACACATCATGCTTCACTATCCCTATCAATCACCTTGCTCTCTCTGCCTTGAGGAACCTATTCCATCAGAGCTATTGCAGTAAGAAGCATGATGGTATTGCTTCAAGCTAATGTTTTAAGAAAAAAATCAATAAAGCAAATAGAAGGAATTAATGACTTTCTATCTGTGAAAACCCTTTTGGGTTTGAGGAGGAAACAGCCAACACAATAACAGCTCCACATGAGTTGTTCAGTCAATTAAAAATGTGAATACTTTGAAAAGGTTAAATTCATGATTTCGCAATTCTTCAAAGCAGCTTTACCTTTGATAGCTGTAGTATAATGTAAATAACAGTCAAAATAAATCCATACCCTGTTTCTTTAATTGAATAAAAACACAGCGTCAAACATTTGCATGAGAGTAAATTCGAGTGAACTTACATTTAACAACCATGCTCACACTTTTAACATTAGGACCACACATTTAAACTCCGTACCACCATTAAGAGCCTTGAAAATAGTACATTTGTAAGGGTCTGTTGACAGCATGCAGAGTGGATAAGTTGTGATGAAGGGCTTTTGCCCAAAACGTTGAGCTTCCTGCTCGTTGGATGCTGCCTGACCTGCTGTGCTTTTCCAGCACCACACTTGACAGTGATATCAATAATGTCTATTACTGATTTGGTATCTGACCTGACATTATCAACCCCACAGGTTTGGCTGATGGCCTCTTTTTAATAATCCCAACTAAAAACCTGTGATGTTTGTTGTATATGTAATACACCATCTCCCCCTCCCACCTTAAATCATGCTATTTAAAGGAATCACCATGGAACTACTCGGTGAGGTGCTTTTGATTTTCATTTGCTGCTGTTCTGTTTCAGTCAAGTAATTCAGAATGTTGGGTTTTGACAAGGAGGCTAGAGGATTTTGAAGGCCTACTTCCACTAAGAGGGGTCAGAATTTCACTTTCTCTTGGAGTGCAGCATGACAGGGATATGGAGTGTAGAGATGGGAGCACCGCTTAGAGGGATGAAGACTGGATGGGTTCTGAGTAGGAGACTGTACTAACCTGGGAAATTGAGGGTATCCCCACCTACAGCTTAGTCAGCAGCAGTGTCTGAGGCAGCTGTTTTTCACCAAGTATACAGTCACAGAACCATGCCACATCCTTGAAACAGATCTACAAGGGCCAGTGGACCCTTCCAGGTAGGGTACAGCTGACAATGGCAACATTACAGTTCACCATGTACTGCTGCGTCAGAGAAATATCAGAGACTCTGTATACAAGAAGAATTTCATAGACTTTGTTCATACTCGGAAGTGCATGGATGCGCCACGTTAGCAAATGTTCTTGATAGTGCGGTATATCTTATAAGTGTTTTAAGGCTACAAAGATTTACGGTGACTAGTTTACTTCGGTTAAACAAAGAGCAAGATAAATATATTGAAATGTTTTTTTCCTTGAACTGAGAAACACTAGGAAACACAATCCCATTCATACAGTCACACACACTCTGTCTTTGCCCACGCGTATGAAAGGACAGTCAGAAGAGTAAGAGACCAGACATACAAGGATTTTACAGTTCATGGAAGTTGAAACAATGGAATATACATTTAGTTATTCTTTGATTGGTCACAGTGCAGTGAATTCATGTTATTACCGTTTAATTCAGGTGTTTTCCTGGATGTAGTCACATCAGGCAGATTTCCATGTTTTAAAAGATCTTAGTTTTCTGTCAATTCTGATCACATTTGAAGAACTGAGCACATCATTCCAGATAGAGAGAGAGAGCATACACATCACTATCTTGGTCTCATCTTCCTCCTTGGCAAAACCCTTGAAGAACTCTGCTAATGTGTATATCTCACAGATATTCTATTTGTTCATGTCTGCAGCAGTTATTACTTCAAAAAAAAGGTAATTGTAGTTGGATATCTGATCTCAGAAACATTTGAAAAAGTGGTTTAATTCAGTAGGAGATTTGGCCTTTCATGTTCCCTAGGGGTTTGATTCCCCGGTATCACACCCACTTTCAGGAATACAAATCTTGCTCATTTACAGCTGTGGGCATGCTGGTAGAGTCTGTCTTTTTTAAAAAAGGATTGTCCACGGTCGGTCAGTGTTAAAACAAAAAAATCAGACAGGAAAAGAAAAAATAGAAACTGCATTATGAAAAAAAAATACATATTATTGTAACATTATGCACAGAACATTGCGCTGATAAATGTTTGCTGTGCTGGCAACAGGTTAAATACTTTCATCTTCAATAGACAGCTATATTCAGTATACTTGATGGTGAGCGATGGTAAACCAGTCTCTGGCTGCTTAGTGACCAGAGTACACATTGTACATCTGGTTTTTCAGTGACCACAAGTGGACAGTGTGCCTACAATGAAAGCCATGCTGCCACTAGGCTCTTCATGGAACAACCCAAACATATTAGAAAACAATCATTTGTCTGCCTGGACAACTTCCAGTGTGGTCAGGCCAATACTCTTGCAGCATTTCTCCAAGTTCGTGGAGACATGGATACTGCATCTTTCATTACCTTACTCTCTCACTCTCATACACAGCCATGCCACTATCTCTACAGTGTGTACCTTCAGAGGCAGAAGAGAAAGAGGGGCTCAATAAGTTGAGTGCAAAAATGAAAAGAAAGGAAGGGAGCACCTGGAACCTTTTTGCTTCAGATGAGATATCCTTGAATAGTTAATCATACTGCAGTTCCTAGAAAATCTCTTCCGCATTTGTCGCAAAATTTCCCAACTATCTGTCTGTCTCCGAGGGATCATTGCTGCAGTTTTTGATGAACATTCAAAAACAAAAGTACAAAGAAAATTCCTTGATAACTTTACCCAACTGCCCTCTTAAATGATATAGACACTCGAGATTCAAGGGCAATTAGGGGTGAACAGTAAATGATGGCCTTGCCAATAGCTGACATCCTATATAAAAAAAAAGAAAATAATCATACTGTGTAACCACTCAGCAGCACATTTTGTGCTCAGCTACATGCCACATCTGTTGAATGAACTGGGGCAGCACAAAATTCACAAGTTGGCTGCCTCAACTGAATCAAGCACAAGGTAATCACGCATCATGAACCATGTTGGAGTCATACCAATTGAATTATCAGCCCTAGATAACCTAATCTGGTTGGAGTCATACCTAGCACAAGGGAAGATATTTGGGGTTGTCAGAAGTCAAATCATTTCAGTCTCAGGACATCAATGCAGCAGTTACTTGGGATAAGTATTTTGAACCAACCTGTTTGGATATGTTACGCAATTTTCCTTGTACAGATGGGACTTGTACCTAGGTATTCTCACCCAGAGGCAGGGACTCGACCACTGTGAATTCCTCAGAGTAGTGTCCTGGTTCCAACCATTTTCAGCAGCCTCGTAAGTAACCTTATCTCATCATAAAGTCAGAAGTGGAATGTGCGCTGATGATTATTCAATACTCAGCACCATTCGTGAACTCCTCAGATATTGAAGCAGTCTGTGTTCATATGCAGCAAGATCAGGACAGCAACTAGGCTTGAGTTAATAAATGGTAAGTACAAATATGCCACATGCACCAGGCAATGATTATCTCCCTCAGGAGGAAATCTAATCATCATCTTGACATTCAATTGTATTAGATTAGACTCTCTACAATGTGGAAACAGGCCCCACGGCCCAACAAGTCCACACCGACCCTCCAAAGAGTAACCCATTATCATTGCTAAATCTCCTGCTATCAGCATCATGGGAGTTACCATTGACTAGAAACTGAACTACAATAGACATATAAATACCCAGCCAGAATGGAGCTACAAGAGCAGCTCAAAGCTTACACATTCTATGTGAATAGGATTTCCTGTCTTCCTAATGTCTATCTGCCGTCTACAGCGCACATGGAATATTCTGCATTTGCCTGGAGGTGTCCAACTTGACCGTCACTCAAAAGGCTTAAAACCGTCTGGAACAAAACAGCCCGCTTGACCTATCATCTTTAACCCTCATTCTCTTCACCTCAGTACACAGTGGCAGAAGTGTGTATCATCTACAAGATGTATGCCATTAAGTCACCAAGGCTCCTCCAGTAGCACCTTTCAAACCTGATGACTTTCCCATCTAGATGATAAAGGTGACATATTCACGGGAACCTCACCACTTGAATGTTCTGACTTGGAAATCTATCACCACGGCTTCACTGGAGCTGGGTTAAAATCCTGGAACTCTCTCCGAACTACACTCTCCGTGTTCCTGTATCCCAATAACTATGGCAGTTCAAGAAGGCAGTTCACCGTTACCTTCTTCACTGTAATGATAGATACTGGTTACGGTAATAACTACTGGTCTGGTCAATACCATCCAAAACCCATGAGCAAATGAAAAATAACATACTGACATGTTCAAGCCTTATTTATTCTCGTTTGACTTTTATTACTGATTCTTTCCTATAGTTGATTTACTGAAACATGCCAAATTATATGTAATAATTCCAAGACATGATTACGTATGCAGTTTTTCAAATTGGTCATTTGTAAACATGCAACATTTATAAATTCATAATTTGATAAGATACATTGAACGGTAAACTTCAAACCTCAACACTAATCTCCAGAGGAAATCAATATACAGTAAAGGTACTATACAGATGTACTTAATGTTGTACTGTATATGGTAGTTAGTACCTGAAAGGTCTAACTGACATCACGAGATATGTTCCTCAGGTTAGGGTAAAGGACTATTCCTTGGAAGAGCTTGGATAGGTACCAGTTGTTGTTCTAGAGCTAAATTCAATGTAGATTAAAAAACACAGTACTGTGTATTTACACTTAATTCTCACCTGAGTTCTGGCAACAGACTATCATAATAAATATAGAAAGTGGTGGAGGAACCTAACACGTCTGGCAGCATCTGTGGAACTGGAAACAGGCTTAATATTTTGAGTCTGTTATGACTTTCCTTCAGAAATTCAGACTCAACATGTTAGCTCTGTTTTTCTCTCTCCTCAGATGTTGCCAGACCTATTCAGTTTCTCCTGTACTTTCCATTTTTATTTCAGCTCTCCAACGCTGAAAGACATTGCTTTCATCAGATATAGTCTAATTGGTTTTAATGTATAATATAATAAAATTCTTCTGTTCAACAAGACCAAGCCTCTCTTCTGCTGAAGGCCTTGTGTGGGCATCCTTGCCTGCCTGATATCAATAATTTAGACTAATACAAGTAAGAAGAACTAATCCCAGATGGTTTCACTGAGCACAACCACAACACATGCCAGATAAAATAATTAATTAATACAAGACAGTATTGATATTTGGAAAAGAAAGGAAGCAACATATTTACGTTGCTCCTAATGGTGATGAAAGAGATCACAGAGATTTCAGCTGCTCTCAATTTGGTGAGATATACTGTAGCATGAAACTGCAGAGAGGAGACATACTTATAGAAGCAGCACATGAAACATAAAAGAACAGCTGATTTGCTTTCATTGCAATCCCATTTTCCGACAGCAAAATAGATCACTGATGTTTGTTTTGGTCTTAAAATTAATTTCTCTCCCTCAACATGAACCTACTCTGTCTGCATCTAACAGTTAATCATTATTTAACTGCAAACTATTTGTTTGGCATAAAAAGGCTAATACAAACCTTCAACCTCCCAAATATATTTTTGTTTCGTTTTCTGTCAAGCAAAGGATCTGATGTAATTGCGCTGAATACAGTAGGGAGGGATTACTCTCAAGTTCATTGATAATCCCAGTAGATATCTTAACTGCTGACTGAGTGGCACTGTGGATCTCACTCCTGCAACTCCATGCCAATTTTGTGTCACTTATGTTGCTACTTTTTACTGTCCTGTTTGAGTTTAAGCAAACAAATCTCTTACAAAGGCGATGTTCGTCATGGTGCCTGATTGAATACTGAGGTATATGCTACATAACTGAGCGGAAGCACTTCATATTCTTACTGACATGTGTGTCTTATCCCACTAGTGCTGGGCAGTTCCCTGATTCAATGTTTATGTTAATCATAGCTCTTGACTGGCCGGCCAAGCTGTTGGAAAAATCCTTTGTTCATTAAAAATATTCACAAATCTAGAGACAGTAAAATATTTAATAATTCACTAATTATTAATGAAACCTTAATCTTAAACAACCTAACTGACCATCTACTAATACAATTCCCTAAGTTCACTGTGGAATGGGCACCCAGAAGTGGATCCTTCAAACCTGCTCATACCATCAAGTCTGGAAAGTGAGAGAAGTTTTTTCTGTCTAAGTAAAGAGAATTGTGCGATTTCTTCACATCGTGCTCTTCTGTAGTATTTTTCCCTGGAGAATGCAGCCAAAGTTTTGTTACTACCCAAGGGCACAAGTTGATTGTCGAACAGAGATCGGAGGCTCTTCGGCTTTCTAAGCCAAACTGTTAGTTCAGTCCTCAAGCTGCAGCTTTGTGGGCAACAGGCTGTGATACTCTAATCCTGCTGAGATAGAAATCCAAACAGTGTATTACAAATACTTTCTTGTTTCAGCTTCTTTAAACTCCACATTTCTCCGCCTTCTTTATTTATATGAACCTACCTTTAAAGCAGACTGTAATATCCCTGTTCTTGAAAGTGATCCTTCAATAACATTACGAGTGTCATTGCTTTGAAAATACAATTCATATATATTCTGTCTACATTTTATTTCTAACAAAGACAAAACAGTAAAGTAAAGGCATATCAACAATAATTATCAAGAAATACTCAATAGCTTGGGATTTATTTTTCTAGAAAACAGAAAGCAGAAGGCACTGAAGAGAGATCTTTAAGATTCTGTTGGGGTTGAGAGATCAGAGTAGATATTTCCACTAACAAGGTAATCCAGATCTATGGATTATAAATATAAGATAATTGTAAACAAATAGAACAAGGAACTCAGAAAAAAAACATGTTTGCTAAATGGTTTGAAAGTGGAATATTCGATCTTGTGAAGTAGTTGAGGTGAATAGTACAGGTGCATTTAAGTGGAAGCTAAGTAAGTTCATGACGGAGAGAAGAATAAAAGGTTATCCGCATCAATCTGAATGAAGCAGGTTAAAGGAAACTCACGGGGAATGTGAAATCTAGCATAGATCAGATGGGCTATGTTTGTGCAATAAATTCAACCCTCAAAATATCAAATGTGTTGGAGCATCTGCTGTCACAAAGTCAAACAAACTGAACCCTCAAATCTTGGAAAAATTAAACAAAGGAACAATATGCTGAAATACACATTATAATATTCAGCTTACATGGCATGTTTGGGAGAATGAGATGATTAGGTTCATGTCACATTACGGGTGACAACCATTGCACTATTCACACACACACACACACACACACGGACACACACACACACACGGACACACACGGACACACACACGGACACACATATACACGGACGTGCACACAGACACCCACACACACCCTTACAGACACACACACTCCCACACTCATACATGCACCCCTTCACAGACTTAAGACAGTCTACACTCACTACACACACACTTTCTCACACTCACAACCCCCAACCCAGACAGACACACACACACACAGACAAAGATCCACATGCACACATATATTTTATGGGGTGAATTTGTACTTGCAGGATTACATTGTACTTTGCTCGAAAACTGCATGCATTCATGTAAAGCTCTGTTATCTCACTTTTTAGATTAGAATCAATCTAACCATCATGGCATAGACAGAGAACACAGGGGGCTAACACCTTCAACATATTGTCTAGCTATCACCATTGTTAACAACTAACCTGAGAATACAACTTTTAAAAAAAAGGTTTTGTGGTGAAATAAGTGAAACTATCACTGTATCTAAGAGATGAAAGTCTTAATAGACAATTAATTTTTCAATGTATAATTTCAGTTACATCACACTGTAAATTTTTGCTATAAATTCTGTGTGTTAGGATTGAGCTCTCCACTACCACCTGATGAAGGAGCGATGCTCTGAAAGCTAGTGTGCTTCCAATTAAACCCGTTGGACTATAATCTGGTGTTGTGTGATTTTTAACTTTGGGAGAAGAAATACATACAAATAACTTTGAGACAGCAATCAGTCCCTTGAAGTTTTATTTAACAAATTCAGAATAACTGTTTAAATTTCTTAAACTGAATATACATATAATTAGGTTAGATTTTCTATAGTGTGGAAACAGGCCCTTCGGCCCAACCAGTCCACATTGGCCCTCTGAAGAGTAACCCACCCAGACCCATTTCCCTCTGACTCATGCACCTAATGCTAGGGGCAATTTAGCATGGCCAATTCGCCTGGCCTGCACATCCTTGTGACTGTGAGAGGAAACCCACGGAGACACAGGGAGAATGTGCAAACTCCACACAGTCACCTGAGGCTGGAATTGAACCTGGGACCCTGGTGCTGCGAGGCAGCATTGCTAACCACTGAACCACCGTGCTGCCCCATTTCTAACCTGTTGATTGCTAAAACACCTACAAGCAGTTATATTTCCATAACAAAAAACTGAAAGAACTGTGACTGCTGGAAATCAGAAACAAAAACAGAAATTGCGGGAAAAACTCAGCAGGTTTGGCAACATCTGTGGAGAGAAATCAGAGTTAACGTTTCGAGTCTAGTGACCCTTCTTCAGATCTGATAGTAGCTCAGAAAAGTTTGTTTTTTATGCAGAAGGTAGAGTGTGGGGGTGGGGGGAGGAGTAAATGATAGGTGGAGATAGAGTCTGGAGAGAGAAAAAACAATTGTACAGACAAAGGAGTAGTTAAAGATCAGTCTGAAAGAATAAATATCTGCTAATGGAGACTTAGTAGCTGACAATGAGTAGTGTATGGTAGTAAGATGATAATGACCAAGACCTGGTGTGTGGGGGAGGGGGAAAGGTGCTCAAGCCTTAAAATTGTTGAACTTGAAATGAAATCCAGAAGGCAGAGTTCCAAAGTAGAAAATGAGATGCTGTTCTTCCATCTTGCGCTGAGCTTCACTGGAGCACTGCAGCAAGCCTGAGACAGAGATGTTGGCCAGAGAACAGGGTGCAGTGTTAAAGTGGTAGACAACTGGAAGCTCAGGGTCTCAGATCATAGTTATTCCGCGAAGCTGTTGTCCAATCTACACTTCACTTCCCCAGAGTAGAGGAGACTATACTGTGAGCAACAAATTCAGCAAAGGTGAGTGAAGTGCGGATAAAGTGGGTGGCACACTGGTTAGCACTGCTGCCTCACAGTGCCAGAGACCCGGGTTCATTTCCCACCTCAGGCAACTGTCTGTGTGGTGTTTGCACATTCTCCCCGTGTCTGCGTGGGTTTCCTCCGGGTGCTCCGGTTTCCTCCCACAGTCCAAAAATGTACAGGTTAGGTCATGTGACATTGCCCATAGTGTTAAGTGAAGGGGTAAATGTAGGGGAATGGGTCTGGGCGGGTTGCGCTTTGGCGGGTCGGTGTGGACTTGTTGGGCCGAAGGGCCTGTTTCCACACTGTAAGTAATCTAATCAAAGTGTTGTTTCACCTGAAAGCTGTGTTTGGGGCCTTATACTGAGGGCGGAGGAGTAAACAGGTAGACGTTATACCTACTGCAGTTGCAGAGGAGGATTCAATTTCCATGGATGTTTTCCCAATTATAAATGGTTATGAGATATAATAACTCAAGAGCATTGATAAAATTATGGTGGACAGTTGAGGGAATTCCATGACGTAACTGGTAAATAAATCAAATGTACCAGCATGCACAACTGGTAAAAACATCTTTTTAAAAACATTTCTGTCCAAGTTATTCATTTCATTCAACAGTCTGATTTTACCTGCTCATCTGACTGAAAGCTAATTTGTCTCAACAGCATAAATCAGACAGCAACCCTGTATAATTGAGTCATAAGGTTGAGAGACTGTGTTTATTGAGAGCATGCAAGAAATTAACATCAGGAAAAATCAATAACTTAATTGGATCAAATTGGTACTCTCTGCTATGCCTAAAGCAATAATTTCATATTATTATAGCAAAGGAATGGAGTAAATGGATGAGTTGAACAACCTAGGCTTGGATCAATGAACACGTGATTGCAGATTTTGTCCACTAGGTGACATCCTAGACCACCTTTTAACATCCAGTTTGGCAAAATCCATTAATAAAACACTTCAGTTATTTGAGTTTAGATAATATTATGTTGTGTTGCCAGCAATAAATTGAAGATTACAGATGTTATACATCAAATCAACGGGGGTAATGATTTAGTACATTATGGTAAAATGCTGAAATGATGGAAATCTGAATTAAAAACAAAAATATTCTGGAAAAAGCAGCTTTGGGAGCATCATCACAGTGAGGAAAAACATTAATGTTTCAGGAGCTGGAACGTGAACACCATCTCTTTGAACAGATGCTGCATGACCTACCCTCATGTACTAACATCAGATGGATGTGGAAGTGCTGGAAAGGGCTATAGGTGAGGGAGCAGTGCAGTGTTGGAGATGGTTGGAATCTCAGAGTGTATACTATGAAAGAAGGAGTCCTGCAGTCCCACACTGGCAAGGTTAGTTGCAGGGTCCTAAGCAGAATGATCCTAGTGCGCAGGGACATTGAAGTTTTAGTTTGTGGGAGCACTGCAAAGTTCTGGTTTTGGGGGAATAGTCTTACAAAATTTTGAACATAGAAGGGGGGGAGTGGTTGGAATCTGAAGAGGGAAGCTCTAGGAATGAGGAGGGGTTTGGACATTGAGGGGACTCAAATTTAGCTTTCACATTCAGCAGTGTTGTACGGTTAGGGAAGTTCTGAGTGTTTTCTTTTAACAAGTTAAATGCTAGTCAAATTTGGCAACAACTGATGGGAACAAGCTTTACTGGTTCCTTTCAGGATGTCATTGGATCCAAATGTTCAACATATTGCGACATATTAACTTGCTGTCAAGTTCATCCACAGTCTTTTTGTCTCAATCAGGTAGCCTTAGCACCACCTTCTACATGTATTTCCACTTGGAGACCCTGCAGCTGGCTGGAGTGACATTAAGTTCAATAATTCTGAGACCTGAACACTCCTTACCACAATCCCTATACATCAGGCATGTCATCACGTAGGCTGCAACCACAGGCAACCCATTGTCAGCCTGTAATGGTTACCATCAGAAGCTATTCATTCTCCCAGGCTGATCTTTACCCATTCCTTTACCTGTCTGACTATTTTTCTCTTTCTCTGGTCTTCATCGCCACCTATCATTTACTCCTTCCCCTCCGGCCCCCCCATCCGCACCACCCCCCTAACATATATATCAACCTTTTCCTAGATAGTATCAGTTCTGAAGAAGGGTCACTGAACCCAAATGTTACCTCTGCTTTTTCTCCACAGATGCTGCCCTATCTGCTGAGATTTTCCAGCAATATCTACTTTTCTTTCTGATTTCCTGCACCTGCAGTCTTTTGGGACATTTTTTGTCTTTAAATTCCTTCCTAAACAATTTCAGGATTAGACTTTGAAAGGCTCTGGAAAAGCATGGTGCTAGCTGGTAGTAGGCCCTGTCACAAAAGGCTGTAATGACCTAAATGGAGAAATGTAATATCCTCAAGTACTGAATTTAATGGACTGACTCATGGTTTGTACTCTCTGTGTCCTAGTTATGGGTTATACCCTGTATGTTCTGTCCATGGTTTGTATCCTCTGTCTTCTGGTTCTGGTTTGTACCCTCTGTGTTCTGGCTATGGATTATACCCTCTGTCTTCTGGTTATGGTTTGTACCCTCTGTGTTCTGGTTATGGTTTGTACCCTCTGTGTTCTCGCCATGGTTTGTACCTTCTGAATTCTGGTTATGGTTTGTACCCTCTGTGTTCTGGTTATGGTTTGTACCCTCTGTGTTCTCGCCATGGTTTGTACCCTCTGTGTTCTGGCCATGGTTTGTACCTTCTGAATTCTGGTTATGGTTTGTACCCTCTTTGTTCTGGCTCTGGTTTGTACCCTCTGTGTTTTGGTTATGGTTTGTACCATCTGTGTTACGTCTATGGTTTTTACCCCCCGCGTTCTGGCTATGCTTTGTACCCCCCGCTCCCCGCCCCTGGGTTCTGGCTTTGGTTTGTACCCTCCGTATTCTGGTTATGGTTTGTACCCTCTGTGTTCTGATTATGGTTTGTACCCTCTGTGTTCTGATTATGGTTTGTACCCTCTGTGTTCTGATTATTGCTTTCTACCAGCATCTCCCTCAGCTGCTGACTAACTTTCTTCAAATGATTCTCCCTGCATCAGAAACTGGTGATAATAGTTAAAAATGCGAGCAGACCCAAATTCTCAGCACTGATATTAAAAAGCTTGAAGGTCTAGGAGCTGTACAGTATCATGTAACACCAAGTGTTGAGAAATGCAAAGTCATCGAGTTTCTCATGAAAGCACATTGTATGGGTTTGATTCCATGAGAGCCACAGTCCGTGCAGTATCTCACCCAACCTGTGCATCACTGATTCAAGCATGAAACTACCAAATCTAATCCCATTATCTTTCCACATCCACTCACACAATCCCAGCTTGGCAGCAGCCACTGCACAGTCAGTTAAAAGAGTGAAAATTCATCACATTTTCTTTTTTACGTCAAGTTAGGCACATTGAGGAGAGTTATCATGGCCTTCATAGAACATAGAACATTACAGCGCAGTATAGGCCCTTCAGCCCGTGAGGTTGAGCCGATCAATGGAACCAATCTGAAGCCCATCTAACCTACACTATTCCATTATCATCCATATGTTTTTCAAATGACCATTTGAATGCCCCTACAGTTGATGAGTCTCCTACAGTTGCAGGCAGGCCATTCCACTGCCTTGCTACTCTCTGAGTAAAGCAACTACCTCTGACATCTGTCCTACATCTGTCACCCCTCAATTTAAAGCTATGTACCTTCATGCAGGTCATCACCATCTGAGGAAAAAGGCTCTCAATATCCACTCTATCTAATCCTCTGATTATCTTATATGTCTCTATTAAGTCCTATAAAGCGATGACCAGAACTGTGCGTAATCCTCCAATTGCGGCTGCACCAAAGTTTTGTACAGCTGCAACATGACCTCATGGCTCCGAAACTCAATCCCTCTAACAATAAAAGCTAACACACCATACACCTTCATAAAAACCCTATCAACCTGGGTGGCAACTTTCAGGGATCTATGTACATGGACACCAAGATCTCTGCTCATCTACACTTCCAAGAAACTTAGCCCTGTATTCCTGTTGATCCTTCCAAAGTGAATCATCTCACCATTTTTCCACAATAAACTCCATTTGCCACCTCTCAACCCAGTTCTGCAGCTTATCTATGTCCCTCTATAGCCAGCAACATCTTTCTGCACTATCCATAACTCCACTGACCTTAGTGTCATTCGCAAATTTACTAACCCTCCTTCTACGCTCTCATCCAGGTCATTTATAAAAATGACAAACAGCAGTGCACCCAAATCAGATCCTTGCAGTACACCTCTAGTAACCGAACTCCAGGATGAACATTTCCCATCAACCACCACCCTCTGCCTCTATCAGCTAGCCAAGTTTTGATCCAAACAGCTAAATCACCCTCGATCCCATGCCTCCGTATTTTCTGAGCTGAAAAATGTGTTGCTGGAAAAGCACAACAGGTCAGGCAGCATCAAAGGATGTTTTGATGCTGCCTGACCTGCTGCGTTTTCCCAGCATCCTTTGATGCTGCTTGACCTGCTGCACTTTTCCAGCAACACATTTTTCAGCTCTGATCTCCAGCATCTGCAGTCCTCACTTCCTCCGTATTTTCTGCAATAGCCTACCATGGGGAACCTTATCAAACGCTTTACTGAAATCCATATACACCACATCAATGCTTTACCCTCATCCACCTGTTTGGTCACCTTCTCAAAGAACTGAATAAGGTTCTGTGAGGCATGACCTACCCTTCACAAAACCGTGTTGACTATTCCTAATCGACTTATTCCTTGTTTAGATGATTATAATCTTTTCCAACACTTTACCCACAACTGAAGTACGGCTCACTGGTTTATAATTACCAGGATTGTCCCAACTCCCTCCTTGTACAAGGGAACAACATTTGCTATCCTCCAGTCTTCTGGCACTATTCCTGTAGACAACGACGATATAAGGATCAAATCCAAAGCATCTACAATTGCCTCCCTACGTTTCCAGAGAATCCTAAGATAAATCACATCCAGCCCAGAGGATTTAACTGTTTTCACACTTTTCAGAATTGCTAACACCTCCTTATGAACCTCAATCCTGTATAGTCTAATACCCAGTATCTCAGCATTCTCCTTGACAACATTGTATTTTTTCTGTGTGAACACAGACAAAAAAATATTCATTTAGCACCTCTCTTGACTCCTTGGACTCCCACACACAACTAGGTGAAAGTGGGTGCTGCAAATGCTGGAGATAAGAGTCAAGATTAGAGTGGTGCTGGAAAAGCACAGCAGGTCAGGCAGCATCTGAGGAGCAGGAAAGTCAACATTTCAGGCAAAAGTCCTTCATCAAGAATAGCCCTTCCTGATGAAGGGCTTTTGCCTGAAACATCGATTTTCTTGCTCCTCAGATGCTGCCTGTCCTCCACACACAACTTCCCACTGCTGTCCTTGACTGGCCTTAATATTACTCCAGTCATTCTTTTATTCCTGACATACCTATAGAAAGCTTTAGGGTTTTCCTTGATCCTACATCTGAATGAAGTAATTCCTCCTCATCTCAGTCCTAAATGGCCTACCCAGTATCCTTAACTGTGATCCCTGGATCTGGATTCCCTGGTTGTCAGGATCATCCTTGGTGCATTTGCACTGTCTAGTCTTGTTATTGCCCTGTCTTATTTTTATAAAATTAAAATTTTATCTTTTAAACCTCGTCATGAACAGTTACAAATTGAGGGATTTTTCTTTGAGCTTCGAGATGTTAAAAGAGTTGGTAAATGCATTGGTGTTAGTTTTCTAAAAATTGTTAGATTCTCACAGGGTTCACCAGTTTGGAAAGCAGCAAATATAACTCCTTTATTCAAGAGGGGACAGAAGGAAAAGAAAGGAAAATATATCTTGATAACTGTTGGTGTGGAAGGTGTTAGAATCAATTTTTAAGGAAGTCATGGCTGAACACTTAGGAAAACTCAAGGATGAATCAATATGGTTTTGCAAAGGGAAATCCCATTTAACCAATTTGTTGGGCTCCTTTGAAGGAGTTACATATGCTGTGGATAAAGGGGAGCCTATAGATATACTGTACTTGGATATGCAGAAGGTTTTTGACACGAAAAGGTTATTGTGCAAACTAGGAGCTTATGGTATAGGGGACAACAAACTAGCAGGGATAGAAAATTGTCTGGCAAAAAACAGTGAGAATGCTTAAGTAGATTTTTTTTTCTAATTGGCAATGGATTTCTGTAGAGATATGCGCTGGGACTTCATCTTTGGTGCGTGCAACCAATTGTCTTCCCAAACATCCTGTCGGTGACGTCCCAGGCAGTCGGAATTTGCCAGGAATGCTGTCTTGATGTGGTTCTCTTCTATTTTCCCAGCCTTCAATCTCCACCCACACAACCATGAGGCTGCGAAAACTCAGTCATTACCTTAACGGTAAACTGAAATGGTTAACACATTGCTTTGTGTTTAGTCTAAGCAGCCCGCATTATTCTGATCCTATATCATTATCCTGAGTATAATATTTAACAATGCTCTACTAGAGACAGAGATTACAGAAGCAGCAGTCCGCCTCATCTTTCCCAGAAAGTGGTTTGCATTTATTCTCATTCTCTCAGAGTCCTGCAGTGAAGCAGCCCTTTATACCATTCAGTTTGATGCTTTGTCACCACAAGACCCTCTCATTTTTTTTCACTTCCTTTTCATCCTTGCCCAGTAATTACAAGAGTTATTCTGAATCTTAATCATTTTCATGGTGTGTAGCATCACACACTTTGCAAACCAAGAAAGTTGAAGATTGTGGAAGATAGCAGGTTAACTCTTTTGAGTCTTATTGTAGTAAAATGCATTTCAGAAAAAAAGTACATACAGGAAAAAGGACAGCATGCAAGGTTTATGGTTTTGCATTTTCAGAAAAATGGGTAATGATTAAGAAACTGACAAATATTTTTTGTTCTCTAAATTTTGATTAATTTAATATATCAGTGATGCTGACTGTTGTAGCAGTTGGGGGATTTAGCAATAATCAAGAGAGTATTATGGACTTGGCAGTTCTGCAGCTTTTCAAATGACACAGGACCTGCTTGAATGGTGCTGCTCCCCACATGTAGGTTGACCAGATTATAATTCTGGAGTTGGTAAGACCTCCAGACAGGAAGATTAATGCGACAAATTGTACATTTCAATCTGTGTTTAGTGTCTTGCATGGCTATAAATAACATGTGGGTTAAAACCTAAAGCCACTTAAAAACAGCCCTATATGTGGCATTATTTCTGATGAGAATGAGGGTAATTGGATAATTTCCCTTTCAGTTATGCCTGGAGACTTTGTTGCTCTAAGTGAGTAAACGTGCTTTTATACTTATTTATTTAATTTGTAACTATTCATTCAGTCACTGTGCATTGTTGGAAAATGACTGATTTTATTGGGAAGAGTTGCTGAGTGCAGTTTGCCTTAATTAACAGAGGCTTTTTTAAAATACACACTTTAAATTGCCTTTGTAAATTGTTCCCATAGTCCCGCCCTACCTTCAACCCATGCGTGATTTGGTGAGTAGGATTACTCGCTTGATGTGGACCTGTCATCACAAAAGCTGGCATGAAATGTATCCTTACTAATATCAGCAGCCTTGCAGTCACTTAACACTTGGTGAAGTGATAATTGGCTAGAGGTGAAAGAAAAAATAAATCATGCAGACAATTAACAGCTACCGTGGTATAGGTACAGTATCCAGCAGGTTCTTTGTGGTCAAAGTAGAAATACTTTTATTAGCTCCTGTAACATAAAAAAAATTGTAATGTGGTACTGAAGATCCACAGATCAAGAGGACTATCTTGGTCTGTTGTAGGCTGGGTAATTGGCTCAGTGCATCAGACATAATCATCATGGTACGTGGCTTAAAACTCACTTCAACATCATATTCTAGTACATTGACAGGTAGATGCTGCAGGTATCACAGATCACTCATGAGTGGTTCACGGCAGATCATCTTTTAGTGCTGAATCATCTGTTTCACTGGAAAATTTCTTGAGGAATAATTAAGCATGAAACCATGTTATGCAGAATCCCACAGCTGACTAGTTAGTTTCCACTGGTGACAGGATTTTCTGACAAAAAACAATGGTTTTCTCATCTTACCTAAGACACAAACCTAGGCTTTTTTGTGATGCCTCCACTTTGAGAATTGTGAATTTTATGGGGTAGAAGTTTTGCAGCAAGATTTTATTGACATGCCTTCCTTGAGAGAATCAAAGATGTGTTGGCGATCGTCTTATTAAAAAGAGATGACACCCTTTGTGTGCACATCTCTCAGTGGAGCTATCTTTTCACAATGTTGGGAACATATGGTAAG
Source organism: Hemiscyllium ocellatum (assembly GCF_020745735.1). Lineage (NCBI taxonomy): Eukaryota > Metazoa > Chordata > Chondrichthyes > Orectolobiformes > Hemiscylliidae > Hemiscyllium > Hemiscyllium ocellatum. The sequence goes on along the minus strand of NC_083412.1, from coordinate 59,298,018 downwards.
AGGGAAGTTGAAAAATCTAAAGCAATGTTGCAGATCCCATTTATCCTGTGGAGTCGGTATTTGTTTAACATCTTTAGTCTTTCTTGGATCAGGACACACTTGAAAGGTTGAGCACACATGGCCACAACTATAAAAATATCCATCTGATGTTGATCTGACACTTCATGCTGCTAAATGCCAATCTATGTCATTGCAATGCTGCCATCTTTAGGTGAAGGTTATGGTTGCGCTTTGCCTTTCTTTGACCCATTATCATGATATCATCAGCTGTTAAAACATAGATACATTTTCAATAATCCTTTCCACATGATATTTGAATAGATGCAGATAATCCAAACAGTACCAACCAAGTGGTCCCCTAGAAATCATGAACTTCTGGGGTTCTTCAGCTAAATGGATGAATCAGTAGCAATGGCATACCTCTAGTTTGAAAAATAACTCAGCTTTGGAAAGATTTAATTTTTCTACTGTCTGTAATGGTGCCATGAAGTTGTATCAATCTGTGTGGGGCTAACAGGGCAACACATTGGTTAGCACTGCTGCTTCACAACGCCAGGGACCTGGGATCATTTCTCCCCTTGAGCAACTGTCTGGGTGTTGTGAGCACATTCTCTCTGTGTCTGCATGGGTTTCCTCTTGGTGCTGTGTTTTCTCCTACAATCCAAAGATGTGCAGGTTAGGTGGATTGGCCAAGCTAAATTGCCCATAGTGTTCATGGATGTGCACCGTACAGAGATCTGTGCATACTGATAACAGTTTTAATGCTGGACAATTGGTATCTGCCTGGTAGATGATTTCAGGAAAGCAAGATGAGCTTGCATTTTGGCACTGCATTGTGATTCTGCCAATGCAAGGAATCAGTGATTGCTGAGAGCAGCTTTCTCACAGATTGTGCCATGGAGCAGTACTTGCTGAGCTACATGTCCTTCAGGATGCATAGTGGTAATATGTTGGCTCTTACTGTATTATTTAGAGTGTTTTTAAGGTCTGGCATTCTTACTTTTCAGAACACATGATGCTAAAAGTCGTAAAAACTGATCACAACAATTGTGCTAGCTAAATCAAAAGCATGTACTTGTGGTTGGTCTGCCAATATGGTTTCATACTTGCATACATTGAACAAGTTGAAAGGCAGAATAGAAGCATGGCAGATGAAGTAAAATGTGGATAAATGTGAGGTTATCCACTTTGGTAGCAAAAACAGGAAGGCTTATTATTTGGATGGTGATAGGAACAAACAGAATAAAACCTGGGTATTCTTGTGTATCAATTAGTGAAAGTAATCATGCACTGCTGAAGGAGGTAAACACTATGTTGACCTTCACAGTGAGAAGATTCGAGTATAGGAGCAGGAGTGTCTCGCTTAATTGTACAGTGTCTTGGTGAGACCACAGCTGGTGTATTGTCAGCAGGTTTGGTCTCTGTAGTTGAGGAAGGATGTTCTGGCTATGGAAGGAGATTACCAGACTGATGCCCGGAATCTCTGCCGCACTGCACGCTGCCCGCAAAGTGGCTGCAGGGGAGACGACACTGTCACACACCTCCTTCTGGAATGTGCTAACACAAAGGAAGTCTAGAGATGAATGCAGTGGTGTTTGTTGAGGTTCGTCCTGAGCAGTGTTGTGAAGCAGGACTCTGTGCTTTACGGTCTGTTCTCCGGGACGCACACCGAGATGAACATCAACTGTGCCTAGAGGATCATCAACTTGGAGAAAGATGCTCTTTGGGTGGTCCGAAACCTGTTGATCTTCCAGCTGAAGGAGTTGACCCCGACTGAGTGTTGCAGACTGGCACATTCCAAGGGACGTTTTGAGGGACGCGCTGAAGCTTGGGGCAGCTGCTGCCAAGGCGCAGTGGGGAAAGACCACCGTGTAACATCTGCCTGTCTAAGAAGAACAGGGGGCCCACCCAGTCATTTGTGCTCCGCTGATGCTTCAGCAGAAGAGCTGGGTAGTAAATGTACAGACTTGTATATAGGAAAAATAAATTTTGATGTCTGTATGTAAAGCAATGTAATGTGTGCACAAGAATGGCATGACCAATTGTATAGAGATCCAAATAATTTTATGAATAAAGTATATTTCTGAAATAAAAAAAATTACCATACTGATTCATAGGATGGCAGATCTGATATATGAAGGGATTTTGGATCAGTTTGGGTGATATTCACTGGCATTTAGAAGAATGAGGAGGGAGCTTACAAAACCTTATAAAATTGTATTAACAAACTGCAAAATACACAGCTGACCTTGGAGGAACTTATGTGGGAGAGCTTATTGCATGGGAACAGATATGTGCATAGTTTTTACGTTTAACTTGCTGTGAATCTACAATAGTGAGTAGAGGGGTTCTTTCTTGATTATATGTTTTATTGAGACCTGTCCCTTGATTAAATTTTAAAAATACAGACCATAAGTATTAAATTAGACTGGAGCGGTGTTTTATTTTTACAGCAATAAGACAGTACTATTTTCTGGGTCTGAAGATTGTGAAGGAGCCAAGATGGCCTTCAGTGGAGTGATATGCTCTTCCTGTCAGATGTGAAAGTTTACGGAGAGTTTCCATGTTACTGATGATTATGTCTCTGGCAAATGTCATTGGTTGCGAATTCTATCAGGTTGCTTAGAGCGGCAGTTAGAGGAGTGAGGTGTTTTTCAGAGCTAGGGAGTGTGATGGATGGCAGTTATGGGAAGGGAAAAAAAACTGCAGATACAGTCAGATGGATGGGTTAACTCCAGGAAAGGTAGAAAGAGTAGGCAGGTAGTGCAGGAGTCTCTTGTGGCTATCCCAACTCAAACAAGTAAAGGGTGATGGACTCTCCAGAGAATGTAGCATCAACAGCCAAGTTTCTGGTATTATGAATGGCTCTAATGTAATGAGGGGTATTTTGGGTTCCAAGCAATTGATTGTGATAGGGGCCTTTCTAGTCAGAGGGACAAACAGATGTTTCTGTAGCCAGCAGCGAAAAGTCAGAATGGTGTACTGCCTCTCTGGTGCCAGGATCAAGGATATCTCAGAGAGGGTGCAGATTGTTCTCAAGGGGGAGAGGGACAAGCAGGAGGTCATTGTACACATTGGAACCAATGACATAGGAAGGGAAGAGGATGAAAATCTGAAGGGAGAATATAGAAAGTTAGGCAGGAATTTAAAAAGGAGGTCCTTCAGGGAAGTAATATCTGGATTACTGTTGGTGCTACAAGCTAGTGAGGGTAGGAGTAGGAGGATAGAGCAGATGAATGCATGACAGATGTTCATATGTAAAGGGATGGCTGGAAAATGTGAAGCCTTCAGAAATGAGATAATGAGAGTTCAGACACAATACATTGCTGTTCGAGTGAAAGACGAGGTAGGTGGGTGTAGGCAATGCTGGATGACTAGAGAAATAGATCTTTTCATTAAGAAAAAGAAGGAAGCATATGTCAGGTAGAGACAGCAGAGATTGAGTGAATCCTTAGAAGAGTATAAAGGCAATAGAAGTATTCTTAAGACTGAACTCAGGACGGCACGAAGGGGACTTAAGATAGCTTTCATTAAAAGGGTTAAGGAGAATCCAAAGGGTTTTTACAAATACAATAAGGACAAAAGGATAACTAGGGAGAGAATAGGGCCCCTCAAAGATCAACAAGGCAGCCTTTGTGTGGAGCCGCAGAAAATGTGAGAGATACTAAATGAGAATTTTGCATCTGTATTTACTGTGGAAAATGATATGAAAGATATAGAAAGTAGTGAAATAGATGGTGACACCTTGCAAAATGTCCATATTACAGAGGAGGAAGTGCTGCATGTCCTGAAGCACATAAAGGTGGATAAGTCCCCAGGACCTGATCAGGGGTACCCTAGAACTCTGTGAGAAGCTAGAGAAGTGATTGCTTGGCCTCTTGCTGAGATATTTGTATCATCAATAGTCACAGGTGAGGTGCTGGAAGACTGGAGGTTGGCTAATGCGGTGCCACTGTTTAAGAAGGGCGGTAAAGACAAGCCAGGGAACTATAGACCAGTGAGCCTGATGTTGGTGGTGGGCAAGTTGTTGGAGGGAATCCTGAGGGACAGGATGTACATATGTTTGGAAGGCAAGGAGTGATTAGGAAGAGTCAACATAGCTTTGTGCATGGGAAATCATGTCTCACAAACTTGATTGAGTTTTTTGAAGAAGTAACGAAGAGGATTGATGAGGGCAGAGCAGTAGATGTGATCTATATGGGCTTCAATAAGGCGTTCAACAAGGTCCCCATGGGTTAGCAGGGAAAGCAGGAGACTGGTTAGCGAGATTAGATCTCGTGGAATACAGAGAGAACTTGCCATTTGGATACGGAACTGGCTCGAAGGTAGAAGACAGAGGGTGGTGGTGGAGGGTTGCCTTTCAGACTGGAGGCCTGTGGCCAGTGGAGTGCCACAAGGATCGGTGCTGGGTCCACTGCTTTTCATCATTTATATAAATGATTTGGATGTGAACATGTTAAGATATAATCAGTCAGTTTGCAGGTGACACCAAAATTGGAGGTGTAGTGGACAGTGAAGATGGTTACCTCAGAGTGCAATTGAATCTTGATCAGATGGGCCAATAGCCAGGAGAAGCAGATTGAGTTTAATTTAAATAAATGTGGGGTAGTGCATTTTGGAAAGACAAATCAGAGCAGGATGGGCAACTTTTTCACACAGAGGTTGGTACGTATATGGAATGAGCTGCCAGAGGATGTGGTGGAGGCTGGTACAATTGCAACATTTAAGAGGCATTTGGATGGGTATATGAATAGGAAGGGTTTGGAGGGATATGGGCCCTGTGCTGGCAGGTGGGACTAGATTGGGTTGGGATATCTGGTCGGCATGGATGGCTTGGACCGAAGGGTCTGTTTCCATTCTGTGCATCTCTATGACTATCTACACACTTAATGGTAAGGTCTTGTGGAGGGTTAGTGAACAAAGAGACTGTGGAGTGCAGGTTCATAGTTCCTTGAAAGTGGGTTGCAGGTAGAAAGGATAGTGAAGGCAGCATTTAGTAAGCTTTCCTTTATTGGTCAGAGCATTGAGTATTGGAGTCGGGAGGTCAGGTTGTAGCTGAATAGGAAATTGGAATATTGTGTGCAATTCTGGTATCCCTCCAATTGGAACAATGTTGTGAAACTTGAAAGGGTTCAGAAAAGATTTACAAGAATGTTGTCAGTGTTTGAGCTATAGGGAGAGGCTGAATAGGCTGGGACTGTTTTCCCTGGAACATTGGAGGCTGAGAGGGTGACCCTGTGGAGGTTCATAAAATCAAGAGGGACATGGATAGGGTAAATATACAAGGTTTTTTCCCTGGGGTGGAGTGGTCCAGAACTAGAGGGCATAGGTTTAGGGTGAGAGGAGAAAGCTTTAAAAGGAACCTTAGGGGCAACGTTTTCATGCAGAGGGTGGTGCATGTATGGAATATGCTGCCAAAGGAAGTGGTGGAGGTTGGTACAATTACAACATTTAAAAGGCATCTGGATGGGTATATGAATAGGAAGTATTTAGAGGGATTAGATTAGATTTCCTACAATGTGGAAACAGGCCCTTTTGCCCAACCAGTCCACACTGACCCTCCGAACAGTAACCCACCCAGACCCATTTCCCTCTGACTCATCTAACACTATGGGCAATTTGACATGTCCAATTCACCTGGCCTGCACACCTTTGGACTGTGGGAGGAAACCGGAGCACCCGGATGAAACCCATGCAGACACGAGGAGAATGTGCAAAATCCACACAGATAGTCACCCGAGGCTGGAATCGAACCTGGGACCCTGGTGCTGTGAGGCAGCAGTGCTACCAAATGCTGGCAAATGGGACTAGATTAGGTTAGGGTTTCAGGTTGACATGGACAAGTTGGACCAAAGGCTCTGTTTCCATGCTGTATATCTCTACGACTGTATGATGTTCGAGCTGGGGCATTTACTTGGGCAAGAGGGTATCTAGTGTGGATCACAGCACCTCCCTGCCTCTGTCCCAATGAAGTCTGGATTGGAGGTATAATGAACAGCGAAGAAGATTACCTCAGAGTACAATTGGATCTTGATCAGATGGTCCAATGGACTGAGGAGTGGCAGATGGAGTTTATTTAAATAAATGCAAGGTGCTGCATTTTGGGAAAGCAAATCTTAGCAGGACTTATACACTTAATGGTAAGGTCCAAGGGAGTGCAGGTTCATACCTCCTTGAAAGTAGAGTCACAGGTAGATAGGATAGTGAAGAAGGCGTTTGGTATGCTTTCCTTTATCAGTCAGAGTATTGAGTACAGGAGTTGGGAGATCATGTTGTGTCTGTACAGGACATTGGTTAGGCCACTTTTGGAATATTGTGTGCAATTCTGATCTCTCTCCTATTGGGGGAATGTTGTGAAACCTAAAAAGATTCAGAAAAGATTTATAGAGGAACCTCAATTATCCGAATATCAAATTATCCGAAGGTGATCTCAAGGTCCCTACAGAAACAATACATTAAAGAGCTGTTTCAATCCTGATCACACCTTTTGTTTGCATGTACAATGATTAAAAATGAACTCGGCTCACTGAAATGCTGCCGAGAACAGTCCTGGACAGTTCAGGCACCGTCTCTAAATGACTGACCTCCCGGCATCTGTCCCCCCCTTCAAGTTCTACATAGGGGTGAACCCTAAACCCCCTTCCCCAGATAATCTCTCCAACATTGTCCTGTACAGGGCAGAGGTGGAATCTTGTCAAAGATTCTGCCAGTGGATCCAAAGAAAGGGAATTCATGGAATGCTTACAGGATGGCTTTTTGGAACAGCTTGTCATGGAGCCCACAAGGGAGCAGGCTATTCTGGACGTAGTGCTTTGCAATGAACCAGACTTTATAAAAGATTTTAAAGTAAGGGAACCCTTAGGAAGCAGCGATCATAATATGGTAGAGTTCAGTCTGCAGTTTGAAAGAGAGAAGGCAAAATCTTTAAGGATGTAATGGTGTTACAGTTAAATAAAGGTAATTATGAGGGCATGAGAGAGAAACTGATGAAAATAGACTGGAAGCAGAGGCTAGCGGGGAAGACAGTAGAGCAAAAATGGCAGGGGTTTGTGGTATAATTGAGGACACTGTACAGAGGTTCATCCCCAAGAAAAGAAAGATTATCCGGGGAGGGATTAGACAGCCATGGCTGACAAAGGAAATCAGGAAATGTATTAAAGAAAAAGAGAGATCCTATAAAGTGGCCAAGAACATTGGGAAATCAGAAGATTAGGAAGGCTACAATAACAAACAGAGGATAACAAAGAGAGTAATAAGAAAGGAGAGGATCAAATATGAAGGTAGGCTAGCCAGTAATATTAGAAATGATAGTAAAAGTTTATTTCAATATATAAGAAACAAACGACAGGCAAAAGTAGACATTGGGCCACTTCAAACTGATGCAGGAAGCCTAGTGATGGGAGATAAGGAAATAGCAGGAGAACTTAACAAGTACTTTGCGTCAGTTTTCATGGTGGAAGACATGAGTAATATCCAAACAATTAAAGGGAGTCAGGGGGCTGAGTTGAGTATGGTTGCCATTACAACAGAGATAGTGCTAGAAAAGCTAAAAGGTCTTAAAATTGATAAATCTCCTGGCCCCGATGGGAGACATCCTAGAGTTCTGAGACAGGTGGCTGAGGAAATAGCGGAGGCATTGGTTGAGATCTTTCAAGAGTCACTGGAGTCAGGGAAAGTCCCGGATGATTGGAAGATCGCTGTTGTAACCCCCTTGTTCAAGAAAGGATCAAGACAAAAGATGGAAAATTATAGGCCAATTAGCCTAACCTCGGTTGTTGGTAAAATTCTAGAATCCATCATTAAGGATGAGGTTTCTAAATTCTTAAAAGAGCAGAGTCTGATTAGAACAAGTCAACATGGATTTAGTAAGGGGAGGTCATGCCTGACAAACCTGTTGGAATTCTTTGAAAAGGTGACAAGTAGGTTAGACCAGGGAAACCCAATGGATGTGGTCCATTTAGACTTCCAAAAGGCCTTTGATAAGGTGCCACACAGGAGGCTGCTGAGCAAGGTGAGGGCCCATGGAGTTTGAGGTGAGCTACTGGAATGGATTGAGGATTGGCTGTCTGACAGAAGGCAGAGAGTTGGGATAAAAGGTTCTTTTTCGGAATGGCAGCCGGTGACGAGTGGTGTCCCGCAGGATTCAGTGTTGGGGCCACAGCTGTTCGCATTATATATTAATAATCTGGATGAAGGGACTGGGGGCATTCTAGCGAAGTTTGCAGATGATACGAAGTTAGGTGGACAGGCAGGTAGTACTGAGGAAGTGGGGAGGCTACAGAAGGATCTAGACAGTTTGGGAGAGTGGTCGAGGAAATGGCTGATGGAATTCAGCGTGAGCAAATGCGAGGTCTTGCACTTTAGAAAAAAGAATAAAAGCATAGACTACTTTCTAAACGGTGAGAAAATTCATAAAGCCAAAGTACAAAGGGATCTGGGAGTGCTAGTCGAGGATTCTCTAAAGGTAAACATGCAGGTTGAGTCCGCGATTAAGAAAGCGAATGCAATGTTGTCATTTATCTCAAGAGGGTTGGAATATAAAAGCACCGTTGTGCTACTGAGACTTTATAAAGCTCTGGTTAGGCCCCATTTGGAGTACTGTGTCCAGTTTTGGTCCCCACACCTCAGGAAGGACATACTGGTACTGGAACTTGTCCAGCGGAGATTCATATAGATAATCCCTGGAATGGTTGGTCTAACGTATGAGGAATGGCTGAGGATCCTGGGATTGTATTCATTGGAGTTTAGAAGATTAAGGGGAGACTTAATAGAGATGTACAAGATAATACATGGCTTGGAAAGGGTGGACGCTAGGAAATTGTTTCCGTTAGGTGAGGAGACTAGGACCCGTGGACACAGCCTTAGAATTAGAGGGGGTCAATTCAGAACAGAAATGCGGAGACATTTCTTCAGCCAGAGAGTGGTGGGCCTGTGGAGTTCATTGCCGCAGAGTGCAATGGAGGCCGGGACGCTAAATGTCTTCAAGGCAGAGATTGATAGATTCCTCTTGTCTCGAGGAATTAAGGGCTACAGGGAAATTGCGGGTAAGTGGAGTTGAAATGCCCATCAGCCATGATTGAATGGTGGAGTGGACTCAATGGGCCGAATGGCCTTACTTCCACTCCTATGTCTTATGGTCTTAAAGTGTGTGTGTGTGTGTGTGTGTGTGTGTGTGTATGTACAGTCCGGCAGCCCCAGAGAGAGGGCAGGTAAGATGGGCGGGTCAGGGTCGCAGACGGTGGGTGGGAATGGACGGGGGTGCGAGGTTGGGCTGCAGGCAGAGGGCGCGGGGTGGGAGTGGACAGCGTTGGGGCGGGGGTGTGGGTTTGGGAGCAGATAGGGTTGGGGGCAAGTGGGGGTTGGGGTGGGAGTAGACGGGGTGGCAGTGGGGTCTCGTGCGCAGTGTGCTGCTGCCGAGTGTCCTGAACAGGGAGCAGATTTCACAGAAAAATCCGAGCCCCAGAAGAAATTAATTTACTGAATAATCAATTATCCAAGCGAAGTAGTTCTCACCCATCTCATTCAGATAATCAAGGTTCCTCTGTACAAGGCTGTTGTCAGGGTTGGAGAGTTTGAGTTACAGGGAGAGGCTGAACAGGCTGGGGCTGTTTTCCCTGGAGTGTCGGAGGCTGAGGGGTGACCTTATAGAGATTTACAAAATCATGAGGGGCATGGATAGGATAAACAGACAAGGTCTTTCCCCTGTGGTGGGGTAGTCCAGAACTAGAGAGCATAGGTTTAGGATGAGAGGAGAAAGGTTTAAAAGGCACCTAAGGGGCAACTTTTTCACACAGAAGGTGATGCATGTATGGAATGAGCTGCCAGAGGAAGTGATGGAGGCTGGTAGAATTACGTAATTTAAAAGGCATCTGGATGGGTATATGAATAGGAAGGGTTTACAGGGATATGGGCCATATGCTGGCAAATAGGACTAGATTAGGTTCGGATGAATTAGACTGAATGATCTGTATCCATGCTGTACATTTATATGACTCTATGACAAGCAAGGTAAATGCAGGAAGTCAATGCAGGATGACTGGGGAATCCAGAACCAGGTGTCACACTTTGATGGAAATGGTTCTGCCATTTAGGACTAAGATAAGAGTGTGGTGAACCTGAGGGATTCTCTGACATAGAAAGCAATTGAATCCAAACTAATGACTGTTTCTGAAAGAGATAGATATAGTTATTAGGGCTGAAGGGATCAAAGGAAATGGTAGAAAGGAGGAACAACGTACTGAATTGGATGTTTATCTGGGATCAAGTTCGAAGGGCTGAATGGCCTGTCCCACTCCTGGTTTCTCTGTTTCTACTTCTTTAAACACTGCAATTTCTAGACCATCATTTCTGAAGGTGTGAGGGTAATTATTAATTTGACGAGCCTCTCTCAGAGCATCACACTCACATCCTTGCTGTGACATAGAGTCATAAAGATGTACAGCATGGAAACAGACCCTTCGGTCCAACCTGTCCATGCCGACCAGATATCCCAACCTAATCTAGTCCCAACTGCCAGCACCCGGCCCATATCTCTCCAAACCCTTCCTATTCATATACCCATCCAAATGCCTCTTTAATGTTGCAATTGTACCAGCTTCCACCACATCCTCTGGCAGCTCATTCCATACACATACCACCCTCTGTGTGAAAAAGTTGCCCCTAAGGTGCCTTTTAAACCTTTCCTCTCTCACCCTAACCCTATGCCCTCTAGTTCTGGACACCCTGATCCAGGGAAGAGACTTTGTCTATTTATCCTATCCATGCCCATCATGATTTTATAAATCTCTATAAGGTCACCCCTCAGCCTCCGACACTCCAGGAGAACAGCCCCAGCCTGTTCAGCCTCTCCTGATAGCTCAAATCCTCCAACCCTGGCAACATCCTTGTAAATCTTTTCTGTACCCTTTCAAGTTTCACAACATCTTTCCAATAGGAAGGAGACCAGAATTGCATGCAATATTCCAACAGTGGCCTAACCAATGTCCTGTACAGCCGTAACATCACCTCCCAACTCCTGTACTCAATACTTGGACCAATAAAGGAAAGCATACCAAAAGGCTTCTTCACTATCCTATCTACCTGCGACTCCACTTTCAAGGAGCTATGAACCTGCACTCCAAGGTCTCTTTGTTCAGCAACACTCCTAGGACCTTACCATTAAGTGTATAAATCCTGGTAAGATTTGCTTTCCCAAAATGCAGCACCTCGCAAACTCCATCTGTCTCTTCTCAGCCCATTGGCCCATCTGGTCCAGATCCAATTGTAATCTGAGGTAATCCTCTTCGCTGTCCACTACACCTCCAATTTTGGTGTGACAAACTTAGCAATATCTATCGAGGGATTGCTGACTGTATGACAAAAGTTGGAATCTGTTAATCTTGAAGTTAATTCTTACCTTGAGCTAGTCTTCAAATACAGTCCAGATAATTTCTGCATCTTTCTGCAGAAAGACTGACTGTGTTAATACTGTGAAGCCTTGCCTTGCTGGGAGTAAGTCAGATTATTAGACATTTTTTCTCTGGATCATTTACCATTTGATCTGTAAAAAATGAGGCTTAGGTTGTTTGAATATCTGTAATTCAGTAAACTGACTGACATGTCCATAAGTAAGAGTTTGCCTTCTAATTCTTGCTGAAGGTTTCTTTTCAGACATAGGTGTTTTCTGTATTTGTTCCTTTCTTTTACTTACATGCTTTTCTCATTTTAATTTTACCTATTCTGCTTCTGTTTCACTTTATTTTTCAGTGTTGCCATTCCTTTACTTAGCTTTAAAGGAACAGTCTCCAAAGTGATTAAGATATACAGGTCTGTAGCAAATATGTTTCTACCTCTCAAGATATTAGTACCAAATATGGGATGACAATATGACATGGACTTGCCTCTGCATTTGTGCCAAACTGGAGAGGAAACATTGTGATACCCACCATTTGCAAACAGGTAAGACTAATCAGAAAACTGCTTTCTAGTGCTTCACTTTTGTTCTGGTGAGCTCTTTATCCAGATTATAAGAAGCCTTTGGCTTCGGATTTTTACTTGATTTTGGAATAGAAAAGTAGGCAGTCAATTTGTTTTTTTAATAAAAAGAATGAAGTCTTGCAGCTTGGTAGAAGTTATAAGCAGAAAGAAGGTAGCTCTTTGTGTAATTTACATATCTCCAATTGCATAAATTGGTGCTTTAGTTTTCTAAATTAAGCCTCGAATTGATGTCTGGCTGATGTTCAATGAGGTTTCCAGGTATCTATCACAAATAAGTTTGAATATTTAGAGTGACTGCTACGAACTATGATTTGCCACTGTAGTATGGGGCAATGCTCATGCTCTGATAACATAGGAATTTGGTATGATGAACGTGGCCCAGAAAGATTCACTGGACATTTATTACAGCTTTTGATATATAAATAAAATAATGACAAGCACTTCATTGTCTGGATTAATATCAAGCTATTATGTTACAAAAGTAACATATTTTCACCAGTTCTCATGTTTCAAGTGGCCCCAGTTTTGATAGGGTCTGAGACTTTTATACCCTCAAGTCACGCAATGGTATGGTTATGATAACAAAAGAATGTCTCTTAGAGGCACATCTCATACTAACTGTGAGACAAAACTCAACAGATGCAACCAGATGCAACCACCACCAAAACTATATTTAGTCTCATATTCTAAGTGTTGGGTGTCCAGTTCTAGATTTTAGGTTTCAGCATTAAGTTCCACAGCAAGGTCTAGAGGGGAACTCCCAAAGGAATAGTGGTCAAGGCGCAAAGACCATGACCTGAAGGAAGCAAAGGCATGGGACAGACCCCTGGAAGCCCTTGATCAGGAAAGAGACCTATCACAAATGCAACTAGTGCCCCTCTACCTAAGGTCTGGTTAGGGTAGCCCACTGAGCTCCTCAACCATTTCCCACTTCCTGCCTTGACTACCCCCTGTCATTCCCTGACCAACTGCCCTCCCAACCTTCTTTGACCACCTAACATTAGGATCCTGAGGAGTGTTGCAGAATAAAGAGACTTGGGGTACAGATTCATTGTTTCTTAAAGGTGGAGTAACAGGGAGAACGGTTTTGAAGAAGGCAGTCAGTGCACTTGCCTTTATTGGTCAGTGCATTGAGTATAGGAGTTGGGTGGTGATGTTGTAGCTGTCTCGGACAACAGTTAGGCCACTGGAGTGTTGGAGGTTGAGAAGTGACCTTGTAGAGGTTGATAAAATCATGAGGAGCATGGATAGGGTGAATTGCCAAGATTTTTCTTTCCCCAGGGTAATGGTGTCTAAAACTGGATGGCATAAGTTTAAGTGAGAGTAGAAAGATGTTAAAGTGATCTAAGTGGCAATTTATTTCATGCAGAGGGTAGTGCATATATGGAATGAGCTGCCAGAGGAAGCTGATACAATTACTACATTTAAAAGGCATCTGGGTGGACACACAAATAGGGAGGGTTTAGAGGGATTTGGGCCAAATGTTGATTAGATTTATTTAGGATATCTGGTTGGCATTATGGGTTGGACCAAAGGGTCTGTTTCCGTGTTGTATAACTCTATGTCTCTATGACCATATTTCACTAACCTCAAGATTGAGGTTTGGCATTAATTGACTGCTCGCAGTTTGTGCAAGGGAAGTCATGTTGACCTGGGCCTCATTCACTCAATGTAAATGGCACAGCAAGGAGAGGTAACTCTGGGGACTTTATGGATCCCTACAGACCTATAGGTGGGTCATATCAAGTTATGCCTTATGATGTTAATAAACTTACAAAAAATGTATTTCAGCTCTGAACTCAGGGAAACTGATTGTGGGAATACAAAGACATATGCTTCTGCAATAAGCGCAATGGAATGCACATGGTGTAAATTGATTTACTGACTTAATCATAGTTAATAACAAATAATTTTGCCATTGTAGAAGATTTAGCTATTCTTTCAATATTACTGAAAGGATATTTTAATTTAATTTAGATTTAAGAGTTGTCAGTGCCATTGCTTTTAGATTCAGTCTAACTAGTCAGTTGGTGAGATTTAAATGAGAGTAGAAAGTTAAAAGAACCCATGCATTATTTCGAGAGTAATGATTAAGCTTCCAACTCACCTCACTCTCGATTCCTGCTGCTATCTTTCCTGAACTAGCAGCTAGAAAGTAGATTAAAGCAGCTTGAAGCTCCTGCTTATACTGCTTTCAGCAATGCATATCCTTGTCTTCCATTCTAAACACCGGATACATTGAAAAACATTGCTTTTGAATCCTCTTGAAAATCGCAATGAAAAGATATTAACCTGACAACTTCAATTATAAAGTTCTTTGTACAGAAGGAGCAATTGATATACTTTACTTTTTCTCTATGCACAGATTTCTAAACTCTTCACTCAAACAAATCAAGTGTCCTGTATATTTATGGATTACTAAACATGCTTTTACTGGAAAAATATAGAAGAAGAGCTTGGGCGTTGAAACAGCTTTAAATACAACCTTATCTCACCTAAATAATTCATTTGATATCCGCTTTGAAGTGAACAGCCATATTGCAAATTACCAACGTAGAGCAACATGAGCTGGTTTATGCAATTAATTTTTTTCTCTCATTGAAAGTTACAAGTGATTATTACATGTTTTGACTTTTACAAAATAATACAATTTTTTGCTATAATGTGCTTGAATTTTCTGGAAGTTTTCAACGTAATAGCAAGTTAAAAGTGGAGTTGCACAACTTTTCCTTAAAGAAAATTTGTATGTAGCTGATTCAATCTAGTTTTATACCAACTTGTTACTGCGGATAGATATGTTTGTTTATTTGCAATGTTGCTGACTCACAATAGTCAAATAGTCCATCAACCCAACTCTGCTCCTTTGCTGAAGATCAGAGAAGGTGAATTGCCTACATTTATGTCAGTTTAAGGATTATAAATTTTTATAGCAAGACCTAAATTCACCATTTCTGTTGAATTATAGAATTATTTTTACCTTTTAAAAAATTCTCCTTACTCAGGCCTGCAGATTTAGGGATCCAATAACATCCTTATCCTCAGTGTTTGTGGAACCCAGCACAAATATAATAAGGATTTTTGCAGCCAGCTTCAGATGGAAGTGTTGCATTGACAATTATTTACTGCCTACATCCTGTGGTACCCATCATCAGAAATTCCTGTCTTCAATCAATTCGAGTTACTTTCCATGATGTAAAGAAATCACTGAATGCGGTGAACAGAGCAAAGGTTTCAAACCTTTAAAATCCAGGCTGTGGATCTGAAAATTTGTGCTCCAAATGACTTACTCAGCTATTTCAGTTCACTGCAGTACAATATCAATCAGACAGTGGTGAAAAATAGTTAGGAATGTCTTGTTCATAAGAAATCTGACAAATTCAGCCGAGCCAATATTTCACCATCAGCCTACACTTATCATCAGTAAAATGACAAAAGGTGTCAACAGTGCTATCGTGCTCACCAATGCAGAGTTTGACGTTCTGCCAAGAATACTCAATTGCAGACCTTATTAGTTCACATTTCAGCAATGTCACAATGAAGTGATTTCCAGAGATGAGGTGAGAGGGACTACCCTTGAAATCGCAAAACAACATTTGACCAACTGTGTCACTACTAAATCATTGATAAACTAAACTCTACTAAAGGGGAAACTCACCTTGCCTGGAATTATACAAGTTACAAAGTTAGATACTGCTACAAGATGAATCCTTGCCACTGTTCATTATGTTGTATGAACTATCAGGTACCTTTGCTGACACTGTCGTCTTTTCTGCATTGTATATAATGAGTCTGTTTAGTCTCGTGTGATAAAGGATAACCACATGTTAGTCTATTAAGAAGAGGCTCTTATCTTAAGTAAGATGTAATTTATTGCATGATTGCAACAATGTACAAGTTACTCTGATGGAATAGGCATTGTTACAGGAATTACAAGGAAGTTAAAATTGTAGATCTTACTACTGTGAGATCCTTAGCTGTTCTCTCACCAAGTCCATATCTTCATAGTTGGTAGTGTTTAAGATTAACCATTTCAGACCCTTAGGCTCTTGAAGCACAGTGTTTTTCTAGCTGTTTCTCCATTATGAATATTTATACATTGATGTATAAAACTGAATTGGCCACCACCACATCCTCACACCCTAAGTCTCTGCCTTCACAAAATGTAGGCAGTCTAAATCTTTCACTATTCTCTCAGCACATACTCTCTTCAGAATTAGAAGAGTGTAGGTCTCTGATTGAAGGCTATTGATTTTGACTTTGTTCCTGACAGTGTGAGGTCTGTAAATCCCTTTAATTTACTATGAGGAGGATGGGTATGTTAATGAAATATGTTTTAATGAAATACCTATGAAATGGGTAATTGCTCCAATGCAAAATCTGGAGGTACATGATTTCGTGTATTTTCTTTGTGCAGGATGGTAAAAAGGCAAAATTGCCATAGTCCTAGCAGACCATAGGGCTCTTCCTCATCAAAGAGAGGTGACTGGTGGTGGTTAAACCTGAGGGTCACCATACCTCAGTTGAGGGAGAGATTGAGAAGGAGAGTACCTGACTTGAACCCACATTGATAGTATTACTCAGCTTTTATAATGAGCTGTCCAGCCAACTGAGCTCATCAATCCTTTAAAATGGTGTGTGGAAGATGACTGCCCTGTTGAAACAAGCACTTTCATTTTTGTACCATCATAGTACAAAAAAGGTCATTTCCTCTGAATCTTTGAACCAGACAATTTATTTTTAACTGTGTCCTGAATCCCTAGTCTTTGGTCATCTCTTCTTAACAGTGGCTTTCATGGAGTTCCACACAGAAATACCAACAGAATACGGACTATGTTGAAGTGTGTAGACCAAAATGATGGTTCTATCATATGAATTTTTTTAATGATTTTTTTTATTTTTTAATTTATAATTTATTCTTTTAATAGGAGTTGTCTTTTTATTGCTCTGTGACTGTGTCCTATTTTGACATATTTTCTGTAAATGCCCTACTGTTTTAGAGATCAAGTACACCTTTGTAAATAGTTGGTCACTGCTTATGTCCTTAAGGTTCCTTAGTGCCACAACACGAACAATGACTATTCATATCTATTGTGCTACTCATTGTATTGGTTTCTCACGTGTATCTTTCAAGGTCTTGTACCTTAAAAACAGAGTAGATTCCGTTGATCTCCAGTGATAATTGATCTTATAAGATTGATTCTTCTGCACTTCTGCTTCAGTCACCATCTGAAAGGCTTTTTCTCAAGTCAAATCCTACTTTGTAATAAAGCTAACGCAAACTCATCAGCAATTCTACTAACAACTTTGGCTCTTATGAATCCTAATTTTAAGCCTCTATAGTTCAATTTTTCCCGCTAATCTGTACAGGTCATTAATGAATTATCTATGTGTTTCCTAGTTTCTGAACCCTTCAATTAACTCCGAACTTTTCAAGAATTGTGGTTAAAACAATTATGAATGTTTCACAGGACTTTAAAATATGTATCTTTTGCTTCTTTGGTTCTTTTTTCCTTGGTGAGCTAAAATATCATCAGCTACTCACATCATCATGCCATAAGTGCATTTACTTGTTCAGCTTTTGATTTAGTATTTAATTTGGAAACAATTCTGTATCTGAAGAACTTTTTTCAGTGACATATTAATTCTGTGTTTTCTCTCATGCATATTTGAAATCAAATCTTCATAGTAATATAATTTCTGCAGGCATTTTCTTTAAATGTAATTATCTATTTTCCTTGTTTAAAATAAAGTTAATCCTTCAGTATGACCATGCTACTGAGAACAGCAGTAAGGAACATTTTCCCTTCCTTTTATAGTAAAAATGAAGGATTTTTTTATGCCTTTTGAAAGTAAGTTAGATGATTCGGATATTTTGAGGAGTTCCTCTAGACAAATCACTGCCATAATATGATTCCCACTTCATTTATGGCTCAACTGAGTTAATCTTGCTCTCTGTAGTTTTAATAAATGGTTTCTGCTGTTTTAATGACATTAATAAATTAATTCTGCACTTCACATCTCAATAAGACAAATTCTGTTCCTTTCACAGCTTTTCCTATGTGATTACTGCTGTCTGTGGTTCTAAGTAATAATTCTTGCTGTTTTCATCATCTTTTCCTGGATAAGTCATAGAATCATAAAGTCATAGAGCCGTACACCATGGAACCAGACCCTTTGATCCAACTCATTCATGCTGACCGGGTATCCCAAATTCAGCTAGTCTTCATTTGCCAGCATTTGGTTCGTATCTCTCTAAACCCTTCCTATTCATATACCATTCCAGATGCCTTTTAAATATTGCAATTGTAACAGCCTCCACCATTTCCTCTGGCAGCTCATTCCATACTCGCACCTTCCTCTGCTTGAAAAAGTTGCCTCTTAGGTCCCTTTTAAATCTTTCCCCTCTCACCTTAAAACTATGCTCTCGTGTTCTGGACTCACCACCCCAGGGAAAAGATCTTGTCTATTCACCCTATCCATGCCCCTCATGATTTTATAAACCTCTATAAGGTCACTCCTCAGCCTCCAATGTTCCAGGGAAAACCAGCTCCACAATGTTAGCGACTGCGGGAAGTAATAGATCTCTGACCTTTTCTGTGGCTTCAATAGGCTCATAATTATTTTCCATCTTTATACTTTGTTTGCTTAAGTTTCTAAATCGTGACTTTATCATTCAAACTTTAGCTTTGCAACGTTTCTGTTCTGTGACCTTGTTTTAACTTGTTTCATTGGCCCTTGATTTCCTTCAATGTAGCCATGCCTCATTTGCTTACTAAAGGAACAATACTAAGTGCTTGGCTTACTTCTAGCTTTCACAGTCTGTGCCTGTTTGTTCTTAAAGTTTCCCCTTGATGACCAAGGGTACAACGTTACTCGCAGGACAAACAATGTCATTTTGCTCTTTGATTGAATCTCAACTCCTGATTGCTCCTACAAACCAGCTACACTTTGGTGAAATCGATGTTTCAGCTCTGGGGAGTTCTTAGCACGTTCGTGCTGCTATAAATCTCTTACCAGAGTCTAAAATTCTTGACACCATCAACCATGGATTATGTCTTGTTGAATCTTGCCACCAGGTTCCCTCCTCTCGGATTCTCAAAAATTCAGCTCTTCCAGCTGCTGGTTAGCTGCATGAGTAGCCTTCATAATGCTGCATCTGAAGAAATCTTCAGATCTTCACAACTGTCAGCATGTAGGAGGCAGTTAAATGGTGACTGCACACTTTGCCCCTTGTTGTAAGATGAATCCTGACCACAGCACATAGTGACACCCTGCTCTGACCTGACTAGCCTCCACACCGAGAAGCCCTCCTAAAACGATTGAACTACCCACTGCTCCATCAGCTCACTGGTTACTCTAACTAGCTACCACTTTACCTACCCATAGCCCTAACTAGCTGCCATCCTGCCACCTCATCCAGTGCTAACCTATCTTTCACCTCAGTGACTTACCTCAGTCACCCTACTCATATTCACCCTTCCACTTTATACCAAAAAATTGTTTAAATATCCCAAAGCTTTTTGCTATGTTAGTAAGCACGTATCAGAATACAGCAGTTAGTTTCATAAGAAAAGGGTCATGAGTTGTCTCTCCCTGTATGATCCAGCACTACAAGGAAGCAGAATCATTTTGATGGAAAACTGCTTTGCATTGCTGAAGAAATCTCACTTGGAAGACCCAGAGCTGTGGAGTGGAGCAGCAAGCCAATGGCAACTGCAGATCTGCATAAAATCCGATCCATTATTCTGTTATTTTGCTCAATTCTGTCTGTTGTGGCATTCAAGGAACATGCAATAATGTGGATGAGGAAAAAACATGTCTAATGTCCATAAATAATCCCTACAGGATTAAAAAATGTTGCCAAAATTTTAATCATAGGTGTGTGGACAAGGTACTTCTAGAAACACAATTTTTTCAAGACATTATTTTATTAACAACAAAATGACAAAAGGTTTCAAACAAATCACACCACATTTTAAAATTTACATTAAAATACATCACAAATGAAATTTTGCCATATCATGCACTATTAATACATAGAAAATACCTAAAACAGGTCATCTGTTCAAACAATGAGAAACTGGGAATATTCTTTAACACTTTTAAGCAATATTTATGCTTCAGTTGAAGTGTCAATTTATGACAAGAGTTCTACATCAGTGACAATACATATCACAGTGCCAACAGTATAGGATTGTTTGTTTTGATCATGGTTTGGAGTAAAGACTGCCACCTGACAATTTCAAATTTAAATTCAGGTCAACTATATAGCAGGTTCTGCTGGAAGAAAGGCCTATACACAGAAGCAAATACATCAGACTGGTTGTATGAAATGTCCATTCTTCAATCTTCCAACAATTTTCCAAGTTACAGTAAGATTTTGAGTTAGAAGGTCTCATCTTGTAGAATACCTCTACTAGCAGACAGTGCAGGGACCCCGTGAAATCATTTTGAGAATATGTCAGCATTATGGGTACAAAGTGCCCCAATCTCATGAGGGGGAAATTATACATATCTACCAAATTAATGAAATGGTTTCAAGAGCTTGTGTCAAAGTTTGACATTTCGAACTGACTGTGGCAATCTGACAAAGTTTTGAGAAATTGTGAATAAAATAGAATGAATCTGATTTAATACACAATAATTTCTTCAAGGAAGCATGTTCAGTTACATTGTAAGCCATAAGTTACAGCACACTCTGTTGGAGAAGCTACAGTACTAACATATGATCACGTGAAATGCAATGGATTTAGTTACTGTGACAAGTTATCATTCTTGCAGTTCACTTGTAATGTTTGCTTTCTCTTTGCAAATCCACAATTCACATCTATCTGTGCGGGAAACCTTACAATGGGCATTAGCGTTGTGTTGGCTGGATGAGATTAATTGTATTTCTAATGGCACTCAGAATCTCAGTTTTCGATCTGCTGAAACTATGGGGTAAATTTGCATCTAGTATTCACATAGGCAGTAAGCTAATGGAGTGGAGCACTGCCAAATGTTCAAGCCATTTGAATTTTATTCCATTGATGGGCTCCATAACAGGCTGGGAGGGTGAGGACATTTCACTTCACTAGAGTACTGTCCATGTGGTGAGGATGAGAACGTAACCTCTTTTGTCTGATAATCAACCCGACCATTGAAGAAGTTTGCAATAAGTCACTTTCTGATCATTGGACAATGTTGCTGCATGGGCAATAATCAAATATGTTCATTACAAGCTCTACTCAATAGCATTGAAACACTTAAACTCAAATTCAAAACAGGAACAGCTTCAGGATCTTTGTGGGCTTTTGAAAGTGCAATAACTCGCTGACATTTGGTCCCATTCATTAGTAGTTGTTTGCTGATACCATTTCAAAACATATTTCATTAACATTCATGAGTAGAATAGCAGAAGACAGCCTCACATGAGACAATCAATCCTGATATGCACAATCCATTATACTTAAGTCCTTTAATGTACCTTGCATCCACCACCTGCCCAACTTTTCAAAATAACCGATATATATTTTGAAGTTTTCTTGAAAATAAATTTTTTTCAAAGGGTTAAAAGCTTTCAATTTCACTTTGTCTCAATACCCACCTTTACTTCAGGTGTGATAACAAATGATATGGCTCGTTCAGAGTGCCAGGGATCAGGTTATTGTAAATTATACTAAAACTCCATGTTATGTCATATTGATTTCCACCAGCAATATCTAAACCACAAAAATACAGTCTTAATAAACATAATGAGTGCTGTAATAATTAGGTTAATACATGCAGACATAATTAAGCGTAATGTAAAATGATATTTGCTACCATAACTAATATAAATATATGTATATATTTGAGATACAGATCTGTTCCTAATACCTGCTATTATTTAGTTTGAATTTGACCAACCAGAAAATGGTGCCCTCAATTATTATTTAGCATTGTTTTAACATATAACTCATTTCCTCTTTGAAGTTTAAATTTGCAGAACTAGAAATAAAAGGAAGGAAGACACATGCAATGAGATTTGCTGCATTTCTCCAGTTGAAAAGACTTTGGCTAATCCCCCAGTCATCCCACATATTGATAAATGATGTGAGAAATGGAAGATTGAGGTGTTTGTTGAAAATATATTTATAATAAGGTGGACTCAAAGGTATATACACACTTTGAATAGCTCTTTTTCAATCTGTCTAGCAAGCATATTAGAATTTGCACTGAAAGGAATTTGAACACAGTGGAATCTTGCTGATTTGAAAAAAAATTGTTTGGAACTTTAGCAAATACCTAACATCTCTTAATCAGTTTATTTGATATGCCTATCCTCTACCACACAGCTTCCCAAACATATGTAACATTTCAAATGAATGTTTTTTTTAAATAAATATAAATGAGGAAAAATTATTTCCACTGGCAGAAGGCTGGCATTAAAAGTACATAGTTAAGATAATTATCTAAAGAACCAGAGGGGAAATGGGGAGAATTCTTTTTAAGCAAGCTGTAATTACATTCATTAACTGGAAGATATTGCCTAAAAGGGTGCTGAAAGCAGATTCAAAAATGAACTGGAACAGCCTCAAAAAGGGAAAGTTTGCACTGTTAGGGGCAAGAGGATGGTAGAGGTACAAATCTGGATACCTCGGAGACCTGACAAAGGCACAATGGCCACATTGTGTACTGTATAATAATCTGAAAGCTGTTTCCTTCAGGGTAGAATGGAAATGACCCAGGAAAGAAAGGTCCATGTTGAATAATGATGTGTACTGAATTATTTGATCTCTTAGAGAAGCAGCTGCATACATTATCCAGCCACCCTCACCCAGAGGCTGAATTCTAGACAGAATGAGGCTAGAAAACATGTGTGAGAACACATTCACAGACATCCTTTACACCACTCATAATCAGACAGTCTACTGGAAATTACTATTCAGGGTCAGCCATAAAAAATGCCAAGCAGGATGGGATGGCATACTGGGGGTGCTTTACATGGAACTGTACTCCAGCAAAGTTGCGTGCGCTTCAAAGACTTTGACAAGTATCTCAAAGCATTACAGAAGTACCACCAGTGGTGCCATCAGAAGATTTTACAAATCTGATGGCTGCAAAAATGGTCCAGTGACCAATTTTTCCAACCCAAATTGTCTAACAAAAAGCTGCCAAAGGGTCAAAACCAGCTCTGAACCTGAACGTGCCATTCATATTCCCGATTCCAGTCTCCTAAAGTAATGTTCCACTTGGAGCTCAATTGTAGCAGGAAGCTCCCAGGAGATTGGCTGAAATGCATTAGCGATCTCCATAAAACATTCTAAAAAGGTCTCACATACCTATTGACTCATGAAAGACCTTCTTGTGAATAATGAAAATGGAGAAGGCTTGCTCAGGAGAACATTGAGATGTTGTGTCAGGAAAATGAAGAGGTAAAGTCGTGGCATTTGAGGGACATAAATCTCTAAACAGTCCACCTACCCAACCCTTCATCCGTCACCTAATCCGTCACCTGATTGGTTCTCAGATCATGCCATTGATTAGCCATTTCAGAACTCAAATGAACTCAAGTTAAAACAAAATCTTGCTTGACCCCTGCAGATAGCTTTAGAACAGAATTCTCCAACAAGATTTAGGATCTTCAGGTGGTATGGGAGGAATATAGAAAATTAACAAAATGGGAAAAAAAAGAGTGTAAAAAATATTTGGCTTCTCAGTGTTACTTTGCTGATAATGCTATATTGTAATTCAGTTTTGTATCTATCAGAATAAGTGATGGTGATTAACCAAATACCAATTTAAATGGATATTTAACTGAGGAGCAGGGTAAGAATTTATGAGCTGTTATTTGTAATTTTTTGAAAATGTTCTAAGGCTTGGAAATATTTAATCTTGGATTTCAAAAGTATTGATACCATTTCTATCATATAGGTATTTCCTATTAGATAGCTACTTACTCTTTATAAAGCCGTGATGTGGGGGTATGGGCTGCCTTTTGAAGGGTTGGTGCAGACTCAGTGGGCTGATTGGCCCCTATCTGCACTATAGAGATTCTATAATTCAATGATCCAAACCAAAAATTTCAATCTTCTATTTACTGCCTTCCAGAAAAGGCTATTTAAAGCCTTTTTAGAATAGGCTATTTAAAAGGCTATTTAAAGCCTCTTCTCAATAAACAGTTTACAACTGCATGTTCAGTGAATAAAAAAAACTCTTGATTGCACAAGCAAATAATGAAAGTATTAAAAACCATAGCAATTTTTAAAAAAACTCTTGAAAACTTGCACTATCGCAATTAGAAATTCATTATTAGTTTCCCTGTAGGTTAAAGGGAATGATATGAATAGTGCACATCATTCATGTCATCATACCTTAATTTAAATATTAATTAAAGAGTATGCTTGCATGATTTGCATTGCCAGAATACTGCTGAATATAAGATTTTCTTGCATTGTGCAACAAAGCCCCGAGCACCGACTTTATCATTTGTCCCTTGTATGTTTCTGCTCAATTATCCAAACCAAACTCAAAGCAGAATGCGCATTTGCAGAAGGTCCAGATAACACCCAATTACTGTCTGTCTTTTGAAGTTGCAATATAATCTTTTATGAAGGCTAGCGCAAAGCCAGCTATGTCTTTCCTGGCTTGCTCAGCCAAGACTTAAAGTGCTACAGACCCATATTGCCACTTTACTCATTCTTGGCTTTGGTGCCAATTGCCATGGTTCAGAAATATCATTGATGCCATTTCACACTACTTCACAACTCCCAGGTCATACTGGGTATATCAGAATCTGTACCCCTGATGTTTTTTTTACAGTCAGCATTATCCAAAGCTGGTGAACCTTCACCAGACATTTTCTAGAATTAAAACAGCATTTAGGAGTGCCCGATAGAATTAATCCAACAGCAATTTCATAGTCAGTATCAAGATATGCATCCGGAAAAACTGTGCACTTTCTTAGTACAGCCATATGTTTCAGTGAGTTTGATTAAACAAGCCTTTTCAACAGGTAAATTGGTGCCTTCTATAGCCTGTCATATTCATGTTATCTTAAATAACAGCGTTCCCAAAACAGTTCATCCATTACTGGATAAAATGTGCAGAGTATTTAATTACCAGATGTAAATTCATCGCTTCTTTGCAGACCTGTCATGGTTTTCAGTTGGATCTGTTTGTTTGTAGAGTGAACTCCACAAAAACATAATTCAGCATTTCTATTACGAACACAGCTAGGGACAGCCTTTAACCAATATTGATAGTCAAGCTGAGATATTTAACATAATGATTACTCATTTATTGTTTAAGTTCTATGCCTTTGTAGAGATTGTGATATTCTGTTGCATTTTATCATTAAAAAATGCTTAAGCTCTTCTAGAACCAATTAACCTGATGATTTCCCAATTCTTCCATTCACATTTGAGAACCCGTACTTAAATAAACTGCACTGGTTTACTAACTCCATCAACAACACATTTTCACACCTTCCTTAAGTCAGTGCTTTTTTTAAACCTCTTATTAAATGATTAGTAGATAATAAATTCAGAGTTATGTAAATGAATGTTTCACTTTCCAACATCAAGCTGGATAACAGATACTTTTAAAATAGCATAACACAAATTCAGGGAAGCACAAATTCAGAGGAAATATCTGCTAAGGCATGTTTCATAAGCCAGGGAATTCAAACCTTTTGAGAAATGTTGATTTTATTATGGTGATGTGGATGTGCAATGCAGAGGTTATGCTACAATGTGAACTTCTGACACTAGGGAGGAAAGGACACAATCTAGGCTATTTGTACATTGTGTTACTTTGATATAGTGTTTTAATCCATCACTTCATCTGGTATTTGGACTGTGTAGAAGAGTCCATGTGACTGTAAGTCAACTCCACAGCTCATTTCAGATTCTCCACTCATGAATATACACAACTGTATATATGCATTAGGAAATCAAAGGCTTGTTCTCCCTTGCTGCTTTGACCAATTAATACATTGTGTGCCACAGGTTATATACTCACAAAGAAGCCTTTTGGCTAAATACTTGATTGGGCGAGGAATCATGTGATTGCATTCAGGATGAGATGCTGTGCCACATCATATAGCAGGTGTGACATGCAAACAAGGCAAAAATATGGATTTTAGAAGAAACCCAGAACAGTTTTGAACAAAATTCATTATTACAATTCATCTGTTTTCTAACTGCAAAAGAACAGCAAATTTAACAAAGCACTTAGGCTTAGAAGTACTAAATTCAGCCTTAAACCATCACTGCTTATCTAACAAATATCACTGAGGGCAGGTGATATTATCAGAATCTCATCTGAACCTGCAGCTCCTGTGAATTGTAACAATAGTGTGTAAATTAGATACGCTAGATTAGGGATGTATTGGCTTACAACAGCCTTACATGTTTTGAGTACTGTGCTCCTGATACTTGGTTTGTTATACATTTTGTTTCATTAATTTGTGGGCGTCGCTGGCTGGCCAGCATTTATTGCTCGTCCCTAGTTGCCCTTGAGGTGGTGTTGGTGAGCTGCCTCCTTAAACTGCTGCAGCCCACCTGCTGTGGGTTGTCCCATAATGCCATTACAGAGGGTACTCCAGAAATATGACATGCATGATATATGATAACAGAGGGACAGAAACCAGATGAAAATAGAGTAAATTTACCTGGAAAATATATTTCATTCTATTCTGCTTAATTTGTGCAGTGGAATTTACATAAACAGTTCAGAGATCTCTCTTATCAGATCAAATGAATCAATCACTTATCGAATCAAATCTGATTTGCATTAAAATTATATCAATTCAATATGAAACTGATAAACTAGTTATGCACAAACATCCAGCTAGGTTGGTTAATCTTCTCACATGTGATCTTGGATTGAACTCCATCCCCATGATTTGATGCTGTCCTAACACTCAGATCTCTGGCATTCACCTTCCCAAGCTAATTTCTCTTTCCTCACTTAAATATCCAATTTTTTTCTCCTCCTAGTGTGGAATTTGTGGTTTTTAAGAGTGTGATTCTATTAAGTCATCATTTTTGTTTTAGTGCAAAACATCTTTACCCTAAAAAAAGTCATCAGTAATTCAATGCTGCCCACCTCATAACCTCACAGTGTGGTGTGAGATCTTACATGATCAACATGGTAAATACAAAGTGATTTTCTTTCAACAGAATATTCTTGAACGTGGAATATATGAGAATTTTCTAAAGGAATTCATGTTGAGAGACGTGTTACATAATTAAATTAAATGGGCTTGCAACAAAACCCAGGATTCTGTCAGCACATGCTTGGGCACTGAATCTGTTCAGTCTTGTCACCATTTCCTTTGACCAAATGACACTCTTTCAAAAAGAACATAGTCAGAACAAAACAGGCAATCATAATGATTCTTGTTCAAACACAGAATAAAAAGATTTTCAAAAAGTGCAAAAACAACATATAAAAAGAAACTATCCAGCTGCATGACTACTTTCCATTCTACTCAGTTGCAGCTTGATCAGATTTCTGTATCAAAAATTCATAAATGAGAAACATTGGCTGTACTTGCTAATAGTCGGCTTGAGCTTTATCTATATTTACCAAGAAGGGACGGAATTTCATTGTCCATATCCTGTATTCAGTAATATTGTCTTCATGTAATCCTGTCGTAATGCAGTCATAGCATTGATGACAGTCTATGCAGGGTGTCATTCCTTGCTTTTCCATTGCACAAGTTCTAGTCATTTCACACTTGACAAAAACTGACAACATCTTTTAAGTCTTTAGTGCCACAGCTTCTATGAACTTGCCACTCGTCTTTCATTCCGTTGTTCAAATGTTCTGAACAGTGCAATAATTGAATAGAAGGTCTGGATGTTATGTCGATCCCTCCAGCTATGATGTTTCCAGCTTGGTGTTGACTCTTCTCAGACATTGTAACTAAACATTGGAGCAGTTAAGTGTAATGAAGCATTAAAAAGTCTTAAATCTTACATCATTACAACTCAATATTTCTCTCCACAGGTCTGCATTTGCTATAGTTCTGTATTCTTCAGAATTGACAATAGTTTTAACATTCAGGAGATCATCTGACATTTTAATGAGATCAGACTTATTACACATGGCAGACTAGTGTGACAAGCAGAGCTCTCATGCAGTAAAAACAGTTGGCAGAAGACTACACATCTACATTAGTGTAAAGTTAAACATTCCAAATATATCAACTAATTGTATTGGGGGTAATGGGGAGGAGACCAATTGCGGCAAATATCTTGGAATAAAAGTACCCACTTTCCCTCCTATCTCACTGCCATGACTCTCAGAATGTACTTTCTTTATATGGAAGATATTGCTTCCAAACTTGGATTTTTTGGGAGGGTAATTATTGATCCTTAATTCATTATAACTTTGACCCCATCAGTTGGAATATCATTTAATTTTTTTTCCAAAAGCCATTTCCCTGTTCCTTTGTTAACCGAGGCTTCCTGGTCCTATTCTGAAATCTGGCGGCTCAAGGCTTGTTGGAGAATAAGTCACAGCGGGTTCTTTAATCCAGAGCAGTGGGACACCATTTTTGCCATCAGACTTTTTCTGGGAGTTTAGGGTTTTATAGCGTGTTAATAAAATGGCAATAAGCAGGACTCCAAAAATTGGAAAAGGGTAGAAAAATATGAAGTAGAAAAGGGCATCATTTGAACAAATCGCTTCCTGAAGAGAAGAACCTGTAGGAAAGAAATAATGACAAATCAGAAATTCATATTTTATTTTCTCTTTGTCACTCCCCCACACTTCCAATTCCTTCTGCAGTAGACTGCCTCATCGTCTTCCTTCACTCCATGTCACCAAAACATGAACTACTGACCTGAATCCAGAGCATCCAATCCTCCAAGCTAAAAGAGGTATCTTTGTACCAAAATCTTTCATCCAGAATATCTGGATGATTCTCGATACATATCTGTTGGTAATACTTCATGCACTCAGATGGGAAAATTAAGAACAAAGTTACATTAACCTGAAATCAGTGATTAATTCCTTAGAAACATTTGTATTGAATGTGTGAAACCAACACTAATTACCAAAATGATGTAATTGTCCTTATGATTTGAAAGTTTTTTTTCTTTTTAATTAGGATTTCTTTGGAGATTAGCAGATTGATTTTACAGACAAATGGTATATGAAAATAACAGAAGTTCTTTTTTGATATTTAGCCAAATTTCAAAATAGAATTGGCTGAAGTGTGTGGACAAATACCTTGCTGTTATAGTTTAAAAGGTCATCATCAATACTTAAGTTGTCATCTTTGTGAATATAAACATTCCAGTTCTGAAGGTTTAACACCTAAAAATACACAGCATTTCTCTTGACAGATGCTGACGGGATGTCCTGTCTCTTTTCAGCATTTTCTGTTTGTTTACGATTTTCAGGTTTTGAGGTTTTCTTTACCTCTATTAGGGATGTGGAGAGACAGTGGTGTGCTGATGTTGCTATTGGACTCGTAATCCTGAGACCTGGGGCATGGGCCCAAATCCAATGTGGCAGATGGTGGAATTTGAATTCAATTAATAAATAAAATCTGAAAACCTAAAACAGGGTAGTCTAATAATGAAATGAAATCATGCAGTTTGTGAAAAAAAACCCACCTGGTTTAGGGAAGGAAATCTGTTAATCTTACCTGGTCTAATCTACAGGTGACTTCAGATCCATGTATTTTCCCTCCTGTTGGGGGTCTGCAATGTGGCTGACTCTTAAATGCCTTTTGAGGTGGCTTAGTTCAATCTTACTGCTACAAAGTTTCACAAAAGGAACAAAACTAGACAGACCACAGACATCGACCAAATGCTAGAAAGGGGTCACACAGTCCCGGCGACTCTGCAAAATCCATCTTAGTAACATCTGATCACTAGTGTCAAAATTGGAATAGCTATCCTACAGCTGAGTCAAGCAGCCGCCTGACATAGTTATGCACATAGAATTATACCTTTCACACAATATCCTAAGTACTGCCATCATTATTCATGGGTATGTCCAGACCTTTCCATAGAGCAGCTCCACAGCACAGTGGCTTACAGTCAGGAAGAAGCTGTCCTGGGAGTCTTCAGCATTGACTCCTGACCTCATAAACTCTCATGACATCAGGTCAAACCTGAGCAAAGAAACTTTCTGCTGATTATGGCAGACTGACCATGCCCACCCTTCCCGTCAGCCAATAAATCAGTTCTCCTCCATTTTGAACACCACTCGCAGGAAGCACTGAAGAAATAAAAGGAACAGAATGTACTCTGGGTTTGGTCCTCAGTGCCCCTGACCAGGAGTAGCTGGGTAGCCCTATTAGTGGCCGAGCTGGCTATGTTGAAAAAGGTGATAAGTGCTGGACAGGGCCTGCAGAAACTGATGAGGGTACAAACAGAGGGGAGAAACATATGTGACCATGCCCTTATTATATCAAATGGAGAAGATGCATCTGTCAATGATCGTTTCAGTAAAAGTGACCATTGCACAAACCTGGTGGTGATGCAGTGCTATCATTGATAACTATCATTGTGTTATGGGGTACTTCCAACATATTGAATGGGACAAGTTTCAAACAGGTCTAACAACTCATGAATGTGTATGCTTCAGTCATTAAGGGCTATCAGCAACAGCAGAAATATATTCAACCACAATTTGTAACCTCATATTCCAGCATATTCCTCACTCTAATATTATCACTAAACCAAGGAATGAACTCCAAGCCAATGAAGAATGCAGATGGGCACATCAGGAGCAGCAGCTTTAAAACAGATCACATCTAACTCTACAGTTATAGAGTCATAGAGATGTACAGCACAGAACAGACCCTTTCGTCCAACTCATCCATGCCGACCAAATATCCTAATCTAATCTAGTTCCATTTGCCAGCACTTGGCCAATATCCCTCTAAAACCTTCCTTTTCACGTACTCATCCAGATGTCTTTTAAATGTTATAACTGGGCAAGCATCCACCACTTCCACTGGCAACTCATTCCATACACACACCACCCTCTGTGGAAACGTTGCCCCTTAGCTCCCTTTTAAATTTTTCCCCTCTCACCCTAAACCTATGCCCGCGAGTTCTGGAGTCCCCCTCTCCAGGGTAAAGACCTTGTCTATTCATCTTATCCATGCCCCTTCTTATGATTTTATAAACCTCTGTAAGGTCATCCCTCAGCCTCCAATGTTCCAGAGAAAACAACCCCAGCCTCTGCCTGTAGCTCAAATTCGCCAATCCTGGCAATATCCTTGTAAATCTTTTCTGAACGCTTTCAAGTTTCACAACATCCTTCCGATAGGAAGGAGACCCGAAGTGCACACAATATTCCAAAAGTGGCTGAACTGATATCCTGTAAAGCTGCAACCTCCCAACTCCTATATTCAAAGCTCTGTCTAATAAAGGAAATCATACCAATGCTTTCTTCACAATCCTATCTACCTGCGAATCCAATTTCAAAAAAATATGAACATGTACTCCAAGGTCTCTTTGTTCAGCAACACCCCCAGGGCCTTACCCTTAAGTGTATATGTCCTGCTATGATTTGCCTTTCCAAAATGCAGCACCTCACATGTATCTAAATTAAACTCCATCAGCCACTCTTCAGCCCAATGGCCCATCTGATCAAGATCACTTGTACTCTGAGGTAACCTCCTTCACTGTCCACTACACCAGCAATTTTGTGTCATCTGCAAACTTACTAACTATACCTCCTATGTTCACATCCAAATCATTTATATAAATGACAAGAAGCAGTGGATCCACCACCAATCCTTGTGGCACACCACTGGTCACAGGCCTCCAGTCTGAAAAGCAACTCTCCATTACCACCTTTTACCTTCAAGCCATTTCTGTATCGAAATGGCTAGTTCTCCCTGTATTCCATGAGATCTAACCTTGCTAACTAGTCTGCCATGAGGAACCTTGTTGAACGCTTTACTGAAGTCCATATAATCACTTCCACCACTCTGCCATCATCAACCCTCTTCATTATTTCTTCAAAAAAATCAATCAAGTTAATGAGGCATGAATTCCCACGCACAAAGCCATGCTGACTATCCATGCTACATTCAGTCATGAATGATAATTGTCAATTGAACAACAAACTGTAGGTACATTTATTCTATTGGTATTCCCATTCTCAACACATCAGCACAAACGAAAAGGCTGAAGCATTCCCTAGTATCTTCAGCCAAGTGGATGATTCATTTTGGACTCCTCGTAGGTCCTCAGAATCACAGATACTAATCTTCAACAATTTGATTCACTCAACATGATGAAGAAACAGCTGAAGACATTGAGTACCACAAAGGGCATGGCCCTGACAACACTTTGGCAGTAGTACTGAAGAAATGTGAGCCAGAACTAACCATGCACCTTGCAAAACTGCCTCAGTGCAACTGCATCACTGTCTCAGAGCAACTGAAGAATTACTTAGGTATTTGTCTTGTACACCATAAAAAAGACAAGTTTAATCTAACCAATTACCAGTCCATGCATCTACTCCCCATCATCTGTAAAGTGATGGAAGGTGTCATTAACAGTGCTATCAAGCAGCATTTACTTAACAAAGACCTGCTCAATGATTCTTACTTTCAACTCTTTCAGACATATTCAGCTCTTGATCTCATTACAGCCTTGGTTCAAACAAGGATGAAAGAGATGAACTCTAGGTGTGAGGCGAGAGTCACTGCTTATGACCATCAAGACCCTATTTGAATGAGTGCAGCATCAAGGAGCTCTAGTAAAACTAGGACATTCGAAATCAGGAGAAAAACTGTCCACTAGTTGGATTTTTAGCTGGCAAAGATAGATGGTTCGTTGGAGGTAAGCCATTTTACTCCCAAGACATCGCTGCAGGAGTTTCTCAGGGTCGTGTCCTAGGCCCAAACATCTTCAGTTGCTTCATCAATGACCTTCCTTCCGTCATAAGGTCAGATGTGGGGATGTTCACTGATAATCGCACAGTGTTCAGCACCATTTTTGACTTCTCATATTGAAGGAGTCCACGTACATATACAGCAAAACCATGATAACATTCAGGCTTGGACAGATAAGTGTAGGTGACTTTTGTGTCATATATTTGTCAGGAAAATATCATCTCCAATAAGAGAAAATCTAACCATTACCCATTGACATTCAATGGCATTACTATTACTGAATTCCCCACTATCAAAGTCCTGGGGTTAACATTGTCCAAAACTTAACAGGACCAGCTACATGCATGGTTACAAGAGCATATCTGAGACTGGAAATTCTGCCATGAGTAACTTATCTCCTGACTCCCAGAAATTAACCAAAGCACCTTCAACAGCACCTTCCAAACCCATAACGTTTATTACCTAGAATAATAAGCGTGGCAGATAACTGGGAACTCCACTACCTGTAAGTTCCCCTTCAAGACACACACCATACTGACTTGGAGAGTTATCACCATTCCTTCGCTGTCGCTGGATCAAAATCCTGCAACTTGCTTCTTAACAGCACTGTGGGTGTCCCTACACCCCATAGACTGCAACAGTCCAAGAAAATAGCTCAGCAGTATTTTCTCATAGGGAATTAAGGATAGGCAGTCAACATTGGGCTAATGAATGATTTAAAAGGAACAAATGAACATTTGACATCAGAATTTACAGATTGATCATGAGAACAAGCTGAACCTGAGCTACATTTTGTCAGTTCATGAATAAGTTGAGCCACAACTGATTAATACAAATGGTATTTTGCATTAAGGCCGTGGTTTGCTTATCACAGATAATGACAAATTACTTTGAAATCTTCTCTTCCAGGGTGGTTGAGGGAATATATGCTGATAGACACCAGTGAGCCTAAATGAAAATGGCTGACAGAGCATTGATGATTCCTCTCGTACTGATGACATACATCCCAAGAAAACAGTAAAATCAAAGAAAATTACTGGGGATCGGAATTAAAAATGGACTGTGTTGGAAAAACTCAGCTGATTTGACTTTGTGTTTGTGGAGCGATGAACAGAGTTAACATGTCAAGTTCAATATGACTCTTCTTTGAAATGCCACAGAAACAGGCTTACTTCATTGAGCATCAGAAGATCATGAACTTGAATTATGTTTTTAAACCACACACCATTATTTTGGTGATAGTGTTGAATGAATATGCATAAAAGATCTCAGAAAGACTTTACTAGAATGTAGTCACTATAGCAGCTCTCAGCAGATATAAAGGCTGCACAATCATAGTGTTTATTAACTATAATCACACAATTTAAAGGAACAACTGGGATTATCTAAAATATTTCTGAAGCACTTTGCAATGTTTTCTACCTCAATGGCATGAGATAATTGCAAGCTTTCAATATAAATGTGTACTATTCACACACTTTGGTCACACTCTATAATTCAACAGCACATTAATGCATTTAAAATAGAAAATGACACTGAGCCAAAGAAAGACTTTACAATGGGTGACCAAAACTTGAGGAAAAGATATGGGTTTTAAGGAGTGCCTTTGAGACTGGAAGGGAGGAAAGGAGAAATCTAGGAAGAAAACTCCAGAGCACAGTGAGGCTGAAGTGAAGCTGCCAATATTGGGGAGAAGTGAGGAGCTCGAAAGCAGGTGGACGTTTTGGAGATAGACTGGCCAGACAGAGAGTTCAAAGCAAGAATTAAATTTGAACCAGGATAATATAGGGATGAGATAAAGGATGATCAGGAATTTATATAGGATACAACATGGCTTGTAGTGCCTTGTATGAGTTGAAGAGTATTGATGGTGAAGAAATAAAATTGGGATCAAATCACATTATTAAGTATAAAGCTACGTAGGCATTAATGTGAAGCAGATGAGTAGTGGTAGTTAAGGAAGTCATATAAATTAATCTTTGTGATGGATATTTCTTAACGTGTAATCTGATACTAATTTCATAGAAATAATGTGTGGATCATTTTCTAATTTTAGAATTACAGAAATAAATCATTTGGGATTGGATGGAGTCAGGAAGCTGATGGTTAGGCAGATCTGGGGAGAGGCTGAAAAGGTTTCTCAAGCCTGGGATGAGTAATCCTGCTCCTGCAGGTTCACAATGAATGCAAAAGCACAATTTCCCTCAGGAAGCTGACAGGTCCAGCCTCTGGTCAAGCTGCTAGGCATTTCACAGATCAAGTTGTCTCTCATACTATTAAATGTCAGCAGCCTTGGCCTGTAACATGTTAATTCAGCAACCCAACTCTCTTTTGGAGAGGACTCTTCCATGAAGTAATTTATGGGCTTTTAAGATTTAGAGGTGTGAGAAAGGAGTCAAGAATAATCTCTTTATTGTGCCCTGTGACCAACAATGTGCCACAAGGATCAGTGCTGGGTTCACTGCTTTTCATCATTTATCTAAATGATTTGGATGTGAACATAGGACGTATGATTAGTAAGTTTGCAGATGACACCAAAATTGATGGAGTAGTGGACAGTGAAGAAAGTTATCTCAGAGTACAATGGGATCTTGATCAGATGGGCTGATGGGCCAAAAGGCTGAAGAGTGGCAGATGGAGTTTAATTTAAATAAATGTGAGATGCTGCATTTTGGAAAGGCAAACCAAGGCAAGACTTACACAGTTAATGATAGGGCCCTGGGGAATGTTGCTGAACAAAGACACTTTGGGGTGCAGGTGCATAGCTCCTTGAAAGTGAAGTTACAGGTAGACAGGTAGTGAAGAAGGTTGGCTTCATTGGTCAGTACATTGACCATGGGAGTTAGGAGGTCATGTTCCAGTTGTACAGGATATTAGTGAGGTCACTTTTAGAATACTGCATTCAATTCTGGTCTCCTTGCTATAGGAAGGATAGTGTTAAACTTGAAAGGATTCAGAAAAAACTGACAAGGATATTGCTCGGATTGTAGGGTTTGAGCTATAGGGAGAGGCTAAATAGGCTGGGGCAGCTTTTCCCTGCAGTGTTGGAGGCTGACGGATGACCTTCTCATAGAATTCCTATACTGTATAAGCAGGCCACTCAGCTCAATGAATCCACACTGTCTCTCTAAAGTGCATCTCACCCAGACTCACCTTTCTACCCTAAAAAGCAATTAGCGGTGGTACAGTGGTCAGCACTGCTGCCTCACAGCACCAGGGTCCCAGGTTCAATTCCAGCCTTGGGTGACTATCTGTGTGGAGTTTGCACGTTCTCCCTGTGTCTGCGTGGGTTTCCTCCCACAGTCCAAAAATGTGCAAGTTAGGTGAAGATGTAAATGTAGGGGAATGGGTCTGGGTGGGTTGCGCTTCGGTGGGTCGGTGTGGACAGGTGTTGAAGGGCCTGTTTCCACACTAAGTAATCTAATCTGACTAGGACGGCTGTAAATTCTGAGTGACTCCCAGTATATTGTTTTGTGGGCGGTACGGTGGCACAGTGGTTAGCACTGCTGCCTCACAGTGCCCGAGACCCGGGTTCAATTCCCGACTCAGGCGACAGACTGTGTGGAGTTTGCACGTTCTCCCTGTGTCTGCGTGAGTTTCCTCCGGGTGCTCCGGTTTCCTCCCACAGTCCAAAGATGTGCGGGTCAGGTGAATTGGCCATGCTAAATTGCCTGTAGTATTAGGTAAGGGGTAAATGTAGGGGTATGGGTGAGTTGCGCTTCGGCGGGTCAGTATGGACTTGTTGGGCCGAAGGGCCTGTTTCCACACTGTAAGTAATCTAATCTAATCTAATCCCTGTAACTCTACATTTCCGCATGGCTAATGCACCTACTCCGCACACTAATGACAATTTCCCATGGCCAATTCACCTAATCTACACATCTTTGACTGCGGGATAAACCAAGAACACAAGGAGGAAACCCACATAGACATGGGGAGAATGTGAAAATTCCACACAGACAGTCACCCGAGGCTGGAATCAAAGTGGATTCCTGGTGCTGTGAGGCAGCAGTGCTAACCACTGAGCCACTGTACCACCCTAAGTGTTTCCTACACCTATCAGCCTTGCTCTTCACACTGACAGGAACACCCTCTCTCTGAATTCTTGTTAACTACGTTTTGAAGCCTCCCACTTCCCAGCTGTTGGTTTACCTGCCAACAACCTCCCCCAATAACTTTTGAAGGTTCTCTTTATAAAATCATAAGGGGCATGGATAGGGTGCATTGCCAAGATCTTTATTCCAAGGTGTGAGAGTTTAAAACTACAGGGAATGGGTTTAAGGTGAGAAGGGAAAGATTTAAAAGGGACCTGAGGGGTAATTTTGGAATGAGCTGCCAGGAGGTGGAGGTAGCTGGTACAATTACAACATTACAAAGGCGTCTGGATGGGTTTATGAATAGGAAGGGTTTAGAGGGATATGACCAAATGCTGGCAAATGGAACTAGATTAACTTAGAATATCTGGCCAGTGCAGACAAATTGGACTGAAGGATCTGTTTCTGTGCTGTGTAACTCTATGACTCCATCAAAAAGTACTTTTCTGATGTATAGCTGCCAAATCAGTTCCTCTCCTATTCAATGTAACCATGCAAAAAAAAGTGATTTTACGATTAATAAATTAAAATGTAAATACTTATCTCAGGAAAATGACAACTATGTCCAATATACTTTCTAATCACTTCACTGTTTCTTCAATAGTTTATACTTGGCAGACCAACTTCATACACGTGCTTCTCATTCTCTCTAGTTTCACCCTATAATCCAGTCCACATTCAGCTATTTATACTCTCCTACCACCTACTGCGCTGGCCATTCCCGCTTGCATTTTTTCACTATTTCCTGGAAAACTATTAGTACAAAGACAGAGGAAAGACTATAAACTGAGGAAGAGAAACAAAAAATTACAAAAATAGATGAACAAATAAAAGAGCAGAAGAACAGATATTACCAAAGAGAATAGGAGGCACAGTGACAGATCAACATAGACAAATGGAGAAAGTTAGGAATATAGAAGGAAATTCATAGAAATGAGAGGAAAACACACCATTAACTTACATTTTACAGTAGCTTTGCCCCAGTAAAAGAATCTTACTATACTACACATAAAATGGACACTAAGTAGTGGTGGAGGAAGAATTTAGTGACCATACACATAACCAAAACTGTCTGCAGTGGCTGGGGCAACTTGGATGTTCCAAATAGAAATGAAAAATGGACAAACAAATGAGCTCAAGTCCTGACAGTAAAGTATTCATGAAATATGCACTGAGAGTTATTGGTCAGTTACATATAGCACCTCAATGTGGAAGCTTGATTACATGGAGAAGTATATGGTCAAGTTTGTCATGGATACCAAACAGAGCCCAATGGTAGGTTCAGAACAGTTGCTGGACAAAACAGTCCAGAGAGTAAAGAGAGACAATTCAGAGTCTGGTGACCTGTTGTAGCTTTCAAGCTTCAAATATTTGGTGTCCACACCTTCATGCAAATCCAGAAATGTCTGGGATCTATAAGTGGTTAGGAAGACCTGTGATCTAGAGATTAACTGGGATCTGGAGGTTGAGCTTGATTCAATGAAATCATTGTATGCATGACCTTTACGATACTGTATGGATTTTTAACAATGAATCCCATTGTCTTTCATAGAGGATTCTGGAATACAGTCCATCTGTCCAACATCATTCAACATTGTTTATGCAGTAAAAAAATCCGTATTCCTTAAAATAAAAAAAAATACTTATTTGAATTTATAGCGCCTCAGAGGAGTGTGAGAGGATAATGAATGTAAATTTGGTTTATGACCTCAGACTTTGTCATGACAGTCAGACAAGAGAGCACAGACTTACACTAATAAAACACAGATTTAGTACTAATGTCAAAATGTTAGCTTTGGCTCACAGGTAGAACAGTTGCCCCTGAGACACAAGATTATGAGTTCAGGTCCCATTCCAGAGACATGAATACATAATGTGATCTGATCATTCATTACAGTTACAAGGGATTTCTGTTATGCTTGTTGCTCATTTCTTGCTTGCAACACAATTTCACCTAAAGCACAGATCACATGGACAGGGTATACAATATCTTTTACATGTCTGCAATCCTTTCATTTTCTGGATCAACTTAAAGGCAGTTTCATCACAAAATCTGGACTCCTTCATAAAGCATTCCAAAAGCATCATAAACTTGGCAGTGAGAAAGAACACAAATTCTTTAGTATTCTTGACCACATATGATTCAGGAAATATCAGTATTTTGAATGAGCAAGTTACCTCTGTCCTGCACGGTGACCATGACCAGCCCAGACTCATCCTCTCCCAGTTTATACCAGATATTGTTGGCAGTTTGAATCCACTCCTCCACGTGACATGAGTAATTGCCCGTATCACTGCTTGCAGAGTCCTGCACAGTCAAGCTGTACAATCCATTGGAAGGTCTCTCTAATTGCAGCCTGTCCTTCATTCCCTCAACTCCATCCAGTGAAACATCGAACCCAAACACTGAATTGTGATCAACTTTTAAAATGGTCTCCCTCACGATTTGGTCAGCACCTTGTTTGACTTTCCACACGAACCAGGTTACAGCAAACTGAGAATTATCTTGTGTTTGTTGGGTTACATTACAGGTGAGCTGAAACAGGTCCTTCTCCGGTACGCTAATATTCAATTCAGTTTTATCCACTTGCATTTTAAATTCTGTTTGCAAAATCGAAAACAAGAAGTTAATGGATTTTAATGTGTAACTTGTGAAAATCTGAGAAAGTCAATGTACCCACTTTTCTATCTGTTGAACAAACTCACCAATCAGATGCTCCCAACATGGTCTCACATTGGAGCACAATGGGCAGGTCAGAGAATCAGAGCCACCATGTTACAGTTGTCTCTCCAATCCTTACCTCCGTTATGCATTACTTCCTACTGGGAGTGCTGGATCAGTGAATTTATCTCATATTCGCACTATTCCCGACTTTTAAGGGGTGAAGCAAAGGAAATTCAGTCATCTCTGCCCAGTTTAACCCACCAGGAGGGAAAACTGAAAGATGTAGGAAGGACCCTTGCTACCCTTGTCAAATATAATAATTACAGAAGAATCCGCAGCAACAAAGTCGATGGAACTTTGAATTAAACAGAATACATGACCACAATAGGAGGGCAAGATTACGTTCATTTAGAATGTTCAGTTTGTTGACTTCTTGTGGCCCAGGACCACAGATTAAAATACGCATCAATTATTTTGGGTTACTGAAGGATCACATAATCAAGCGACTTTAGCAAAGCCAAGAGGAAAGAGTTAAAAAATGACAGGCAGC
Organism: Hemiscyllium ocellatum; assembly: GCF_020745735.1. NCBI lineage: Eukaryota > Metazoa > Chordata > Chondrichthyes > Orectolobiformes > Hemiscylliidae > Hemiscyllium > Hemiscyllium ocellatum. The sequence goes on along the minus strand of NC_083412.1, from coordinate 59,257,891 downwards.
AAAAAGATGCAGTTACACTGTAAATAGTGGAGTTCAGATATTCCAAACACCTGAGCAACTAGGAGAAAGTCATCATTCTTTTCTCAATTTTTCTTTTCCTCCATCCATTTGATACCTGACCCTGGAGCTATGTGCTTACTACTTTATCGGATGAAATACAGTATTTACTCAAATGCCATTGCAAAACTCGATTTCATTCAAGGCTAATAATACTACCTTGGCAAACTTTCAGTTGTTCAACCTGACCACATGGAAACCAGAAGCAGAATTGTCCCAACTCTGTGGGTGCTATTGCAGTGCACACGAGGGTATTCTTTCAGAATTTATAAGAGTGGAGACACACATGGTACAGGTATAAAGCAATGCTTCTTGAAACTTCTCCCATTGTGACCCCATATTGACATTTGAAAATTGTCACAGGGTGTGGTATTTTGATTTCTTGAGAGCAGACAGAGATCTGGAAATAAAATCAGGAGCGCCTTTGCTGTGTATCTGGCCTGTTTTGGATGTGGACCTGTCATATATTTTACATCTGTGAATAGTCAACAGTGGGAAATAGTTGTCATTAAGTCCAAGATAGAGTTCGGGAATCTCATGATCACTGGTTCACTATCATGTAAAGGCAGCATGGACCAGTTGGCTTTGTGCAGTTGTGTAAGGTCAATGATTTTCCTTGCCTAACCCTATGTCACAGGGAGGGAAACGGGAGACAGGGTTCCTGCATGGAAGCTCAGGAATGGCAACTATGAATCAAGGGTGAGCGGATTGTAGAGTGGGGTTACTATTCTAGAGGAGTGAGGGCTCACAGTTATAGAGAAGTGAAATGGGAAGGGCCTTGCATCCTGGACATGATGCGGATAGTGAAATCAAGAAAATCTGGGGGCAAAGGGCATTTTAGTACAATCCAAATGTGAGTCCATTTTAGATTGTTGATTGGCAGAATCCTTGCAGGAATATGGGTTCACCTACAACATTTCAACTACACCTGTAGAGATTATTCTTCGACAATGTCCTTTATAATGATGGAAGAGAGGACCAGTTGAGCTTGCAAGTTCAGCTGTGTCCCATAGAGTGGCGAATACAGCACTAGACACTAACGTGAATATTACAAAAACACAACATTGTTTCTTTCACAATAAAGGAAATGTCTCTAACATCCCTAACATCAATGAGGTGTTTGCGATTTTGGAGAAGATTTGTAGCTCAGGTTGTGGATCAGGTTGTATGTTTGCTCGCTGAGCTGGTAGTTTATTCTCAGATATTTTAACCCCATGCTAGGTAACATCATCAGTGAGCCTCCGATGAAGCGCTGATGTTCTGTCCTGCTAGCTATTTCTGCGTCTTGGTCTGTTGTGGTCGGTGATATCTGTTGGGATGGATGACGGGTGCCAGCATATCTAAGTTTGACTAAGATAGTCTCAACAAATAATGATGATACATACATGAGTAAAGTGAAATCAATGTAATGTGAAATACTTACAACTTGAATTTAATTTTGAGGAATACCTGCACCATCTTTGCTATAGGAAGGATGTTGTGAAACTTGAAAGGGTTCAGAAAAGATTTACAAGGATGTTGCCAGGATTGGAGGGTTTGAGCTATAGGGAGAGGTTGAATAATCTGGGGCTATTTTCCTTGGAACGTTGGAGGCTGAGGGGTGACCTTATAGAGGTTTATAAAATGATGAGGGGCACGGATAGGATAAATAGACAAAGTCTTTTCCCTGGCTTGGGGGAGTCCAGAACTAGAGGGCAAAGGTTTAAGTTGAGAGGAGAAAGATTTAAAAGGGACCTAAGGGGCAACTTTTTCAAGCAGAGGATGGTGCATGTTTGGAATGAGCTGCCAAGGAAGTGGTGGAAGCTGCTAAAATTATGGGTATATGAATAGGAAGGGTTTAGAGGGATATGGGCCAAGTGCTGGCAAATGGATTAGATTTATTTAGAAAATCTGGGTGGCATGGGTGGGTTGGATGAAGGGTCTGTTTCCGTGTTGTACATCTTTATGATTCTATGACTAAATGTGTTTTGCATGCAGACTGTTGGCACTTCGAGCTTTAATTTTAATCACATCGGAAGAGGCAAAAAAGGAAATGAAAGTAGCTACGTTGGTACGTTTTTGAGAAAATCCCAGTCATGAAGTTAGCTCCATGATGTCTGCCTACCTCCAAGCACTTTTCCCATTGAGCGGTCCCTAGTGGCTGAAGTTTTCCAGCCTCATTTTCTTGACGTACATACCGTGAGTGATGCTTTCCCCATCCCACAACCCATCACAGTAATGAGGCAGTCAAGTCCACATCCATAATGTGCAGACTCAGGTGTGAAAATTATTGCCTGCTGTCTTGAGACATGCGTTGTATATTGCAGCCAATTTCCATTTAACACTAGCAGGAAGATTACACTACATTAAAAATGTATCATCAAAACTGCAGCTGGAGGCTTACACTTGGTCCCAATACAATGTGAGCTGTCAAATGAACTTCATTCTGAAAAGGTTTCAATCCACAACAGCCTAATTCATGTCTTTCCTCCTATATACATTTATTAAAAAAATAGATTCTGTCCAACTGATCTCAAAATTTCAATTTTTCTGAATTATTCCTTGTGATACAATAATATATTAATTTCTTGAGTTTCCCGGAGCTCAATCCCCTCAGCTTACTCAAATAAACTGTTGTCTTGGCAAGATAATTCTGTCTGTATTGCATCTGATCACATCTTATACCTTTTCTGCCTATAGTCACTGAAGTTGACACCAGGTTAATCATGAGTAAATGAGACAGAGATGAACGTCCAGCTAATATTTCAATTGAAATGACTCTTTTAAAGGAAGTCACACTGTGATTAAGTCAATATTAACATCAGCATCACTAATGAGATTTAAAGAGATTGCCTCAGGCAAACTAAAGCTATATGATTAGATTTGCTTGGCAATTTTTCATTTATTTCCATTTAATAACACCTGTGCCTTGACTCACAAGTAACCAATATCACAATTATTATCCAAAAAATTTATATATAACTGCATGATTATACCTCTGGCCACAAGAACATGAGAACTAAGAACAGGAATAGGCCATTTGGTACTTCAAGCCTGCTCTGTCATTCAATAATGTTATGATTGAGCTGATCTTGGCTGGAGTTCCACTTTACTGCCTAAGTCCCATTGGCCTAGACTCCCTTCAAGATCAATAAATCAGCTTTCTTGGCTTCCTGAGATGAAAACTTCCAGTTTAACAACACCCTAAGAAGAAATGTTTTTTCATTTTCATTTTAAATGGGAGACTCTCATATTGAAACTATGTCTGTAGTCCTGGAACCCCCGACAGCAGGAATCACTCTCTCAGCACCTACTCTGTCAAACAGCCTCAAGTGCTCATGTTTCTAAATTGTTTCTGATTCCCTGCCCTTTAAGGACAGCTCTCCGACCATGATATACTCTTTCCTCCTCCACCCCATTGCGTATACACATGTATGCACATTCTTAATATAAACCAAAACTTTTAAGCTGTTAAAGTGTGATATACTATCAGACAGAGCAATGCTACAAACAGGAATAACTTTTCTCAGCTACTGACCAAGACGACTTGACAGAACACATTAAATCATACAAAGTACATGCATGTGAATTTTAAAAGAAACTTCTTCAACATGGGATGCAAACAGAGAACACATGGAAATCAGAATATTGTCATAAATGCACAGCCTGGATGAAGTGGATAGTATTGAGTTCACTTAAGAACATGATGCCTTTATTACTGAGATAACTGAAATTTATCAATGTTGCATTATCCAACAAACAGGACCGACCTAACCCATGACAGTGACAGTGCACTCCTTTGAAATACAGAGCACAGGATAGCAGCTCTTAAGCTTTTCAGGAAACCAGAGCACGCATTTAAATATTGCTAATCCCACATTACTTGCATTAAATGTGTGTGATTTTGAGGGTTGGGGCAACACATACAGCAACCAAGATACTTAATCGACATGCACTGAGGTATTATGATGGACAATGTATTTTGATTCCAGCATCTGTGTTGGAGGCAAGATAACATAGCTTAGATGTGAATTGATAGTGCAATGGATTTGATGCCAAAACACGCTAAACATTCTCTGCTCTATTTATGATGCAAACATCATTGTAATTTAAATGGAGTCTAACTCAGTCCACATCAATCAGCTGAAAGGTATTGTATTTCCTAAACCAGATTTCAGCTGTATAATTTAATTCCTCATACAGTCATGTCTTAAAATTTCTAGTAAGGTGGACGCATATAATATGGTCTGATGCTGATCAAATGAATAGCTTTTGAAACTGTCATTCATTAAAGCATTTTTTCCAAAACTGAAAATAATAGCTCTACTATACCTGGTTGTTGTACAGTCACAATAGTCAGTCCAGACTGATCTTCTCCCAGTTTATACCATATATCATTGGGATCAAGCAGCCACTCCTCCACGTAACAGTAGTAACTGCCAGTGTCAGATGTAGTTGCTTTCTGCAGTATCACACTATATAGACCATTGGTAGCTTTTTCAAATTGTAACCTATCCCTCAGACTTGCACTGTTATTGATGGAGCTGCCATATTCAAAAACAGAATTCCGATTCAGGTGGAGAATGGTGTATGGTTCTTGCTCCTCTATTTTCTGGGAATACCATGTCACAGATAGTTGGGAATCCAGGTTGGTACGATTGCTGATCTTGCATTCTAGTTGAATTTGGCTGTCCTCCGGCACAGTAATACTTTTCTCAATTTTTTCAGTTTGCAAGTTGCTTTCTGTAGGTACAAAGAGTTTTCACTTTATTAAAAGGAAACCTGAAAGCCAAAGACTTTAAATATTAGAGAAGCTTGGTTCCACAACCTCACAAACAGATTAATTTATTGATTATTCAATTCAAATGTATTAACTTGATAGAATTAAGAAAAGTGATTTCTGAAAACATAAGTAGGTTAACTTTTACATTTTGATGTATCAAATGGGATGAAACAGAAATCATGAGAAAGTACACCATCACAAAATAGTTACAAGGAAAGAGACCACTCAGCCCACCATGCCTGTGCCAGGTCTTTTTAAAAGTTATTCAGTTAGTTCCACCCTTCTGTCATTTCTCCATAGTTCTGCAATTATTTTCTTTTTGGGTAACTTTCTAATTTATTTTTGAAATTCATGATTTAAGCTGCCTCTACCTCACTCTCAGACAGTGCATTCTGGATACCACCCTCTTGCTGAGTGAAAGTTTTTTCCTCATGTCGCCTCCGATTTTTTTGAAAAACATTTTATATTGGTGACCTCAAGTACTTGATCTTTCTTTAAAGAGGAACCTTCATACTGTTCAGATACCTCACGATTCTAAACACTTCTATCAAATGTCTTCACCTTCACTTTTCTAAAGAAAAACCCCTATTTTGATCTACTTAACTTACGTCCAACTTTGTAAATATTTTCTGTAGGCATTCCATTGCATTCACAACCTGAAAGCACAATGCCCAGAATTGGCTCAAACAGTGGTTTGTGAAGGTTTTGCATAAATTGCTTCTTTTTGTACTTGATGCTTATATTCATAAAACACAAAAACTCAAATACTTTATTGGCCACTTTCTCAACATCTCCTGCCAGCTTCAAAGAGTTTGGAGAAAGAGAAATGGAATTTGTTGATCTTCCACAGATCCAGGATTTTAGGTAATCCAAGATGGAGGACGAGAAAAAATTGTGGCTGTAATCGCTGCTCCTTTTTTGAGGTATTTTAGGTGTTGGAAATGATTTCCTCTAATTGCAGGAGCAGCAATTACTGTTTTATAAGCTGTTGCATTGTTTTGCAACTTTGGTGGGAGAAAGATCAAAACAATGGCACTTTAAAAAGGAGCATGACAGACAAAGGCAAGACCACATGGTCAGAGAAAGAAACCTATTCTGTTGTCTAAGAAAAATTAACAAACAATAAAATTCACAGCTGACTTTGGAGGAACCTATGTGAGAGAGATCACAGCATGGGAGACGCTAAGTGCATAGTTTTTTTAAGCATCACTGCTGTAAATCTACAATAGGGAGTAGAGTGGGTTCTTTTTTGATTATGTTTTATTGATATCTGTCTCCTGATTAAACTTTAAAAATATAAACATAGTATCAAGTTAGTCTGGAGCAATGTTTTTTAGAGCAATACAATGGTGCTATTTTCTGGGTCTTTAGATTGTTAAGGAGCATAGGTGGCCTTCTGTAGAGTGATGTACCCTTCCTGTAGCCTATGGGAGATAGGAAGAGTTTCCATGTTACTGATGATTATGTCTGCAGCAAGTGTCTTTGGTTGCGAATCCTATCAGATCACATGGATTGGTTGGAGCTGCAGTTAGAGGCAATAAGGAATTTACAGGTGCTGGGAATGTGATGGATGGCAGTCATAGGAAGGGAGAAAAACTACAGATACAATAAGGTAGATGGGTTATCTCCAGGAAAGGTAGGAGAGGGAGGCAGGTAGTGTAGGAGTCTCCTGTGACTATCCCATCTCAAACAAGAATGCTATTTTGGAAAATGAAGGGGATGATGGACTCTCAGGGGGATGTAGCACAAACAGCCAAGTCTCTGGTACTGACAATGGCTCTAATGGAACTTCAGGTTCCAAGCGATTAATGGCAATAGAGGCCTCTCTAGTCAGAGGCACAGACAGACACAGAAACAGCAAGAAATCAGAATAATGTGTTGCCTCCCTGGTGTCAGGACCAAGGATATCGAGAATACTCAAGTGCAGAATACTCCCAAAGGGGAGAGGGATCAATATGAGGTCATTGTACACATTGTAATCAATGACACAGGAGGGAAAAAGGGTGAGAATCTGAAGGGAGAATATAGGAAGTTAGGCAGGAATTTAAAAAGGAGATCCTTGAGGGTAATAATATCTGCATTACTCCTAGTGCAATGAGCTAGTGAGGGTAGGAATAGAAGGATAGAGCAAATGAATGAGTGGCTGAGGAGCTGGTGCAGGGGAGAAAGGTCCACATTTTTGGATCATTGAAATCTCTCCTGGGGTAGAAGTGACCTGTACAAGAAGGATGGAATGCACCTGAATAGGAAGTGGACTATTATACTGGCAGGGAGATTTGCTAGAGCTGCATGGGAAGATTTAAACTGGTAAGGTTTGGCAGGAGGGTGGGACCCAGAGATATCATGAGGAAAGACATCAAACAGGTTGGTACAGTTGGGAAAGGCAGCAAGAAATGAGGAGGAGTAGCACTTTTGATAAAGGATAGCAATACTGCTGTACTTAGGGAGGATATTGCAATAGTGTTTAGATTTTAGATGGAGAAGACTTTATTAGTTACGTACAAGAATATTTTCTGATTCAGTGTGTGGTTGTGCCTGGAGAAGGTGGGAAATCTGACCGACTCTTTGGAAATAAGGCAGGGTAAGTGACTGAGGTGTCACTTTGGGGTCAGTGAGCATAATTCTATTAATTTTAAAACAGTGATGGAAAAGGATAGACCAGATCTAAAAGTTGAAGTTCTAAACTGGAGGAAGACCAATTACAACAGGATCTTGACCAGATGGGCCAATGGGCTGAGAAGTGGAAAATGAAGTTTAATTCAGATAAATGCGAGGTGCTGCATTTTGGGAAAGCAAATCTTAGCAGGACTTATACACGTAATGATAAGGTCCTAGGGAGTGTTGCTGAACAAAGAGACCATGGAGTGCAGGTTCATAGCTCCTTAAAAGTGGAGTTGCAAGTAGATAGGATAGTTAAGGCGGCGATTGGTATGCTTTTCTTTATTGGTCAGAGTATTGAGTACAGGAGTTGGGAGGTCTTGTTGCAGCTGTACAGGACATTGGTTAGGCCATTGTTGGCATATTGCATGCAATTCTGGTCTCCTTCCCAACAGAAAGATGTTGAGAAACTTGAAAGGGTTCAGAAAAGATTTACAAGGATGTTGCCAGGGTTGGAGGATTTGAGCTATAGGGAGAGGCTGGGGCTGTTTTCTCTGGAGTGTTGGAGGCTGAGGGGTGACCTTTTTGAGGTTTACAAAATTATGAGGGACATGGATAGGATAAATAGATAAATTCTTTTCCCTGGGGTCAGGGAGTCCTGAACTAGAGGGCATAGATTTAGATTGAGATGGTAAAGATATAAAAGAGACTTAAGGGGCAACTTTTCACGCAGAAGGTGATACGTATATGGAATGAGCTGCCAGAGGAAGTGGTGTAGGCTGATACAATTGCAACATTTAAAAGGCATTTGGATGGGTAGATGAATAGAAAGGGTTTGGAGGGATATAGGCTGAGTGATGGCAGGTGCGACAAGATTGAGTTGGGATAACTGGTTGGCATGGACGGGTTGAACCGAAGGGTCTGTTTCCGTGCTGTACATCTCTATGACTCTATAACTATAGACTGATGAGCCTGACATTGGTGGTGGGCAAGTTGTTGGAGGGAATCCTGAGGGATAGGATTTACATGTATTTGGAAAGACAAGGACTGATTAGGGATAACCAACATGGCTTTGTGCGTGGGAAATCATGTCTCATTAACTTGATTGAGTACTTTTGAAGAATTAACAAAGAGGATTGATGAGGGCAGAGCTGTAGATGTGATCTATATGGACTTCAGTGAGGCTTTTGACAAAGTTCCTTCTGGTAGACTGAGTAGCAATGTTAGATCACATGGAACACAGGGAGAACTAGCCATTTCGATACAAAACTGGCTTGAAGGTAGAAGACAGTGGGTGTTTGTGGAGGGTTGCCTTTCAGACTGGAGGCCTGTGACTAGTGGAGTGCTATAAGGATTGGTGCTGGGTCCACTACTTTTCATCATTTATATAAATCATTTAGATGTGAATATGTGAGATAATAGTAAATTTGCAGGTGACACCAAAATTAGAGGTGTAGTGGACAGCGAAGAAGGTTAGCTCAGAGTGCAAATGAATCTTGATCAGATGGGCCAATAGCCAAGGAGTTGCAGATGGAGCTTAATTTAGATGAATGTGGGGTACTGCATTTTGGAAAGACAAAACAGGGCAGGTATTATACACTTAATGGTAAGGTCTTGTGGAGGGTTAGTGAACAAAGAGACTGTGGAGTGCAGGTTCATAGTTCCTTGAAAGTGGATTGCAGGTAGATAGGATAATGAAGGCGGCATTTGGTAAGCTTTCTTTTATTGGTCAGAGTGTCGAGTATTGGAGTTGAGAGGTCATGTTGTAGCTGAACAGGAAATTGGTTAGGTCACTTTTGGAATATTGTGTGCAATTCTGGTATCCCTCCAATCGGAACAATGTTGTTAAACTTGAAAGGGTTCAGAAAAGATTTACAAGAATGTTGTCAGTGTTTGAGCTATAGGGAGAGGCTGAATAGGCTGGGACTGTTTTCCCTGGAACATTGGAGACTGAGGGGGTGACCTGTGGAGGTTCATAAAATCATGAGGGGCATGGATAGGAGAAATACATAAGGTTTTTTTCCCTGGGGTGGAATAGTCCAGAACTAGAGGGCATAGGTTTAGGGTGAGAGGGAAAAGCTTTAAAAGGAACCTAAGGGGCAACTTTTTCATGCAGAGGGTGGTGCGTGTATGGGATGAACTGCCAAAGGAAATTATGGAGGATGGTAGGATGACAACATTTAAAAGGCATCTGGATGGGTATATGAATAGGAAGGGTTTAGAGGGATATGGGCCAAATGCTGGCAAATGAGACTAGATTAGGTCAGGTTTTCAGGTTGACATGGACAAGTTGGACTAAAGGCTCTTTTTCCATGCTGTATATCTCTATGACTGTATGATGCTAGAGTTGGGGCATTTAGTTGGGCAAGAGGGTGTCTAGTGTGGATCGCAGCACCTCTCTGCCTTTGTCCCTATGAAGTCTGGATTGGGAATGCTCGTGGATTGCCTTCCTGTCCTGACACCAATTTAGGTGAAAGTAGCAAACAGCAAAAGTTGCGGTTCCATGAGCACTGTCAGCCAGCTCATATACTTTGTACAAATGTGTTGCTCCAAAATGAGTTGTTGCATTGCTTTCACAATTGTTGGCTGGTGTATCTCTGCTATAGCTCTCACCTTGGCAGGATCCAGGCAAAGATCTTTTGCTGTGAATACCCAACTTATGTACATGACTTCATGAAATTTTTGAATGCATCTTATTCTTGTTCAGCTTCAGGATCATCTGATGAGCTCTCTCACTGGATTCTGATTGTGGTCAGTGATGGCTTCTTCCATTTTGTCTCCAAATCCATGGACGAGTAGATCATCCATTATGTCTTCTAACGCAGGAAGATTACTGACAACCTTATGCTGTCTGCATTGGTGCTCTTCCAGAACAGTGGAAATGCCAAGTGGCATAAGCAACAATCTGTAACCTTGAATGGTATCCAGGATATTTTTTGGAAAACAGTTGCTTTCATTTAACTTCACTTACCAGTACCTATATTTTTTTATATCAAAGACAAGCTCTGGTAAAGTCTATTCAAAGAAATACAGCATATTGGAACAGGAGTAATCATTCAGCCCTTTCAGGCTGCTCCACCATTCAATATAATCATGGCTGATATCCAGTTCAGTATCATGTTCCTGCTTTCTCCCCATATCCTTTGACTTTCTTAGTCCTAAGAACTGTATCTACGTCTTTTTTGAAACACTACAATGTTTTGCCTCAACAGTTTCCTCTGACAGAGAATTCAACAGGCTCACCATCACTGGGTGAAGAAATGTCTCCTTATCATTGGCCGGAAAGGCCTACCCCATACCTTTAAAGCATGACTCTTCGTTCTGGAGTCCATGGTTATTGAGAACATCTTTCTTGTATCTACCCTGGCTAATTCTGTTAGAATTTTATAGATTTCTATGCAATCCCCCTCTCATTCATCTGAACTCTATCGAATATAGTCCTAACCGATTCAGTCTCTCCCCATATGTCAGTCCTGCCATCCCAGGAATTAGTCTAGCAAACCTTCTTTGTTCTCCCACAATAGCCAGAAAATCCTTCCTCAGATAAGGAGAGCAAAACCGCACATCATATTCCAGGTGTAGTCTCCCCAAAACCCTGTACAGTTGCAGTAAGACATCCCAATTTATGTAATTGAATCCTCTCACTATGAAGGCCAACATACCATTTGCCTTCTTCATCACTTACTTACCTTCAGCGACTTGTATAAAAGGACACCAAGGTCTCATTGCACATTCCCCTTTCCCAATCTATCCTCATTCAGATAATAATCTGCCTCCCTCTTTTTTACAATCAAATAATTTCACATTTATCCATATTATACTGAATCTACCATGTATTTGCCTATTGTCCAAATCACATTAAGGTTTCTTTGTATACTTCTCACAACATACTTTCCCATCCAGTTTGGTGTCATCTGCAAACTTGGAGAAATGACATCAGCATGGTGGCTCAGTGGTTAGCACTGCTGCCTCACAGCGCCAGGGACCCGGGTTTGATTCCCGCCTTGGGCGATTGTTTGTGTGCAGTTTGCACATTCTCCCTGTGTCTGTGGGTGTGCTCTGGTTTCCTCCTGCAATCTCAAAGATGTGCAGGTCAGGTGAATTGGCCATGCTAAATTGCCCATAGTGTTTAGTGCTTTAGTCAAGGGTAAATATAGGGTAGGAGAATGAGTCTGGGTGGATTATTCTTCAGAGGGTCAGTGTGAACTTGTTGGGCCGAAGGGCCTGTTTCCATACTATAGTGAATCTAACCTAAACCGCTACTATATATTATGAATAGTTAGGGTCTAAGCACTGATCCCTTGCAGTTCCCCACAAGTTACTGCCCACTGAAATAACTCCACATGGAGTGTCCTTGATACTATCTAGTTCCCTGTAGCCAATTATCAGTGAACAGAACTCCTGACAGTCCTGCTGTTATCTGTCAACCAAGTCTCCCTGATCGGGCCAGACTATCAGCCCCATTCAGGGAACTCATATTGAAGTGGTCCACCTGGTGGACCTCATTACAACCACTACACCTGGCACTTAGAGAAGACCTGTTTATTCCTAGTCTTTGTTTCCTGTCTGTAAACAGTTCTCAGTCCATTTCAATATACAGTCTCCAACCCCATGTGTTTTAATTTTGTATGCTAATGTTTTAATACGGGACCTTATTAAAGGTTTTCTGAAAATCCAAATAAACCATATCCATTGGCTCTACTGTACCTACTTTACTGGCTATATCTTCAATAAATTCCAGCAGATTTGTCAAGCACAGCTTCTTCTTTGTAAGCCCATGCCGACTCTATCCAATCCAATTATTCAATGATTGGCATCGTGTGATCTCTTCAAAGATTCATTGAGATCCTTTGGATCTCCGCATACTCTCAGCCTTTCAAGTTCACTTGCTGCTACTCTGCTGCTAATTGATTCCACAACGGTTTCTTCGATATTCCCTTCATCTGTAGCTTTTCTATTGTGTCTTTTAAGAGGCATTTGAAGACACCTTGAACTCTCGTCAGCAAATGCCGAGTTAGTCTTACATTCATCAGGAAGCCATAAAGTCGTACAGCATGGAAGCAATCCATTCGGCCCAACTTGTCCATGCCGACCAGGTTTCCTAAACTGAACTAATTCCATTTGCCTGTGTTTGGCCTATTTCCCTTTAACCCTTCCTATCCATGTACCTGACCAACTGGCTTTTAAATGTTGTAATTGTACCTGCCTCAGCCACTTCCTCTGACAGCTCATTCCATATACACACCATTCTCTGTGTGAGAAAGAAGCTCCTCAGGTCCCATTCCCATTTCATCTTAAACCTATGCCTTCTGGTTTTGGACTCCCCTGACCTGGTGAAAAGACCTTGGCTATTCACCTCATCTATGTCCCTCATGATTTTATACACCTCTCTAAGGTCATGCCTCAGCTTTCAATGCTCCAGGGAAAATCCCAGCCTATCCAGATCAGCAACTGTATCCTTGTAATATTTTAGAATTTGTTCATCAGTCAATGATCGGTGGCTAGCAAAACATTATGAATCACTTTTGGAAATTGTCAGGTTATCAGTCATAGAGATGTACAGCACGGAAACAGACCCTTCAGTCCAACTCGTCCAAGCCAGTCCTATCACTTTAGTTGAGATAAATTAATTTTGCTTACTATCACTAACTAAATCTTTATTTTTCTCCCTGCTTTGAGCTTTCAGCTTCATTTATCTTCTTGGGAATGGGTACTGTTCCATTACATAGACTCAACCTTACCTTCAAAGGCTTCATATATCATGGTACCTTCTTGCGCAATCTCGCAAGACTGCAAAACTCGTGTTGTTGCATAAAGTACCAGTTTATTTGATATTTTATATTCAATTAATACTCTCCTCTGAAGTCATCAGTCTAATAACAACCAATTTATTACCTTTAGATCTGATGAAACCCACATGTTTTATGCTGTAGAGCAATTTATCAGAAAAATTGGCTGATATCTCTCCAAAAGCCCTCTGTATAGGTTTACTTTGCTTATTTCTGTCTATGAAGTGGAGGTGCCAGTGTTGGACTGGGGTGGACAAAGTTAAAAATCACACAACACCAGGTTATAGTCCAATAGGTTTTTTTTGGAAGTACTAGCTTTCAGAGCACTGCCCTTCATCGTGTAACTAGTGGGGTAGGATCATAAGACAAGAATTTATAGCAAAAGATCACAGTGTCATGCAATTGAAGCAATATATTGAACAAATCTAGATTACCGTTAAGTCTTTCATCTTTTAGAATGGATTGCAGGTTTCGGTTCATTTTATATAAATCTCAGATTTACATATTAATGAACCCACATCTCGAGGGCTTTCTTGAGAATGAGTTTCTCCTCTCTTTTTTTGACATGCTTTCACAATGGGATTTCTTATCCCCACAACAATCCTATCTCTGATGAGATCATCTTTGAGTTGTCCAAATTCTCAGAAGTTGGTTTGATACAGCAGTGCTATCACATATAGAACAACAGTCTCCCTTCCCAAAGCTCTCACATACAACATTTAGAAACCCCATATTGACATGGGGTTTGACGTATGTCTTCAAACCCTCTCCTGTCTGAGTTCTCTTCTGCTCAGTGTCATTTCAGGTGCAATACAGCTTTGTAGCACTTTTTTCTCAGTTTTGATAAGAGTGTTGTAATTCTTATTTGCCCAATTATGTTATTTAATTCTTAGCTATTTCATAATTTTGTGAGTGAAGAAAGTTTACAATTCTGTCTCCACTATCATTTCCATAGGAGACGGGGTTGGAAAATTAACAGCCATTGCGTTTCACCCAGCACCTGAAAGTTGCAGACTGTGGTGTTTAAACTCATCCTCGACTGTGTTTTCTTTTAATTGGAGCTGGCACTCTTACAGCTCAGAAAATTCACCCAATTTCAACCACACACTTCTGACATCATGTTTTTTAAGTAATATGTTTAATGGCTTCCACAAACTAAAATGAAAGCAACCAACAGCAGAAGTGGAGATCACATGACAATGGTCAGCTCACTAGTAGGTCAAATAGTAATGAATTTTTCCACATAGATCTCTGCTGGGTGTACCGCTTGCTGCTAACTTGGCTTCTGATGGCTCTGCCTGATATGGAGAGCTGATGGCCTCTAAATGGCCAGCAGTTCTCAGGGGGAGAAAAATGTCCTTGATCCCAGGGAAGGTGGTCGATTGCTGGCCTGCTTATCACCTGAGTAGCACAGGTTGCAGTATGCATTCTCAATAGGGGATGACACAGTTCTCCACCTTATTGTCTGGATTAAATTCCACCAATAACCCTAGGACCTTCTGCTAGGTGTACCTACATCTTTATTTCAAATTGAACCTTTTATATCATATAAAAGTCAATGACGTCAGTATTTGTTTGTTAGCTTTGGAACTATATGGGGTCAACCAGTAAAGTATCAAACAAATCAAATTGCTCACATCAGTTCTAGCTCCAGGTTTAAAGCCATGAAAATGACAGCTAACACCAGGGTTCAAGTGTAGAAAATGTTGCACGTTGCTCATGCACTTGTGCTGCAAATAACACCAGCATGAAATCCCTTGAAACATTTTAATCAACTTTAAAATATAATTAGGTAGATTATTTTTGTCAAGGAAGAGAATCTGTAAAATATTATTCTTCCTTGGTCCTGAATTTCTCAAATGGTTGACATTGTCCAACACACAAATTACAAAGCATCATGACATTCATTCAGTCCTCACGTTTCTACCTCTTAAAAATTCTATATTACCCTTTAACCATCAAGAGGGCGTAGCTTCTGCCAATGCAGTTGTCAAGTGGGATGCATGGCTAGCACTCAGACCTTCTCTTCTCTCTTACTTATGAGGCAACTAACACCATTGCATAGAATATTTTTCACAAAGACAAAGTTGATTCAATACCTGGGCGTTGGACAGTGACAGTGGTCAGTCCAGATGTGTCCTCCCCAATTTTGTACCAGATGTTGTTGGGGCTTAGTAGCCATTCCTCCACATGACAATAGTATTTCCCACTATCACTAATGTCAGCTTTTAGTAAGACCAAGGTATAATGTCCAGCAAAAGGTTTTGCAACCTGCAGTCTCTCCTTCTTCTTGTCTCTTCCTAACCAGTCCTTGTACTCGACCACAGAATCACGGTTTGATTTCAGGATCAGCTTG
The DNA here is from genome assembly GCF_020745735.1 of Hemiscyllium ocellatum. NCBI lineage: Eukaryota > Metazoa > Chordata > Chondrichthyes > Orectolobiformes > Hemiscylliidae > Hemiscyllium > Hemiscyllium ocellatum. The sequence continues at coordinate 59,242,329 of NC_083412.1, read as the reverse complement.
TCCACTTTCTCCAGTGATTTTTGAACATGCCATTGCACAGAGAATTGAGAGTCTGGTCTTGTTTGATTTGTGATGTGGCAGTTTAAATGAATATTGTCATTTTCTTTCACGACAATGTTTCTTTTTACTTGATTGACGCTTAAAGTACAATCTGTAAGAAGAAAGATCAGGTCACATACAGAACAGTGATGAATACAAAATAAAAACTCATTTCTAAAATATTTTCCATTTTTTTCTCTTAAACATTTGAACAACCATAATAGTCTGCATTTTGTAGTCAATGGTGAAGTGACAACACTGGGGAGGGGGAGTCCAGAACTAGAGGACATAGGTTTAGGACGAGAGGGGAAAGATATAAAAGGGACCTAAGGGGCAACTTTTTCATGCAGAGGGTGGTACGTGTATGGAATGAGCTGCCAGAGGAATATGTGGAGGCAGGTACAATTGTAACATTTAAAAGGCATTTGGATAGGTATATGAATAGGAAGGGTTTGGAGGGATATTGGTCAGGTGCTGGCAGGTGGGACTACATTGGGTTGGGATATCTGGTTGGCATGGACGGGTTGGACCAAAGGGTCTGTTTCCATGCTGTACATCGCTATGACTCTATAACTTTCTTGTTGTTAATTTGAATCTGCTGCATGGTCAAGTGAATCTCCAGGTGTCCAGCAATTGTAATCTCAACAAGCAGAGTCAGAGACATCGGTCAGTTGCACTGAAGTATTTTCATAGACAGCAAACTCAGAAGCAAAATGCAGATCATGTTTCAAAGTAAGCAAAACATAACTGAGCCATACTTGTGGGATTAAGGCAAAATCTGAATGATCAAGAACAAGCTCCTAAAAAAAAATTAAAATATGATTTTGTTTCATATTTCAATGAAGAAATTTGGCTTTCCACAAACACTACATCAGTTTTCTGGTCCTAAAAAGGTTGGTTAACAGCAATGATAAATCTAGCATGCCAGCAAAACCCTAGTTAGACCTCGTTCAGTATGATGCAACGTTTCAATGACTTACTGCAAAACTCATAGCATAAAAAAGGCAGGCTCTCATCAGTGCTGCTATCTTTAATTGTTTGCCATTCAGCAATACTTTAACAAGACATGTTTGGCAAAATAAAGAATCACTGACAGCAACTTTCGGAGTTCTGTGTTCAATAACAAATGTGCAGACTCCAGAAATCGCTGTCAGTTTCAGAGGAGAATTGGTGATGACTGCTGACAGATTTGCCATCATTATTGTTGTAAACCCCAAGTCATCTTCTTCTGCAGCTGGGGCAAGCTCTTCACAAAAATCTGCACTGAGATAATTTACCTCCAAACGAGACAACTTTCTCCTCTACCTCATCTGTATGCTCCTCTCAGAGACTGCTAAAGAGTTACAGTGATTTAATCCATGTAACAGAGCAATCAACAGTGTTACAAGGATAGTTTGTAATTAATTCTGCTTGGATGCCTTACCTTTTGAAGGATTGTAGTTTACATAAAAGAGGTCATCGACAGCTCATTGTGGATATTGGAACAGTTTTAAAAATAAAATTTTCTTATAAACCACATACTTGGTAATTCCTTCTTGCTTTCCCCTGCCAGCCCTGGTTTGAACAGTGTCTGGTTTACAGAGGTTCTTGATTAATCTGGTTGAGTTAGAGGAAAGCCTGCTAAGAACATGTTAGTTGAGGACAGCCTACTAAGAACAAACAGATTTGGTAAATGCTTGTTAAGGATAAGCTGCCTCGCTGATTTCTCATTTCTGAAAAGGAAAACCTTTTGTTGAGTTCCGACGAAACCTATTTATTCTTTGGTGAGACTGACTGAGCTTGTATTTCCTGAGTAAGTTGTGTCTATAATTCTTCAAAGATAACTGTGTACCATTAGTGACTTGACCACTCATGCCAGAACAACAGAGCAACCCAACACTGGAATGTGCTATGCTTTATCCTTTTACCTTCAACAACAATCCCCATTGGCTAAAGTGTCGTTTTTTTTCCCAGAGAGCCCATCTCTGCAGAGGAATGGTTTATTTTCCCTTTTCTTGAGAAGTGTCTGTGCATTTTGCAAATATTTAAAGGGATAAGCTTTTATACTGTTATATTACTGATGGTAAATGTCAACCAATTATTTCTTGTTCATTGAGTAAGTTTTGTTCTATGAATAAATTGATAATTTTGTCTCATATGAAACCTTTAATAGATCTTGTTATTTTTAAAAACCTGATAAATAAAAAGTATTTCATTAATGAATCTTGGTACATTGTGGATTAGTAGGATGAGAGTGATGGTACTGTGGTAACATTGGACGGGGCAATGGCTGAAATTCATAATCATACGTCATCAAAATACATAGACTAAGTACACTATACAAGAACAGTTCAAATGTTATCCATTCAGTGAACAAACTGAGAGATGTTTGAGTCGTACTGATAGCTGTTCTACTACAGAAGAATTAAAGAGATTATTCGGTGGTGAGCTAGATATTAGAAGATACTGAGGTTTAGTGTGACCCCATTAGGCCCAGCGACAATGATAGCTACAAAACCTGACTGAGAAACAGAGAAAGATGTCCATATTTTAATTTTCACTGGAATAATATTGCAAAGATACTTTTTTTTGCTTTGCAATATTCATTGAGGCCATCAATGTGATGTACAACACGCATTATATCCGAAAAGCTGCTGTGTTTGCAGCCTTATTGTGTGAATCTGTACCACATTAATATTTAATCAAAGCATTCACATATTACCATACCAATTGTTATGTTACTCCTGCTGGTAACTTAAAAATAACTTGCAGATTGTAAATTCCTCAGATTGCATGGTAACATGCAAAGGAACTAAAACAACAAAAACACTTTCATTTGCAAACCAATTCCTGGAAAATGAATCACTGTATGGAATAGAAGGTTTTAGAATAATGTTTAAAAACAGCAATCACTCCCTTTCAGTATACTGTAGAGTATGTCGAAAACTACACTGCAGAAATGATGGCTGGAGGTCTAGGAATATTTTATAGACATTGCTGCCAAAATTCCATGGGTGTTCTGGCACACTTCTACCATATCTTCAGACACAATTCAGGAAAGCTCTGCAGTGAGGATCAGAGCCCAGGCATGACACCTTCTACAGATCCTTGTTGACAGCAGAATTGCTACCCACCATCTACAAGATGTGTGCTGTAAGGCTGGATATGATCATAGACAGGAACTCCCACACAGGAGTTCACAGACTCCTGGTTTCAAAGGAATAGTGGACAGGCAGCACAGTTGGGTGGGAGGATGTGTTTCAGCTTATCCATTTTCACATATGGGGCTCACCTGAATTACATTCTGGACCTATGAAGAATTCTCAGCAATTTTGTTATTCCTTGTAAATGGACCCAGATACATATTATATTCCATTGTGACAGGATTCATAGCATCCTCTCCAAAGCAGCAGTTGAGAGATGGACTGATTAGGATGGCTGCATATTATAATTATTTAAGTTAAATGACTTCTATTCTCATTAACCTTGGCGGAAGCATTTATTCTGGATGTGCCGAAGGTGTTCAAACCCCTTGTGCCTCAAGACATCCAAGCCTGGAGTCAATATGTGTTTAAAAATTGTTGCTTTAAGCAGCAGTGTTCAAAACAAAATGCTGATTTCAGAGTTTTGGAAAACAAACATTACAGTACTGACCTGCCACTAGCATGTCATCCACTTTAAATTAGCTGAGTGCTGCTGACTGTATTCCCCAAAATTGTACATGATCTGGCAAGCAAAGCAAATAGACTGAAACTATACAGACGACAGCTTCCAGACAAAAGGATTTAGAGAGCCTTGTGTGGCACTCTCAGGCTGTAGAGAAGCACAATGAACCTACTATACATAGTGATTAATGGAGCTGAGTGGATCAGGAATACATTAATCAATAATATGTTGCTGCACTATACTGAAGTTCATCTAATAAATGTCAGTGGTGTTCAGTAGTATTTGCTTCCACTCCAAGGACGCCTGTGATATCCCTCACATTATTTTGAAATATAAAATGGATCAATTATTTCCAAATTTTAAAAACAATGCCTTTAATTTCCCCACGTCAACATCATCCCTGCTAGCAGTTTCTAGCGGTGTATCATTATGGATATCTGAAAGAGAGCACAGTCTGCAAAAGGCGGCAGTCCAATTTACCACACATTCTGTACTCACAGTACTTCATTTAATGCCTCATTTCTTAGACAAATGCTAGTCCTGTCATGATGAATAGGTTTAGATAGATTAATACTTTGTTTACAGTAAGGATTGATGGCTGGAAAAATGAACCAAGAAATGAAATGAGAAAATATAAAGAAAGCATAGCAATTTTTTTTCTATTTCTGCACATTGAAAAATACTAGCGTAAATAAGCAAATATATGCAAGCTCATGTTATAGAGCCACAAAAAGAAAGGAAGGGGAATATCTAAGAGCACTATCTCCACTAGATTTTTAACTTTTTCTAGATTGTCATAGGATTAATCTCTTATGCACAAGAATGTGGACCCAGCTTCAGATACCATAAACAGGCAGACACCAGCACATAGATAAACATTGAATGTAGAACATACAACAATACAGCATAGTTCAGGCCCTTCGGCCCACAATGTTGTGCCAGCCTTTTATACTACTCTAACATCAAATTAACCTACTTATCCTTCATTTTACTATCATCCATGTGCCTATCCAAAAGTCACTTAAATGTCCCTAACGTATCTGACTCTACTACCACTGCTGGCAGTGCATTCCATACACCCACACTCTCTGTGTAAAGAACCTACCTCTGACATCTCCCCTAAACCTTCCTCCAAACATCTTAAAATTATGTCCCCTCATGATAGCCATTTGCGCCCTGGGAAAATGTCTCTGGCTATCCACTCTATCTATGCCTCTCATCATCTTGTACACCTCTATCAAGTCACCTCTCGTCATTCTTCACTCCGTTGAGAAAAGCCCTAGCTTCCTCAACCTTTCTTCATAAGACATGCCCTCCAATCCAGGCAGCATCCTGGTAAATCTCTTCTGCACCCTCTCTAAAACTTCACCAAGCGTGCTAAAATGAGGCAACCAGAACTGAACACAATCTTCCAAGTGTGGTCAAAACAGGACTTTATAGAGCTGCAGCATGACCTCACAGCTTTTAAACTCAATCTCCTTGCCAATGAAAGCCAATACACTGTATGCCTTCTTAATAACTCTATCAACTTGGGTGGCAATTTTGAGAGATCTATGGACATGGACCCCAAGATCCCTCTGTTCCTCCACACTGCTAAGAATCCTACCTTTAACCCTGTAATCTGCACTCAAATTTAACCTTCCAAAATGAATCACTTCACACTTTTCCAGGTTGACCGCCATCTGCCACTTATCAGCCCAGTTCTACATCCTGTCAATGGCCCATTGCAACCTACAACAGCCCTCCGCACTAGCCATCACTCCACCAACCTTCATGTTCATCAGCAAACTTACTAACCACCCTTCCACTTTCTCATCCAAGTCATTTAGAAAAATCACAAAGAGCAAAGATCCCAGACAGACTCACATGGAACACCACTAGTCATCGAGCTCCAGGCTGAATACTTTCCATTTACTACCCTCTGTCTTCCGTGGGCCAGCCAATTCTGTATCCAAACAGTCATATTTCCCTGCATGCCATGCCTCCTTACTTTCTGAATAAGCCTATCATGGGGAACCTTATAAAATGCCTTTCTAAAATCCATGAACACCACATCCACTGCTCGACATTCATCAACATGTTTTGTCATATCCTGAAAGTATTCAATAAGGTTTGTGAGGCCTGACCTGCCTCTCACAAAGCCATGTCAATTACCTCTAATCAAGCTATACTTTTCCAAAAAATCATAAATCCTTTCTCTCAGAATCCTCTCCAATAATTTGCCCACTACCCAACATAAGACTGATTGGTCTGTAATTCCCAGGATTATCCTTATTCCCTTTCTTAAATAAGGGAATAACATTTGCCACCCTCCAATCATCTAGTAAAACTCCAATGGACAGTGAGGACACAAAGATCATTGCTAAAGACGAAGCAATCTCTTCCCTTGCTTTCCGTAGTAATCTTGGGTATATCCCGTCTGGCCCAGGGTTCTTATCTATCCTCATATTTTTCAAAATTTCCAGTACATCCTTGTTCTTAACATCAACCTATTCAAGCATATCAGAAGAAAATGAGGACTGCTGATGCTGGAGATCAGAGTCAAGAGTGTGGCACTGGAAAAGCACAGCAGGTCAGGCAGCATTCGATGAGCAGGAGAAGTGATGTTACGGGCATAAGCCCTTCATCAGGAATCATCACCTACGACAACAACCCCATTACTTCTGCACATTACCAAAATCTGCCTCTCAATCTGCTCCTCGTGTCTCTGTTGCTACTGGGGGGGGGGGGGGGGGGGGGGGGGGAAGGTCTTTGAGATGTATGTACAACACAGGATCTGGATTTCATGTTCCCTGACCTGTGAGTTTGAAGATGGCATGGGGGATAGCAGGTAAGATGCAGAGAGTGGCCTTCTCTGCTGCCCAGTTCAGAAATTGGCAGACAGCCTGACTGTCCTTTGGTCTATTAAAGCATTTAAGTATCTAACGAATGGCCAATTAAAATGGTGACTCATTGGTTAGCATTACTGCCTCACAGCACCAGGGACCAGGGTTCAATTCCAGCCTTGGGTGACTGTCTCCATGGAATTTGCACATTCTGTCCGTGAGTTTCCTCTGGGTGCTCCAGCTTCCTCCCACAGTCAAAAGATGTGCAGGTTTGGTGGGATTTCAGGAATAGGATGGGATGCACTTCAGAGGTTGGTAAAAACCTGATGGACTGAATGGCCTCTGCCTGCACTGTAGGGATTCTCCAAAAGACCTAATCTGCTGCTACTGGCATTTTAACCGTGGTGGTGGAAAGCTCATGCCATGAAGGAAGCCCAGCATTCTTGGCTGTGTGACCTCAGGAAGTAATTGTAGTGGTTTGGACCGGCGGTTGGCGGGGGTGGGGGGGGGAGTGGTGGAAGAGTAGTTGGTGCTGTAATCCACACCATGGGCCTCTTGAACCTGACTGCCTCACAACCCCTCATCACCCCTTTTAGAGATAGGTTGACAGTCCTCATCAGATCCCTTACCAGGGATCTCTGGCTGGGCCTAGAGAGTTGGCAGCTTCAATTAGGTGTCCACTCTCTAAGGCAGGATGTGTTCCTGAGGTGAGGGTGGAGTTGCACCTGAAAGCGATTAACTGTGTTCTCTGTTATAAATTGCCAATAGACAAATAAGGAAACAAAGTTAGTGTAAGAAGAGTGAGACAAAGGCCAAAAGAGTATGAACTGGGAATTTTGTTTGAAGTGGGATTGTGGTGTTAAGGGACAAATAGTGGCATGGTGGCACAGTGGTTAGCACTGCTGCCTCACAGCGCCAGAGACCTGGGTTCAATTCCCGTCTCAGGCAATTCTCTTTGTGAAGTTTGCACACTCTCCCCGTGTCTGCGTGGTTTCCTCTGGGTGCTCTGATTTCCTCCCACAATTCAAAAATGTGCAGGTTAGGTGAATTGGCTATGCTAAACTGAACGCCGTAGTGTCAGATGAAGAGGTAAATGTAGGGGAATGGGTCTGGGTGGGTTGTGCTTCGGCGGGTTGGTGTGGACTTGTTGGGCCGAAGGGCCTGTTTCCACACTGTAGGTAATCTAATCTAATCTAATCAACATTATAGAAGAAAAAATGGGCAGCATGGTGGCACAGTGATTAGCACTGCTGCCTCACAGCGCCAGAGACCTGGGTTCAATTCCTGCCTCAGGCGGCTGACTGGGTGGGTTTCCTCCAGGTGCTCCGGTTTCCTCCTACAGTGCAAAAATGTGCAGGTTAGGCGAACTGGCCACCTAAATTGCCTGTAGTGTTAGGTGGAGGGGTGAAATGTAGGGGAATGGGTCTGAGTGGGTTCTGCTTCGGCGGGTCGGTGTGGACTTGATGGGCCGAAGGGCCTGTTTCCACACTAAGTAATCTAATCTAAAAAAATGTCGTCTCTAGACTGAAAGGTGAGCAAAAGCGGATAAAAGCTATGGATTAAAAAGCCTATTTGCAATGAGACCAATGGGTGAATGACATCTGGAACAATGCAATGAGAGTGCAGAGAAAGCAGCTACTTTGGTGAGCAGGATAGGTGAATGTTTCCAGTCTTTCAAGTAAAGGTAAGACTTTCAGTTTGTATTTAGGTCTCTAGCCTTTTTCTCTTTTCTGAAAAATAGCTCAAGTATGAGATAGATTCTTATGCTTTTAAGAGATAATTAAAATAATAATAAGTGTAAAAAACAGGCATTCTTGAGTAATTACTTCATAACTTAAATATGTTGGTGGTGGCAGGACTGGTGATGTGTTGCTGCTGCAATAAGTGGGAGTTTCTGGACACCAGGGTGATCCAGAGTTAACGCATCTGGATTAAGTGCTTCCATTCTGAGCAATTTCAGATCCAAGTTGAGGTGCTGGAGTCCAAATTGTATCACATCAGGGCTGGGAAATGTACATGGACACATTGTTCCAAAAGTCGTCACACCATTCAGACTAGGTCATTAAAATTCAAATTTGGTCTGTCATCAAGGGCAAAATGGTTTGTAATGGAGTTTAATGCGGACAAGTGTGAGGTGATTCAATTTGGTCAGAGTAACCGGAATGCAAAGTACTGGGCTAATGGTAAGATTCTTGGTAGTGTAGATGAGCAGAGAGATCTCAGTGTTCAGGCACACAGATCCTTGAAAGTTGCCACCCAGATTGATAGGGTTGTTAAAAAGGCATACAGTGTTTTAGCTTTAATTAATAGAGGGATCGAGTTCCGGAACCATGAGGTTATGCTGCAGCTGTACAAAACTCTGGTGCGGCCGCACTTGGAGTATTGTGTACAGTTCTGGTCACTGCATTATAAGAAGGATGTGGAAGCTTTGGAAAGGGTGCAGAGGAGATTTACTAGGATGTTGTCGGATATGGAGGGAAGGTCTTACGAGGAAAGGCTGAGGGACTTGAGGCTGTTTTCGTTGGAGAGAAGGTTGAGAAGTGACTTAATAGAGCCATATAAGATAATCAAAGGGTTAGATAGGGTGGACAGGGTGAGCATGAGGAGGCATAGCTTTAAATTGAGGAATGATAGATATAGGACAGATGTCAGAGGTAGTTTCTTTACTCAGAGAGTAGTAAGGGTATGGAATGCTTTGCCTGCAACGGTAGTAGATTCGCCAACTTTAAGTGCATTTAAGTCATTGGACAAGCATATGGACGTACATGGAATAGTGTAGGTTAGATGGGCTTCAGATTGGTATGACAGAAGGGTCTGTACTGCACTGTAATGTTCTATGTTCTATATTCTACGTATGCGGACCTAGGGAATAGTGTTCAAGGAGCTTCAGCCCCTGTGATTATCCAACAAGTTTTTGTAAACTTTGTGGATGTGAATGGAGACTGCAGGGAGGCTGAACACACTGACCATGACACTATGCTATGGGGAGGAAATAGGAATGCAGTGGTTTTAGTGGACTGTTTAATTAGGGAGATAAACACTGTTCACTGTAGTGTGAGCACAAATTCCAAAGGCTGTCTTTATCAGCCTGGTGCCAGGTTAAGGACATCTCCTCAGGGTCGGAGAGGAACTTGGAATCAGAGGGGAGGGATCTAAGTGTCATCATTCAATTTTGGGAGAAGGGATATGTAGGTTTACAAAGCAAAAGGATATGCCGTTACAAGGCAGTTATTTGGAAGTTGTAGCATATACAAACATAGAAAATTAGGACCAAATAAGGAAAATGGGGAAAGAAAATGGCAAAGGTACTGTTGTTGGCTCTTTATTTAAATGTGCATAGTATTCTAAATAAAATAAATGCAAACAGTAGCACAAGTTGAGGTTAATAGGGTTAACAGCCATTATGGAGACATGGAAACAAGAAGGTCAAATCTGGGGACTAAATATTCATTAGTTTACGGATTAAGGTAGTTGGTTAGCTCAGTTGGCTGGACAGCAGGTTTAAAAGCAAGGTGTTGCCAACAGTACGGGCTCAATTCACCTTCTCATCCTCTCGCCTTGTCTGAGGACTAGTACCCTCAGGTTAAACCACCACCAGTCATCTCACCCTCAAGCGAAAGCAACCTGATTGTCTAATAAGACATTAGTGTCGTTATGTTTACCTGATACATGACTTCAAAAGAACAAACAGGAAGGAAAGGATGGTGTGGTCGCCTTGCTTGTATGAGATGGAGTAAGTATGATAGCAAGAAATGATGTTTGATTAGAAAGTTTAGAATCCATACGGATGGAGGTAGGAAATTACAAGGGGAAAAAAGACACTGGTGTGAATAGGCTCCATGATCCTATGTGTAGCTATGCTGTATGACAAATAATAAATCAGGAGTTAAAGAGGGCTTGAAAAAGGTAGAACATTAATCATGGTGACTTTAATCTTCATGTAGATCAGAAAAAAAAAACAAATTGGCAGAGGTAGTCACGAGGAAGAATTAATACAATGTATTTTGGACAGTTTTCTAGAACAATATGTTGTTCATTGAACTAGGGATCAGACCATTTTGAATGTGTAATAAGGCAGGTACAATACATGATCTCAGAGTAAAATATCCCTTAGGAAACAATAACCACAGCATGGTAAAATGATGCTTTCAGTTTGAGAATGACAAACTTGGACAGAAACAAATGTGCTAAATTTAAATAAGGTAATTGCAAAGAAAGGAATACACAGTTGGATAAAGTAGACTGGGAAATTAGTTCCAATGAAACATAGAAAACAGCAGCAAGTAAACCATTCAGCCCTTCAAGTCTGATCTGCCATACAATATCATCATGGCTGATCATCCAACCTGTTCCAGCCTTCTCTCAATTTAGCAGAAGAAAATGGCTGTACAGCAATGGTATATTAGTTCATGACTCACAAAAAAGATATGTCCCAGAGAGAAATAAGGTTTCTTGGAAGGGGACAAATCAAACATGGTTAACCAACAAAGTTAAGAATAGCATCAAATTGAAAGGAAAATAAACAATATGGCAAAGATTAGTGCTAAGTCAGAGGATTGGACAAGTTTTAGAAACCAAAATATGACTAAAAATATTATAAAGAGGGAGATCATAAACTTTGAGAGCAGGCTAGTAAGTATTTTCAAAACATAATATCATTAATACATTATATTATAAATATATATGTATATATATTTAAACATGTATTATTAAATATATAAAAAGGAACAGAGAGACTAAAGTGAACATAAGCCCTTCAGAGAATGAGGTTGAGGAAATAGTAATTGGGGAACCATGAAATGGAACCATAAGGAGGTGAATAAATACTTGGCATCAGTCTTCATGGTAGAGGACACTTTTGGCATTATAAAATGATTAATCAAGGGCAAGAGTGGAGAGGAAGTACGTACAATAATTATTATTGGAAAAAAAAGTACTAGGGAAACTAATAGTGCTAAAGGCAATGGACCTGATGGATTGCATCTGGGAAGTAGCTATGGCGATAGTAGATGCATTGGTAGTAATCTTTCATGAATCCTTAAATTCAAGAAAAGTCTCAGCAGATTGCAAAACTGCCAATGTAATGTCTTTTTTTAAAAATGGAAGAAGCCAAATAAAATGACTATAGTTCACTTAGCTTGATATCCATCTTTGGAAAAGTGTTGGAGTCTATTTTAAAGGATGTAATAGCACAGCATTTTAAAAAATACATAATCAAGCACAGACAGTCGGATACATGAAGGGGAGATTATATGTGGCAAATTTATTGGGCCATTTTGAAAAGGTAACTGGCAGGATAGATAAAGGGGAACCAGTGCATGTAATCTACTTGGATTTCCAAAAGATGTTTGATAAGGTAACACATATAAGACAACTTAATGGTGTTGGGGATAGTATATTAGCATGAACAGAGGATTTGTTAACTCACACAAAGTAGGGAATAAGATATGGGACACTTTTAGGATGGCAACTGTAATAATGGAGTTCCACAGGAACAAGTGCTGAGTTCACAATTATTTACCTGGGTGAGGGAAGTGAATGTATTATCACCAAATGTGTGGATGATGCAAAAATAAATGGGAAGACAAGTAGTGAGGATGACACAAAAAAGAGGGACTTAGACAGACAGGTTAAGTGTGCAGTAAATTGGTAGTTGGGATATAATGTGAGAAAATATGAGGTTATGCATATTAGTATGAAAAATGGAGGAGTTGAACATTATTTAAATGGAGAAAAACTGCAGAAAGCTACAGCGTCATGTTTAGAAGGTAAAAATAAGGATATTTTATTCAATGGGTGAATGACTAACTTTTACATGTACATCTTACGGTTTATGGGATTGTTACGGGATTTACGGAATCTCCCACTAGAATCATCTTAGCAAATGATGTGCAGATTACATGCACTGTAAAGTTCAGCTCATAAAGCCACACAAATAAACATAACTTGGAGCTGCCGCTGTTGGATTGGGGTGGACAAAGTTAAAAATCACACAACACCATGTTATAGTCCAACAGGTTTATTTGGAAGCACTGCTTTTGGAGTGCCGCTCCTTCATCGGATGGTTGTGGAGGTTAAGATCATGTTCACAGAATTTATAGGCAAAGGAGTCCAGTGCCATGGGGGTGTGATATAGTAAACAATCTTAGATTAGAACTTTCATCTTTTATAATGGAATATGCTGGTTTCTGTTCTTTGATATGTAAATCTCAGAGCTTCTTTTCAATTACATTCTCAAGATAGCTCAGCTTTTTAAACAATAGGTGTGAAGTCTGTCCCAATGCTATGTCAGACTGACAAACCCTCTGTGTAGTTTAACAACATTTTATATGGATTCATGCAGTGTTTGAGCAAAATGAAATGTAATTCTGCAATAACAAATTCACCCCATAAGCTTATATGTATGTGCATGTAGGAATGATAGATTGAGTGTACGTATGAGTGTGCGTGTGGGTGTGTGTGCACATGATAGTGGGTGTGTGTGCACATGATAGTGTGTGTGTGCTTGGCTAAGTGTGTGTGAGTATGATGGGGTATGTGTGAGTAGGTGCGTGTGTCGGTATGAATGCGGGGGGTGTACGAGTGTGCATATTTGCCAAGAGAAATTACAGTTAGACATAGATAGGAACAGAATTACATGACTGCATAAATTTTTAAAATCAAAAGATCTTGTTTTAATTTTATTACAACTAATTTATATTGTTTATTTGTTACATTTTTGTCCTCTATTCCTACTGCATCATTTTTTTCTTTTCTCTATCTATGCAACCTTAACATCATCTTGTGAATTAAAAAAAAACATTTGTTTGAGAAACAAAAGTGTCTTTCAACAATGACTTTGAAACAATCAGAACCTAATGATATGCCAGGAGCTCTAGAATAGTCAGAACTAGAAATGGAAAGGGTTAATGATCTTGAGAATGGGACTATTAATAGGTCAATCTGTATTTCTAATTACAGCTCCCTGTTGGTAAGTAACATAGCAACAGATTAAATACACCAATTATGTTATCGAGGGAAAACTAAATAAAAGGATTTTTTTAGTCCAAGCAAAGTAATACAGTCTGTGCCAGGTAAAACACTTTATTAGAGGTTGTCAGTCAAATCCTGCTCAACAGAACTCTGCTGGAGCCATCTTAGAATAAAGGTTGAAATGTTATTTTATCCCTTTTGGCATTATAACTGAGCAATCATTCAAGGTAATTTGTGCTATCCTTGTCAATGGATCGGAAATACATAGTAAGTGATTAGGGACTGATTTAGGATGACTAGCGCACAAAAAAGCTGAATGCACATTTGAAGGAGGAAGAATGTCTTTCATGTTCAAAGTCTATGAAATTCAAAAGGCCTGAAATGAATATAAGGAGTGCAAACTCCATGCTGCCAGCTCACTACCATTATTGTAACACAGCCAGTGTCATGTGCATTTTTCAGTGGCTGCATGTCTCAGTGGGATGTGAAAATTCATAAGAGACTAGCACTGATGAAAGCTTGTCTGCATTTCTTAAAGTCTGTCTGCATCTCTTAAAATATAAGTGCCATCTAGCTGTCGCAGTTGCTAGAAGAAGAGAGAATCCGATGATGATAATCCCTGAAATATGACACAACTCTGTTGCAACTCTGGCAGCATTAGTTCAGGAGATGGATATTGGACAAGGAGGGCTTCCATTCAGACACTGCAAAGGCACTGTCATGGTCAATACTTGCAACATTGCCATGAAGATCAGGGTGCAGTGCTGTACAATGTTCAATAACCTCATGCGAGTGGTTGACATCAGTGAGTACATTTTCAAGCCTATTCTTCCCAGCAAGAAAGTGAAGCATCAATCAATTTATGCACTGTAGCCCCAAACCTGATACAACATAGTAGCAGCATGGTCAGTTTCAAAGATAGCAGCAGAAAGTCACTCAACAACTGAGTTTTGCAGTGAAAACGCAGAGAGCTGCAGTTACCAGTGTTCAGATTGGTTTACTCAGGGTTGCTCAGCAATACAATAATCCATCCTCTAACACGTTACTAGGATTGTTGAGGCACCAACACAAGGAAACAGCAGTGGGTCTGCAAAATACAAACTACTGTTATCTCTCGGAATGGTAATATTCATCCTTCCATTACTGCTACTCCACCAGTACTCTGTCAGCTCATTAGCCCATACTGAGGTGGTGTTGTCCCACAACAGGACCGCCACAGATTGCAAGGTCAGCTTCAGTTTCCACCATTGTAAGCTATCAGCCTTCCTCTAGCTGTGTTGTAGCCAAAGGAGTGGCACTTTTTTTTATTCTTTCTCGGATGTGGGCATTGGTGACAAGACCAGCATATTTTGCTCATCTTGAACTGTCCTTGAACAGAATGGCTTGCTGGGCCATTTCAGAGGGCAGTTAATCCTTAAAGACATTGTTGTGGGTCTGGAGTCACACATAGGTCAGACTTACCACCCCATCTCTTCTGCAGAGGAATATGATTGACAAGCAAAGGCACTATTAAGATAGGTACTGGAGAAACACCCAGGGAGATTAGTTCATTTTTGTAAGCAATGTTGCATTCTTTAATTGATCAAGTTAGATTGGAGTGTTTTGTGTTGGTTTTATTTCAGCTTTGTGGGGCCGTAATATTCAGCACCATTGGGCTGTTGAAATGGGACTACTGCTGAGTGGGAAATTGGAAATGTATTCTGGCACTGCAGTTGGATAGAGCAGATTCAGAATCACTTATTTGGAAATGGGATGAGTTGCTTGCCTTCTTGCGGCTCCTTTTTCTTCTCTTCAGTCACTTGCTGTATATCAGGTGGCAATATCAGTGCCCTTATGAAACTGATGAAAGTGTACAAGACACAGGGTACTATGAAGTATCATCATATACAACTGGAAGTGAAGGTGGGCCACTCTGTCCCACAAACTTCCAGATCCATTCAGTAAGATCAGTGATGATCTGATTGTAATATGTAATCTACATTCCTACCTCTCTGTGATGACCTTTCACCCTTTGCTTGTTAAAGAACTATCAAGGACTCACTTCCACTCCCTTCTGAGGAAGAGCATTCCAATGACTCATCAAACTCTGTCATCAAAACACTTCATCTCTGTCTTAAAATGGGTGACCCTTTATGTTGAAACATTCTCCCACTCAACACCCACCCTGTCAGAACTCCTCAAGTTCTTATATGTTTTAACTAAGTTAGCACTAATTCTTCTAAACTCCAGTGATGTAAACCTAGGCTGTCCAACGTTTCCTCAGATGACAACCACCTGTTGCAGGTATTAGTCGAGTAAATCTTCTATGAAGTAACTCCAATGAATTTACATCATTCCTTAAATAAAAACATAAATACTGTACTCGAGATGTGGTCTCACCAATGTCCTGTATAACTGAAGCATAATCTCTCTACTTTTATATTGAATTCTCTCTAAATCAATGATATTACTCTAATAGCTTTCGTCATGATAACGTTTTGTAATGCAGGCATCCAGGTGCCTCTATATCCTCTCACAACTCAGTTAATATGCTTCTCCTTTATTCTTCCTGCTGAAATGAAATTTCCCAAATTTCCATTCCATGCCTTCCCCTCTTTTTGAAGAAAGGAGTTACATTAGTTATTTTCCATTCAAATGGAACATTTCCCAAATCTGGGAGTTTTGAAAGATAAAAACCCTTTGACTATCAAATTAGCCATTCCTTTTAAGACCTTAGAAGTCCATCAGGTTTACTGGTCAGTTCATGCTCCAACGTGTGGGATTACTCAATGGAAGTCCAAGCTGTTGAAGAGCCACTTCAGTAATTGATTGTGTGAATGATGAAATGTGGAATGCAGTAGAGTCACAAACCAGGTGATCGGTAGCTGGCCCTTGTGATCGATAACTACCCTCCAGTCTCCTGTGCTGATGGTTTTAAGGGCACAGTAGAGGTACCATAGCAGCTGCCAGGAAATTAGAGCACTGACTGACATGATACACATGATGAGTACAATCAAAGTTCTGCTGTATATTGAGCTTGCAATTCAAGTAGATTTCTGAATACACACGTGTTGTCTGTAAAATAATATAAAGGCAGATAATTACTCCTTGCAAAGTGAGGAAGCTTGTTACCCTGATGATGCCAATTCTTTACTCCGCTAGTTTCCTTGTGCCCTTTCTTTATGTGGATGGTTGATGACCTCCAATCGATAATAGAACATAGAACAGTACAGCACAGTACAGGCCCTTCGCCCCTCGATGTTGTGCCAGCCTTTTATCCTACTCTAAGATCAAACTAACCTAATGCCCTTTATTGTACTAATTTCCATGTGCTTATCCAAAACTTATTTAAATGTCCCTAATGTCTCTGACTCTATTGCCACTGCTGGCAGTGCATTCCATGCAACAACCACTCTGTGTAAAGAATCTACCTTTGACATCTCCCCTAAACCTTCCTCCAATCACCTTAAATTGTGCCCCCTCATGATAGTCATTTCCACCATGGAACAAAAATCTCTGGCTATGCACTCACAGTATCTTGTACATCTCTATCAAGTCACCTGTCACCCTTCTTCGCTGCAATGAGAAATACCCTAGCTCTCTCAACCTTTCTTCATAAGACATGCCCTCCAGTCCAGGCAGCATCCTGGTAAATCTCCCCTGCAGCTTCTCTAAAGCTTGCACATCTTTCCTATAATGAGGCAACTAGAACTGAAAACACAATTGCAAATGTGGTCTAACCATAGAGCTGCAGTACAACCTTGCGGCTCTTAAACTCAATCCCCTGACTAATGAAAGCCAACACACCATATGTTTGCTTAATAACCCTATCAACCTGGTTGGCAACTTTGAGGGAGTCAATGGACATGGACCCCAAGATCCTTCTGTTCCTCCACACTGCCAAGAATCCTGCCTTTAACCCTATATTCTGCATTCAAATTCAACCTTCCAAAGTGAATGGCTTCACACTTTTCCAGGTTGTACTCCATCTGCCACTTATTAGCTCAGTTCTGCATTCTGTCAATGTGTTGTTGCATCCTACAACAGCCCTACATCCTATCCACAACTCCACCAACCTTCATGTCATCAGCAAACTTACTAACCCACTCTTCCACTTTCTCATTCAAGTCATTTATAAAAATCACAAAGAGCAGGGATCTCAGAACCGATCCCTGCGGAACACCTGTGATCACCAAGCTGAATACTTTCCATCTACCATCTTCCCCCCCACTGTCTTCAATGGGCCAGCCAATTCTGTATCCAGACAATACAGGTTTCCTCTATCCCATGCCTCTTTACTTTCTGAATGAGCCTAACCTGGGGAACCTTATTAAATGTCCACCACATCCACTGCTCGACCTTCCTAAAAGAATTCAATAAGGTTTGTAAGGCATGATCTGCCCCTGCCACCTGATTAAATAGTGTATATTAAACTCGTAAGATGTTGAAGATGCTGCTCCTGCAACCTGAATTGCACCCAAATGGAAACAGGTTCATCACTACAAACACATTCATAACTACTGAGAATGCTATCCTCATCCTGTTCTGAGGCTGAGGATCTATGTGCTTTGACGAGCATCTCCTTTGTGAAATGAAAATGGTGATGAGGGCCCTGCCTCTGGAGTGTGTGGATATTGGACAGTTTCCCAACATTTCTCCAAACTGTGAAAATTAATTGCTGAGAGGATTTCATTATAATGGGAAATTCAACAATTTCTACATTAATACATTGTCTAAAACTAAACCACAATCCATTTCATTCTCGTTCACAATCGCAGAAGAATTAGTTGAGGTTCTTATTTTGAGGCCAAACCTTCTCTTCTCGGTCTGTTTGACCAAAGACCAGTAAACAATCTAAACTATCTTACACCAGACAGTTTACTTGCTGTGGCTTTTGCGAAATTTTAATACCATAAAATTGAAATTACTGACCAGTACAAATTGAAGATATTAATGTGTTGAAAAACAATACTTCATATTAATTTCACTTCACAGGCTAGAAGTTTTTAAAAATCATATATTCAGGTAGTCAGTGATGTGGGGCACATCGAGAGTAACACCATATGAGAAAATAAATATCTGGGAGAGAAATAAAATTAGACCATGAGTTTTTGAGTTGATGTTTGTCAATTGCATGAACTGCTTTGAACTTCAAGGAATCAAGGGCAGTCAAACAGGAAAATCAATAAGACAATTGGTGCTCCTCAATTTTTACACAGAAGTAATAAATCTGAATGTGGCATTCCAAGCAGCATTGAAATGAATTTATTCTTTTACCCTCATAACACTGTCTTTTCTAAAAAAAAAACGTCTTTTTGCTCAGGTCAGTACAAAAGGAATACATGATTAATCTGCCAGGATTTAAGCTGCAAAACTGATCTGTAATAAAATACCAGATATAGTAGCAATAATGTGTTTCTGATTTCCCAGTTGTGTCCTATTGAGGGTTCCTGCATGTCAATGCAGTAGTCTTTTAGGTCAGTTCAGGTATGCGCCTACTTATCCATCAATCTCTCTACCTTAGCAGACATTTAGTGTGTGATCATCTACAGAATTCCACTTTCTTATAGGTCTGTAGGTTATTACTTCTCAATCTCTTTTGTCTCATTGATTAAACTGTCATCTGACATTGACTTGTATACCTCAGAGCAAATGCAAACCCTTTCACTCATCCATTTGATATAAGCTCACTCACTGATGGTAGTGTAAAAATTTACCGTAGTACATGAAGGACCATCGGCATTTTGTTCATTTGTAAACAGATACAATTATTGGTTACATTGCTTGAATGGCACTCTCTCACATCAAATATAAGGCAAGTTTGCTCACTAAATTCTGGAAATCATAACAATTCACAGGAAATGGAAAGTTGCGGAAATTGAAGTCATAATAATCAAAAGCTGTAACTGGAAGTCCAACCAAAAATAAGCTAGATGACAATCTGAAAGGCTCAACTCTGCAGAATATTGAAACTAGAATGAAATCTGGACCCATGTAATTCTTGTCATTAAATGGAACTAGTAGAAAACCCACCCATAAGAAATCAAGTGCAGTCATCATTCATGAAGGGCCTGAATGAGTCCTACACCATCACCAAACTCACCCACTGGAGTGCATTAAGCTTTGTCCATAGGCTGCCAACTTTCTCAATTTGAAAATGTTCAGTGATTTGGCAAATGCAACATAGATGAAATGTAATGGGTATAAATGTGAGGTTGTCCATTTTTGTAGCAAAAGCAGGTAGGCATGTTATTATGAGTGGCGATAATTTGGGAAAGGGAAAGGTGACAAACCTGGATGTTCTTGTACACCAGTTGCTGAAAATAACCATGCAGGTGCAGCAGATGGTTAAGGCGGAAATTGGCACATTGGCCTTCATGTCGAGATGACTTGAAGCAGGGGTAGCTTCCTGCGATTGTTTGAGGCCTTGGTGAGACTATATCTGGTGTACTGTGCCCATTGTTATCTAAGGAAGGGTGCTTAAGCTATGAAGGAAATGCAATAAACTGACTGATGCATGAAGACAGACTTGGTTGGTTAGGTTTATATTCACTGGGGTTTAAAAGGGGCGATCTCATAGAAATTTATAAAATTCCAAGAAGCCTTGACTAAGGAGTCCATAACTAGAGATCACAGTTGAAGGAAATGTGATAGGCCATTTAGGACTAAGATGCGGAAAAATTTCTTCTTCCAAGGGGTTAGAGATTGTGAATTCTCTCCCACAGAAAGTGGTTGAGACCAATAAGTTGAATGTTTTCAAGAAGAAGTTGGATATAGCACTCAGGGCAAGGAGTACACAGAAAAAGCAGCAAGAGTGAAAAACTTCACAGAGGCTGGAATCCTGTCACTAAGTCACTATTTCTTCACATGTGCAAAGTCCTTGACACTGATCCAGTTCCCCCTGAACCAGCTCTCTGAGTGAACAGGATGTCCCACACTCCTGTTTATATCTATCAACCAGGGCCGCCTAATTGGACCAGATTAACAGCCCCAATCAGGGAACTCATAATCTATGAGGTCTGCTTGGCTGACCTCATTACAATCATGAGAGAACAGAGTACTGAGTTGGATGATGATCCATGATAACGTTGAATGGCAGAGCTGGCTCAAAGGGCTGAATGACCTACTTGTGCTCCTCTTTCCTATGTTTCTATGTAACATTGGATACCATGCTCTTTTGGTACCATGGCGAGGAAATCTGATCAGAGGGATTCAAACCAGGCAAGGTGTGAATTTATTTGGGACACAACAAATATGGTGAAGGACCACGAATGCTAAGAGATAGGTGGTAGTTTGCAAGGTGGTTGAGGCCATAGCCCTTTTAATTTAAGGAGATAGGTATTGATGGCAGAATTGAAGAATAGTGAGACTGTACTTGAACAATATTAGCTACTGAGAAGACCAGGAAGGGAAGTTTAATAATGCCAAAATACTGCAGATGCTGTAAATCTAAAGTAAAAACAGAAATTGCTAGGGAATCTCAGCAGTTTTGACAGAGAAACAGAGCTAATATTTTGAGTCATATTAGACTCAATGTTAACTCTGTTTCGCTATCCACAGGAAGTAAAGTTTAATGTGAGTAAGTTGTGGGAACAGCAAGTAGACCTTGTGGTCCAAGAAGCTTTGGAGAAAAGAAATGGGAGCACGACATGGAATTCAGGCCCTCAAACCTGCCTCACCTTTTGTCAAAATCCAAGGCTGATCTGCATTAGGCTTTAACTCCACTCTCATACCAGTTCAGCATAACTCTAAACTCCCTGACATTTCTAAAATCTATCTGCCCCCCTCATTAAATATGTTCAGTGATCTCTCTGCCACAATTCTTTGGGGTACAGAACTTCAAAGGTTCATGAGCCTCTAGGAGCAGAAATTCCTTTCCACGTCAGTTTTAAATGAGAGTCCTATTTTTCTTTATCTATGTCCTGATTCCCCAATAGTGGAACCATGCTCAGAACATCTACCCTGTCAACCACCTCAGAATCTTATATATTTCAACAAGGTCATCCCTCATTCTTCTAAATTCTAATACATAAAGACCTAACATGTTAAACCATTCTTCATAAATCAACCCCTTCGATCCAGGAGTCAGTCTTGTACATTTTTTTCAACTGCCTCCAATGTCAGAATCTCCTTTTTTAAATTTGGGGAGCAGGAATGTACACAATACTCCAGGTGCAGCCTCACAAACATTCTGTACAACTGTATTTAAACCTCAACACCCGTCATGAAGGTAGATAGAAAGTTAACTGGAAAGAGATGTGAGTTCAGGGGTAGGACAAAGTGGTTCCTTAGAGGAAGTTTGGTTGATTGGGCAAATGACAGGTGGGGAAATAACAGAGACAGCTGATTGGCTGGGCTCAAATTCAACAACAAAGAAGTCCAAGAGCTCCTTGCACTTGAGTCATTGAGTCATATGCAATTTCTATGTGCAAACTGGTTATTATTTATTAGGAATGTATACAAAAGAAAGCAGTTTTCCAAAATAAGTTTTAACTCTACTCATTGACACAGATGATTATTCAATAGAAGTGCAGAACAATGTACCATAATTTCCCTTTTGTGATGTTAAATTAATCTTTATATATAAAGAGATTGTAAAACTTGAAACAATATCTTGTGACTGTTTCCTGTTGTTTGACACCATTACTCTGACTGTGTTGATGTTTAGCTTAAGTGCCTTTCTGTAGAGTATTTAGGGATCAAAAATTAAAAATCAATAAACAGAGTAAATTGGAATCATGACTGAATTGTATTGTGAAGAACTTTCCCCAAGTGTGGGAGGAATGAAAGTATGTATTGTGTCCATTGTTCTAATCGATGCACCTGTGAAAAATGATATATGTTTAATAAGTGTCAAGTAATCTGATCTTGGGTAGAATGATGATCTGTGTGGAAATTGAAAATTTAATATTAATAGTTTATAAATAATTTGTACAACTATGAAAAAAATTAAATATTCAATTCTGATTCTATTTTAATTTAGAACAGAAAATGCAAGTAACTTTCTGCAAGCCAGGCTGTAGCTGTGGTGGGAGCAGACGGCACGGTGGCACAGTGGTTAGCACTGCTGCCTCACAGCGCCAGAGACCCGGGTTCAATTCCTGACTCAGGCGACTGACTGTGCACGTTCTCCCCGTGTCTGCGTGGGTTTCCTCTGGGTGCTCCGGTTTCCTCCCACAGTCCAAAGACGTGCGGGGTCAGGTGAATTGGCCATGCTAAATTGTCCGTAGAGTTAGGTAGGGGGTATGGGTGGGTTGTGCTTCGGTGGGTCGGTGTGGACTTGTTGGGCCGAAGGGCCTGTTTCCACACTGTAAGTAATCTAATCAGACGAGTTAATATTTCAGGGTGGGTTCCTTCATCAGAGCTACAAGGTATTACAGATGAACACTATTAGGAGCACTCTCATCTGAGTTAGGAAGATGTGGGTTCAAGTCTGTTCCAGAAAGTTACACGTTTTGTCTAGTTAATGCCCCAATGCAGTATGAGAGCGTTCTAAATGGTTAGAGATGCTGTCTTTTGGATGAGATAATAAAATAAGTCCTGTCTATCCTCTCAAGATGTTATGACAGCATCCGCAGAAGAACAGAAGACTTCTCCCAGTGCCCTGAGCAGTACTTATTCTTTGACCATAAATATATAAATAAAATACTGCAGATGTTGGAAACATGAAAGAAGAACAAAAAAATTCTTAAAGGATTCTGATGAAGGATCATAAACCTGAAAAATTAGTTCTCTTTCTCTCCACTGCCTGACCTGCCAGTTTTAGCACTCTTTGTTGCTTTTATCCCACAGGGGATTTGATTGTTATCATAGTTCTGCTTGAGAGAGGTAGTTTTATGCAAACTGGCTGCTGCATTTCTTGCGTGACAGCAGTGAAATGGATCAGAGTGAGGGAAAGAGAAACAAAATAAAGGAATGGCAAGACAACACAAGCAGGAAAAGAAACTGACCAGCCTGCAAAAAGTTGATATTAGAACTGTGGTGATAAAGTACGATTAAGAATTTTTAAAATGTGTATACAAAACATATAGAATGCCATCGTTAGATGATAGAAAAGTGTTGCTGAAACTCAAAGGAAGAATTTACAAGAATTTTATGAGACTTATTGCATAACATTGAAACTTGGGCAACAGCAAGACAAAAGGAAAAGCAACTAATAAAATTGGATGCGGAGATGGGTGTGTGGAGTAACAAGAAAGGGCAAAAATCAGGAATCAGTACATCAGGAGATCAGTGAAGATTGCAGGACCATCAAGTGGCTGGGAAGAGACTGAAGTGGTATAATGGTCTATTGCAGAGTGAGAGAGGAAATAAGTTGAGATAAATGATGGGGATGGATTGATGTGAAGAAAATTAGGATGCCCACAACTGGGTGGAAAGATGTGGTGGCAGCAGACTTGGACATAGTGTGATTGGAAGAGGAATGAGTGACTGACAGAAGGAGATGCAGGAGGTGATCAACTAGCATTGTGATAACCTATGTAAATTGTGAGAAGCAGGCAGGTGGCTAGCAGACCAGAATGGGGTTAGCCAGCTGGATAGGTAATCATAGAAAACAGGCTGCAGGGATCCAACAGCCTTGTCGAAGAAAAAGCAGGTAAGGTCCAAGGAGCAGTTTACACTTTTGCTACTTGAAATAAATATATGAAGTGGACAGTCCATCTATTAGAGTCCCGGCCACATCAGTAATCAAGCGCCTGAACTAATTCAACGTGCTTACTTTTCTAGTTTTAAATGCTTCTATTTTCACCAGCCTAATTTCCATCCCTTTAGCAGGTATTCACTGTACCTTGGGTTTGTCCCCTACTTTATTCTTGGTGCTCCACTTGAGCGACTCACCAGTCATTCCATTTCTTTTCCTGTGTCTGGGTGCTCACAGATTGTGTTCTTCCACCTTCTCTTTGATTTGTTCCTTGTGAGATGATCCTTCTCGAAGAATACTTTCAGTTCAGACAGCATGTGTTTCCTCTGCAGATGCTGCCTGACTTGCTGAAATTCTGGAGAACTGTATCTGTGACCATGCTACAGAGAGCAGTCAGAAGGTCACAAAGATCTAAGATCCTAAGTGAGCCTGGTCCAGCTGCATAAATTCAACTTGGATCTTTGGCATGCTCTTGGAAAAACTGTATTCATTACTTGTCCATAGGGAGCATCAGGCAAGCTTAACCTTTTGGGGTTAAGCAAACTGAGGTAGAACTAATGCAAATGGATTCTCCTGGTTAGTCCAAATGTTAGTACTGGGATTATGCTTAAGGCAGATTCTGATCCAGCACTGCCCCCTAAAAAGACATAAGGAAATCCTCAAAATCCAGATACTAAGGATTTCTAGTTCAATTTCTTCTCCTTTGCCATTCTAGGCAGAACAGAAAAAGGAAAATTTACTTTAATTTTTATCAAAGATGTAATTTCTTCTTGCAATTCAATGAGTAAAGAGAATGGCAGAAGAACAAATTGGCAATACGTTTGCATAGGCATCCTGGGACAAATGATCTTTTTCTGTCCTGAATGATTCTATGATTGTCATGTTTTGATCACAGAACCGTCACGCGTGTTATCAAGGAAGACTGAATGCATAGCAACAATATTCTACCAATCCAATGCTTGTAATGCCATGAAACAAAAAGAACATTTCAATCCTTGTGCGAATTAAAATGTGACAATTGCAGCATTACATCAGTGAGTATGCATTGGGAAAAGAAGAATGCAGTTTGAGTTCCTTCTCCTGATCATAATGCAACAATCCCAAAGGGAAAGTACACATAAGGTCTGCTCCCCATTTCAAACAGAGTCATGTTGAATCATAATGTTAAAACAGTTTATTGGCATTCACTGGAGAGATTTTGAGATGAATAATGGGACATTAGGAAAAAAACGAAGGCTTAACAGGCCCTATAGATTGTAATTCAGTAAGTCAGAGTCTTTAGAACTGGAGAAAACTAATTCACATTGGAGAGAGAATTTCTATATGTAACAATGTATTTAGGTTTCGATCTGACTTTCAGTAACAGTTTTACAAATGTTAACCTGACATCTGATTTTTTTAAAAAAACACATTAAGAGTTTTCAAAGTCACAGATTCCAAAAAGTCATGTTTTATTGGATTTGTGATGCTTAACTTACATTGTATTGTTTATTCCTCTCTTACCCTGTAAAGAAACTCATGAAAATTTAGATAATAGCTAAATGGACAAAAAGTTAAATGTTTTTCCCCCCATTTTAGAAAAACGTCCTGCTTTATACCAATATATAGTGAATTGGAATGGAGAGTGTTGAGGCAATGGTCACAATGGTGAGTGCCTATGTTGCAGTGGGATAGGTAAAGTAGAGGTGGCAGTGGAATAAATGGAAGGGCTGGGTTTAGACACTGATTGTGACGGGGGAGAGGGATGTTCTGTAGCAGTAGTCAGGCCAAGAAGTGCCAAGGTAGCATTCAGGTCGGAGGGTTGCGAGGGTCGAGGTAATGGTTGGATGAGAGGGTTGAGGTTGTGGTTGAGTTGTGAGAATAGTGGCAAATTGAGGTAGCATTTGGAATTGGGGTGAAGTTATCTGAGAGAAACCTGTGGTTTTGATATAGACCTGGGAGGGTCAGTCTTGCTCCTTCTGGGTTATCACTTTCTTTTCAGTAGCGCACATTTTGGTAGCAGCCTGAAATCAGCCCCTTTATGGATCTGTTCGTTAGGCCAGAAATAGGCCTAGCTTTCCTGAAACCACAGTTAGGCCAACACGTGGTATATTGATGGCACAAGTTAATTTGGTAATGGGATCATCAAATAGTTGTCATGCTCCTTATCTAACAGTGGTTTCTGGTGTGGGACTGAAAGCCCATAGCAACATGGTTGACACTGTACTTTCAGCTCAGAATGCATGTGATTGCCACAGATGGCTTGAGAAGATCCTACGGTATCTGAAATAGATGCAGTTTTGACAAATGGGTGGAGCCATACATTTCACTTAAGTTCTTTCTGTGATGTCTCTTATCCCTTTCTTTGTCACATTATTTTTGTCTTTGTCGCATTATTTTTGTTTTTGAGGAAAATGCCCTTAAATAAGAAATAAATCATATTTAGTGGTTAATAAACATATATTATGTTAAAGTTTAGAAGCAGGTTTCAGAATTCCTTATGAATGATTCATAATATTCAGGGTAAAAGTAAAAACTTCCATCCCAAGTGATTTTAGGGAATGGCTCAGAAAGAACTTTTATTGCTTCTAATGCACAGTAGCTCTAATTACTGCTGCACAAGAACAGTGAGAACATTAGTGGCTACTGGCTCCATTCAATCCTACTTGTAGGAAATGAGCTTTGATGCAAAGCTGACTCCAGGACCTCAAGGGACAGCTATGTTCAAGACTGAAGTTGATGATAGAGATGGGAGTGAAGGGAAAGAAAAAGATGATTACATAATGAAATGGAAGGGGGAGAGAGAGAGAGAGAGAGAGAGAGAAACAAATTAAAATTAATGTTTACGCTCTTTGGAGCTGCTAAAGAAGCTTCTCTTTTACAGTTGTGGAGGGAGGAAAGTTGGATGACACTTACTGATTAAATAAAACCACATCAAATGCAACAGTCTCAACAGTGAATTGAACTAATGCTCTGAAACAAACTGTGTCCCTGTATGGGAAAACAAATGTGGTACTTGCCAAATACTGAGCAGTCAACATAATGTCTTGCCTTTCAAGTAACTGAGCATGGATGGGGTTGGGGCGGGGTGGGTGGCAGGGGGAGGTGGCGAAAGAAGGGAAGGTGGCGGAAGAGAGAGTTTGTTGGTTTTTTTCTTAGGTCACTGAAATTTTTTTCAAAATATTCACAGCATCATTAGCTTTATAATTTTATATCAGCTCAGCTCCTGAAGTCGATAGGTTGAGTTGACATGATGGGGAGAGGGCAAAGGAGAGTGTGTGCAAGTTTAGCTTGGCATGCACAGGGACTATTACTAAGAGTCAGGGTAGTGGGTACAGGTTTGGGGCAGGCATGGAGAATAGGCAGAAGGGCATTGGGTGGCATGGAGTGTAATATACATTTCTTACATTACAACAATGGCTTCAATTCAAAGGTACACCACTGGCTGTAAAGCAGAAGGTGCGAAAGATGACATATAAATGCATGTTTATCCTTATAAATGGCCCTGGATTAGAGAGATCAAAATAAATTGAGTTCTTTTGCCCATTGCAGTTCAAACTATATTGGAAGAGCATGTGTTCATGTCTATGTTTGGCTAATTTGGAATCAATGTTGGAATCACACACAAGCTGCAGCACTTACTATTATTATGAAGTTGTAGGTGTGTACTGTACCTTTAAGAGAGAGTGAAAGCTGGCAAGGACTTAACAAGCACAGAGTGTGCTGAAAAGTTTAAAAATATAACATTTGGCTATGAAACAAATAGCTGAGCGGAGTTGCTATTTTACACAACAAATTCAAATTCAGTTTAAATTATCCTCCAAGATAAGAAAATCCAGTCGCATTTGAATTTTACTGTTTTGACGACATTAAACTATGAGATGATCCGATATTTTGGGGTATAAAAATCTGTCATTTTGAACAGGAAGTGTAGCCTAAAGACTGAAGAAACAACCCAGGAAAATCTACAGAGGAAGATACAGAGGAGAAGTGACATAGCTGGTTTTGAAATTTGATTTTTCTGTTAAATTAATCAGGCGGTTTTATTGGATCAGTATATGGTTAGAGTGGGAGGTAGATAGATCAGTCAGACAAAAGAGGCTTACAGTGTAAATTGTTGTTTTTAATATTCTCTTTTTCTTGGAGTTAAATAATAAATTGTTAAATTTTTCTTTAAATGGTGGGATTTGGTAATTCTTTGTTACTCATACTTTTACAGATTATGAGGCGAGGTGAGCTTTTCAGTGTGTCTGATTTAAATTAGCAGAAGGGTTTACCCCGTGTCATAACACTATCAAGATTCACAAATGCCTAGTGATCTCCCTGGACAAGATACCAAAGGGCAATCCAACCCCTGCAAAGCTACTTCAGTAACCAATTAATGCCTTTCAGAGAGAAGAGGGGATGAATTTGGCAAAAGGAAAAGGATGTATTGTTATTTTTTAATTAAAATGTTTAATATTGCCAAACACAATACATAAGAACACAAAAAGATTAGAACAGGAATAGACTGTATGATCCATCAAGTCTGTTTCAACATGAAATACCATCATGACTATCCTTGGGATTCAATTCCATTCTCTCTTCATATTCCTTGATTCTCTGAGACCATAAGATCTAGAAGCAGAAATAGGCCATTCAGCCCATTGAGTCTATTCCACTATTTGATGAGCTCACAGCTAATTTTCACTCTAAGTTATGCAGTCTCTGCATGACATAGAATATAGAATACAAGAATGCTGCAGTGCAGAAACAGGTCCTTCAGCTCACCCTGTCTGTGCTGACCATGATACCATTACAAACTAAACTGCCTGAAAATGGTCCATCTCCTTCTATTACCTACCTGTTCATGTACCTGTCTAAATGCCTCTTAACTTTTGCTATCATATCTGCTTCAACTACTTCCACTGGCAATGCAGTCTGAACAACCTCTCTGTCTAGAAACATCTTTCTTTGTACATCTCCTTTTAGCTTGTTCCCTCTCATCTTAAACCTACGCCCCCTAGTATTTGACATTTCCACCATGGGGAAAAGTGCTCCAACTATTCACCCTATCCATGCCTCTCATAATTTTATATATTTCTATCAGATCACCCCTCAGCCTCCGAAGCTCTAGCGAAAACAATCCAAGTTTGTTCAACCTCTCCTTTTCTTTAATATACTCCAATCCAGGCAGCATTTTGGTAAACCTCTTTTGCACCCGCTCCAAAGCCTCAACATCCTTCCTATTGTGTGGGGACCAGAACTGCACACAATACTCCAAATGTGACCTAAATAAAGTCTCACACATGACTTGCCAATTTCTTTACTCATTGCCTCGACCGATGAAGCAAGCATGCCATATACCTTCTTTTTTATCTTATCCACTTGTGCTGTCACCTTCAGGACTCCAGAGGTCCATACAAAACAAAATTGTAGGAACACTAATCATAGTTGATTTCATTATCATCAATTCCACTTTCTTATCATTTTTTCCCCATAATCTTTGAGCCTCTTATTGTTCAAGAATGAGTTTATCACAATCTTGAATATACCTAATGACTCAGTCCCAACAGCCCTCTGGATAAGAAATTCCACAAATTCACTGTACTTAGAATAGAAATTACTCCTTATCTATGTGTTAAATGGGTGATGTCTCACTCTGAGATTATGCCCTTTCTTCGTAGACTCTCCCACACATGGAAACACACACTCCGCATCTACCCTTTACAATTGCCATATGCTTTAATAAAGTCACCTTTCATTCTTCTAAACTCTAATATGTACAGACGACTTAATCTCTTCTCATAAGAAAATCTGGTTAGGCCCCATTTGGAGTACTGTGTCCAGTTTTGGTCCCCACACCTCAGGAAGGACATACTGGCACTGGAAAGTGTCCAGCGGAGATTCACACGGATGATCCCTGGAATGGCTGGTCCAACATATGAGGAATGGCTGAGGATCCTGGGACTGTATTCATTGGAGTTTAGAAGATTAAGGGGAGACTTAATAGAGACGTACGAGATAATACATGGCTTGGAAAGGGTGGACGCTAGGAAATTGTTTCTGTTAGGCGAGGAGACTAGGACCCGTGGACACAGCCTTAGAATTAGAGGGGGTCAATTCAGAACAGAAATGCGGAGACATTTCTTCAGCCAGAGAGTGGTGGGCCTGTGGAATTCTTTGCCGCAGAGTGTAGTGGAGGCCGGGATGCTAAATGTCTTCAAGGCAGAGATTGATAGATTCTTGATGTCACAAGGAATTAAGGGCTACGGGGAGAACACTGGTAAGTGGAGTTGAAATGCCCATCAGCCATGATTGAATGGCGGAGTGGACTCGATGGGCCGAATGGCCTTACTTACATTCCTATGTCTTATGGTCTTATCTCTCCGTACCCAGGATCAACTGAGTGAACCTTCTCTGAAATGCCTCCAATACCAGTATACATATCCTTAGGTAAAGGGATTAAAACCATTTACAGTATTCTAGTATGGTCTAATTAATGCTATGTTTAGTTTCAGTAAGATAACAATATGGTTATACATCATTCCCTTTTAAATAAAGGCTGACAGAGCATTTGCCTTCCATTTGCAGACTCTTTGTTTTCCATGCCACTTGCCCTCCCATCTACGTTTTTGTCACCTGTGCACCCTGTCTGGAAGAAAGAACTCTTACTTATAACCCTTCACATGAAGAAATTTCTCCAAAGTCCTTTGTGATTAAGTCCTTATCCAGAGACCGTGTCCCCATGGTCTATATTTTCCAGCCAAAAGAAACTATCTTTCAGTGTCCACTTATCAAGCTCCTTCATAATCTTGGAAGTTTGGTGAAATCACTTTAGTAATCATGTGTGTGAAAAAGAGCAAATTCAAACAATTGAATTTCTTAAAAGTAAGCAGATACGGCATCATGTTTCTTAGTCATCCCAGAGAGAATAGTTCCTCAAAATTTAAGAAAAAGTATTTGCTTTCCTATTAGCTAACTAAATATAATTGTAAACAAAGTGTGTTGTAGTTTATTATTCTGACATTAAACAAATTACTTAGGAACTTGAGTAGTTGTTCCAAACCAAAGAGTTAAAAACTGAGAGATTGAAAGGCGAGACTACAGGTAGACAGACATATTGATGTATTGAACAAAGACAAATAAGCGGCTGTTTGGGCTGACAACTTTATTTACTAGTATTGAGTGAGAGAGCATTGTACTTACCAGGGGGTTTAACCTTGACCTCCAGAATATTGGAAGATTTGCTGATTTTCCTCACCCATTGGTCCATCTGGTTTTGATGCCACAGTTCAGCAATGCACTGGTATTTCCCAGCCTCTAAGTCACTGGCTTTATTGACCACCAGACGGATAGTGTTGGACACTGCCTTTGTTATCATTACTTTATTTGTAAAATTTGTCGCCTTCTCCCCCCATGAAATGGATGTGTCATGGGCAAATGTGATAATGTCATAGCTGTTGCTTGATCCAGCAGGCTGGAATTTCCACGTGACAGAAACTGAGACTCGAGAAGGATAGGTTGGTCTGATGAAGCACTGAAGCTGAAATGTGTTATCATAAATCACTGATGGTGTTCGTGTTATTGCTGTAACACTGAAACCTGTTTCTGTGGAGTAATCAAACAAAAAAAAAGTATTACAACCAACTTCCAAACATTTCATGTGATAGAAAGGTATTTTCCCTTTCCACTTTCATGGGGTATCAGTCACAGAGATATACTGTGCAGAAACAGACCCTTTGGTCCAAAATGTGCATGTTGACCAGATATCCCAAATGGGTCTAGTCCCATTTGTCAGCATTTGGTCCATACCCCTCAAAAACCTTCCTACTCATATACCCATCCAAATGCCTTCTAAATGTTGCAATTGGAACAGCCAATTCAGCCTCTCCTTACAGCTCAAACCCTCCAACCGTGGCACATCCTTGTAAATTCTTTCTGAGACCTTTCCATTTTCTTAATATCTTTCCTATAGCTGGGAGACCAAAATTGAATGCAATATTCCAGAAGTGGCCTATCCAGAACTGTTGTACAGTTGCAACATGCCCTTCCAACTCCTGTGCTCAATACACTGACCAATAAACGCAAGCAAGCCAAACACGTTTGTCACCACCTGTTTACTTGCAAACCCCACTTTCAATTATGAACCTGCTCTCCAAGGTCTCTTTGTTCAGCAACACTCCCCAGGACCATATCATTAAGTGTATAAGTCCTGACCTGATTTGCCTTTCCAAAATGCAGCACCTCACATTTATCTAAATTAAACTTCATCTGACAGTCCTTGGCCCCTTTGCCAAGGTCACTTATATACTGAGGTAACCTTCTTGGTTCTCCACTACACCATCAATTTTGGTTTTATCTGCAAACTTACTATCCATTCCTCCTATATTCACACCCCTAAAGCAATGGACCCAGCATCGATCCTTACGACACACCATTGGTCACAGACCTCCAGTCCTAAGAGCAATCTTCCAGACCACCCCCTGTTCTCCTACCGTCACGCCAATTTTGTATCCAAATGGCTAGTTCTCCCTGTATTCCATATGATCTAATCTTGCTAACTAATCTCCACAGTATTTATACAGCCAGTGACTATTGTGGATTGAATCTTACTATTTTGGCTCTGTGCAAAAAGCACTGAGTTTTTTTTGAAGGAGTCACACATGAGGCCTAGTGAAATTTCTCATCATATCTTACCAAACTCTCTCATGTCTAATTCTATCCCCATCTTAATATGTATAATTCCCAGAACAATCAACACTCGCCAGATAGCCCTTGAAAGACCAACATCCTTAGCACTAACGCCATCTTCAAAAGACCACCGTGTGCCTGAGCTAGCATTGACACTCCCTCAAGGCAATGAAATGGCACAGCAGCCACAATATCATGCTGCTTTTGACACATAGCTGGCATGGCTGAGATTTCCTCACAGGCATAACCCCATTATCTGACTCTCGTCACTGTTTATCCACCAGGTCACACACTTTATCCATCTGATTTCTCTAAGACAGTGCTATCTTGTCCCTCATGCCCACTATCTACATTTTATCAATGTCCAGCATTGGACTTCAAATATAGACAAGCAAATTGGGAATTCCAAACATAAGGTTGATTAACAACCAGCAAAAGTGAACACAAACAAAACCAGGAGAGACTGCAGTTTGCCTCAACATTGCCAAACAAACGCTGACATTATGACCAATGACTATTTCACACTCCGTGTTTATCTGCTACACCCAGCTAAGGCAGTGCCATGCAGAAGGATAGCTTCCTACAGATCAATGTTCTCACCCTGCTCCTTGTGAGACTGTTCTATTTGCCCAGCTCATCAGCACACATCACAGCTTCATCATCTTCATCAATGTGCAGAGCATAGCAAGCAAGGATGGTGTGTCACCTCTGTCTGGACTATAATGGAGGGCTCCCCCATACTTGTTCAAGCAATGAAGGTCTATCATCTCCTCCATCATGACCCTGCTTACAGCATATACAGCCATGAAAGTTATCACTGAATTTGGTACAGTCCTTCGTAATACTTACACAATATATGATGCAGTGATGTCCCCTTCATCCCACAGCACCCTTCGAAGTTTCACAAGTGATAGGATGCTTTGCCCAGCATTGTTCTCCTTTTACATCATTGCCACTAACTTCTGCATCACTGGGATGGCAACAATCACTATGCAAGCAACAATGGCATAATGTAATCTGCCTCTGACCAGCATTTGATATATAAGCATACTTACTCTGCATGCATTGCAAATGATTGAAGAAATGATTGCAAATGAAATGTAGCAGGAATTTGCAAATGCATGTTTCATGATTTTGCCCCTTCGATGTCCTGGCTCAACAACTGTGAAACCCATGTTTTGCCATTAAATGACACTGGCTTTGCCACCCTCAGCATTGTCCTTGCAGTTAGTATCAGAAGAACAGCAACTAACGGCAGGGAACACAACTTGCAGTGGACATTGTCAGCACCAGGATCCGTCCAGTTGCCAGTTAACTCCCCGGATCCTCAGCTTCACCTAGTTTCTCACTCTGCTCCATGAGGGCTACATGTGGCTGATGGTCATGGATCATATCCCAAGATACTGCACTGTCCTGAGCAACATGAAGGCTCCTGACAGCCAGCGCTAAGGTGAAGTTGCTCGGCACTCGGTCTAACTCCCATGTCGAGAATGCTTGATGTCTGTTTCATTCAGCACATTTGGTAAGGTAAAGAGCCGAATATTAATGAGGTGATTTGTGCCACTAAAAAGCTTTTAACAAACTACAATCCCACATGAGTGGCAATTCAGTGCTGTCTAGTGAGAAACTTGCCCTGGCCACTTGGCACTGCAAAGAAGTGCAACGAATTGCTTCTGACATTGAGATACTCCTCTTTGGCTTTCCCATCTGATTCTGCCACAAATCTCACCAGACCCCATGCGATTCAGGGCCCTTTGAGATTCCCTCCTAATTGGCCATAGGTATATCTCAACACAGCCAAGCAAGCTTTCAGATTGTCAAGCCTTAAAACAATTTTTTGGACTTGGTTACAATCTTCCATGCCAGGCATATCATCTTAACAACTCATGAAAAAGATCCTAGCTACTCTCTGTCCCACTGACAAGCAGCCCTCTACCTCCCACCCACCAACTCTGTGGAGGATAATTACTAGCCAGTTATGAAACAGCTAACTAGCATGGGAGAGGCAATCCGCGTACCAGGAATGCATTGCAAAAGACTACGAGTATCCCAGCTCACCATAAACTGCATTAGGTGCACTAGCACTCTTCTCCTTACTACTCCACAACTAACGTTTCAATCAATTGGAGACACAGGATTTCAGAACATTCTTCCTTATGTCAATTGTGATGGATCCAATCCAACATCCACATGCTGAAAATATCAAACTACCATTATTTTCTGCACACAAGTGTAATTCCAAAGTTGAGATTTTCACATTATAACTGTAATACATTACTCCATCAATACTTCCACTCCAACAACATCACCAGTGCTATTCTAATCCATATAAACTGCTCCTTTTAGATAATCAGACAGTGATTAGAACAGTGCACAGAAAATTTTCAGCCCTTGAGTTTTGTCTTGATGTGAGTACTTACCAAGAGGTGTTATCACAGCTACAATATGAGCAGATTGCTTTCCTATCTGCTGCCAATCCCCACTCGCATTCATGATCCATTCAGTGACTGTACAAACATACTCTCCATCATCCAATATCACTGAATTATGTAGCTGCAAGATGAAAGAATCTGGTCGCTGTTTGGTCAGCCTGAGTTCTCCATTAGCATCACGCTTATGGTAGGGTGTAGCAATAATCTGAGTACCATCCTGGTCCAAGCTGATGATATCAGTAACCTGTTTCTGTTTGTTGATCAACTGCCAGGTGACAGAAAGACGACTGTGGTTCCTGATTGCTGACTGAACATCACAAGTGAACTGGAGTGAGTTACCCTCCAAAATCTTAGTGGTATCACTGGTAACTGTTATACTCAGGCTACTTTCTGCAGGAAATAAAATATTATTAGTTCAGTTAGTAGTTTTGTAGAAAGACAATTATAGAAGATTTGAGGATCTATGTTGTTTCAGACCACAATAATGAGAATTTGTCACAATATCATTCAATAAATGTTTTACAAATAACTTTTGTTTTCAAGGTAACATTGCTTTGCAAAAGTCAGAACTAGTAATAGAGAGATGCTTTGATCAATGTTATCTTAATGCTGGCAATAATCCAGTTATATTACTGTCATAAATCCAGGGTAAACAGTTGAGGATTAACACCCAAGTGTGGCAGAGAAAGGGGAGAAAGGTTACTCAATTGGTTGTTTTTGCTTTTGTCTGTAAATGGACTAGGATTTGGACTAGATCAATTGGTCAGAAACAAATGGTAAAATACATAATATTGTCAATATTGGAAGAAACACTATCATTTTCTCTCATGCTGAACCTTCAAGAACATGGTCTATTGTTTGAAAACTTACTTGCTTCCCAATTCTGTTCCTAGTTACCCATTCCATCCTTCTCTCAGACAACAATGTGAGAGTAAACTAATCTTTTAAGCAACTCTGGTGCCATATATGGTCCTGAGATGAACTTCCAATCTAATATCTGTTTCATCACTAAGACTGCGTTTTCCACTGGCAATGCCAGCTGACTTTGCCCCTGTCTCAGCATCACTGCTGTTGGAGTCCTCATTCTTGTCATCGTTACTTGCGAACTCAGCTATTCTAATGTATCTTTGGTGGTTGTAACTGGTATCCCATATTTTGCTCTCCAAAACTCAGTTGCTGTGTTTTAACTGACAGCAAGTTCGGTTCTCCTATCACTCTTGTGCTCTCGTGCTTATATTAGTCTCTGGCTTTGCGAGGTCTTGACTTTAAAATACCCATTATTTTTCAAATCTCTCTGCAGTCTTGCCCATCTTTACGTACTTCAATCCCACAACCCTCTGAAATAACTGCGCTGATCTAATTCTGACTTGTTGGGCATTTCTAATGATAATTTCTCTACTACTGGAGGCCTTCTGCTGCCGATGACCCAAGCTCTGAAATTCCTTCCTTGCAGTTCTCCTTCTTGCTGTCTCACATGCCTCTATTAAGACAGTCCTTAAAATTTTGCTCTTTGATCAAACTTTTGACCTCCTTGTGTGAATCAGTGTCATGCTGTGTTTTACAATGCTCCTGTGAAGCGTCCATGGACACGTCATTGCACTAAAAGTGCTATATAAGTTGTTTCTCTAGATGTTGCTCACATTGTGTCAGAATAAGCAGTTCCTGATTAAAGAATAGCTACTGTTAAATCAACAAAATATCTAAACCATCTACATTTATTTTTGTTTTGCTCTAATTAGCTAAAGCTGCCTAAATCTAGGACAGAAGTGACATACATTCTTTCAATCTTCTGTTAGATTTGCTGTAGCCACTGCCTTTACACAGCAGTCAGTGTGTGCTACTCTTTGTATTTAAGCAAATAAAAACACAAAAGAGTTTGCTGTTTTGAAATACCATTTTTCAAAGAGTGTAATTCAATTGTGCTTTAGTGTAACCTTATTACAGCAAAGACTGTTTTAAATTTTTAGCCTGAGTACACAGCATAGTCATTTCATCTTTGGAGAGATCACATAATACAAGGCCAATTTATTTCAAATGTGCACACCAGTAATAGAAAAGTTAATTGTTTGCAACAGGGCAACACCACCCAGGTTATTTTCTGGATAACATCAAGCTTCAATTCATGGAAACTGCGGAGTTATCGATGGAAGCGAACTTCTGTGTTGGCCATGAATAACAACTGTTGCAAAGAATATATTTACATTATGGTTGAGTGAACTATTTTGATTAGGCTTGCTACTTCATAGGGACATTTCAGTTTCAATTTATACATCTAACCACAGAGAGACTAGAAGCCTGGAAGCTATTATGAGCAATGTTACTGTAACATGTGCATACCAAATTTTATTTTATTGTATGGATTAACTCATGAGAAAGTTAGAAATTGTGGACAGCATACAATAACGGCACATCAATTAAAAGTAATAATAATCACAAATGCAGTTGCTATAGAGTTGTCTCTGAATTAAAAATGACATATTTATGAAGTTAATTATTTTAATTATAGCAGTTGGACTTCATTAGATTTTGGTTTTGATTTGAACTGCAACAGGAATGCAAATGATAAATATGGAAAATGGATCTCAAATGGTCAGTGACTGAACGGGGACAGGTAGAAATCAGATGAAAAGAGGGCAGAAGCTTTCTTTGTTCACCCATCATGATGAACAAGTCTTTCAGTGCATCGCTTTAACATTATTGTCTATATTGTCCATCAATTCTATTTGAAACCCTGAAGACCTGAAGTCAGAGCACTTCCAATAAATGTATGTCAGTGTGAAATACATTAATGATCGTTTTCATTTCTTCACAGCAGACTCATATACTTTCATGTGAAAAAAATGTTTAAATCTGACATTAATACCATAATGTATTGCTGTTTCTGTGGAAATACAGCTTCCATCATTTTTAGGGGAAAGATGAAAGGCAAAAACATCAAAGGAAATGCTCTCAATGCTGACACTGGCTTGTGACTTTCAGTCAGTCATTCTGGTCAGCTTTTGTTTGGATCTGTATGAACAATGGAACTGACATCACAAGCTGCAGGCAGGGATCTGACGCACTAGGTCGTCACTGCAGTTGCTTCTTGATGAACAAAAACTAATGTCACTCAAAATCAAAAAGTTCCTTTAAACCCATGTTTTTATGTTAATACTTCTGCACAACAGCAGAAAAAGTGGATGAAACTTTCACCCTGTGATGTTGTTTTTCATGACTCCTAAAATGGCAATACTGCATTTATTTTTCAAATGTGTTTTGGAACTGATAACTGGGCCACATCAAACTCAAATTCCTCTATGAAGAACTAATAGAAACAAGCAGAACCTTTCAAAGCCATGGGAAAGTTTTTTTCTCGCTTTCAAACTACACTGATAAGAGCTGTGTAACTGAGCAACACTATTTCCGCACAGCCTAGGGCAACCTTGACAGCACAAGAACTAAAACTCAACTGATTAGATTCATTGAATTTAAAACATGAGACATCAGTTACAGAGAAAAACTACGTTTGACAAAAAAACACAGTAACTAGAGGCACTGCTTTGTCAAATTAGCTTCTTTGTCTGCCTGAAAGCGCACACAGAGGATTGTTCTACATTATTCCAAGCTACCAATACATTTCATGTCATTAATTCATATAGAAATGAAAAGTTTATTACTTACTGATTGACTGGACATGGATCAAAACCTTTGGAGATTTGTTGGTATCTCTGGTAATGAATTCTCTCGTCACCGTTTTCTCATGCTCAGTAGCCCTGCAATGGTATTTGCCACTGTCCGTCAATTGAACATGGTAGATTTTCAGCAGGTGTGTTGTATCTGTCTCCTTCGTGAACCTTACGTATCCCAGACGATCTCTGTTTGCATATTCACCATTGACTGTCGCTACAGCATTTCGACCAATGTTGGCAATCTGTGTGCCATTAAAAATCCACAACACTGAGAAATATCGATCCTGTATATTTTGAGCTTCAATGATACACCTTATTTCCATAGTGTCTCCAGCTGTGAGAATTCTCCTTTCATTCTCTAACTGAACATTGAAGTTCTTATCTAGAACAGAACATGGATATGCAGACACAATTAGAGCTTGGGAGTCAAGTGGTGTCACCACAGTCTGATCAGAACATGGGGCAGCTCTCTCATTTGAGAGAAGCAACTGCTGGTGACTTAACCTTAGGTCCACCAGACCTCAAGGAAGGGAAGAGATTGAGAAGGAGAGTCCTTCATAGTAACCTCAAACTGGTGACAGGATTTGAACCCTTGCTGTTGGCGTCACACTGCTCATAAAACCAATGATCCAACCAACAGAGCTAAACTGATTCCTGGGAGTCCCGAAGTGAAGAATTAAAAACAGAAGCTTGTTTTTCAAGTCCTAAAATCATATGTGCACGTTACAGTTTGTCCTCCCAAATTTCAAACCTTCTCTGTCTCTCTCCTAAAGGATTTGACTGTTATCTGAGATATTTTATCTACAATAAACAAAGAACTGTGGATGCTGGAGATCTGAACCAAAAAGAGAAATTGCTGGTGAAACACGGCCTGGCAACTTTTGTGGGGAGAAAGCAGAGTATGGTGTTCCAATGAAGAGTCAAAGAGTTAACTCTGCTTTCTTCCACAGAAGTTCCCAAACCTGCTGTGTTTTGCCAGTCAGTTCTGTTTTAGTTTCATATTTTAGCTGCTGCTTGGCACAGCATTTTCACAGAGTTGTAAAATCTTTGTGATACAGAAAGAAGCCAATCCATGCCAATTCTCTGTAAGAGTAATCCACTTACTTCCATTCCCCATGGTCCTCACCATAGAATCCCTACAGTATGGAAACAGGCCATTTGACCCAAGTCCACATTGACCCTCTGAAGAGTATCCCATCCAGAGCCATTCCAATACCCTATTAGTCTACATTTACCCCTGACTAATGCACCTAACCTACACATCCCTGAGCACTTAGGCAATTTAGCATGGCCAATTCACCGAACCTGCACATCTTTGTCCTGTGGGAGCAAACTGGAGCACCCTGAGGGAATCCATACAGACATGGGGAGAATGTCCAAACTCAACACAGACAGAGGCTGGAATTGAACCTGGGTCCCTGGCAATGTGAGGTAGCAGTGCTAACCACTGAGCCACCATCCTGCAAATCTATTTCCCCTAAAATGCCTGCCCAAATACCTCTTGAAAGCACTTCCCTCACCCTTATGGCTAGCGGGTTCTATTAATTACCATTCACTGAATAAAAAGATTCCTAGAACATAATAAATTGAGAAATCGGCGACCTTGCCTTGAACCTGCTCAGCCTTTTATTAAGCTGAAAATGTGTTGCTGGAAAAGCGCAGCGGGTCAGGCAGCATCCAAGGAACAGGAGATTCGACGTTTTGGGCATAAGCCCTTCTTCAGGAATGAGGAAAGTGTCCACACTTTCCTCATTCCACACTTTCCTCATTCCTGAAGAAGGGCTTATGTCCGAAGCGTCGAATCTCGTGTTCCTTGGATGCTGCCTGATCTGCTGCACTTTTCCAGCAACACATTTTCAGCTCTGAGCTCCAGCATCTGCAGTCCTCACTTTCTCCTCCAGCCTTTTAATAAGACCATGATTGATGTGTTTGTGGTACCTCTACTTATTTTTTTTTGATCATTCATGGGATGAGGGCATCGCTGACTAGGCCTGTATTTATTGCCCATCCTGAATTGCCCAGAGGGGCAGTTGAGACTCAGCCACATTGCTGAGGGTCTGGAGTCATATGTAGGTCAGACTAGGTAAGCATGGGAGTTTCCTTTCCTAAAGGACATGATTAGGGACAAAGTGAGGATTACAGATGCTGGAGATCAGAGTTAAAAAGTGTGACGCTGGAAAAACACAGCCAGTCAGGCAGCATCTGAGGAGCAAGAGAATTGATGTTTCGAGCATAAGCACTTGATGGTGGCCCAAGGGGCTGAGAGATACATGGGAGGAGGCTGGGGCTGGGGAGAAGGTAGCTGGGAATGCGATTGGTAGATGAAGGTGGGGGGTGATGGTAATAAGTCGGAAAGGAGGTTGGAGCAGGTAGGAAGGAAGATGGACAGGTAGAGGGCGGTGGTGAGTTGGGGGGGGTTGTTGGATCTAGGATAAGGTGGGGGTAGGGGAGATGAGGAAACCGGTGAAATCAACTTTGATCCCGTGCAGTTGGAAGGTCCCAATACGTTGGATGGCTAGCATTTGGTGGTGGAGGAGGCCCAGGACTTGCATATCCTCGGCCGAGAGTGAAGGAAAGTTGAAGTGTTTGGCCACAAGGTGGTGGGGTTGTTTAGTGCATGTGTCCCAGAGATGTTGCAAGGTGGCATCCTGTCTCTCCATTGTAGAGGAAACCACATCGAGAGCAACGGACACAGTAGATGACTTGTGTTGAGGTGCA
Organism: Hemiscyllium ocellatum; assembly: GCF_020745735.1. Taxonomy (NCBI): domain Eukaryota; kingdom Metazoa; phylum Chordata; class Chondrichthyes; order Orectolobiformes; family Hemiscylliidae; genus Hemiscyllium; species Hemiscyllium ocellatum. Next base: position 59,200,757 of record NC_083412.1, on the reverse strand, counting down.
GGAGAATCTCTGCTGAATGTGGAAGGATCCTTTGGGGCCTTGATTGAAAGGTTTGGGACGGGGGTTGGTGGTAGGTGTGCGTGTGGCAGCAAGGGAAGGTGCTGGGAATGGAGGCTGAGTTGGTGGAGGAGCATGGACCTAACAAGGGAGTCGCAGAGGCAAAGGTCTCTGCGGAACGTAGGTAAGGATGGGGAGGAAAATATGCCCCTGGTGATGAGGTCTGTAAAAGGATAGGAGTAAACTAGATGGGTTTTTGTAGCAATTGACAATAGATTTGAGTTCATCATTAGACTTTTAATTCCAGACATTATTCTTTATCATTTTAATCATGGTTGGATATGAACCCTGGTCCCTAGAACATTATTGGGATTAACAGTCTAGCGATAATACTACTCCACTCCCTCCACCCCCCACCTACTTCCCTATCTACTACCTACTTGACTCTGTTGTTAATCAAAAACCCATCTAATACAGTTGTAAAAATGTTCAATGACCTTGTCTCCAGCACAGAGAAGAGAATTTGATAAAGGAAAAATTTCTTCTCATTTATGTTACAGCTGTACTAGAAATTCCGAGCTGGTGCAGGGAGGATGGACCGTATGAGCTCCTTCCACATTGCAATAATTCTGTGATTCTGTGTTGGTTAAATTGTGTTCCCTATGTCTAGTCTCTCCTAGAAACACTATTTATTCTTCTTAACTTCAATCGAAACAGACCCAACCTATCCTCTAAGATAACCACTTAATACCAGGAATCAGTTGAGTGGACCTTCTTTGAACTACTTATGTTGCAATTATGTCCTTTCTTAAATAAGGAGATCAAAATTGATGTGGTCTCAACAATGACTATTTAACTGCAGCATAATATTCTCACCTTTACAATCAATTCCCCAGCTCACTCTCCTTGTGATCTTTAACAATTTATCAAACTGTCGTCACTAACCACCTTTCCTCCCTCACTACAGGTAGTTGGGACTGTTTTTAACTTAAAAAAATCTAGAGCAGAGCTAAAAGTCTCAGCAGAGCATCTCTAGAATTAGAATTGAAGAGTCATTTAGGACTCAAAAAGTTAGCTCTGTCTCCCCATTCCCCCACAGATACTGTCAGATCCACTGAGTTTCTCCACTGTCTTGTTTTTATTACAGAGGGTTGAAAACTCAGCAGCACCACCAGGAGTTGGGGCTACAGAGTCCAGATGGCAGCAGAAACATCTTTAATAAAAAATAGGCCTCAGTACTTGACAAGAAAACTCCCTAAAGAGAAATTGCTGGGAAACTGTAGTCCCCACTTTGCGTTACAAAAAGCAACTCTACCCGGGCATTCACTGGGAGGGAGGGCACCTTGACTTAAGTGACAAGTGGCAAGCAGTAAATGCACCACTGACACAATGCTAATTGCTCTGTTAGGTCATACAGCATGGAAACATTCTCTTCGGCCAATCTTGTCCATGCCAGCCAAATTTCCCAATTTGCCTGTGTTTGGCCCATAACTGTCTAAACTTTCCTATCCATCTACCTATCCAAATGTCCTTTTAAATGTTGCAATTGTACCTGCATCTACCATTTCCTCTGACAGCTCATTCCATATACTCACCACCCTCCAGTTTCCTCCCATAATCCAAAGATGTGCAGGTCAGGTGAATTGGCCAAGATAAATTGCCCATTATGTTAGGTGCATTAGTCATGGGTAAATATAGTGTAGGGGAATGGGTCTGGATGGGTTACTCTTAAGAGGGTTGGTGTGGACTTGTTGGGCCGAAGGGCCTGTTTCCATACTGTAGGGAAGCTAATCTAATCTAAAAATACCTTCTATGTGAAAATGTTGCCCCTCAGGTCTTTTTAAAATTTTTCCCCTAGCACCTAAAACCTACACTCTTTACCCCTCTGCCTTAATCTATATTTTTGGCCACCTCTTCAAAAAACGCAATTAAATTTTTGAGACACAATTTCCCAATCACAAAGCTATGCTGACTATCCCTCGTCAGACCTTGCCTTTCCAAATTCATGTAGAACCTGTCTTTGGCCCCTAGCAGATAACATCCAGCTCTGCTGTTAGTAAAACCGCCCAGGGTGGGCCAACTTCATGAAGCCAAGCTGACACAGCTTTCTGTATTTAATGCATCTTCCCTTAGCCTATGGTGTTTGAGAAATTTATCAATGTTGAATGTTAACTCAGTTGTGTGCAGCTAAATGTAACTGACAAATAAGTTAAGGGCACTACTATCTAACCAATTGTTTATATAAGTAATTGTGTATGGTTATTCTCTAATATTTCTACTCAGCTCCATACTTACTCTCTGTTTGGCATCAATGGCTAATGTGTTCTGTCTTTCAGAGTGCATTCAGGCGATAATCATTTCTTGTTGCTCCAGAAACCTGACCTAACTAATTTGGTGTTACCTTTCTCACACTGTATGTTATATGCCCACAATGCATTATTCTCTGCTTGCTCCTATAATAGCGATGGTGATCACAGCTTTTCAATGACAACCACTTACCAGTAGCTTTTATATTCACAATTGTTTTGTCAGTGCGCTTGGTAGCTATGGTGAACCAAGACCGATCTGGATCTTGGATCCATTCTCTAGCCTCACAGTAGAACTCTCCTTGATCAAATGCCTGCAGTTTATAGATGGTGAGTTTGAATGAAGTCGCTCCAATCTTATCCAATCGTACATCTCCTGATGCCTGCCTTTGTTTGTATGAATCTCCAGAACGTAGGATGAAATCTCGTGTGAGAGAGATGACCTTGAGGTTCTGATTTCCCTTCTGTATGTACCATGTGACAGCCACATGTGTGTGCTGTGCTGTTTGTTTAGATACTTCACAGACCAGTTCCAGGGAGTCACCTTCAACTTTATCTAGGGTCTGGGGTACCGATGTTGCACTGAGTGTGTCTGGAATAACTAAGAAAAAGACAAAAAAAATTAATGATTAAACAAAAATATATCTTAAAATATTAAGTTCACACATTAAGAATGAATATTTGGCTACCAATGATTTGAGAAACTGTTTGTAGATAGGCAATGCTAGTACACTTTGCAGGTACAATGCGATGGGGAGAAAAAGGACATCTTACAATTCTGTCTTATATTTCAAAACTTGCTTAATTTTAAAGTTCACAGTAAGCTGCCTACAGAGCACCATTGATTCCCAGTATGAAAATGTTCATGAGTAATTACTGCTTTCCAGGGTTAAAGGAATATTTCAATTGGAAACGAAAATGGAGTCAAAATTTTTAATTCTTTTTAAATTCATTCACAGCATGAAGGCATCACGAGGCCAGCATTTGTTGCCAATCCCTAGTCGCCCAGAGGGCAGTTAAGAGTCAACTGCATTGCTGCGGATCTGTAGTCACGTGTAGGCCAGACCAGATAAGGATGGCTGTTTCCCTCACTATAAAGGACATTAGTGAACCAGGAGAATTTTTCCAGCTATCAACAACAGGTTTCACATTGACCATCAGACTCCTAATTCTAGACTTTTATTGAATTCAAATTCCCCCATACACCTCCTCCCACCCTGCCCCCTGTAAAAACGCCATCCCATATTCCCAATTCCTTCGTCTCCGCCGCATCTGCTCCCAGGAGGACCAATTCCAACACCGCACAGCCCAGATGGCCTCCTTCTTCAAGGACCACAGATTCCCCCCAGACGTGATCGACGATGCCCTCCACCGCATCTCCTCCACTTCCCGCTCCTCCGCCCTTGAGCCCCGCTCCTCCAACCGCCACCAAGACAGAACCCCACTGGTTCCCACCTACCACCCCACCAACCTCCGCATACAACGTATCATCCGCCGCCATTTCCGCCACCTCCAAACGGACCCCACCACCAAGGATATATTTCCCTCCCCTCCCCTATCAGCGTTCCGCAAGGACCACTCCCTTCGTGACTCCCTCGTCAGATCCACACCCCCCACCAACCCAACCTCCACCCCCGGCACCTTCCCCTGCAACCGCAGGAAATGTAAAACTTGCGCCCACACCTCCACACTCACTTCCCTCCAAGGCCCCAAGGGATCCTTCCATATCTGCCACAAGTTCACCTGTACCTCCACACACATCATCTATTGCATCCGCTGCACCCGATGTGGCCTCCTCTATATTGGGGAGACAGGCCGCTTACTTGCGGAACGCTTCAGAGAACACCTCCGGGCCGCCCGAACCAACCAACCCAATCACCCCGTGGCTCAACACTTTAACTCTCCCTCCCACTCCACCGAGGACATGCAGGTCCTTGGACTCCTCCACCGGCAGAACACAACTACACGACGGCTGGAGGAGGAGCGCCTCATCTTCCGCCTGGGAACCCTCCAACCACAAGGTATGAATTCAGATTTCTCCAGTTTCCTCATTTCCCCTCCCCCCACCTTGTCTCAGTCGGTTCCCTCAACTCAGCACCGCCCTCCTAACCTGCAATCCTCTTCCTGACCTCTCCGCCCCCACCCCACTCCGGCCTATCACCCTCACCTTGACCTCCTTCCACCTATCCCACCTCCATCGCCCCTCCCCCTAGTCCCTCCTCCCTACCTTTTATCTTAGCCTGCTTGGCTCTCTCTCTCTTATTCCTGATGAAGGGCTTATGCTCGAACGTCGAATTCTCTATTCCTGAGATGCTGCCTGGCCTGCTGTGCTTTGACCAGCAACACATTTGCAGCTGTGATCTCCAGCATCTGCAGACCTCATTTTTTACTCTTTGAATCCAGGCCCCCTGGTCACCAGACTTGGGTCACCAGATTAACAGGTCAGTGATAATACCACTTGATCATCACCTCCCAGAATAGACAAAAGCTAGGAAAGAGGTGGAGATTAGCATTACTTACAAGGGGAAAATATCAACCCATGAAGCTGTCTTAGCTCTTGTATTTGATTCTAATTGTCCTTCAAGTTCTAAGAATCACATCATGGATATTAGCACATTAATGTTTTGGTCTATAACTCTACCTGCTAAAATTAGAGGGTAGGATTACAAACATATGTATTTAGCATTTGTACATTGATATATCATGCTGCAATTTCAATTTGCTGTTCTAAAATGAACAAGCATTAACTTTCCTATGTCCATTCTATTCAATCTGCCAATACACCAAGAGGTCTGAATCACTAAGAACCCTCTAACAGGATTCTCAACATTCCAAGTTTCTGGCATAACTCAAATGCTTTTCTGATGTGTGGGTGTCTCAATTTCAATGTTCTCCAAGTGCTGACCCTACAGGGAATTTCAGACTCAACAGAAGGCATCTCAAGTCACAGCTTTGATACTTGCTTGTCCCACCCAAGTAGCTGAAATGTACAAATGTATATCAGTTGGGGGCGGGCGGAGAGGTGATATGTTTGCCCAGCAGCCTTCTCCTCTCCCATACCACCCCCCAGGACTCAGCAGTGCTCTTTTTGAACTCTCCATTCCTTATACGATTTATGAACAAGTTCAGCTTTGCTTCAGAAATACAGGCTGTTTTCCCTGCATGGATGCTCCTCCCCAAAGTAGACGTACACTTGTACCATCTGGGATTCATATGCCTTATTGCAGTCAGTGTTCTGTCTGCCAGAATTTCACCAGGTTCATGGCGAGCTAGAGAAGTGGAATCTCCTATCAAAAGAGCTGACAATGTTAGCCATGTAAGGAACAGACAGGAACCCCTTCCTTTAAAAAGGCCAAATGGGAAATATCAACATTACCAATGACCTGGCAAAATAGAGACACTGCTTTATTTTGATTAAACGACCCAACCCTGGGGTAATTTGGGGCTATCTTCTCCTTCTGTAACAAGTCTAGGTTTTTTAGACTTACAGTGTGGAAACAGGCCCTTCGGCCCAACAAGTCCACACCGACCCGCCGAAGCGCAACCCACCCATACCCCTACATTTACCCCTTACCTAACACTACGGGCAATTTAGCTTGGCCAATTCACCTGACCCGCACATCTTTGAACTGTGGGAGGAAACCGGAGCACCCGAAGGAAACCCACGCAGACACGGGGAGAACGTGCAAACTCCACACAGTCAGTCGCCTGAGTCGGGAATTGAACCCGGGTCTACAGGCGCTGTGAGGCAGCAGTGCTAACCACTGTGCCACCGTGCCGCATGATTGACATTTTTTTCAGTGTCACTGTTATGAAGATGTAAGAGTATTTTAAGAGCGTTAAAAGCTGTAGAACTACCAGACATAGCACCAAGTGTTCTCAATAAGGTAACAATGTAACACTTGGTCGAACAACTCGATTAGCTTGTTACCTGGAGACAAAAACAAATTTGAATTTGGGCAATCAGTTTAAATTATACTCAGAAAAATACCAAACTCCAATCCGGTTTGTATTTAGTATATTGACAATCTGAAAAGCCAATGACATAATCCAATGCTTTGGGGGGTATAAGACCGGGAAAAATTGAACAGTTGAAAGGAGAACTGCCAAGCCCGGAATGTAAACAGACTGCCTAAAAATAGCTCTCTTAAAAGGTACCTTTTCAATCAGTAACCTGTGACACAGAAATTCCAAAGAAGAAGAAAACAACACACAGGAAGATCCAAATAAAAGAAACAAAAACTGCCTGGTTTTGAGATAAGTCTTGTTTTATAAATTTTAATTGGGAGTTTTATCAGACTAGTATTATAGAAGGGAGATAAAAGATAGGTTAGAGTAAGGACCTATACATAGCGTTAGTTAATTATTCTCTGTTATACTTTAAGAAATAAAGTTGTTAATTTTTACTTTAAATATTTCTTGGCCACTCAAATTTTTACAGATTACTGCACAGGAAAAATATTTTCTGTGTTGCTGGTTTTAAATTAAGCAGGAGGGTTTACCCCATTTCATAACATCACAATCTCCAGGACAAGTCTAGTTATTTGAGAAACCATGCCATTATTGCATTTATTCTGGATGTGGGTTTGCTCACTGAGCTGGAAGGTTCATTTTCAGACGTTTTGTCACCATACTAGGTAACATCATCAATGAGCCTCTGGATGAAGCACTGGTGGCATGGTCCACTTTCATTTTATGTGTTTAGGCTTCCTTGGGTTGGTGATGTCATTTCCTGTGGTGGCATCATTTCCTGTGGTAATGTCATTTCCTGTTTTTTTTCAGGGAGTGGTAAATGGGATCCAAGTCAATGTGTTCAGGTGGGATGCCATGCTTCTAGGAACTCTCATGCGTGTCTCTGTTTGGTTTGTCCTAGGATGGACAATGTTGTCCCAGTCAAAGTGGTTTTCTTCCTCATCTGTATGTAAGGATACTAGTGAGAGTGCGTCATGTCCTTTTGTGACTAGTTGATGTTTATACAGCCTGGTGGCTAGTTTTCTGCCTGTTTGTCTAACGTAGTGTTTGTTACAGCTGTTGCAAAATATTTTGTAATTGACATTAGTTTTGCTTGTCTGTCTAGGATCTTTCAAGTTCATTCGCTGCTGTTTTAGTGTGTTGTAGGTTTGTGGGCTACCATAATGCCAAGAGGTCTGAGTAGTCTGGCAGTCATTTCTGAGACATTTTTGATGTAGAAAAGAGTGGCTCGGGTTTCTGGATGTGTTTTGTGTGCTTGTTTGGGTTTGTTGTTGAGTATCCTTCCATACAGATGAGGAAGGACAACACATCCATCCTGGGACAAGCCAAACAGAGACATGCACAAGAATTCCTAGAAGCATTCTAACCGGAACTCTATCAACAAACACATCGACTTGGATCCCATTTACCACCCCCTGAGAAAAAGAACAGGAAATGACATTACCATAGAAAATAGTGTTCTATGTTCTATATGCTATATTCTAAAATGATGTCACTATAGCAAATGACATCACCAACCCAAGGAAACCTAAATACATAAAAAGAAAGTGGGCCATGTAACCAGTGCCTCATCTAGAGGCTCACTAATAATATCTAGTATGTCAACAAAACATCTGAAAACAAACCTTCCAGCTCAGTGAACAAACCTACATCCAGAACCTCAACCTGAGCTACAAATCTTCTCAAAACTTGTTAATGTCTATGGGCGCAATAAGCTAAAACTGGCCTGAATGCTGCAAATAGCTGTACTGCCTGAACGAATCACTAAGGAAACAGATACTACCTAAATGTCTTAAATACAAACCTCCCCTTAACACCCCACTAGCCAAAAGAATAGCAGAGCAAAACAGTCGCAGAATGCATAGAGAAATGAATAATGATGCCCTCAACAGACTTCATAAATATAACTGGGACATTTTTGTGCCAAAAAATTTACTCATATATGCAACAGACCATGAATGGACAGACACAGTTCAACAAACAGTAGACATTAGATAACGACAAACACAGAAAACGAAAAAACTAGACTTGCAGAAAGCAATAGACAAACTTACACAAATTGGTCAGAAGAGTGCTGAGTACTGGAGTTGGGAGGTCAAGTTGCAGCTGTACAGGACATTGATTAGGCCATTATTAGATTACTGCGTGCCACTATTAGAATACTTGTCTCCTTCCTATCGGAAAGATGTTGTGAAACTTGAAAGGGTTCAGAAAAGATTTACAAGGATGTTGCCAGGGTTGGAGGATCTGAGCTATAGGGAGAAGTTGAACAGGCTGGGGCTGTTTTCCCTGGAGCGTCGGAGGCTGACGGGTGACCTTTTGGAGGTTTACAAAATCATGAGTGGCATGGATAGGATAGTTTTTTCCCCTGGGGTGGGGGAGTCCAGAACTAGAGGGCATATGTTTAGGGTGAGAGGGGGAAGATATAAAAGAGACCTATGGGGCAACATTTTCATGCAGAGGGTGCTATGTGTATGGAATGAACCACCAGAGGAAGTGGTGGAGAATGGTACAACTACAACATTTAAGAGGCATTTGGATGGGTATATGATTAGAAAGGGTTTGAAGGGATATGCGCCGGGTGCTAGCAGGTTGGACTAGATTGGGTTGGGATATCTGGTCAGCATGGATGGGTTGGACCCAAGTTGTTTCCATGTTGTACATCTCTATGACTCTAAAATAACAACACAGACAATACAGAAGCATGGATACAAATCTTATCTGACCGACTCTTAACAGACACTGAAAAAGCTGTCTTAGTAAGAGGATTAAATTACAACTTTGGGAATGCAGACAAGAAAGATTTCTTGGCAGTATTAGAAACAATGCTAAAAGACAACCAACTCACAGAGGAAATCCAGCAAACCATCAGACAGATAGTCGCACCAAAGCAGGAAAAAGGAAGGAAACACACTCAATACACATGAATAGAAATAAGACTGACTTTCATAAAATGAAATCAAATGGATCCAACACACCACGCTTCTATGGATTACCCAAAATTCACAAACCAGGAGCCCCCCTCAGACCCATTGTCTCGCTACCTGGAACATCAACTTCCAGATTGGCCAAGGAGCTAAACAAAAGACTAAAACACTTAGTAGGAGATTCACGCCACTCCATCCACTCCACCCAAGAATTCCTGAAGACCATCAAAGACACCAAGATAGAACAGGATGAAATAATGATCTCCTTTGATGTAACACCCCTGTTCACATCCATCAACATCAACCTGGCCAAGGAAGCACTGACTACATTATTAGAAGAACAAAACAAATATCCACCAAACATCACTAACTTCCTCAGCATGGTCAACATTGGCTAATGGGCCTATGCTTTACCACCCACTTCACCTTCAATAATAAAACCTACAGACAGCCCAACGGAACACCCATGGGATCTCCGATATCAGAGTTCTTAGCAGAGGCAGTAATGCAGAGACTCGTACAAATAGTTCTGTCAAACATCCAATCCAAACTTTGGGTCTGTCACGTGGACCCAAACAAAACAAATTAGAGGAAACTTCAAGACCATCAATAATACCCTTACTGGCATAAAATTTACTAAAGAGGAGGAAAACAACAATAAACTGCCATTCCTAGATGTTGCAGTATAGCAAACAGCCAATGGGGAACTTCAAACCAGCATCTACAGGAAAACAACACATACGGACCAAATACTGAACTCCAGAAGCAAGCATCCCAACACCCACAAGCTAGGCTGCATCAGAACATTATTTTGACAAGCCACCACACACTGCAGCACAGAGGAACTATGCAGAGCAGAGGAAAATCACCTATACCATGTATTCAAAAAGAACAGGTAGCCAATGAACACAATCTGCCAATTTCTCAGTTAACAAACCCCAACAAGTGAACAAAACATGTCCAGAAAACCTAGCCAATCTCCTCTACATCAAAGACATCTCAGAAATGACTGCCAGACTACTCGGACCTCTTGGCATCATGGTAGCCCACAAACCCACCAACACACTAAAACAGCAGCCAATGAACTTGAAAGACCCTATACAGACGATTAGCAAAACTAATGTCACTTACAAAACACCTTGCAAGAACAGTAACAAACACTACATTGGACAAACAGGCAGAAAACTAGTGACCAGGATACATGAACATCAACTAGCCACAAAAGGACATGACCCACTCTCACTAGTATCCTTACATACAGATGAGGAAGGACGGCACTTTGACAGGGACAACACATTCATCCTAGGACAAGCCAAACAGAGACATTCATGATGACACATCACGTAAGCTTCTCTTCTTTTCTACATTTTGAAAAGGGGACTAGCAGAGATAGCAGTGCAGGGAGAGGAATGTTCCTCCTGCATTATGTTTGAGGTGAGGAACACCATTAGTGTCCCATTCGGGTTCTGCAGGAAGGCATCTAAGCCTCACTCCTCCAAGACCGTGTTAGGGAACTTGAGCGGGATGTGGATGAACTTTGGATCATTCGGGAGGCAGAAGCTGTGATAGATAAGATTTACAGGGAAGCAGTTACTCCTTGGCACGAAGAAAGCTGGGTAACTGTTCGAAAGGGGAAAAACAGTCAGTGCAAAGATCCCCTATGGTTGTTCCCCTGGAAAACTGTTGGGGGCGGTGGTGACGCCGACTTACCAAAGCTCTCTGACACAGTCTGCCCCTGTTGCACAGAAGGGAAGGAGGGAAAGGAGGAGAGTCTTAGTCACTGGGGACTCAATTGTTAGAGGGTCAGATAGAGGGTTTGTTGGAACCAACGAGACTCACGGTTGGTGTGTTGCCTCCCAGGTGCCAGGATCCATGATGTCTTGGATCATGTCTTTGGGGTCCTGAAGGAAGAGGGTGGCCAGCCCCATGTCGTGGTCTACATATGTACTAATGACATGGGCAGAAAGAGGGATAGTGATGTAAGGCAGGATTTTAGGGAGCTAGGATGGAAGCTGAGAGCAAGAACAAACAGTGTTATCATCTCTGGTTTGTTACCTGTGCCACGTGATAGTGAGGCAAAGAATAGAGAGAGATATCAGCTGAACACGTGGCTGCAGTGATGGTGCAGGAGGGAGGGTTTCAGGTAATTGAGGCTCATTCTGGGGAAGGTGGACCTCTACAAACAGGGTGGTCTTCAGTTGAACCAGAGGGGTACTAATACCCTGGGTGGGAAATTTGCTAGTGCTATTTGGGTGGACTTAAATTAGCTCAGCAGTGGGATGGGAACTGGAGATGTAGTTCCAGTACACAGGAGGATGAGAGTAGGGAAGGCATGGACAGGATTTCACAGTCACAGGAGTGTGCTGGTTTGAAGTGTGTCTACTTCAATGCCAGGAGTATCCGGAATAAGGTAGTGAGCTTGCAGCATGGATAGGTACCTGGGACTTCGATGTTGTGGCCATTTCGGAGAAATGGATAGAGCATGGTGAGAAATGGATGTTGCAGGTTCCAGGGTTTAGATCTTTCATTAAGAACAGGAAAGGCGATAAAAGAGGAGGAGGTGTGGCCTTGTTAGTCAAGAACATTATAATGGTGGCTGAAAGGACTTTTGACAAGGACTTGTCTACTGAGGTGGTATGGGCTGAGGTTGGAAACAGGAGAGGAGAGGTCACACTGCTGGGGAATTTTTATAGGCCTCCGCAAAGTTCCAGGGACGTGGAGGAGAGGATCAGAAAAACGATTCTGGATAGGAGTAAAAGGAACAGGGTGGTCATTATGGAGGACTTTAACTTCACCAGCATTGAGGAGAAATACTATAACTCTAGTACGTCAGATGGATCAGTTTTTGTCCAATGTGTGCAGGAGGGTTTCCTGACACAGTATGTCGAAGGGCCAGCAAGAGGGGAAGCCACACTGGATCTGGTGCTTGGTAATGAACCAGGCCAGGCATTTGATTTAGTGGTAGGCGAGCACTTTGGAGAGAGTGATCATAATTATGTTACGTTTAGTTTAGCAATGGAAAGGGATAGGTACATGTCACAGGGCAAGAGTTATAGATGGGGGAAGGGCAATTACAATACGATTAGGCAAGACTTAGGATGCACAGAATGGGGTAGCAAAATGCAGGGGATGGGGACATTCAAAATATGGAGCTGGTTTAAGGAACAGATATTGCATGTCCTTGATAGGTATGTCCCTGTCAGGCAGGTAGGAAGTGAGAAGGTAAGGGAACTGTGGTTAACTAAAGAAATTGTATCTCTTGTTAAGCGGAAGAAGGAGGAGTATGTGACGTTGATACGAGATGGTTCAAATGAGGCGATTGAGAGTTGCAGGTTAGCTGGGAAGGATTTAAAGAGAGAGTTAAGAAGAGCAAGGACAGGACATGAGCATTCTTTAGCAGGTGGAATAAAGGAGAACCCTAAAGCTTTCTACAGGTAGGTGAGGAATAAATGGACGACTAAGGTAGGAATTGAGGCAGTCAAGGATAGAAGTGGAAAGTTGTGTGTGGACTGGAGAGGTGCTAAATCTCAACTGTTTTCACTCAGGAAAAGGACAATATTGAAGAGTAGAAGAATGAGATACAGGATATTAGACTAGAAAGGATCGAGGTTAGTAAGGAAGAGGTGTTATCAATTCTAGAAGGAGTGAAAGTAGCCAGATGGAATTTATCCGAGGATTCTCTGGCAAGTTAGGGAGGAGATGGTGGAGTCTTTGGCCTTGATCTTTGAGTCATCATTGTTTACTGGTTTAGTACCAGAGGACTGGAGGATTACAAATGTTGTGCCCTTGTTCAAGAAGGGCAGTAGAGATGACCCAGGTAATTATAGACCTGTGAGTCTTACGTCTGTTGTAGGAAAAGTTTTGGAAAGTATTATAAGAGATAGGATTTATAATCATCTAGCAAGCAACAATTAGATTTCAGGTAGTCAACATTGTTTTGTCATGGGCCGGTCATGTCTCACAAACCTCATTGGGTTTCTTTGAGGTAACCAAGCATGTGGATGAGAGTAGGGCAGTTGATGTAGTGTACATGGACTTCAGTAAAGCCTTTCACAAGGTTCTGCATGGTAGGCTGTTGGAGAAATGGAGAGGCATGTGATTGAGGGTGATGTAGCAGTATGGATTAGAAACTGGCTTTCTGTAAGAAGGCAACGAGTGGTGGTTGATGCAGTCCGGTTGCTAGTGGTGTACCACAAGGATCTGTTTGTTAGTTTTATAAATAACTTGGACGCAGGTGGGTGGGTTAGTAAGTTTGGAGATGACACTAAAGTTGGTGGAGTAGTGGACAGTGTGGAAGAATGTTGCAGGTTGCAGGGGGACTTGGATAAATTGCAGAATTGGGCTGAGAGGTGGCAAATGGAGTTCAATGAAGATAAATGTGAGGTGATTCACTTTGGGAAGAATAACAGTAAGGCAGAATACCGGGTCAATGGAAAGATTCTTGGTAGTGTAGATGTATAGAGGGATCTTGGAGTCCATGTACATAGATCCCTGAAAGTTGCCATCCAGGTTGATAGTGCTGTTATGAAGGCATACGGTGTGTTAGGTTTTATTGGTAGAGATATTGAGTTCCGGAACCGTAATGTCATGCTGCAACTATACAAAACACTAATGCGGCCACACTTGGAATATTGTGTATCGTTTTGGTCACCCCGATACATGAAGGATGTGGAAGCATTGGAAAGGGTACAGAGGAGATTTGCCAGGATGTTGCCTGGTCTGGAGGGAAGGTCTTATGAGGAAAGGCCGAGACACTTGGGTCTGTTCTTATTGGAGAGAAGGTGGATAAGAGGGGATTTGATAGAGACAAACAGATGATCAGGGGATTAGGTATAGTAGAGAGTGAAAGTCTTTTTGCTAGAATGATGGCATCAGCTTGTATGAGGTGGCATAGTGACAAATTCAAGGGTGATAGATTTAAGACAGTTGTCAGAGGCAAGTTCTTTGCTCAAAGAGTGGTAAGGGCGTGGAATGCCCTGCCTGCCAATGTAGTTAATTCAGCCACATTAGGGGCATTTAAACAATCTTGGATAAGCACATGGATGATGGTAGGATAGTGTAGGGGGATGGGTTTAGATTAGTTCACAGGCAGCACAACATCAAGGCTTGAAGTGCCTGTTCTGTGCTGTCTTGTTCTATGTTCTATGAGAATTCCTAAAAGCATGGCATTCCAACCGCTATCAACAAACACATTGACTTGGATCCTATTTACTATCCCCTGAGAAAAAGAACAGGAAATGACATTGCCACAGGAAATGATGTCACCAACCCAAGCAAACCTAAACACATAAAAAGAAAGCAGACCAGTGCTTCATTCAGAGGCTCACTTACTACTTCAAATTATTCTAACAATGAACAACATTGGTAATGTTCTTTACATGAATACAGCTCAAAGTGGTGTCTCCATACAGAACTCAGGGCACAGGGCTGGAAATGTGCATTGCCCTATGGATGGGTACAGGACTGGTAGCTGTTGGCACCACAGGAGGTTGAGCTTGTCAGTGGCCTGGGGTCAGTTCCTGTAAATAATTGAGTAGGAAATAGAATAGGAATCTTGGCCAAAACAGGACCTAACCCATATGTCTTACAAATCTATGATGACATGGAGGGAAGGTCAGGAATGTGGAACAGAATCGGAAATTTGCATATGACTAAAAGGAGGAAGGTTCTGCGGGTGGCAAAAATTGCAACTAACAAAGGAGAATAAGATTTTCAAACTTTGCAAATTGCCATATGAAATGGTCTTTACTGAAATAGTGGGACAGAAAAAGGGATGGGGTTTTGCCATGTCACATGGAAGGAAAAGGAAAGGCAAATATCAGCATCTTTATTACATTAAATTTGTGGGAAATGCAGGGTTACTGGGATAGGGCAAGGAGGTGGATCTGGGTGGGATGCTCTTCAGAGGGTCAGTGTGGACTCAATGGGCCAAATGGCCTGCTTCCACACTGTAGGGATTTTGTGATTAAGGATCAAGCCCCCACTGCTAAAAATGGAAGCAGAAACTTTATAATCTCACCAGTACAGCAAGAGAATGCAACCAGCTGATTAAGTATCCTGCCAACTTTCTGATACCCTTAGAAAACATTCAACATTGCCTTCTCTATGTTGAGGTTAACATCATTGAATCTACAAAGTCACACTGTTCCAAGTACAAGGAGGCTTCTCCGCCACATACACTTCTGTTAAGCATTCTCTCACATCTTGCAACGCATGCTGGCCCTTTGAAACTTGCCTCCAATGCTTCATTCTTCTATTTCACTACACACTCACAGTCAAATGAGATAAGCATCAAAGATTGCAGCTGCTATTTAATATTTATGAATTCTTCTTCGAGTAGAAGTTGGCATACGATGACATAGAGCAGCAGGCTACAGACAGAGGTCTCTAATGCACCAAGCAGATGACCCAGTTAGAGGATGAGGCCACACCTATCTAAGGAATAACATTTCTCAGGCTCGCAAACCTGGAAGCTGTGAGTTCAAAATTAGTTTATGATACACAATTGTTATATTGGGGCCTTTACTTAGGGAAACAGAGACAAAGCATACAGAACTTATGACTAAAAGGTAATGACAATAGCAATGAGTGACAGTAGAAAACTAGCAGAGCGAGCTTTTCTTCTGTTCCTTCAGAATTATACAGCTATGAGACAAGAAATGGTGAAAGTATATACCTGTTAGGGTGAAAGGAAAGGCTGGTAGGTATAGGGAATGCTGGATCACTAAAGAAATTGAGGGTTTAGTTAAGAAAAAGAAGGGAGCATATGTAAGGTATAGACAGGATAGATTGAGTGAATCCATAGAAGAGTATAAAGGCAGTAGGAGTATACTTAAGAGGGAAATCAGGAGGGCAAAAAGGGGACATGAGATAGCTTTGGCAAATAGAATTAAGGAGAATCCAAAGGGTTTTTACAAATACGTTCAGGACAAAAAGGTAACCAGGGAGAAAATAGGACCCCTCAAAGATCAGCAAGGCGGCCTTTGTGTGGAGCCACAGAAAATGGAGGAGATACTAAATGAGTATTTTGCATCAGTATTTAAAGTGGAAAAGGATATGGAAGATATAGAATGTAGAGAAATAGATAGTGACACCTTGCAAAATGTCCATATTACAGAGGAGGAAGTGCTTGATGTCTTGAAACGTATAAAGGTGGATAAATCCCCAGGACCTTGTCAGGTGTACCCTAGAACTCTGTGGGAAGCTAGGCAAGTGACTGCTGGGCCTCTTGCTGAGATATTTGTATCATCAATAGTCACAGATAAGGTGCTGGAGGACTGGAGGTTGGCTAACATGGTGCCACTGTTTAAGAAGGGTGGTAAGGACAAGCCAGGGAACTACAGACCTGTGAGCCTGAAATCGGTGGTGGGCATGTTGTTAGAGGGAATCCTGAGGAACAGGATGTACATGTATTTGGAAAGGCAAGGACTGATTAGGGATAGTCAACATGGTTTTGTGCATGGGAAATCATATATCACAACCTTGATTAAGTCTTTTGAGGAAGTAACAAAGAGGATTGATGAGGGCAGAGTGGTAGATGTGATCTATATGGATTTCAGTAAGGCGGTCGACAAGATTCCCCATGAGAGATTGATTTGCAAGGTTACTTCTCATGGAATACAGGGAAAACTAGCCATTTGGATATAGAACGGGTTCAAAGGAAGAAGACAGAGGGTGGTGGGGGAGGGTTGTTTTTCAGACTGGAGGCCTGTGATCTATTGAGTGCCATAAGGATCAGTGCTGGGTCCTATATTTTTGTCATTGACATGAATGATTTGGATGTGAGCATAAGAGGTACAGTTAGTAAGTTTGCAGATGATACCAAAATTGGAGGTGTAGTGGACAGCAAAGAGGGTTACCTCAGATTACAACAGGATCTGGACCAAATGGGCCAATGGGCTGAGAAGTGGCAGATGGAGTTTAATTCAGATAAATGCGCGATGCTGCATTTTGGGAAAGCAAATCTTAGCAGGACTTATACACTGCTAAGATTCGAGGGAGTGTTGCTGAACAAACAGACCTTGGTGTGCAGATTCAGAGCTTCTTGAAAATGGAGTCGCAGGTAGATAAGGTAATGATGATGATGCTTGGTATGCTTTCCTTTATTGGTCAGGGTATTGAGTACAGGAGTTGGGAGGTCATGTTACGGCTGTACAGGACATTATTTAGGCCACTGTTGGAATATTGCATGCAATTCTGGTCTCCTTCCTATCGGAAAGATGTTGTGAAACTTGAAAGGGTTCAGAAAAGATTTACAAGGATGTTGCCAGAGTTGGAGGATTTGAGCAATAGGGAGAGGCTGGACAGGCTGGGGCTGTTTTCGGAGGCTGAGGGGTGATCTTATAGAGGTTTACAAAATTATGAGGGACATGGATAGGGTAAATAGGCAAAGCCTTTTCCCTGGGGTTGGGGAGTCCAGAACTAGAGGGCATAGGTTTAGGGTGAGAGGGGAAAGATATAAAAGAGACCTAAGGGGCAACTTTTTCACACAGAGGGTGGTACGTGTATGGAATGAGCTGCCAGAGGAAGTGGTGGAGGCTTGTACAATTGCAACATTTAAGAGGCATTTGGATGGGTATATGAATAGGAAGAGTTTTCCTGCCCTGCTGGATGCCTTAAATCCCCCAGAACAAAGCACTGACCCAGGCTGCAATTTATATCCAGAACTGGCTTGGTTTAGTCTCTAGTGGTGATCCGGAGGAGAAAAAGGCTTCCCATCTTTCTACCACTCTATTCGTGTAATCCGCAGTACTCTCACCTAAACGGAGTACCCCAAGTGGGCCTGGTGCTGGCAGGTGGGACTAAATTGGGTTGGGATATCTGGTCAGCGTGGACAGGTTGGACCGAAGGGTCTGTTTCCATGCTGTACATCTCTATCACTCTATGACTCTAAATGACATCAGACCCTTATAAAGCTTGCAGTGACTCTCACTTTGCTCATCACTTACATTTTGAGCCCAGAAAACATGTCTGGTAATCAGCAATATAGTACATTTGGTGAACTGTTGCCGGGTTAATTACAGAGCTGAAGGAGTCTAAGAGTTTAATGTTTGCTATTAGAGTGGAGTGGACTAAACTGAGAGAAGGCCCAGGGAATGTCACTGTTAAACAAGCAGTTGGTGACCTCTAGATGTTTTGCCACAACTAAACGAACATCATGCATGTTTGGACTGTTTGCTGACTTAGCAAATAAATCCTAATCTGTGCCCTACAGCCCTATCTGAATGGGCTTGCTGGAGACAGTGGTAGCACTTATAATGTCTGTAATTTTGATATGTAACATCCAATGCCTCCACAATGGCTGGGTTAATTATTGGCCTTCAGGCTTTGGGGGATCATATGGTGATAGCAATGACTCATAGATTCTGAATCCAAAGCAACGTCTTTGAGAGCTTACAGCGTAGCTTGTACAATTATTGTGGTTTTGATCAAGTTAGTATTTCTATTTGTACTTGGGGTACTCGGTTTAGGGGAGAGTACTGCAGATTACACGAATGGAGTGGTAGAAAAATGGGAAGCCTTTTTCTCCTCCGGATCACCACTAGAGACTAAATCAAGCCAGTTCTGGATATAAATTGCAGCCCGGGTCAGTGCTTTGTTCTGGGGGATTTAAGACATCCAGCAAGGCAGGAAAAGGGCCAGTGATCTTTTGCAATCTGCAATACTGAGTGTTACCATCTGCTACCTCCCTCTCATAAGCCAGCACTTACTCTAATTCTAACAGTAAACATTTCTCTCACCAAGGCTCATGAACTACAACTCTCAATATTGCATGCATATCCATTTAGCCAAGCTCCTCCTCCCAGGATACCAAGCCTTCCTGCTCTCTGTGCTTCCTACTGATGCAATGGCAACACAATAACATCTCTTCTGTTTGTGCAACATCACTCACTGGTCCTTTATGCACTTCCATCACAACCGATGCCTCTCTTTGATTCAAGCAGGAAAAGATATACCCTCCCACCCCACAGGCTGTTGTTTCCACAACATCCTGAATGATCTACTCACAGCCCCCGGACTGGTGGCACTCGATCTGCAGAACTATTTGTGGTCTAATCCCTGGACCGCAGGGATATGGATCCCTGGACTCTGGTAGGAATATGTGCTGAACTGACCCCATTCTGCCTTTGGCAGTACCCCTTGACTGGTTACTGCCCCCCTTCACTCCGGTGAAGTATGCATCGTTGTGACTGCCACACAACACCATTTGTTCAAAGCACATGTATTTGCCATATAAACTGCTAACACTTGCAACATTGAAATGGTCATATGGTACCAAAAAGCGACATAACCACTTCCTTGTCTGTTCAGAGTTCCCCACTGTCACAAGCTGCCTACCTCATTCTGTGGTTAAAGGCAATACAAGCAACTGAAGGTAGCCTTGTAACTGAACACTAAAGATCTATGAAGTTGAAAGCAATATGACCAACAGATAGAGGCTGGTAGCCTGTAAATCAGTGCTGAAAGTCAGTGAGTGTGGGCTAAGAAAGTCATGTGATGTATATAGAGTGTGACAGACTCCAAAGTGAATAGATACTAATAAAGGAAGCTAAAAAAGCCATAAGATGTATCATTTGTAGATGTACATGTCTGACCCTATGCGTAAAGTGACTAGACAGAAACATGTAGGTGATTGATGCCCTTGAGTTCCAAAGTGAAGTGTTGAGTGGCTGCAGTGGTGTGTGAGTTACAAGCATGATGATGTGGTGAGGCTGGTTGTTTGTCCATAATGACTTCGGTGGACCTAGGTGGAGGAGTATAGCGACCATGGAGTGTAAAATGGAATAGTTGCTGAGAGGAAGCATTTGGGCATTGGCTGGCACAGGCATTTAAGGAGCTCATAACTTTTCTCTTGACTTCAAGATTATAATTTTCTAATAATATCTTCATCTTTCCCTTCCTTTTTCACCACTGCTCATGCCTCATTCAGGTGAATATTTCTCCCAAAGGTTTCAAACTTTTTAGTAACTAATAATTTATTCGTGCACTTCACTTACTCCCTTGTTGTAAAGACTGGTTGGGCAGCACAGAGTCTCTTTGTAAGTGTTTGTTGACAAGCAAAACTGTATACTTCAGTGAACGAGTACAAAATAAACCACAGTCTCTCCAGTGTTGATTCACCTGCGTCCTTTTACACTTCATGTTCTCTCTCTATGGGATCAGCGTCTGTATTGCAATCTTTCTCCAGCATAACAAATTGAAGGTTTCACTGGGTTGGATAATGTTGCAACACATAATAGACAGGGGCATACCAGGGGGACTTGCACGAACTACCCAAGCATCTGAACCTTTCTTTCAGCATTCTTATGCTTATACATTGGGAATTTTTTCAAGTGAGCTTTACCATATCGCTCATCCACTGCACTGAGCCATGAAAAATAAACAGAATTTATCTCCAAGGATATCTTTGTAATGAAAAAATAACAAAAGAATGGTGGATGCTAGAAATCAGAATCCAATTATCTGAATACAGCATCTCATTTTCCTCTTAAGGACCCTACAGCCTTCTGGACTCAATATCAAGTTCAATGATTTTAGAGTCCGAGCACTTTCTTCCATGTCCTTATCCCAGTCCCCACACACCAGGCGCTGTCATTATACAAGCTGTCAGTTACGACAGTCCCAATTAGCTGCTATTCATTTTCCCAGGCTGACGATTATCCAGTCTTTTCTCAGCCCGACTGTTGTTATCACTCTCTGTGCTCCATCTCCACCTACTGTTTACTTCTCCCCCCACTCCCCACTCCATCTTCAAAATATTATACCGACTTTTTGCTAGCTACAAGCAGTTCTGAAGAACGTTCACCAGAGTAGAAACATTAACTCTGCTTTCTCTTCACAAATGGTATTAGGATGGTGCTGCAGAGTATTTCCATCAATTTTTGCTTCTGAATTGTAATGAAAACACTGCCCTCACAGAGTGGATTGAAGTTGTTAATGTATTCAGTACTCTGAACTCATGACAGTAAATAAAGCAAAATGGGTTGAGAAGGAAGTAAAGCAGAATGTGAAAAATTTATGAAATTACCAATCTTTAGTTACATAAAATAAAATGAAGGTCCATTTTATCTTAGTCTAATGGGTGTTACCTTCATTTGCTTTTTATTCAGGAATGCTACAAAATTTTACAGTGAAGAATAGCACAGTGCAAGGAATTTTTTTAAAAAATGACCTGAGATTGCAAAGTAAAGTGATGACTAATTCTCAAATTTTTTTTTATTTTAGTTGTGGGATGTGGATGTCACTGGCTGGCCAGCATTTATTGTCTGTCCCTAATTGCCCTTGAGAAGGTGGTGGTGAGCTGTCTTCTTGACCTGTTATAGTCCATGCTGCAGCAGTACAAGGAGGCAGCTCTTCATTACCTTTTCAAGGGCAACTAGGGACAGGCAATAAATGCCGGCCAACCAGCCACGCCCACATCCCATAAAATGAATAAATTAAAAAATGGTTACGGAGGGATTTCCAGAATTAGTTCCAGTAACAGCGAAGCAACAGTGATATAGAGTCATAGGGCTGTATAGCATGGAAACAAACCCTTTAGTCCAACTCATCCATGCCAGCCAGATATCCTAAATAAATTTAGTCCAGTTTGCCAACATTTGGCCCATATTCCTCTAAACCCTTCCTATTCAAATACCCATCCTGATGCCTTTTACATTTTGTAATTGTAACTGGATCCACCATTTCCTCTGACAGTTCATTCCATATACCTATCACCCTCTGTGTGAAAAAGTTGTCCTTTGGGTCCCTTTTATGTTGTTCCCCTTTCACCTTCAACCTATGGCCTCTAGGTTTGGACTCCTCTACTCTGGGGAAAAGACCTGAGCTCTTCATCCTATCCATGCCCCTCATCATTTTATAAACCTCTATAAAGTCACCTCTCAGCTTCCAATGCTGGGGAGAAAATAGCCCCAGTCTATTCAGCCTCTCTCCATTGCTCAAACCCTTGAATTCTGGCAAATTTCTTGTAAATCTTTTCTGAACCCGTTCAAGTTTAACAATATCCTTCCTGTAGCAAAGAGACCAGAATTGAATGCAGTATTCCAGAAGTAATGCCTAACCAATGTCCTGTACAGCTGCAACATATCCTCCCAACTCCTTACTCAATGCACTGACCAATAAAGGAAAGCAGACCAAATGCCTTCTTCACTATCCTCGCTGCCTGCAACTCTACTTTGAAGGAACTGTGAACCTGCATTCCAAGGTCTCTTTGTTCAGCAGGACTGTCCAGAGCCATTCTATTCAGTGTATAAGCTCTGCCCTGATTTGCCTTTCCTAAATTTTGTTCCAGTGATATTTAAAAACAGTGATATAGAGTCAAAGGGTCATAGAGTTGTACAGCCCGGAAACAGACCTTTTGGTCGAACTCGTCCATGCCAACTAGACATGTTAAATTAATCTAGTCCCATTTGCCAGCATTTGGCCCATATCCCAAATATAGCACCTCACATTTTTCTGAATTAAACTTCATGTGCCACTCCACAGTCCATTGGCCCATCTGATCAAGTTGTCGTTCTATGCTGAGGTAACCTTCTTTGGTGTCCACTACACTAATTTTGGTGTCATCTGCAAACTTACTAACCAGATCTCTTACGTTCACCTCCAAATCATTTATATAAATGACAAAAAGTAATGAACCCAGCACTGATCCTTGTGGAACACTGCCGGTCACAGTCTGAAAAGCAACCCTCTACCATTACCCTATCTTTGAGCTAGTTCTGTATCCAGATGGCTTGTTCTCCCTGAATTCCATGTGATCTAAACTTGCTAACCAGTCTACCATCCAGAACTTCATGAACTGTAATCCATGTAGATTATATCCACCATTCTTCCTTCATCAGTCCTCTTTGTTACTTTAAAAAAAAAACTCAACTTAGTGTGGCACGATTTCCCACGCACAAAGCCATATTGACTACCCTAATCGGTCTTTGCCTTTCCAAATACATGTATATTCCAAGTCAGGATGGTGAGTGGCTTTGAAGGAACTTTTCCCATGTATCTGCTGCCCTTGTTTTCTAGATGGAAATGGTCATGGGTTTGGCAGGTTTTGCGTGAGGATCTTTGGTGAATTTCTGCAGCGCATCTTGTAGGTAGTACACACTACTGCTACTGAGTGTTGGTGGTGGAGGGAATGGATGCTTTTAGAATGTGGTGCCAATCAAGCGGGCTGCTTTGTCCTGGATGGTGGTGAAGCTTCTTGAGTGTTGTTCGGGCTGTACCCCTCCAGGCAAGAGGGAAGTATTCCATCACAGTTCTGATTTGTGCCTTATATATTGTGAACAGGCTTTGGGGAGTCAGAAGGTGACTTACTTGCCGCAGTATTCCTAGCCATTGACCTGCTCTTAAAGCCACTGTTTTTTTTTTCGCAGTGAGTCCAGTTGAATTTCTGGTCAATAGTATCCCCAAAGATGTTGACAGTCTTGGTAATACAGGTCCTTGGACTCCTCCATCGCCAGAACATAACAACACGACGGTTGGAGGAAGAGCGCCTCATCTTCCGCCTGGGAACCCTCCAACCACAAGTGATGAACTCAGATTTCTCCAGTTTCCTCATTTCCCCTCCCCCCACCTTGTCTCAGTCAATTCCCTCGAACTCAGCACCGCCCTCCTAACCTGCAATCTTCTTCCTGACCTCTCCGCCCCCACCCCACTCCGGCCTATCACCCTCACCTTAACCTCCTTCCACCTATCACATCTCCATCGCCCCTGCCCCAAGTCCCTCCTCCCTACCTTTTATCTTAGCCTGCTGGACACACTTTCCTTAAAATTCCTGGTGAAGGGCTTTTGCCCGAAACATCAAATTTCCTGTTCCTTGGATGCTGCCTGACCTGCTGCGCTTTAACCAGCAACACATTTTCAGTCTCGGTAATACCATTGTATGTCAAGGGGCTGTGATTAGATTGTTTCTAACTGGTGATGGTCATAGCCTGGCTTTTGTGTGGCATGAATGTTACTTGCCACTTATCAGACCAAACATGAAAAATGTCCAGATTTATTGCATTTGGATATGGAATGCTTCAGTATGTGAGGAGTAGTGAATAATATGGACATGGTGTGCAATCATCAGTCAATATTCCCACTTCTGACTTATGAGAGAGGGAAGGTCATTAATGAAGCAGCTGAAACTGGTTGGGACAACCAGCAGAGAGGTTTCCCCAGTATGCATTGATTCAGGGTCTTGATGTCACACTCGGTTGAATGTGGCCTTGATGTCAAGGGCTGTCAATCTCACCTCAGCTATCTTGTTTATGTTTGAACCAAGGATGGAAGGGTTTACGTATAACATTAACACCTTTGTCCACAAATAATAAAATCAAAAGCACCTGACATTGCCTTGCAAATGCGATTCTATAGATGCATTGAGAGTTAAGCCATAATATTCAAGTGCTGATGTTAATCCCTCATTTAGAACTGCAATAAAAATGTTACAGATGGACAGTTAGTGAGTTGAGCACAGCTGCAATCTTGAAACAGGTTTCTGATTTTCCCTTCTCAAAAAATCTATTGCAGTCATGCCTATAGATAGTAATTTTGATGAAATTCTATTAACTTCAAGTACAGTTTAATTATTTTGTTAGGAAAGACACAAATGAACAAAACTTCCAAATTGAGCCTGCTTCCAAATTCCAATTGTGCATGGTTAATTGAATGGGGTCTAACAACTGTCAAACATTTCCATGTAACAGATATTCCAGTCTGGATTTTTGGATTGGATCTGTGGCCAACTTGGCTGCGATTTCCAGCTTTCTAAAACGATGAGTTAACCTAAGCCTCAGAAAGATTTAGCATCATAAACCACTTTTTTCTGTGATCCTGTCCAGTTCAGGGTATGTTGCTGTACAACTTTAAAACTTACTCCAGCTTAAAAGGAGTATGGATCATCACCTAACTTGTTTGTTCCATTAAGGGGCTGTTCCTACAGAAAGGTTACTGAATTTTTGTGAGGGCAATAAGTCCCTTTCTTCTTTGTTCAGACAGAAAATAATTTTCTATTAAACGGTGTGTTCCAGAAAAAAAAGGGAAAGGTAGGCAATGCTATCTGGTATTGAGAGCTGCAGGATAGCTTCCTATGGCAAAAATAGATAATTGCTTTTACAACGAATATAAATTCACAGCCTTCTACTCAACCACTCACTTTTGGATAACAATTCTGAGGAACAGTCATACCAGACTCAAAATATTACTCTGCTTCTCTCTCCATAGATGCTGCCAAAACCGGAAGACACCAACACCTTCCTGCCAATGTACTGTATGCAGTATGGAGACCTATCACTTACAATGATTTGTCCACCTCGTTGTGTCAAGTGCTTTCATAACTTACAATGTCCAGGTTGTTAAATAATACTTGACAACTCCAGATGTAACCCACATGATCTACATCTACATCTATGCACCATAAAAAAGCCTGAAGTGGTGTGCAATTGTTTATTATGTGCAACTAGTTTCAAATTACAGACCAGTGCTTCACCGCATGTTTTACCAGTAAAGGGCAATTCAGACCTTTTTAATGATATTGACGGTGCATAATACTACAGAAAGCTGCAACAGATGGCAATCTTTCAACCAAACTGTAATATCTGATGAACAAAAAAGAATCTGCTGTTATTCTTTACAAGTGATCTCATACTGGGTGGCAGGGACAGGCAACTGAAGCAATGGTAAAGAACTGCTACTCTTTAATTGTCATTCTACTGTAACTGACCTTATATGTTAGTAAACTACATCATGAAACCCTCAGGTGATTCCTCCTGTTATAAGTTACATGTTTATCCTATTAGTCTCTGAACCAATCTCATCTCACTGTCTGTTTTCTAATTCTTAATTTTATAGAGAATGTGCTTAAAGAGTCCCCGCTGAGATATTTGTATCTTTGAAACTCACCCTAGCATTCATAATGATTAGACCTTATGTAAATACCAACAAAAAAAACTTAATCAATTGCTTGTGCAAATGCTCCACCAACAAGCCTGTGGAAGTACTGAGGAAGTGGGGAGGCTGCAGAAGGATCTAGACAGTTTGGGAGAGTGATCCAGGAAATGGCTGATGGAATTCAACGTGAGCAAATGCGAGGTCTTGCACTTTGGAAAAAAGAATACAAGCATGGACTACTTTCTAAACAGTGAGAAAATTCGTAAAGCCAAAGTACAAAGGGATCTGGGAGTGCTAGTCGAGGATTCTCTAAAGGTAAGCATGCAGGTTGAGTCCGTGATTAAGAAAGCGAATGCAATGTTGTCATTTATCTCAAGAGGGTTGGAATATAAAAGCACCGTTGTGCTATTGAGACTTTATAAAGCTCTAGTTAGGCCCCATTTGGAGTACTGTGTCTAGTTTTGGTCCCCACACCTCAGGAAGGACATACTGGCACTGGAGCATGTCCAGCGGAGATTCACACGGATGATCCCTGGAATGGTAGGTCTAACAT
Organism: Hemiscyllium ocellatum; assembly: GCF_020745735.1. NCBI lineage: Eukaryota > Metazoa > Chordata > Chondrichthyes > Orectolobiformes > Hemiscylliidae > Hemiscyllium > Hemiscyllium ocellatum. Next base: position 59,174,133 of record NC_083412.1, on the reverse strand, counting down.
AGGTGGAACGGCTGAGGTTCCTGGGATTGTATTCATTAGAGTTTAGAAGATTAAGGGGAGATCTAATAGAAACCTTACAAGATAATACATGGCTTGGAAAGGGTGGATGCTAGGAAATTGTTTCTGTTAGGTGAGGAGACTAGGACCCGTGGACATAGCCTTAGAATTAGAGGGGATCAATTCAGAACAGAAATACGGAGACATTTCTTCAGCCAGAGAGTGGTGGGCCTGTGGAATTCATTGCTGCAGAGTGCAGTGGAGGCCTGGACGCTAAATGTCTTCAAGGCAGAGATTGATAGATTCTTGATGTCACAAGGAATTAAGGGCTACGGGAGAACACTGGTAAGTGGAGTTGAAATGCCCATCAGCCATGATTGAATGGCGGAGTGGACTCGATGGGCCGAATGGCCTTACTTTCACTCCTATGTCTTATGGTCTTAAATCAAAACACTGCAGAAGTTCTCTTTTAAAACACTGATAGTTGACACCAGTTTCTTTTTTTAAAAATATGCTGTGGATTAAGGCCCTGGCAAGAGTCAAAATGAGGTATTGATGATTTGATGGATAATGTAGTTTAGAAAAAAGAGAAATTGCATTTCTTATAGTGTCTGTAATGCGACATGACAAAATGACCAATTAATTTTACCTAGAATGTGAATGTGAAACAGTCTATTCAGCATAATCAGTCCATGCCAGCATTTACTGATCTAGTGAGAAAATAATGAACATATTTACTCTTTGCATTACCATTTCCCTTTCTCCATAATTCAATCCCACCTAAATGGGTACCATTATTTCTACGTCAGCAAGTAATACTAAAAGAAAAATGTCTCAGAACTCTTTGTGTAAACATTTTTTTCTGTTTTCTGTTCTAACTCTCAGGATACTTGTCATACCTATAGCCTCCAACCACAGTATCTAATTAACCCTTGGCTGGTGGCCAACTTGCAACTGACTTCACAGGTAACTGCCAACTGACTTGTAATTTAATAAATCAAGAATGTAAATTTAATTTTCAGTTCACAAGGAAGTGCATTTTTTTTGTACTGGTTTCCAGTGGCCCATTTAAGAGGTGGCTGGGGTAATAGAGCTTGCTGGTGATGTCATTGGGCTTGGAATCCAGATGGCCTGGCCATTGCTGTAACAACACTGGCTCAAGTTCCACCCTGCCAGCTGGTAGAATTTTGTTTAATAAAATCTGGAATCGAAAGCCAGTCTCAGTAATCGAGATCATGAAACAATCGCTAATTGCCATAAAGAGCCATTTGGTTCATGAATGCTCTTTAGAGAAGAAAATCTGCAATCCTTACCTGGCCTAGTTTACATTTGAATCTAGACATATAGCAATGCGACTAACTTTTACTGGCCATCTTAAATGGCCTAAGGAACCATTCTGTGGTACCAGTGGATCCAATATGAGAAATTGTCATTGTCACTGACCACCACAGCTTACAAAGCAATTTTTGAACCTGCTTTTACAGCTATTTGTACTGACTGTTGAATTCTCACTCTTAGCAAGTTACTATTTTAAAAGCCCTTAGTCTCACCTTGCTTTACTGTTGTAAAAATCCAGTGAATACAAGGCTAGTCAATCCAATAGTTCTTCAGAAGACTACCTGAAGATTCTCAGATATTCGTTTGACAAACCTTCTATGAACTGCTTACAATGAATTTATATGTCTTCTTAAGTAAGATAACCAACAATATCCTGTAAAACTGAAATATAACATCCTTACTTTTAAATTCAATTCCTCTCACAATAAATTAGAACATTCGCCTAGCATTCCTAATTACTTGCTGTACCTGCTTACTAACCTCTTTTGATTCACCCATTAGATATCCGGATTCCTCTGCATTTCATAAATCTTCAATCTGTCACCATTTAGATAATATGCTTCTTTCTCATTCTTCCTCCCAAAATGAACAATTTTATATTTTCCCACATTATGCTCCATTTGGCATATCTTTGCCCATTCAATTAATCTGTCTCTGTCCCTCAGCAGAATCCTTATGTCCTCGTCAGACTTTATTTCCTGCCCTATCTTTGTGTTATTGGGGATCATACCTTCTGCAGTTTCATCAAAGTTATTTATATTAATTGGAAGCAGTTGAGGTCCCAGTACCAATCCCTGTGGTACACACATTCATTGCAACCCTGAAGAAGACCCATTTATCCCTACTCTCTAATTCCTGTCAGCCAGGAATTCTACTCATATTAATATGCCACTTACTACAGCATGAGATTTTATTTCTGCAATATCTTTCGATGTGACACTTTATCAAATACTTTCTGCAAATATAAGTATACTGCACACATCCATTTCCTGTTTTCCACAACATGTTTACTCTGCAAAGTACTCCAACAGATTAATCAAACATGATTTTTCTCTCACAAATAATGTTGTCTATGTATTAAACCCATCAAATATCCTATTATAACTTTTTTAATAATAGGCTTTATCATTTATTTCCAAGGACAGATGTTGCATTCACTGGCCTGTAGTTTCCTGACTTCCGTGGGAGTTACATTTGCCATCTCCAATATTATGATGTTTTCCCCAAATCAAGGGCATTCTTGGAAAAAAACATTCTTGGAAAAGATACCAGAACTATGTGAACTTTTGATGATAGTTTAGAGTTGGAATCTGATGTAATATGTTACCAGGAACGTGTATGTAGCCATCAGGACTACAAGCATGAGGAACCCAGCTCCTGCAGATCAGAGGATATTGTGGAGAATCTGAAGCCCACATGTTCTGCCATGTAGAGAGTATTTGATGACTGTAGTCTCAGCTTTGATTACAAAATCCTGCTGAGTTAACTGCACTGCAGTGGAAAATCAGACAGAAGTAATCAGATTACTGGCTGCTGGTTTGCAGTTTCAAAGCACGACCAGCCAGGCACAGACAGATACCACCATGGATGCCGAGACGATGCTTTGTTAGAGACAAAGACACTGCAGATGCTGGAATCAAAATAGACAGGCAGGAGGCTGGAAGAACACAGCTAGCCAGGCAGCATCAGGAGGTGGAGAAGTCGACTCTTTGGGTGTAACCCTTCTTCAGGACAATGGGTGTGTTTGGGGGAAGCTGCAAATAAAGGGGTGGCAGGGACAGGGTGATGGAGTGGGAATAGGTGAAGACAGGTAGAGGGTACGACCTGATTTGTAGCAGTGACAGTGGCACTGTGGAACATGATCCACCTTCCTCTCACAGGATGATAATATTCATCCTCCCACCATCCGCCTTTGCTGCTGTCTGTCAGTCAGCTCAATCTGCTGCCGCTTGAAGTGGTGCAGTCCAAAGCTGGGCTTCTCAAGGCTCACAGTTACTCAAGGCTGCCCTGCAAGGTTGGCTGCAGCTCTCCCAGTGAAAGTCAGCAGTCTTCCATCTGCCATGTTCCAGCATCTGGGATGGCATTACATAGGACTACTGGGTTGGACAAGATCACAGCAAGGCAGACACGAAGGAAATACAAACAATTTATTAGCTTTTTTGTATTATTTATTACTGGCTGCTTAAAGACATTATGTGATAATTGATGCGATTTTGAAGTAGACTCAAGATATACTATTTGTAAATGGTGGATTAATGTAAATGCTGGCGAAGTTCCATTTGACTGAAGCAAAGAGTCACAACTGGTCCCTTTCACTCTATCCAGTTACATTTGGGATATGTGGTTTTCTCCCTTCCTCCTCCTCCTCTCCACCTGTCAATGATATGTCCTCAGGATCACAGAGAGGAACTTCTGTGGCCCTCATAATTGTTAATGCAATAGAAGATACAATGTACTGCATGGAGACTATCTTGGACATTTCATGCACAAATTCCACCACCACTGTCCCCGGCACGCCGTAAACCAAATCATTGTTTCAAGAATCTATTAACCCAATGGTTTGCTCCAGTTTAGCACGTGACTCCATGACTTTTAACGTAGGTCCTCTAACTTTGTGAGGTAAGATGATGGAAAGTGGTCATTAGCCCCTATAATGGAAGGGACTGGAAGTAACCGGGTCTCCCACAGCCACCCTGTGGCTGGAAGTTCATAGATGGCTGGAATTGTTAACTGGGTAAGATCATCATGTGCTACCAGGATAATGGGCATTTATTGAGATATCTCAGTGCATCACACATGTAGTGTGAATGGACTGAGTGACAGTCCGAGGCTGTAGTACTGCTCCTCCATAGTGCCACATAGGCGCAGTCCTGCAGTACTGGAAAGCCTGTTATCATTGTGAACCCAAATTACCCATTCTGGGTCAACCTTCTTCATGGATAAAGTGATTAATTCTCCTCTTCTTCTATAGTAAACCTGTCACCTCAAATGATACTGTTAGCTATGCAAAAAAAGTTCGCTAATGCCATCAATTTCTACTTGGAAGAATAGAAGATGCCTTTAATGGCTTAGTTTGTGGGCTACTGACATTTTGGCATCTGTCTTCCCCTCATGGCAGTACCTTTGTTTACATTGCTAAAGCCCGTCCCTTTATTCTAACTTCTAAAAAAAAGACTTACAATTTTGTTTTGAGGAAAAAGAAAGTAAGTTTTAATAAAATTGAAGTCAGGGACTTCACATTTATATAAGATCCAAGCTGAGCAAGTGGCACCTTAAGAAGTATTTATCAGAGCTTGACTTTCTAGTGTCAGAAGTCATAAACATTGTGTTTCATACCATAATCCTTAGTATTGCAAAGAACAGAATGTTAGACAATGGAGCACATAATGAACTTTATAATTACCTTGTAAATACTGTAAGAGCATATAGGATGACGGTTTTCAAAATGGGCATGGCTTTGCATTTGAAGGCAAACACAGCAAAAGAGACAATAAAATGGGAATATGAGACATTTGTTGTTTTCAGTACACGTTGTGATGTGTTGTTTATGATCACTATATACAAAGCATCTCCGTTTTACACAATATCTGCTTAATGCTGTTCCAGCAGAAGTCAGCATTCAGTGGGCTGAGTAAATAGCACAATGTTGCTTCACAATTATATTGTGTTTTCAAACAGTATTCATAAAATTGCCAACACAATTTGAGATGAGAAGTTGCCATGGTCACTTTCACAATCATACGTGTGGGCTCTACAATCTGACTGCTGAGTGTTTTCAAGGAGGCCATACTTGTCAATAAATAGCATGCACAGAAATGAATCAAACCCATATGAAGGTCTATAGAATTGTGATAACCCTTTGACTGCACATTTCCTTTATATAAAATGTCTATTCTGGTGAGGACAAGACAGTTAAATAATACACAGGTCATGTGCCTAAGGATGCACACAACATAATTTGACGAAACATGTCACTTTTGAGAAAAACCTATGGTGTTTTTTCAAAACTCTTTCATGCTTTTAGTGAACTTGCAAGAATTACATAATTTTAACCTATTTATCATGAAAATGTCATACCTAAGATCAAGTTTCAGCTTTTTAAATTATTTTCATGCATTGTAATATATGGCATGCCTATCGATTATAAGGAAGGCGATATAATAACTTTGCCGAAAAATATGTTGCTGGAAAAGCGCAGCAGGTCAGGCAGCATCCAAGGAGCAGGAGAATCGACATTTCGGGCATAAGCCTCTTGCTCCTTGGATGCTGCCTGACCTGCTGTGCTTTTCCAGCAACACATTTTTCAGCTCTGATCTCCAGCATCTGCAGTCCTCACTTTCTCCTATTTGATATTATAACTTTTCCAAGCAAAGTCTATTTTACTGATTGCTATAATTTTGATGTTATTTTAGAAAAAGAATGTTCTGTTTGCTCAATGTATTAAATGACAACACTAAGTTGCATTTATATAGTATTTATAGTGCAACAAAATGTCCCAAGGCACTTCACAGAAAAAGCAAAATTAGACACTCAGCTACATAGGGCAATGTTACAGAAAATAGCCAAATGTTCAATCAAAGGGTTAGGTTTCCAGAGCTTCCTAAAGGTGGAAAGAGATAGAAAGTCATATGGATTTAGGGTGACAATTCCAGAGTGTACACCTAAGCCATCAATAGTGGACTGATTAAAATCGGTGATGCGCAAAAGACCAGAATTTGTTGAGGGCGAATACCACAGACCTAGTGGGGCTGAAGTAAATTACAGAGATAGGGTGATGTTGGCCATAGCTGAAAATGTGTTGCTGGTTAAAGCACAGTAGGTTAGGCAGCATCCAAGGAACAGGAAATTCGACGTTTCGGGCATAAGCCCTTCATCATGTTGGCCATAGAGGAGTTTGAAAGGCAGGATGAACATTTTAGAATCAAAGCATTGTTTGACTTGACACCAACATAAGTCAGTGATGGCAGGGAAGAGGGGAACAGAATTTGGTATGAGTAAGGATGCAGACAGCAGAGGGTTAAATAGCCACAAATTTATGAAGAGTAGAGTGTGAGATCTAACCTAAGAGTGCATTGAAATAGTCAACTTGTGCAAAAAAACGTGAATGATTGCACAACAAAAGAATGTAGAAGCTAGCTATTTAGCCTTTCGAGCCCATTCACTCAATGAGATTGTGACTACCATATACACTTGTGTATAGGTCGATCTCATGTATAAGTAAACCCCTTATTTTTGGCCAAAAAAAATTGTATTTTCCTTGTATCTTCTGTATAAGTTGACCCTATTCCCAGTTACAGATCAACATTTATGAGTCAGTGTACCTGCCCGTTGTGCTCCGCGCCGGCTTTCCAGTCTGCTGGCCATACTGCTCTGTTACGGGTTTTCTAGTCCACCAGCCATCACATTTCACTTCAGGTTTTCAGAATTACTGTAATCTACGGAGTCAGCTTCCACAGTTTACTGCGGCCCAAACATATCACAGAACTACAGACCAGGGGCTACCTGGTAGGTAAGTATCCCATTTAAATGACCAAATGGTTATTGACTTCTTTGTGATTGCCTTTCTCTTGCTAGTACTTAAAATGTACTTACTACTCAAAGATGAAATGCAAATGGCAATCAAGACTTGAGTACAAACTGTTTTCTTCGCCATGTGTCCTATACTCAACCACTGTAGATATTGACCTATAAAGTTTGCAAGTATTATAATTGTTTTAGCACTTTCCCTTTTGTTGTCTATTATATTACATAGAGATCTGACTCTTGTTTGTCCATTTTTTGACCTATAACAAACATGAATTTCATTCCCTTGAAAACAATACCTTATGTATCAGTTGACTCCCTAATTTCAGCTTTAAAATTCCGTCTTCATATTCGATCTATACACGAGTATATACGATAATTCACAACCTAATTTCATTTGGGAGAAACAAAATCCATGGAGCCAGTGTATATAATTCTGGTCAACCTGCATTGCATTCCCTATAGGATCAATATATCCTTTTTATGGTGGCACCCAAATCTGCTCCAAATAATTAATGTGTGATCTAACCAAGGCTTTGATTAGCTGAAGAATAGCTTTTACCCCCTTTACAGTCTAATCCAATAAGTCTTCTCCCTGGATTACTGTGGGTTGATGTGGTGGAAAGGCTTGTGTGCACTGTTGATCCCTTGAATAATGCAGCTTGGATGCCTCTCAGTCTGTTCAATTTGGCACACCATACTTGATTTAACCAATCTGCATAAATTCAACCTGTCCTTTAAATGATTTTTCTTAGGCAACAATTATGAACTCACACCTGCTAAATATTCCACCTCCTATAATCTCTAGAGTATGTTGAACACTTCCCATAATTTGGCAGCCACCGCTCTTAAAAGGCCACGCTTAAACAAAAGCTCCAACGCTGGCTTGGCTGTGCCAATCTTCAACAAACTAAAACAGCAAGTGTTTGCATTAAGGATCTCTGCAGGTCAATTCCAGTGGAATCTGGACTAATCAAGTGTTTGACAATTTCCACTAGCAATGTTTGATTTATCCTCCAGATTCAATGAGGGGAACATTAACCAAATGCTGTTGTCCTTCTTAAAAACAATTCCACCATCATCCCTGCAAAACTCCTGCAAAATCAACTTCATAGGCATTGTGCCTATGCACTTGAAAACCATCTTCTTCACCATATCTATTTTCTCAACTTTCATAAGGTGAGTATTCCAGGGGATGATATGGAAAACCTGATGAAGACACTCTGAAGTTCTTCCTGAAGCACTTCAACAATGACATTATTCACTGGGAGGAACTTGTTACCAATCACTCAGAATGGTGACACTTGCCTGTCAGCTTAAAGTCCAAACATTGTAATGCTGGGATAGAACAGCAGGAGAGAACGAAAGAATGCAAATCCTACACTCTGGATACCACTTGTGGGACATTTTACTCAGTTGCCTAAAGATCTCCGGGTTGTGAATCGTCTGTCCAGTCATATGACCCACAGTAGAACCTTACACTCCTGGAGATGGATCCAAAATTGGCTAGAAAGTTGAAGACAGAGGGTGGTGGTGGAGGATTGCTCTTCATACTGAAGGTCTGTGACCAATGGCGTGTCGCAAGGATCGGTGCTGGGTCCACTACTTTTTGTCACTTAAATAAATGATTTAGAGATGTGAATATAGAAGGAATGATTAGTAAGTTTGCAGATGACATCAAAATTGGAAGTGTAGTGCACAGTGAGGAAAGTCATCTCAGTGTGCAATGGAACCTCGATCAGATGGACCAATGAGTCGAGAAGTAGTAGATAGAGTTTGATTTAGATAAATGTGAGCTGCTGCATTTTAGAAAGGCAAATCAGGGCAGAAAGTCTTAACTTAATGGTAAGGTGCTGAAGAGTGTTACTGAACAAAAAGACCTTGGAGTGCAGGTTCATAGTTCCCAGAAGGTAGAGTCACACGTTGACATAGTAAGGAAGGTGTTCAGTACACTTGCCTTTCCTGGTCAGTGCATTGAGGACAGGAGTTGGAATGTAATATTGTGGCTATATAGACATCGGTTAGGCCACTTTTGAAATACAGCGTTCAATTTTGGTCTCCCTGCTATTGAAATGATGACTCGAAAGGGTCCAGACAAGATTTACAAGGATCTTGCTGAGGTTGGAGGATTTGAGCTATACAGAATGGCTGAATAGGCTGGCTCTATTTTCCCTGAAGTGTTGGAGGCTGAGGGATGGCCTTATAGAGGTTTATAAAATTATGAGGGGCATGGATAGATAGGGTGAACAGCCAAGGTGATGTTCCCAAGGGAGCAGAGTCCAAAATTAGAGGGCATAGGTCTAAGCTGAGAGGAGAAAGTTATAAAAGGGATCTATGGAGTAACTTTTTCATACAGGTGGTGGTGCATGTATTGAATGGGCTGCCAGAGGAAGTGTTGGAGACTGGAGAATTTTCCTTTGTTCTTTATTTCCTGCCTGTCAACAAACTTTCTATTCATGAAAGAAATATCACATCACACAAGGAGGTTTAAATCATGTCTCACAAACTTGATTGAGTGTTTTGAAGAATTAACAAAGAGGATTGATGAGGGCAGAGTGATAGATGTGATCTATTTGGACTTCAGTAAGGCATTTGACAAGGTTCCCCATGGGAGACTGATTAGCAAGGTTAGATCTCACGGAATAAAGGGAGAACTAGCCATTTGGATACAAAACTGGCTCAAAAGGTAGAAGACAGAGGGTGGTGGTGGAGGGTTGTTTTTCAGACTGGAGGTCTGTGACCAGTGGAGTGCCACAAGGATCGGTGCTGGGTCCTCTACTTTTTGTCATTTACATAAATGATTTGGATTGAGTTGGTATCAAAAGAAAAAATGCTGGAAAATCTCAGCAGGTGTGGCAGCATCTATAAGGAGAGAAAAGAGCTGATGTTTCAAGTCCAACTGACCCTTTGTCAAAGCTAATTTAGAGAGAAATAGGGAGATGTTTATACGAGGCTGAGAGAAGGGGAGTCATGGTTCCAGAAGCAAAGGTAGCAATAAAGAGGTGATAATGACACTACATAGAGAGATTATAGGGAGATTAGGAGCTGTGAATGACCAAGGCTGAAGCCAGTGCTATGTGACAAAATATGTGGGGGATCGGGGGGGGGGGGGGTGGGGAATGGGTGAAGCAGAGGCAAAATGGTAAACAAGGGAGAAGGGTAACAAAGGTACAAACTTACTAATCATTCCTTCTATATTCACAACTTCCAGCTAGGCACATTACAGCCTGCTGGTCTCAACAATGAATTCAACAACTTCAGATGATTATCCCATCTCGACCCCTCTGTTTACATTCTGCTCCGTAATTTTATTTCATTTATTTTATTTATCTTTTAAAAAAATTTTTTCACTGTTCTGTACCTCTTATTTTTTGATTGTCTCTCTTTCTCTTGCTCCCCCACTCTCTCATCACCTTTTTCCACTCCTCTTTCCCCTTTGCTACCCTTCTTCCCTGTTATCCATTTTGCCTCTGCTTCACTCATCCCCCCCCCCAATCCCCCACATATTTTGTCACATCCCACTGGCTTCAGCCTTGGTCATTCACAGCTCCTAATCTCCCTATACTCTCTCTATGTACTGTCATTATTACCTCTTTATTGCTACCTCTGCTTCTGGAGCCATGACTCACCTTCCTTCAGCCTAGTAAAAATACCTTCCTAATTCTCCCCTTTTTTTTTAGCTTTGACAAAGGGTCAGTTAGACTCGAAACGTCAGTTCTTTTCTCTCCTGCCAGACCTGCTGAGATTTTCCAGTATTTTCTCTTTTGGTTTCAGATTCCAGCATCCGCAGTAATTTGCTTTTAGAAAAGGTATAGTTGGTAAGTTTGCAGATGACACCAAAATTGGAGGTATAGTGGACAGCGAAGAGGGTTACCTCAGATTACAACAGGATCTTGACCAGATGGGCCAATGGGCTGAGAAGTGGCAGATGGAGTTTAATTCAGATAACTGTGAGGTGCCGCATTTTGGGAAAGCAAATCTTAGCAGGACTTATACACTTAATGGGAAGGTCCTAGGGAGTGTTGCTGAACAAGGAGACCCTGGAGTTCAGGTTCATAGCTCCTTGAAAGTGGAGTAACAGGTAGATAGGATAGCGAAAAAGGTGTTTGGTATGTTTTCTTTTATTGGTCAGAGTGTTGAGTACAGGAATGTTGCAGCTGTACAGGAAATAGTTTAGGCCACTGTTGGAATATTGCATGCAATTCTGGTCTCCTTCCTATCGGAAAAATGTTGTGAAACTTGAAAGGGTTCAGAAAAGGTCTACAAGGATGTTGCCAGAGTTGGAGGATTTGAGCTGTAGGGTGAGTCTGAACAGACTGGGGCTGTTTTCCCTGGAGTGTCAAAAACTGAGGGGTGACCTTATGGAGGTCTACAAAATTATGAGGGGCATGAAGAGGGTAAATAGGCAAAGTCTTTTCCCTAGGGTCGGGGAGTCCAGAACTAGAGGGCATAGGTTTAGGGTGAGAGGGGAAAGATATAAAAGGGACCTAAGGGGCAACCTTTTCACATAGAGGGTGGTGCGTGTATGGAATGAGCAGCCAGACGATGTGATGGAGGCTGGTACATTTGCAACATTTAAGAGGCATTTGGATAGGTATATGAATAGGAAGGGTTTGGAAGGATATAGGCCGGGTGCTGGCAGGTGGGACTAGATTGGTTGGTGATATCTGATCGGCATGGATGGGTTGGACGGAAGGGTCTGTTTCCATGCTGTACATTTCTATGACTCTGTGACTGGTGTGAACTCTCAATTAAAAAAATTTGCAGATTCATGTTAAAGCAAATTTGAATAGTTCACTGCATGGTATTTTAATGATCAAAAGTACTGATTATCATGTCGGCGATGTTGAAATAATTCAATTCACACACTAATAGGAGCAGTCCAAGCAGTCGCTCTATGTTTTTGCAAAGGAGACAAGTATTGTGAATCAGGAAAGCTGCCAAGTTTGCAAATCCATCTCATTAAAGAAGGTACCCACCTCCTTTACATTCATTTCAGCAAGGGTAGAATGGGATGAGATGGGGTCTGCTGCTGCAGAGGCAGACCAGAAGCATCAAAGGAGACAGGTAGATGGTTGGGCAGGTAAGTTGAAACACCCACCTCTACTGGGACATCACTCCAGTTATAAGTGTGAATGTCAGCTCCTCAAACCTTCACCCTCTCGCCCACATCCATCCCATGGACCCAATTTCCGGTGCAGACGCAATGAACCGATTGATCTCCTTCCAAACGGTAACACTTCTGCGAGTCTATATCAGTAAAAGCAGACTGATAGGCCAAACAGATGGACTCATTACAAATGTCTAATGGCTAATCCACTTAGATCTTGGGCAGATACAGAGGGGAGGGAAAGCATTATTTGAAGGACATCTCTATTACCTTGAAATGACTGTTTCCTTGAAGACTTCTTTTCATTCCCTGTATGTTTATTTCAGAGGTCTTAAATGGAAAAAAGCTTCTATACTTTGATAGCCTGAATAGCTATGACTGGTTGACACAATAGTGAGAAGGTAAGCAAGCTATTGTAGCTCAATATAAATGTTGAATAGCTGTTTTATGTGGCTGCTGATTCAGGAGTGTGAGAGTGTGAGTGTGAGTGTGTGAGTGTGAGTGATGAACTGTGCCTTGTCACTATTCAGATGGTAAGGACAGATATAGTGTGTATTGGCTCATTATTTTCACCCTTATCATGTGGGAGTGAAACAGGAATGGAGGTGCAAGTGTCAGAATTGGATCCTGCTTACCAATATTAAAGTATCCTGAGGAGAAAGTGAGGATTGCAGATGCTGGAGATCAGAGCTGAAAATATGTTGCTGGAAAAGCGCAGCAGGTCAGGCAGCATCCAAAGAGCAGAAGAATCGACGTTTCAGGCATAAGCCCTTCTTCAGGAATGAGGAGAGTGTGCCAAGCAGGCTAAGATAAAAGGTAGGGAGGAGGGACTTGGGGGAGGGGCATTGGAAATGAGATAGGTGGAAGGAGGTCAAGGTGAGGGTGATAGGCCGGAGTGGGGGTGGAGGTCAGGAAGAAGATTGCAGGTTAGGAAGGCGGTGCTGAGTTCAAGGGATTTGACTGAGACAAGGTGGGGGGAGAGGAAATGAGGAAACTGGAGAAATCTGAGTTCATCCCTTCTGGTTGGAGGGTTCCTAGCCGGAAGATGAGGCGCTCTTCCTCCAGCCGTCATGTTGCTATGGTCTGGCAATGGAGGAGTCCAAGGACCTGCATGTCCTTGGTGGAGTGGGAAGGGGAGTTGAAGTGTTGAGCCATGGGGTAGTTGGATTGGTTGGTCCAGGTGTCCCAGAGGTGTTCTCTGAAATGTTCGGCAAGCAGGTGGCCTGTCTCCCCAATATAGAGGAGGCCACATTGGGTGCAGCGGATGCAGTAAATGATGTGTGTGGAGGTGCAGGTGAATTTGTGGCGGATATGGAAGGATTGCAGGTGAATTTATGAATTGAATGCTTCCATATCTGTCACAAATTCATCTGCACCTCCATACACATCATTTACCACATCCGCTGCACCCGATGTGGCCTCCTCTATATTGGGGAGACAGGCTGCCTACTTGCGGAATGTTTCAGAGAACACCTCTGGGACACCCGGACCAACCAACCCAACCAGCCCGTGGCTCAACACTTCAACTCCCCCTCCCACTCCACCAAGGACATGCAGGTCCTTGGACTCCTCCATTGTCAGACCATAGCAACACGACGGCTGGAGGAAGAGCGCCTCATCTTCTGCCTAGGAACCCTCCAACCACAAGGGATGAACTCAGATTTCTCCAGTTTCCTTATTTCCTCCTCCACCCCCCTCCCCCCCCCCCCCCCCCCCCCCTTGTCTCAGTCAAATCCCTCGAACTCAGCACCACCTTCCTAACCTGCAATCTTCTTCCTGGTCACTCCCCTCCACCACCCCCATTCCGGCCTATCACCCTCACCTCAACCTCCTTCCACCTATCCATTTCAACGCCTCTCCCCAAGTCCCTTCTCCCTACCTTTTATCTTAGCCTGCTTGGCACACTCTCCTCATTCCTGAAGAAGGGCTCATGCCCGAAACATCGATTCTCCTGCTCCTTGGATGCTGCTTGAATGTATCCTGAGTCAGCCCAGCTAGCTAATATTCCAGGCTTGTGCAGTAACATGTGTGAAGTACTCCCTTTACCAACTCAGTGAGTGTTGAGTTTTCAGTGCTGTATAATATCACAACAGCATAGTCTTGTCTAGTGGATTTCTTCTATTCTGCTTTCCCCTCTTTTTCTCTTCCGAATGTGTGGTTTGCATTCTATTACAAAAATCCATTTCGAAATAAGATAAATTCTGCCATTCATAACATGATTAAAAAAAAACTTTTATGAAAGGAATAACAGATTTAATACTTTACTAATCTTTAATTGGGTAGTTGTGTAACATATTCTTGCCTCTTTTTGCAGGATCAATATGTCGCACTGAGAAGCCAACAATTAGTGGTACAGTTAAGAATTTAGCAACTGAAGGAGGGATATATATGATAACAATAATCCCAATGAATGGTAGAGTTACATTTTGCAACAGTAGGGAACATTTTAAGCGACCAAGAAAAAATGAGTTATGGAAAACAATACATAATATTTCAGAGCAGAATTGCAGTTGCTATCTCTGGCAGGATTAATAACATTAATCAATTCTCTCTATTAGTGATTAGGTCCAGATATGCTTCCTTTGGTTCATTGGCAATAAAGTCGAAGATTCTTATTTTTATTTTATTAAACTCATAGATCTTACTTTGACCTTCTGGAGCAAGCGGAATTTTTTAAAAATGTGCCACGGGAGAAACCTGGGTCAACCTTAATTAGTAATTCTGCATCCAAGTTCACAAATTTATACTCGGTTTTCAGTGTTTTAGAAAGCTAGGCTCAGCCAGCTAGCTGAGCCACAGATATCTGATTCTATTGACTGCCAGCTGAGAATTTGAAGTATGAGGCGGAAAATAACTAAAGTAACATTGTCACTGCATAATATTTACACCAACTATAAATTAGCCATTTGTAAACCTTTTCCTGAACTATCAACATGCAAAAATGAACTTATTATGGATTAAGTCTAATGTTAAAAGAAGCCACCTAAGATTTGTGTGTTAACAATGGAAATAGTCAATATTTCAAGAGAGCCAGCTTCCATGAAAATGGCATAACTGTCTGTTAAAATTAACCCAGGGAAATGTGGAAATGTTTAATAGCATGGCATAGAGATTATAAGGCCCTTACATTTTCTGGCCATGTTCAAAAATCCAGGCCAATGGGTGAAAGGAACTGCAAAAAAATCAAAGTAATCATCTTGTACAAAACTGAACCAGATTCAGCACACGTATACCTAAAAAGGGTATCTCCGCTCACCATCCCCCAACCCCTCAACTATTTTCCGGAGTCCAAAAATACTGATTCCTGGTTTCCAAACTAGAAATTGCTGGAAAAGCTCAGCAGGTTTGGAGAGAAATCAGAGCTAACATTTCGGGTTGATTGACCCTTCCTCAGATTTACAGAATCTGCAGTTCTTTCTGTTTACAAATTCCTGGTTTTCCTCACATTTTACAGCCAGATGTTGCATATCAGAGCAACCAGTAAAATCAATCTCATGCTGTGAGTGTTTAACTGATCCCAGTTTCCACAGCCAAGGAACATTTATAGTGTGTACCATTTAAAAGAGACTGATTTAATCTAAGGCATTTATGAATCAGTCAGTGCATGGTACAGATGCAAAATCAAGAATTTCCAGTCCTCATGTAGGAGACATGGTTGAATGTATTATGGAAATTAGTCCTGTCTCAGAAAATCTGTTAGATTTGTTTTAAGGCTGAATCAGGTGATTTTATTTTTTAAAAACCTGGTCTACATATTTAGATTACTGCCAACAACTGGAGGACATACCAGCATTACATAATATGAGCACCATGAAGGAAGACATGCCTTACCATACCTGACTAATGATCCTCATATTTGGAATCACAATCAAAAGACACTTTTTATTAACTTCTCCAGTAAGTTGGTTATTGTAGTCAAACAGTGTGAATTCAAAGCTTCACTCATAAGCTAATGAAGATTCCCTGTCAACAATGTTGTATGTTTAAACTGTAAACAGCAATATTATATATGGAAATGTATTGTAACCAACAAAAATCCAATGACACAACCTAAACTTTTCACTGAATATTAAAATGATATTGATATTAGTGTATTTTCAGTGCCTTTGCTAACGTAAAGTTGGATGGCAAGCATGCAACTGTATATTAATACTGGTCTTTCATTTATATGTAAATATGTTTTATAATGACTTACATATTTAAGTGGAAACAATTATGTATAACTACATTAGTTGAACAAAGATTAATATTAAGTAAATGACTTTTGAAATATAATTATGAATTTACAGGTACACTGTTTATACCTAATAAATGTTACAAAAGCAATTTGAAATTATATAATGCCTTTATCATAGTGAAACATCTCGACAAGCAATGACACCAAAGTAATTACTTCAATTCATACCTCTATCTTAGAGAAAGAAATTTATTTTTGAATGCAAGGATTTTGTTTTAAAAGAATGGTACCAGGAGAGCCTAGTGAGGAGAAACAATGTGTCCTCAGAAGGGACCACATACCACATATTCCTAACTAACTCACATGATTGTTATGACAATTCAAATGGGGTTAACCAATCATGTCAGCAGATTCACTTAACACTTCGATATTGATATGCTATGAGAAAACTGTCTTCAAGCCAATACAATTTACAATTATGCCAATACTTATACTGTAATCACCATTACTTCAATCTGATGTGATACAGCTCAAAAACCTCCCCTGGGACAAAACTAATTTGAGAAAAGATAAACTTATAACCATATTTCTGAATCTTTTTACAATGTAGAGGATATATTGCAAATATTTTACAAAGAACAAGCCTACACAATCGTGGTTCAATGGAGAGTGAAGGAGGGTATGCCAGGTGCAGCATCTGAAAATGAGATGTCAAACTGGTGAAGCTACTAAACAAGACTATTTGCGTGCCAAAATGCATAAGCAGTAAGTGATAGGCAGAACTAACTTATCCAAGGCCCCAAAGGAGTCTTCCACATCCATCAGAGTTTTACCTGCGCTTCGACATGTCTCATTTAGTGTATCCATTGTTCCCAATGCGGTCTCCTCCAGGCTGCCTACTTGCAGAGCGCTTCAGAGAACATCTCTGGGACACCCGCACCAACCAACCCCACCGTCCTGTGGCCGAACGCTCCATCAGTCTGCTCTTAATCATCAGTAAAATGATGGACAGTATCATCAACAGTACCATCAAGCAGCTATCGACCTGCTCAGAGATGCCCAGTTTGGATTCTGCCAGGGCCACTCAGCTCCTGACCTTATCACAGCCTTGATACAAACATGCATAAAGGAGCTGAATTCCAGAAGTGAGGTGAGAGTGACAGCCTTTGATATCAAGGCTGTATTCAACCAAGTGTGTCATCAAGGAGTCCTAGCAGAACTGAAATCAATGAGTATCAGAGGGTGAACTCTCCAGTGGGTGGAGTCATATCTGACATGTAGGAAGATGTCAAGGACTGCAATTTCCCCTCCCACATGATTGACGATGCCCTCCAGCGCATCTTCTCCTCCACTTTCCGTACCTCCGCCCTTGAACCACACCCCTCCAATCGCAACACGGACAGACACCCCTGGTCCTCACATTCCACCCCAACAACCTCCAGATATAATACATCATCCTCCGCCATTTCAACCACCTAAAACAGACTCCACCACCAGGGTAATATTTCCCTCCCATCCCTATCTGCATTCTGCAGAGACCATTCCCTCTACGACTCCCTTGTTAGGTCTACGCTTCCCTCCACTCCCAGTACCTTCCCCTGCCACAGCAAGAAGTGCAAAACCTGCACCCACATCTCCCCCCTCACCACTGTCCAAGGTCCCAAAGGATCCTGCAACGTCTGAGAGATTTATCCATACTTCCACACACGTTATCTATTTTGTCCGTTGCTCTCAGTGTGGTTTCCTCTACATTGGGGAGACAGGACGCCAACTTCAGGAACATTTCAGAGAACATCTCTGGACACATGCACTAAACAACCCTACCATCCTGAGGCCTAACACTTTAACTCCCCCTCCTACTCCTCCAAGGACATGCAAGTCCTGGGCCTCCTCCACCACCAAACACTAGCCACCCAACGCCTAGAGGAAGAACGCCTCATCTTCCACCGTGGACACGGGACCAATGTAGATTTCAGCAGTTTCTTTATTTCCTCTCCCCCTAGCTTATCCCAGACTCAACCTTCCAACTCGGCACCACCTCTTGAACCGTCCTACCTGTCCATCTATCCACTCCATCCCTCTTTCCCACCTATCACCATCACCCCACCCCCATCTCCATCTACTTATCACAATCCCAGCTACCTTCCCCCCCCAGCCCAACATCCCTCTCATTTATCTCTCAGCCTCCTTGAACCACCTCCTCATTCCTAATGAAGACCTTATGCTCGAAACATTGACTCTCCTGCTCCTCGGATGCTGCCTGACCGGCTGTGTTTTCTCAGCACCACACTTTTCGACTCTGATCTCCAGCATCTGCAGTCCTCACTTTCTCCATGTAGGAAGATGGTCATGTTTGTTGGAGGTCAGTCATCTCAGCTCCAAGATATCTCTGCAGGAGATCCTTAGGATATTGTCTTGGGGCAACCATCTTCAACTACTTCATCAATGACAATTATAAGGTCAGAAGTGGGATTTTTCACTGATGATTGCACGATGTTCAGCACCATTTGTGACTCTTTAGATAATGAAGCAGTCCATGTTCGATAGCAACAAGATCTGGATAATATCTAGGCTTGGTCTGAACTGTGGCAAGCACCATTCATGCCACACAAATGCCAGGCTATGGCCGTCACCAATAAGAGATAGTCTAACCACTGCCCCTTGACATGCAATAGTGTTACCATCACTGAATCCCCCACTATAAATAGCCTGGGGGTTATCATTGATCAGAAACTCACCTGGACTTGCCATATAAACACAGTAGCTACAAGAGCAGGTCACTGCAGCTGGTCACTCACTCCCAGACTCCCCAAAGCCTGTCCATTATCTACAAGGCACAAGTCAGGAGTGTGATGGAATACTTCCCACTTTTCTGGATGTGTGCTGATGGAACAATACTCAAGAAGTTTGACAGCATACAGGATAAAGCAGCCCATTTGATTGACACTACATCCGTGAGCATCCACTCCCTCCTCCACCACTGCTCAGTAGCATCAGAGAACACTCTGTACAAGATGCACTGCAGAAATTTACCAAAGATCATCAATGAGCACCTTCCAAACTCATATCCGTCTAGAAGGACAAGGGCAGCACATACGTGGTAACACCATCACCTTCAAGTTCCCCTCCAAGCAACATAACATCCTGACTTGGAAATATATTGCCATTCCTTCATTGTTGCTTGTCAAAATCTTGGAATTCCCTGCTCCATGGCATTGTGGGTCAACCCAAAGCAGGTGGACTGCAAGGGTTCAAGAAGGCAGCTCATGACTGCCCTCTCAAGGGCAACTAGGGACGGGCAATAAATGCTAGCTATCTGGCCATGCCCACGACCCCCAAATGAATGAAAAAAAACTGTAACTAGTACATTTTATAATGGAGGATATTTGGATATCTTGTCCAAGAAGATTCCAGCATTTTTTTTGTCTATGGTATGAGTAGGTATTGTCTATAGTTCACATTGATATAAACTATTATAAGTATTACTGAAAAAGGCAGTTCACTGAAGGTATTCATCAGGACAATTCACAAGAATACCATTTCAAGGAGAAAAAGCAACAATCATACTGAATGACAGCAGAATGCTGATTGGTTGACAAGTGAACAATGATTGGTTGAGGTGTTGCCATGGAGATGTACCAAATGTTCAGTTCAGCGTTATGATCTCAGTTGCTGTAATGACTGGACAACACAGATTCCAGACAGGAATGCAACTTGATAGGTCATATTTTTATTTGCTTTGGTTTTAATTAAGTGGTCTCTCATTGAAACATAAGTATACAATGCTGCAGACTTGCTTTGACAATAAATCAGAAGTTTCTTACAAAAAATGATCAAATAGTTAATCCAAACAATCTAGTTATTATAGAAACTTGAAAGTATTAAACGTACAGTAAAAGCTTCATGAATCACAAAACACTCCTTTATAAAATGAAAGCAAGCAAAATTGGTTTTGTATTGTACCAAATTGCCACTCACGGTACAATTCCAAACATCACTCATATGACACTGACACCGGAATCCCTGTATCTAACACCTTCGTAGCTTTAAGTCATTTGCAATTTCAACTTCAGCTCTAGAACTACAATAGCTTCTCCCTAATGCAATCATACATTTTAGCTCAAGTAAATGTCTAAGCTTAATCCCAGCACATGCTCTGGTACTAACACTAACCTTTCACTCCAAGGTAATCTATTCATTCAATCTATCATTCCCTTTTCAGGAGTACAGCTGTATACAACCATCCTGTTCCAAGGTCTTTTCATGACTAAAATGCTATCCAAAGTTTAAAGTGAAACTGAAAGTCTTTCAATTATTGGGATTTCCCTTAAGCTTTAAATATCCTCAGATTTAAAATTTCTCTACAAACCTTTGAGACCCCATTATTTACCATGCTGGGTCTCACACATTCTAAAACAAAAATCAGACTATAAGATATAGGAGCAGAATTAGGCCATTTGGTCCTTCCACTCTATTCTGCCATTTGTTCATGGTTAATATATTTCTCAATCCCATTCTCCTGCCTTCTCTCGGAAACACTTGATCCTATTTCTAACCAAGAATCTATAGATCTTTGTCTTACATACACTCAATGACTTGGCCTCGACAGTCTTCTGTGGCAATGAGTTCCATAGATTCACCAATCTCTGGATGAAATTCCTCCTCACCGCAGTTCTAAAAGATTGTCGCAAATTGTATTCCATCTGCCACTTCTTTGTTTACTCTCCTAGCCTATCCAAGTCCTTCTGCAGCCTCCATGGTTCATCAACACTACCTGTCCCTCCATCCATCTTTGTGTCATCTGCAAACTCAGTAATAATGCTCTCAGTTCCTTCATCAGATTGTTAATGTATAACATGAATAGTTATGGTCCCAACACTGAAAACTGCAGAACTCCACTAGTCATTGGCTGCCATCCTGAAAAGGACTGTACTCTGAACCTTCTGCCAGTCAGCTAATCCTTTATCCGTGCTGGTACCTTACCCCTAACATCATAGGTTCTTATCTTATTTAGGAGCCTCCAGTGCAGTAGTTTCTAGCCTTTGTCTAACTTGCTAATTACCTCCTCAAAGAATTAAGAGATTTGTCAGACATGACTCTCCCTTGATGAAGATGTGCTAACTCAGCCCTAATTTACCATGTACTTCCAAGTACTCTGCAAGTCTTCCAACAAAAGAACAACAGTGCACAATGCCTTTCACTCCACAACCAGACTTCAAAAACTGTTTTTAAAAGAAGCTGCCAAGGTGCCAGAAATAATTACTAGTTAATCATTAACTTCAGACTCACAGAGAAACCCATCAGTTACTAACTCAAAAACCAGATCAAAATCATGCCAAATATTATTAAAAATTATACATATGAATCCTACAGTTTAAAGCAGAAATGCAAGATTAAAAGGTTTGACAAAGTACAGTCAAGCCCTATACTATCAAATGACTGTTTATTTTATTTCTTCATAGCATGTACACATTACTATAAGCGTCTCTGGGTGTATGTAGGGGGATGGTTAAGAGAGTCAAACTCTACAACCCCTTCGCCTGAATATTCCATTTATATAGACTTCACGTAAAAAAAAATAATATTGCCTTTATAATTGCATACCTTTCTTCAAACTTCCCCAGATACCAGTCTCACTCCAAAATTTCTCTCCTGATGCACAGATCAGAAAGTAACTTAGAAGTAATGATAACTTTCCTGACACTCAGGGACAGAAAAAGAGTTTCATTTGCCATTAGGTAAAGCAGATAAAGAGAATTGAAGGATTTAACTCTCTCCAGGCATATCTGTCAGGGGTCTAGTGTTAAAACTGTTCCCTTTCAAAGTCCTTATTCAAACCCAGACTAGAACTCTGAGTAGGGGCAACTATATATGAGCTAAATCAGATAAGAGGATAGTGCTGAACTATATACCATAATGATTTCAAGTATGCATTGGAAACAGCAGTTTCTCTTCTTACCAATACAACCAAAGACAAAAGGATGCGTGAGGGAAAACGGGCTGGAGAGAAAGGATTTTGTCAATGGTATGTCACTCAGAAGTGTTCGCCACTTTTGCTCTGTTGTCCATGCAACTTCAATTAAAATTTAAAGTGCTGGAGAAAAGCAGGTTTTTCAGTGCTGAAACCCACCATCGGCTGATAATGTGGCAGCTACGACTTTAACTTTATTAAACAAAGAACCTCTGCATCATAAATAAAACCTTCCTGCACAACTCCATTACGATTAACACAAGACTTGAGAATGTGGCACTGGTGTTTATCAAATTTAAATTTCACTTGTAAATATATATCATTACATTGACTTCATTTTAGTCATGTGTGCATACTCATTATTTGTTGAGACTTGCTTAGTCAGAAAGCTAAATGTACTGCATGCCTCATGGTTGACATACACTGATAATTACAGGGGTGTGAGGGACTTTTCATGTAGGAAGAGATTTGTTTTGTTCAGTGTTTATCAAATGTTCATGTTGACATTCGCTGTTATATACACCATTCCAAGCACTGGGCTAAACTTGCAGGCTTAACTTGCTCTTCACTCAATACATTACAAAGGACTTTCTAAAGGTCACTGTCAGTGGGGGTAAAGTTAAAGCCCTGTAAGGGCTCTATCTGCCAAACCCCAGCCCCACATCAGTCTTTCTCTGAGCTGGACATACATTTGGATAGTACCAACAGTGCTCTTTTGGCCTTGAATGATTGTTTCCTTCATTCCCCTCCCTACAAGAATCAGGATGCCAGGAGATTCCCACTCACTCCTCTATGCTCCTGACTCCATAAATGAGTTTTATCTGTACTCTAAGTATAATTACTGAGCATATGTACACTGAGTTAGGCCATACTGACAGCAGATCACATAGAAATGGGTCTGTAACAGACATAACAAAAGCTGGAGAAACGCAGCAGATAAGGCAACGTCAATGGAGAGAAAAACAGAGTAAATGTCAAAATTGAAGCAGAGTCACATCACACTCATAACGTTTATTCTGTTTCTCTCTGCACAGATGCTGCTGGATCTGTTATGTTCTCCTGCACTTTGTGTTTGTTTTGGATTTCCAGTGTCAACAGTATTTTGCATCAATTTACTTGAGTCTGTAACGGTCCAAATGGGATGTCCTCTCTTACTATCATCTCTATATGGTTCTGTCTAGTAAGCCTGTTGCTGTTCACTCTCAAGTTGACCGCACGTTACTACAGTCTCCATTTGCAGTCCTCCATTAGATATCTCTTGCACTCCTACATGCCCCTGACTCCACTGATCACCCTTACTGATTCCAAGCCTTCAAGGAAGCTGCTATTCTGCTCTACCCCTCGTGTGGTACAGACTTAAACAAAGCAAGCTGCTAAAACATAACTGCACAAGGTGACAGATGTACTCCATCATTGAACAAATGGGAACCAAGTGTTGCAAGGTTTTCATTTCTGGAGTAGAATCTTGTGGGACTCATAATGCAAGCTTTATTTATCTCTATCCACAAATGCTGCCAGACCAGAGTTTCTCCAACACCTTGTTTTTATGCCACAAGATTCTCACTCGCTGTTGAAATCATCCTTGAGCTGGGATGTACTTTAGGTTTTATGCTAATAAGTATTCCTGATCAGTAGATAATGAATATGAACCTGCCACAGGCTACTCTGAAGCTCAAGACACCACAAACACACTGCTATCTCTGCACTCGAACCTACCACTGGGAAATTGAGATTTCATATCCCATCTAATTAAGTCACTCCACTCATCATACCTCCCATAATGCTTAAGCTTACATACATAACTTGAGGCTATGACATAGAAAAGCCTCCTTTTATCCCAACAGTAACTTACCCTGCATTTTCTTTCTGTTTTTATATCTTATTATGTGTACCTGTTAACTTTATTGAACTGTGAATATCCCAGATTTTTGGTGGTTATAAATTTAGAGGGTTTGGTAAGCCTTCTTTCAACTTCTTGAATATCCCACCTTGAAACGTTCAATGGCTGAGATTTCACAGAAGGAATTCTCTAAACTGGGGCACTCTAACTTCAAAGGACTCAGTGCTTGAAGATTCAATGCTTCCTCTCGTTAAAATGCACTAATTGAAGAATGTTGAGACCCCGAGCTGCAGATTAGGACTGACTTTGAATAAAATTTAAATATCTTCGGAAAATCTTCCAGTTGAGAAAAAGCCAATTCAGTCACGAATTAAATATTGATTGTTTTTGGTCTGTAAAAGATTGTACTTCAGTAATCATGCGATATTATTTGTCATGTTTGAATTTGGGTGTTGAGAATCTACCAAACCTTTACATTTTAAGCACAATTTAAGGATTAATTTCACCATGAATCTTCTGCCTGGAGCTGGCTTTCTGGTGTTGTGGTTCATCCGGTTTCCTAAACCCCAGGGTGTGTGCTTGCTTTAAACAAGCAAGAGAGATAAATAATTAACTGTCAATTACAAAGCTGATGACTGGAACTGCTTTGAGTGTAGACAGCAGCCACGAAGTAAAACTGTGCAAAACCATTACAAGTGAGAGAGCAGAGATGTTTGAAAAGGGATATACACACATACTTGATAAAATTTTGATCCTTGAAAACATTAATGATCAAAAGGCCAATTAACCTGATGTTAATTTGGAAAAAGCCACAAATTTTAAAGTAAAAACTTACAACCTTTTCCTGGAATTATATCAGTGTTTTGAAAGAATCAATAATATTTTTTGTGTGTGTGGTGATGAAATGGAGTAGAAGGCATCCTGTATTAGATCTCAGGAGAGATACAGTTGCACTACCTGATGCAGAATAGCTCTCATCTTAATTGTACTAAACAGTATCACAGAATAGTTTCGGAATAGGATACAGTTTGGCTAGTTGCGTCTGTGCTGGCTTACTGAATGAGCAATATACCAAGTGCTACTACCAAGCCTTTTTTCCAAATTATCTTCCTTTTCAGTTAATAATTCAATTCCCTCTCAGCTGAACCTGAATTCAGCACACCGTCAAGTTAGTGCAATCCAGATATTAACCACTCACTGTTTTTCCTCATGTTTCTTTGCTTCTCTTGTCAAGAAATATCATTTGTGCCATTCTGTTCCTTCTCTTCTTCCAAGAATGGAAAGGATTTCCCCTATCTACCCTGTGCAGATGCCTCATGATTTTGAATACTGCTATCAAATCTCTTAGCCTTCCCTTCAACAGGAAAAACAATCATAATCTCTCCAGTTTATAATGAATTAAAGATCCTCGCCCATGAACCATTTCTGTGACTTTTTAATGCATTCTCTCCAATGCCATTGTGTCTTTCCTAAAGTCTGATCCCTGGAAGTAGATACTTCCATCAGTAAAGTGATGGAAGGTATCATCAACAGTTTTACCAAACCCACAACTACTTCCATCTAGGACAACAAGGTCAGCAGATACATGGGAACACCGCCACCATCCTGACTTGGAAATATATCGCCGGTCCTTCAGTGCTGCTGGGTTGAAATCCTGGAATTCCCTCCCAAAGGGCATTGTGGGTCAATCTACATACAGTGCATGGTCTGCAGCGGTTCAAGAACTCAGCTCACCACCACCTCCTTAAGGACAAAAGGGACAGTCAATAAATCCTGGCCAGCCAGCAATGCCACATCACACGAGTGAATATAAAATCATTACTAAAAAAAAAACTTCAGTTGAGGCTAAAATAGTGTTCCATACAGGTTTCCCATAACCTCCTTGTTTTTTCACCCTATGTCTCGAATAACAAAGCTTAGAATGCTATATGCTTTATTTTCCACACTCTCAACCTTTCCTTTCATCTTCAACAACTTACACACTTGAACACCACTGTTACTGAATCCATTTTGGGAATTGTATCCTTTAGTTTACATTGGCTCTTCTTTTTGTTTCTGCCAAAATTAATCATTTAACACTTCTCTGTTTAAATTTTACTCATGATCCATCCAATCAGTCCAACATCTATAGCCTTTGAAGATCTGCACTACCCTCCAAACTGTTCACAGTGTTTTCAAGCTTCATATCACCTGCAAGTTTTGAAGTGCCCTGTACACTGAGATCCAAGTCCTTTTCTCATTTTGATCATGGATGTGGGCATCGCTGGTTACATCATTTAATGCCCATCATGATTGTGAATACTGCTATCAAATCTCTTAGCCTTCCCTTATTGCCTTTGAGAAGTAGGTGGTGAGCTTCCTTCTTGAACAATGGCAGTCCATGGGAGGTAGGTACAGCTATAGTGCTGTTAGGAAGGGAGCTTCAGGTTTTTGATCCAGTGAGTGAAAGAATGGCACTATAGTCCCAATTCAGGATGGTGTGTGTCTTCAAGGGGAATTAGTAGGTGATGGTGTTGCCATGCACCTGCTACCCTTGTCCTTCTAGGTGGTGGATATTTTGCTTTCAATGAAGTCTTGGTAAATTGCTGCATTGCATCTTGTAGATGCTATACACTGCTGCTACTGAGCTTTGGTGATGGAGGGAGTGAATGTTGAAGATGGTAACTGGGATTCCAATCATGTGGATTCTTGTACCCTGGATGGCGTTGAACTTTGAGTGTTGATGGACCTGCACTCATCCAGGCAAGTGGAGAATTGACATTGTACTCCTGACTTGTGCCTTGTAGATAGTGGACAAGCACTGGGGAGTCAGGAGATGAGTTACTCACCACAAAATTCTTAATTTCTGACCTGTTCTTGTAACTAGCATTTATGTGCTTGGTAAAGTTCAGTTATTGGTGGGAATGTTGATACAACAATAGTAATTTTGTTGAACATGAAATAAAAATGGTTAGATTCTGTATTTTTGGAGATGGCCTTTGCCTGGTATGTGCAAGTCATACAAGTTACTTGTCACTTATGAGCCTAAAGTTAGATGTTGTCCAGGTCTTGCTGCATTTGTACATAGGCCAATTTAGCATTGTGGAGCTGGTGGCAAAATGGTAGCATCACTGGACTAGTAATACAGAATCCCAGACAAACATTTTGGGGACATAGTTTCAAATTTCATCTAAGTTATGGTGAAATATGAATTCAATAAAAACCTGGAATTAAAAGCTAGCCTAATGGTGACCGTGAAAGCACTGTTGATTGTTGCAACAACCTGTCTGGTTCATTGTCCTGTAGGGGCAGAAATCTGCCATTGATACCTAATCTGGTTCACATGTGACTGCAGATGCACAGGAGTACGATGGTGTCTTAACTGTGCTCTGGGCCATTACGAACAAGCAACAAGTGCTGAATACTGGCAATCAGTGAACATCCATACTTTTGAACTAAGGTGAAGAAGATTGATCAAATAGCTGAAAATGGTTAAGCCCATGACACCACCCTGATAAGCTCGTGCAATGATGTTCTGGAATCTCCAGTAGCCTTAAGCATCTTTCTTTGTGCTAGATATGACTCCAACTAATGCAGAACTTTACCTGATTTCCATTGACTTCAGTTTTGTCGGGGTTTCAAGATACCATAGTTAAACTAAAGCTGCCTTGATATAAACAGTAGTCATCCTCACCTCAACTTCAGAATTCAGCCTTTTGTCCAGATTTGAACAAAAGTGATAATGAGGTCAGGAGCTGAGTGGCCCTGGTGAAATCCAACCTGAGCAGGTTATTTCTCAGCAAGTGCTGCTTGATAATGCTTCCAGCAATCCTTTCTATTACATTCCTGATGTTCGAGAGCAGACTGATGGGTCTATAATTAGCCAGATTAGATTTGTGCTGCTTTTTAAGGACAGGACATACTTATGTTCCTATGTTGATGCCATTGTTATCGTGCGGCTGCAACAGTTTAGTTTGGGTCACAGCAGATGCACAGCATAACTCTTTGGTACGATGGGGACTGGTAGTTCTGGATAAAGCGTGATTCGGCAGGGTGTTTTGGCTATAACATCACTGAAGAATTAGGGAATGGTATTTGTGAGAACACTTACCTCTGTTTGCAATAGCGTGATCCAGCAAGGATTGGTTTGCGCACTTCGTTCTGCATATACACTGATGTCCACACTGAAACCTCTGCACCATTCTGTGCATGTGCTGATGTCAGTGGCGGTCTTCGTGACGTTCTGTGCATGTGCTGATGTCAGCGCTGATCTTCGTGACGTTCTGTGCATGTGCTAATGTCAGCGGCGGTCTTCATGACATTCTGTGCATGTGGTGATGTCAGCGCTGATCTTCGTGACGTTCTGTGCATGTGCTGATGTCAGCGCTGATCTTCATGACGGTCTGTGCATGTGCAATTTCAGCAGTCAACAGGGCAGCTTTCTCAGAGAGATATTGTACAGAGAGCAGCTTTCTTACATTGTTTAAATGTACCGTGTTAAATTTACTTTTGTTTCATTAATAAATTTGATTTCAATCTTCATTCAGCCTGTAATGTACTTGTGTTAGACTTTTGGGTGATTTTTGAGAGATTGTGAATGATTTTTTTTGCTGGTCTGCCTCAGAACCCCACTTTTCCCATTGGCCCCATTATTTGTATTAAATGATTTTCTATTAATCGAGATTTCGCTGGATCACAATTACGGCGTTACAGGAGAACTACCTGTTTTGTAAAACTGGGATTGATACATATAATTTTTAATATTAGTTGCTGCAAGTTTTTAAGAGATGAATTAATAGCTGGCAGGCTTTTCTGAAATTAATAATTAACTTGTAAATATTTCTGTTGTCATGGTGATTTATTTTAAAATCAGGTTTTGAAGCCCAGCTGTAAAGTGAATGGATTTTTGTGCACTAACGGACTTCTGTTTATTTTAGATAGTTTGCAACTCAGCATGGTAAAATGATGGGGTCTCAGAGGGAGTTGTTGGACAGTTCTGTTTTTAAGCTTGGGGAAGATACTCTTGGCTGAGAAAACAAGTGTTAATTTCACTTTTAACTTTGGGTTGTGTTAGTCCTGGGAGTTTATGTTATAAGTATATAGGCTCAGATTATTCTCTTTTATCTGCATTCCTTTTGTAATAGACTTCCATTTATTGTTAAAGCAAAATCTTCGCATACTTATCGTTCAGCGAGAGGCTGCTTTGTTAAAACCAAATAAAATACAGCGTGATCTATCAAATCATGTTTCTGTGTGGGACTTGACTTGTCCAGGAGTAATCTTTGTTAGGAACATAACATTGTTTGGACCTTAATCTTTCCAGCATCTGGTGCCTTTAGCCATTTCTTGATATTGTGAAGTGAATTGAAATGACTGAAGACTAGCATCTGTGATTCTGGGACCTTCCTTCAGCCTAAAAATCTTTCATTAGCCATTATTCTGCCAAATTTGTACCCATGATCTGGATTTTTCCAGACCCTCTGTGAATTGGACAATTAGGATAATATGGAGAGACTGTAGAATGCAATCCCTGACATAGACAAGAACAAAGCCCAATTTTACACCCAAGGTTTGAGTGACGAGATGTTAATGAATGGTGTGAATGGTGACAGGCTCATTCGCATGCATTTACATATCATTATTCTCGAAACACAGTGTTTGCTGTTCTTTAATGTGACAGAAACTAGACAGCAACAATTCCAGAAATGAGAACTAGAGAGAGTACCTTGCACCACCAGCTCACTGCTTTCTCCACAGCCAGCAACCATACTTTGGAGCATGTCAGCATTTTTCATTGTTATGTTGCTGCCATGTAGATTTGCACACAGAGTCAAGTATCCATCCCATGTATCAGAGCTGGGTACATTTGTGGCACCTTCACTCACTTTCTGAACACTCACTCATTTTGTGCCTACTTGGATGCTCACAGTACCTCGACCTTGCTTTGCCTTTTCTGTGTTTTCTGGCCCTGTGTTCTTGCCTTTCATTTTAGCACAAACAAAAACCCAGGAAGCTTGTCATGGTTGTCATTAGTGACAACTGAGGGCTGGATATGTTGCTGTTTCCATATCGTACCTGTAGCATTTGCCAGCAGCTTATGTGGCAAACACTCAATGTCCTTCAATCAAATGACCACATCTCAAAGTCTAAGGGAAGCAAACTACAGTCAAATCAAGGAAAACTGTTGTCAGATTTGGGTGCATTGCCACAGTCAGCCGAGGGCAATTATCAATTTCAGTCCTTCAGTTGCTTGGGCAGAGGTCCTAAATCATTAGAGTGAACTGTCAGGCTTTGTTCACAATAACATTTAATTTAACTGTCCATTAGTACTATTGGATGCATACAACATGTCAACAATTCTACCATACAGAGTCCACTTGCCAACCAATTATCACTTTCCTCTCGTGCAATATAGATGTTCGTTTTTCACTTTGAATTGTTGTTATTGTGAAATGCCCTCATAAGTGCGATATGAAAAGCTTCCACAAAACATATCTTTCTTCAGTATTAGAGTCGAGAGTGTGACGCTGAAAAAGCACAGCCGGTCAGGCAGCATCCAAGGGACAGGAGAATCAACATTTCAAGCCTAAGCTCTTCATCTGGAATGAGGCCTGTGGGCCAAGGGGGCTGAGAGGTAAACGGGAGGGGGTGGGTCTGGGGGAAAGGTAGTTGAGAGTGCGATAGTTGATGAAGATGAGAGAGAAGGTGATAGGTTGGAGAGGAGGGTGGAGAGGATGGAGGGGCAGGGCAATGGACAGGTCAAGAGGGCGGTGCTGAATTGGAAGGTTGGATCTGGGATAAGGTGGCAGGAGGGAAAATGAGGAAATTGGTGAAATCCACATTGATCCCTTGTGGTTGCAGGATCCCAAGATGGAAGATGAGGCATTCTTCCTCCAGGCGTCGGGTGGTTAGGGTTTGGCAATGGAGGACCTAATGTCATGGGGGGAGTGGGGAACATAAAGTTTTCAGCCATGGGGCAGGAAGGTTGCTTCATGCATGGGTCCTGGAGATGTTTTCTGAAGCATTCTGCAAGTAGGCATCCTGTCTACCCAATATAGAGGTGACCATATCGGGAGCAACAAATACAGTAAATGATGTGTGTGAAAGTGCAGGTAAAACTCCGATGGATGTGGAAGGCTCCTTTGGGCCTTGGACGAAGGCAAGGGGAGTGGTGTGGGCACAGGTTTTGCAATTTTTGCAGTGGCAGGGAAAAGTGTCGGGAGGGGAGGGTAGGTTGGTGGGTGGGGTGTGGACATGACAAGAGATTCGCAGAGGGAATGGTCTCTCTGGAACACAGGGGTGAGGAGGGAATATATTCTTGGCGGTGGTGTCTGTTTGTAGATGGCAGAAATGATGGCGAATGAGGAGATGTATGTAGAGGTTGGTGGGGTGGGAGGTGAAAACCGGGGGGTTCTGTCCTTGTTGCAATTGGAGGGGTGGGGTTCGAGGGCGGAGGTGCGGGCAGTGGATGAGATGCACTGGAGGGCATGGTTGACCACGTGTGAGGGGAAATTGTGGCCTTTGAGAAAGGATGCCATCTGGTATGTTCTGTGGTAGAATTGGTCCTCCTGGGAGCGTTGCTGGGGAGGTGGAGGAATTGGGAGTAAGGGATAACGTTTTTACAGGAGGCAGTTTGGGAGGAGGTAGTTGTGGAAGTCAGTAGGTTTGTAGTAAATATTGGTGTTGAGTCAGTCACCGTTAATGGAGATGGTGAGGTCCAGGAATGGGAGGGAGGTGTCCGAGATGGTCCAGGTGAATTTAAGGTTGGGACGGAGCATATTAGTGAAGTTGATGAGCTGTTCAACCTCTTCGTGAGAGCATGAGGTGGCACCGATACAGTAGCGGAGGAAAAGATGGGGAATGGTGCTGGTGTAACTGCGGAAGATGGACTGTTCCACTCGATGAAGAGACAGGCATAGCTAGGGCCCATATGGGTGCCCATTGCTACCCCTTTGGTCTGGAGGAAGTGGGAGGATTCAAAGAAGAAATTATTGAAGGGGAAATTACCGAAGAGGGATTACTCTTCAGTAATACTCAAGTTCTGTCATATCAGATGACAAATAATATAATTTTATTTTGTCTCCTGTGGCTTGGGTAGTAGTGAATGCTAAATGAGTTGGCATATTACGTGATAGGGAGAAATATAACTGTGGCTTGGCATGAACTGGTACTAAGATAGCACAGAGGTATGAGAGATCATGGGGATGGGTAACTGGTTATAGATGGCATGAGCAGAGTCTAGGAGTAAGGGGGTGGCAAGGAATGTGCACTGGAGGAAGGAATGTTTAGGGTGGTGGATGGTGTGCTGATCAAATGGCTGCTTCGTCATCAAGCTTCTTGAATGTTTGTAGAGCTGTATGCACCCAGGTACGTGGAGAGTATTCCAACACACTCCTGACTTGTGCCTTGCTCTTGTTGTAAAATACCTGAGGAGTTAGGTTGTTAATTCCACACTTTAGAAATCCAAGCCCTTTGTTCTGGTCTTCTAGTCAGTGTTAATGCGAATGGACCAGTTACATTTCTGGTCAATTGTCAAGGATGTTGGTGGTATGGATTCAGTGATGATGACATTGTTAAATGTCAAAGGGTGATTCACAAATCAGTGCTGTAGAATGCCAAAAGAAGCTATTTTGACTTTGTGCCGCTGCAAGTGCTCACAGCCTTGCACTTTTATGGTGCAAATGTTCCTGACCACTTATCAGCCAAATCTGAATATTGTCTGGGTCTTGATGCACATGGTGCAGACTGCTTCATGTTGAAAGAATTGAAAATGGTACCATCTCAGTACCAACAGAGGACAGTTTGACTAGCTGTGTCAAAGATGGTCAAAAGCTGCAGAGGATTGGACTGAAAGTTATCAGGATATATTTTGTATCTTTGATGAAGACAATTTCAATTACTGTGGCAGAGACAGAATTGGAGGGTTTAAAAATGAAGTTGCACAGGAGACATTTCACTTCAATAATGCTTCAACTTATTTTCATTTTCATAATGTAGTGGTAATACCTAATTAACTCTGGATACTTGTTTATTTCAACATTTTATCCATTACAGTGAGATTAGAATTAGCATTTAATTGGCAGAATGCTTCTGACCTTATCAGCTTCAGTACAAATCACCAGAGAAATACTACCAACTGGGTTGAAAATATTAAACAAATTCTCTTATTGTATAGTTAATCTCTACATTCAGTGAAAATGGCACTGATTCCTTGACCTATTTATTTCAAAGATTTTAAATCATCCTGTGAAACAACACTGGGCTGATGGTCTAACTCGAGCTCAAACTTGAAAACAGCTTTAATGGGCTTAGAGAAGCTGGATTTTAAAATAACTGTAAAGTGTCCACAGAGGCTCTATTATGATGTTTATGTTCCAGCTGGTTACAAATTTCAATGGGTTTTCAAATCAATTTAGTCAAGTGGTGATAAACTGCAGTTTCATATTTCTCTAAAATGTGCTGGGTAAAAGTCTTCTGGGTATCTGCAAAGGTGATGTCAATAAAAATATTCCAATTCCTGCTATCTTTCTCCTCTCCTTTATCCACCTGTACTCCCTCCCCATGAACTTCATGTGAGGAGAAAGAATCCATCTAACCTGCATACCTCACTCACGTGGCTTCTTGTTACATGTGATTTTAGGCGATGGACACTAGCTGGTTATTTATTTGCCAGTACTGTTATACCCCATTGTCCAAATCCAAGCGAGACTCACTGGATTGAGGGACAGGTTTCATTGTCACTGGATACTGGGGCCAATTACAATATCCTAGCACTGACCAAGAATCAGAACTGGAACCTTCCCAGTCTGTACAATTCAGCTCCATAACAATAGGTAGATTTACTAGATGGACAAGTGGGCAAGGTTGTGTGTGTTGTGTGGGCAAGGCAGATGGCCAGGATGATTGTGGAGGGGTGGGACATACAAATAAGGAATGAGGGGAGGCCACTCAGCCCTTAAAGCCTGTCCACCATTCAACAAGATCATAGCTGATCAGATTTTAACCTCAACTCTACATTCTTACGTAACCCCAATATTTCATCTCTTTGGTAATTAAGAAATAATCTGTTGGGGCGGTGTGGTGGCTCAGTGGTTAGCACTGCTACCTCACAGCACCAGGGTCCCAGGTTCAATTCCAGCCTAGGGCAACTGTTTGTGTGGAGTTTACACATTCTCCCTCTGTCTGCATAGGTTTCCTGCACATCTTTGGACTGTGGGAGGTCAGATGAATTGGCCATGCTAAATTGCCCATAGTGTTAGGCGCATTAGTCAGAGGGAAGTGGGTTACTCTTTGGAGGGTCGGTGTGAACTTGCTGGGCTGAAGGGCCAGTTTCCACATTGTAGGTAATCTAAAGAAACTATCCACCACTAATATTTAAAAATTCTGTATGCACTTTTTTTTAAAAGAAGAGCATTCTTAAGACTCAACCCTCAGAGAAAATGTGTTTCCTCATCTGTGTCTCGAATGGGAGACACCCCTTATTTTTAAACCATAACCCCTAATTCTAGATTCTCTCATAAAAGGATGCCTCCTTCCAACATCCACCTGATTATATTCCCTCAGTATCTTTTATGTTTCAATTAAGGATTCTGGGTAATCCAGAATGGACGACAGAAAGAAAATTGTGGCTGTAGAGATGTTCTCTTTTTGAAATATTTTCAGTGTTGGAGCTGATTTTCCCGAATTCTAGGTGCAGTAATTACTGTATTATAAGCTGTTGCATCGTTTTGGAACTTTGGGAAAAAAAACAATCAAAACTACAGCACTTTAAAAAGGACAGAAAAAGGCAGTGACCACATGGGAAGTGATTCAAACAGAGCAATAAACCTACATAGCTGTCTGACCCAGTAGTGACCCAGCACAGTTGACTGCCTAATTTGTTTGGTTTCAAGTATCTCTAGACAATGGAGTTTCTTCTAAGAAAAATAAACAAACAGCAAAATTCACAGCTGACCTCAGAGAAACTTATATAGGGGAGCTCACAGCAGGCAAGCAGTTAATTGGCTAGTTTCAAAGTGTAACCTTACCTTTTTAAGGCAACTGTAAAATCATGAGGGGCAGGGATAGGGTAAGGAGAGGTAAACTCCTCAAGTTTGCCTTTTACTTTGTAAGCAAATTGAAATTACTCCACAGAAACTGGTATCCTGTCACCAAGTCACCCCACGATGTTGTGCCGAACATTTGTCCTAGCTTAAGCACCTATCCATGTACCTATCCAATTGCCGCTTAAAGGCCACCAATGATTCTGACTCTGCCACTCAAACAGGCAGCGCATTCCATGCCCCTACCACTCTCTGGGTAAAGAACCTATCCCTGACATCCCCCCATACCTTCCACCCTTCACCTTAAATTTATGTCCCCTTGTAACACTCTGTTGTACTCGGGGAAAAAGTATCTGACTGTCCATCTATTCCCCTCATCATCTTATAAACCTCTATCAAGTCACCCCTCATCCTTCACTGTTCCAATAAGAAAAGGCCTAGCACTCTCACCCTATCCTCATACAACCTATTTTCCATTACAGGCAACATCCTGGTAAATCTCCTCTGCACCCTCTCCAAAGCTTCCACATCTTTCCTAAACTGAGGTGACCAGAACTGCACATAGTACTCCAAATGTGGCCTTACCAAGGTCCTGTACAGCTGCAACATCACCTCACGACTCTTGAATTCAATCCCTCTGCTAATGAACGCTAATACAACATAGGCCTTCTTACAAGCTCTATCCACCTGAGTGGCAACTTTCAAAGAGCTATGAACATAGACCCCAAGATCCCGCTGCTCCTCCACCTTATTAAGAACCCTACCGTTAACCCTGTATTCCGCATTCTTATTTGTCCTTCCAAAATGGACAACCTCACACTTGACAGGGTTGAACTCCATCTGCCACTCCTCAGCCCAGCTCTGCATCATATCTAACTCCCTTTGCAGCTGACAACAACCCTCCTCACTATCCACAACTCCACCAATTTTCATATCGTCTGCAAATTTACTGACCCACCCTTAGACTCCCTTTTCCAAGTCATTAATAAAAATTACAAAAAGCAGAGGACCCAGAAAAGATCCCTGCGGAACTCCACTTGTAACTGGGCTCCAGGCTGAATATTTACCATCACCACCACTCTCTGACTTCGACCGGTTAGCCAGTTCTCTATCCAACTGGCCAAATTTCCCACTATCCCATGCCTCCTGACTTTCCGCATAAGCCTACCATGGGGAACCTTATCAAATGCCTTACTAAAATCCATGTACACTACATCCACTGCTCTACCCTCACCCCATGCTTGGTCACCTCCACAAAGAATTCAATAAGACTTGTAAGGCAAAACCTACAAATCCATGCTGGCTGTCCCTAATCAAGCAGTGTCTTTCCAGATACTCATAAATCCTATCCCTCAGTACCCTTTCCATTACTTTGTCTACCTCCGAAGTAAGACTAACTGGCCTGTAATTCCCAGGGTTATCCCTATTCCCTTTCTTGAACAGGGGCACAATATTTGCCACTCTCCAGTCCCCTGGTACCACCCCTGTTGATAGTGAAGACGAAAAGATCATTGTCAACGGCTCTGCAATTTCCTCTCTTGCTTCCCACATAATCCTAGGATATATCCCGTTAGGCCCGGGGGACTTGTCTATCCTCAAGTTTTTCAAATTGCCCAACACATCTTTCTTCCTAACAAGTATCGCCTCTAGCTTACCAGTCCGTTTCATACTCTCCTCTTCAACAATACGGTCCCTCTCATTTGTAAATACTGAAGAAAAGTACTCATTCAAGACCTCTCCTATCTCTTCCGACTCAATACACAGTCTCCCACTACTGTCCTTGATCGGA
The DNA here is from genome assembly GCF_020745735.1 of Hemiscyllium ocellatum. Lineage (NCBI taxonomy): Eukaryota > Metazoa > Chordata > Chondrichthyes > Orectolobiformes > Hemiscylliidae > Hemiscyllium > Hemiscyllium ocellatum. Next base: position 59,137,367 of record NC_083412.1, on the reverse strand, counting down.
CCTACCCTCGTTCTCGTCATTCTCATGTTTCTCAGGACCGCATAAAAGGCCTTGGGATTATCCTTGATCCTTCCCGCCAAAGATTTTTCATGCCCTCTCTTAGCTCTCCTAATCCCTTTCTTCAGCTCCCTCCTGGCTATCCTGTATCCCTCCATTGCTCTGTCTGAACCTTGTTTCCTCAACCTTATGTAATCCTCCTTCTTCCTCTTTACTAGACATTCAACCTCCCTCGTCAACCAAGGTTCCCTCACACAACCATCTTTTTCCTGCCTGACAGGTACACACATATCAAGGGCATGTCGTATCGGTTCCTTGAAAAAGTTTCACATTTCAACGACATCCTTCCCTGACAGCCTATGCTCCCAACTTATGCTCCTTAGATCCAGTCTTGCGGCATTGTAATTACCCTTCCCCCAATTGTAAAACCTACCCTGTTGCACGCACCTATCTCTCTCCATAACCAAGGTGAAAGTCACAGAATTGTGGTCACCATCACCAAAATGCTCACCCACTAACAAGCCCATCACTTGTCCCGGTTCGTTACCGAGTACCAAATCCAATATGGCCTCCCCACTGGTCGGACAACCTACATACTGAGTTAGAAAAGCTTCCTGGACACACTACACAAACACCACCCCGTCCAATCTACTTGATCTAAAGAGCTTCCAATCAATATTTGGGAAGTTGAAATCGCCCATGACTACGACCCTGTGGCTTCTGCACCTTTCCAAAATCTGTTTCCCAATATGTTTCTCCACATCTCTGCTGCTATTAGGGGCCTATAGTAAACACCCAACAAGGTGACTGCTCCTTTCCTATTTCTGACTTCAGCCCATACTACCTCCAAAGGCAGATCCCCCTCGAACTGCCTTTCTGCAGCCATTATACCATTTCTAATTAGCAATGCCACACCCCCTCCTTTTTTTTAACCACCCACCCTAATCTTACTGAAACATTTGTAACCAGGAACCTCCAACAACCATTCCTGTCCCTCTTCTATCCACGTTTCCGTGATGGCCACAACATCGCAGTCCCAAGTACCAATCCACGCCTTAAGTTCACCCACCTTATTTCTGATACTCCTTGCGTTGAACCCATCTCTGTGTCCGTAAGTATTCCCTGTCGGTGCTACCTTCTCCACAGCCTCCCTACATTCTTGCACATCCTGACAAACAGCTAGCTTACTTGTTGGATTACAAGTCCGGATCTCATTCCCCTGCCAAATTAGTTTAAACCCCCCTCCCCACCCCCCGAAGAGTGCTAGCAAACCTACCTCCCAGGATATTGATGCCCTTCTGGTTCAGGTGCAACCTGTCCTGCTTGTACAGGTCCCACCTTCCCCAGAATGCAGTCCAATTGTCCAAATACCTGAAGCCCTCCCTCCTACACCATCTTTGCAGCCATGTGTTCAACTGCACTCTCTCCCTATTCGTTGTCTCACTGTCACGTGGCACCGGCAACAACTCCGAGATGACGACTCTGTCCATCCTAGCTTTTAGCTTCCAACCTAACTCCCTGAACTCCTGAATGACCTCCCCACCCCTCTTCCTACCTATGTCGTGGGTGCCAATGTGCACCATGACTTCTGGCTGCATACCCTCCCCCTTAAGGATTCTGAAGACACGGACCCTGGCACCCGGGAGACAACAAACCAACCGAGAGTCTCGCCCATGTCCACAGAACCACCTGTCTGTCCCTCTAACTATAGAGTCTCCTGTAACTAGTGCTCTTCTCCTCTCCCCCTTTCCCTCCTGAGCCTCAGAGCCAGATCTCGTGCCAGAGATCCGGTCACTGCAGCTTACCCCTGCTAGGCTGTCCCCCCCAACTGTATCCAAAGCGGGTATACTTATTGTTGAGGGGAACGACCACAGGGGATCCCTGCATTGCCTGCTTCCTCCACTTCCCACCTCTAACTGTTACCCAGCTACCTCTGTTCTCTGGCGTAACCATGTCCCTGTAGCTTCTATCTATCACCCTCTCAGCTTCTCGAATAATTCTCAGTTCATCCAACTCCAGCTCCAGTTCCCTAACGCGGTCTGTGAGGAGCTGGAGCTGGCTGCACTTCCTGCAGATGAAGTCGACAGGAGCATCGGTGGTCACCCCTACCTCAAACATCCTGCAGGAGGAACATTCAACTGCTTGCGCTGCCATAACTCTACACTTAGTCTCCAAAACAATAACACTAAGTGGCTTACCTGTTCAACAGACTGAGTCCATTTTTTTAGGTTAGAGGAGGGAGGGTGGATGGGTTCCTTCTCCACTCAAATAACAATCACTCACCTTCCCGACCGGCTTTGTGTTCCGACTCCACTTCCGCCCAGCTCCCGCCACTCTCCGCTGCCAAAAAAAGACATATTTGCACATGTCGAGACCTTGACACTGACCCAGCTCCCTCAGAGCCAGCTCGAAGTGAACAGAACTTCTGACAATCCTGTTTTTTTTGTCTGTCAGCCAGGGCTCCTTGATTGGACCAGATTACCAGACCCAATCAGGGAACTTATATTCCATGTGGTCTATTTGGCTGATCTTGTTACAATTGCTGCACACATGTCCTTGCTAGAGGAGAAAGAGAAGAAACTTCCATTCACATGCTCACACTCAAACAGCAGTATTTTTGAAGTGTTTTCTTTCACTTTTCAGACAGTAAAGGTGGTTTCTTTTCATATAGTGGAGGAAGCAGTTTTTTGCTCAGTCCATTCAGTAGGTTCAGCTGCTGCAGTCACTGTGATGCTACCAATAATGGATCTCTCCGGGCAGGAGTTCAGCAAATGGGATGAGGTTAGATTAGATTAGATTCCCTACAGTGTGGAAACAGACCCTTCGGCCCAACCAGTCCACATAGACCATCCAATAAAGTAACACACCCAGACCCATTTCCCTCTGATTAATGAGATTAGATTAATTGAATTAAGCAATTTTACTGAAGAAACTGCATTGGGGAAATCTCTCTCCTCTTCTTCAAATAAATGCCATGTAAAATTTATCAGCTGCTGTGAGTACAAAAGTGCATCAAAACATCGGGAGCACTGTAAGCAAGGACAGACCTTATTCAGTAGTAACTGTCTCCTCCAGTTAATTACACAGGCCTCAACCACCTTCATTATTTATGGTACCAATTCAGGCTCAGGCCCTGACACACTTTAAAAGTGCAAGGGCCTATTTAGGATTCATAAGTCAACACCCCATTCCACATGTATGTTTGACTTTATCATTGGGGAGGTGCTGTACTCTATTAGGAGCTATCTAACTAGCAGAGGCTGCAGTTAGTTTTATATCAGTTTGCCTACTTTCAAGCTCTTTATAGAGCAGAAGCAGGACTGGGCAGAGCTCTTTCTGGACCTGACAAGAAAGTCTTTGGAATCCCTAACCATGATCTTCAGTCAGTGATGCCCTGCTATTTCCCTCCTCAGAAACACCAATTCCAAACATACAGTGCCTTCCTTTTCCTCCTTGTCATGCCAAGCAGTCTTATTCAGTCTTTCTCCTCATCTCAACCATTATAAATAGATCCTTCGTCCTCCTGTTAGGTGGTTATGCCAAGAGCAGATAGCTGCCTCCCATACCTGCAATCATGTCCATAACTGTACTGCCCTAACTCCCTCATCAGGACCTTCATACCCACTCCCTTGCCATTATACCAAGAGGTTACCATACACACTTCACTGTGACCATAACCAGAGTCAGGTACCAGACACGGGCTTATGCATCTATACTATATAGCCCTGTAACAAAAGGCTTCATCCTCAGCCTTGCGAGCTCTTTGATTTTTACTGGGTTTCTGTATATCCTTTCCATTTCCAGGTTCATTTCAAATCTTTACTGACCAGGGCCATCAATGAGGAACAATTACAGCTGGTTCTTATATAAAGTGTGCTTTGGCAGCACGATTTGGCTATAATGTCGTGAAGAATTAGGGAATGATATTTTCGAGAACACTTACCTCTGTTCACAATAGCACGATTCCAGTAACAATCGTTTTGCACACTTCGTTCTGTGCATGTGCTGATGTCAGTGCAGCCAGAGCACGTGAGAGGTACAGTACTATACATTGAGCAGTTTCATCTCAAAAATTAAACCTATTAACATTCATTGCTCTCCCTTTGAGACAAGAATATTCTTGTATAATTGCTGTATAAGCCCTGTATATTTCCTGCAGGATTACATTACCCTTATACTTTCTAATTTGTTCTTGTAACTGCATACCCAATAATCTAAACCAACCCACATGAGACCGTCTGAAGACAATCAATCACCGCTTCTGCAACCACAACTGCACCTGAAGGTGCCAATGATGATGACCCAATGTAATCTGTTAAATTTACTTTTGTTTCATTAATAAATATGATGTAAACCTCTATTCAGGCTGTGTTACACTTTGCGTTAAGCTTTTGGGGGATTTTTGAGCAATTGTGAGTGATATGTTTTGCTGGTCTGCCCCAATCGCTCTTTTCCCTGAGGCCCCATTATTTCCATGAAGCGAGGTTTTGCTGGAATGCAACTACCAGGTTACAGGAAAACTACCTGTAATTGGACATGGTACAGGAAGATGCAACTGGATGGACTGAATATTTTTCAAACCTCTCCTCTCTACATTGCTGCATGCTGATCTAACACAAAGAAATGTTTCAGTGCCCAAATTGGTCCTGTCATTTCAAGACAATCAGCTTTTCTGTTCATACAGTTCTATCATGTCAACGTCAATTAGCATCCATGGCTAAAGGTCCTGGATTTCCACAGTGCTGCAGGCACTTTCTCAACGAGTTCTCAGAGGCAGGTTTGGATTTGCGACCAGAGAGAGACCATCTTTGACCTATTTTCAGTATTTTGACTTTGCAGGTCAATGTGCCGCCCCATCAGTGATATCCAAATCACACTTCAAAAAGTGATCAAAAACATTGTGTATATCCCAGAGACAAATGCTGAAATATATTTTGAAAGGATCAATGAGGAAAACAGCTGTAAAAGTTACCAGAGCTGTTTTTAAAAAAAAAGCCACCTCCTACCACCTATTAATTGGAAAATCCCATGCTGATGGATCAAAGGCATATCCATCCCTTTCTGGTACAGACCACCCAATGTTTAACAGAATGACTCAACATGTTCAAGGAGTTGACTGGCCTATTCCTGTTACTGCATCCTTATTTCTAGGCTGCTTTATAAATCAGATCTGCTCAACTGGACGTGCTCATTCTGCTCCCTCATATACTCAGTCTCAATTTTTTAAATATAACGCAACAGAAAGAGAGAATCAAAAAGATCCTCAAGTTTTATCTTCAAAATGGAGCCAAGGTTGAGACTATCCGCAGTTGGAATTAATTTAGATAAAAAGAAAATAAAACCAGAAAATACTGGAAATGTAGTGTTGTGTCTATAAGTGCATATTCTGAGTGTTCCCTTCATCAGAACTTATTACCCATTTATTCTAAGTGGATCATTGCTGGTATTAAAACAATGCTAACTGGAGAATCTAGGTTTCTGCAGCTTTTAAGGACAGATGGGCTTGAATTAAAACTGAGCCCAGGATTCAATTCCAGTCATAAGGATCGGATTTCCCTGCTGCACTCCCATATGGCTCAACTTTCACTACCAAGTGCAAGATATAATGTCAACTCTGCATCATCTCAAACTGCAAAATTCAGACATTTGTGGGACCAAGCGCAAATCTATTTGCAGAATTGTTTGCCATTATATAAACACTGAAATGCATTTTTAAGTACACGTTTACTGCATTTTGTAGTACCATGGGAGGAGTGATCTTCCATAAGCCAATTAGCAAAGGCTGTTTTTTTTCCAAATAACAGACAGAAAATTACTGACAAAGAAAGAAAGGGAGGTTGCCTGACAGAGGCCATTAGATTGATTTACTGCAAAAATGCTTTGAATGTTGGAAAAGTTTGTGGTATTGCTGTTGGAGACTTCCATTTGAAGTCTTTGTAGGTAAATATACTACACTGAGTTGTAAAGGTCAAGAAAGCTTCAGGTCTTCATTTTCTGCTGATGTATCTCCCCAGGGAGGTCTTTGCCTCCTTCTGTAGATGGTGAGAAATCTGCTTTCTTCTACTTCAGGTGCAGCTGAAATAGTTCAGTTAGGACAGCATTAAACTGAAGATCTTCAGCCATGTCATGAGAACATTTCAACTCCCCCTCCTACCCTGCTGAGGACATGCAGGTCCTGGGCCTTCTCCACAGCCACTCCCTCACCACCCGATGCCTGGAGGAAGAACACCTCATCTTCCACCTCGGAACCCTCCAACCCCAGGGCATCAATGTGGACTTCACCAGTTTCCTCATTTCCCTTACCTCACCTTACCCCAGTTCCAAACTTCTAGCTCAGCACCATCCTCATGACCTGTCCCACCTGTCAACCTTCCTTCCCACCTATCTGCTCCACCCTCTTTTCCAATCTATCACCTTTACCCCCACCTCCAATCTCAACTACCTTCTCCCAGCCCCACCCCCTCCCATTTATCTCTCCAACCTCCGAGGTTTCCAGCCTCATTCCTGATGAAGGGCTCCTGCCTAAAATAACCATTTTCCTGCTCCTCGGATGCTGCCTGACCTGCTGTGCTTTTCCAGTGCCATTCTAATCTTGACTCTAATCTCCAGCATCTGCAGTCCTCACCTTTGCCTTGAAGATCTAAAGATCCCTAGTTCAATTCTGGGGTTTGGTGAAATACACAACAAAATTCCATTTCAATGTCCCTTTAAAGATGGGGTTTTAAGGTGTTATGGTACCAGCCTTACCTCTGAGCCAGAAGGCCTGGGTCAAGCTCTACCTGCTCCAAAGATCAGAATGCATTTGAACAGGTTGATTAAAATATTTAGCTGCAGTTCGTACATGATGCTCTGATAATGCAAGTCAATAGGCAGTTAACTTTAAAGACATAACAGCTAAGTTTGATCAAGTCTTGTTATTGATCCATCTGCACCTCTAACAGGAGTCTCTAGCTAATGATCAGGTATCAGGCTTCCCCTCAGGGTCACAGATGTGCAAAGATTCTGTTAACTGTTATTGATTGAGGATGATCAGCCATGATCATAATGAATGGTGGTGCAGACTCGAAGGGCAGAATGGCCTACTCCTGCACCTATTGTCTATTGTCTTAACTGCAGCTCGGGCAGTAGATCAAAACGAGATTTATGATTCTGTTGTTTGGTAAAAAACTCTGCTGAACCATAAAGAGATCTTTGATTTTGGCTTCTAACACGGCTGTGAATTTTAATTTGATGAGAACCTGTTCAAATAATAAGGAGACAATTCATCACCCTGGACTGAGGAGGGGATTTTTTTTTCCCCAAAGGAAGTGGGTTTTCCACCCAACTTCCCTTCAGAGTCTTTGAGTACTCATAAGTGGATTTAGCCAAAGACAAGATTGTGATGCCACCTGCAGTTGAATAGTCTATTGACACACTACGTAATGCAGAACTGCCACTTGACTAAGGTGACAGACTTAATGCGACCTGAGGATTGATGGCATGAACCATTATAGAGTGGATAGGAGAAGAGAAGAGAACTTTGGGAAAAGGAGGCAAGTTGTGTTATGAGACCAATAGCACAGGTAATGTGGCCAGCAAGGCTGTGTTGTTTTCTCTGTCACCAGTGATTATGCATGCACAGAGAAAGCACGCTCCCCAGCTAATATTTGGTGCTCGTTATGTTGTGTGGGATGCAGACTGCCTTGGGCAGTTTTTGTCTGGTTTCACTGACAAATTATTAAAATTAGTTATAATTTTCTCTAATTACTTTTCAAATTTTAATTTTTAATTTTAATTTTGCAAGATGTTGTGGCAAATGTGAATTTTACGTACAATAGGACAATCTCTATTGACAGCCAAGACACCGATCTAATCAGCATGAGCTCATTACTACAGTGCATGCAATCGCAGAGACAGTTAAAGTAGACAGCTGTCTCTGACTGAGTGCAATTTACAGGAAATGGTTAGTCTCTCACTTTATGGATGTCATTTATAAAAGGTAACCACATCAACGATGTTAGTCTTTGCTCTCCATTTATACCACTGAAGTGGTTCTATGATATGTTCACCCCACTAATGTTTTGGAAAACATCTCAATTACACAATGGAGTACATTTCAGAACATTGGAGGGGATGAAAAAAAACACACCAAATTGCACCAGTTTTGAGAAATGATTTTGCTCCCCCTCCATTTTCCTTTCCAACCTATTTGCATGTCAAATGTATTCTCTGCTATGAAACTGCAATCAAGCAGTGATTGGAACATTTCATTTTGAAAAAAAAACAAATTGCTTTGAAATATGTTCTTTGATGTATTTAGTCAAATAGGCAGACAATTATTGTTAAAATAAATGGTAAACATTTTTTTTATCAACATGACTAGCCTGTCAACTGCAAGAAACTATCTTTTAAATAACAGAAAATATTTTTACAACACTATACAGAACCAATGGCAAAATATATTATCCTTGCATCCAAAACAACCAATTTCACTTCAATAGCATCTTCAAAAACCAGCAAATGGCCACATTAGCAGTAGCTTCCAATTGTGATTATTCAATCTGGGAACAGGGCCCATTCTAACATTTTTTAAACTTGATTTGATTAGAGCTGGATTGAATTTGCAGAGAAATGTCTACAACCTTTTAGTTTGATTTCAACTTCTGCGCTTGCTTACTGATATCGGGTGAACTTATTCGAAAACAGCACAACCTGGGAGAACTCTTTTGGTGACGCAACTTCCCGAGGTGAGCAATTTCAAACAAAAGCACATCGAGGTATCTGTGAGATGAACCAAGTGAAAGCAAGAGCCTGTGGCACTGTTCATGTTGATTGGGAATGCCTAGTGTTAGCAGTTGCGAGCATGTGAGGGAGGGCAGCAGGAATCTCCTCCTTGTTGGAAGCATTCAACTAGTGTCATTTATATCATAGCATGGCATGGCATGCAAAGTTGGGACTGCCTCTGGCACCAATGGAAACACAGTACTAATGTAATTTCTGGTGCATCTACAGTCAGAAATGATTCTGTTGCAACACAAATGGAAGAAAACATGCATTTAGCAGAAACAACACAACAGCAATAATTTCTAAATAGGACATGTACATTGTAATACATTACTTCCCAAAACAAGCAGCATATATACATTCATGAGTTAAAATGACAATTAGCAAAAATGGTCCAAACATAACACTGCAGTAATCAGCCTTGAAGCAGGTCCAAAACTCTTTAACCCCATTCTGCAGGAGGTTTTCAGTCAGCTCTCAATCCACCATATTACTTATGTGAACAAATGGGCTGGAACAGGCCATTCATCTGGTGGAGCCTGCCCTACCATTTAATACAATCGTAACTGACCAAAGACTTCAATACCACCCACTCCTAATGCCATTGGTAATAAATCAATTATATCAATTTTAGATCAGAAACTATACTAAGAGAACAGGTAAGGATGAGGACCTGTACTTTATTAACTGACAATATGCATGGATTTACAAAGTGAACATTCTCCTTAACAAATGTTTTTGATAAGTTTTGAGATATTATAATTAAACCAAAGCAATTCATGATCTTATGTTATAGCATACATCAACTGTTGCAATGTCTTTGTCAAAGTGCTGTTTGAAAAATACAAATTGAAATAAATTCTGTAAACATTTATGCGAGAATACAAGGGTAGGTGTAGTGACTAGAACCAGATAGACCTCATTAACTACGAAGTTCTTGATTGGGGTTGTCAACCTTGGCCAATCAGGAAAGCCTTGGCTGACCAATATAACCAGCAGATTAGGATCTACTCAGTTGAGGATTGACTCTGAGTTGGCTGGCCACAGCCAGTTTACTGCACGCTCATAAATAAAGGGTGACTTGGTGATGGGACACTGACGTCTGTGCAGTTATTTGAGTTGGTAAGGAATCAGATAACAAAAAGGAAGTGCTGAGTTCTGAGGAAAGATCACTGGACCTAAAAGATTAATTCTGATTTCTCTCCACAGATGCTGCCAACCCTGCCGAGCTTTTCAAATTGCTTTACCGCATCCACAGTTCTTTTGGCTTTTATTAAACTAAAAGGAAATGTGAATTGTGAATTTTGCAACATGGTCTATTGCGTCCAAATATGCTTGCAAAAAGCATTCAGCAGGGTACACCGTTTGAGGCTGGACTAAAATGCTGAAGCTGGCAAAAGTGAAGACTGCAGAGTGTGGTGCTGGAAAAGAACAGCAGGTCAGGCAGTGTCCGAGGAGAAGGAGAGTCGATGTTTCGGGCAAAAACCCTTAATTGGGAAGTTACCACATGCCTGATGAAAGGCTTTTGCACAAAACGTTGATTCTCCTGCTCCTCGGATATTTCCTGACCTGCTGTGCTTTTCTAGCACCACTCTCTCAACTAAAATGTTGAAGCCTCAGCTATCACTGATGACCGGCTGCAGCAGATTGAGAATTGGGAGAACTCCTGCTACAGAAACAGGTTAGATCATTTTGGATCTGTTTGGAGACTGATCATTGGAATGCTGCATTAGGACCATTGCTAATTATCATTTTAACTCATTGGGCTAGGCTAAATCTAGGCCTGGGAGAATGATCTACAAGTTTGGAGATGATGGTAAGATTTGTGCAATAGTCAAGGCTGTAAACAATCCTTGCAAATGGATCTGGATGAACAATGAATTGGGCTCTTGACTGGCGATTGATGTTTAAATTAAAAAATCTAAAGTTATTCCCATGGGAAATACCGGATAAGTATTAATGTGTGAATGTTGAATATATTCAGGAGACAGTACTAAAGCTGGTGAAGAAAGAGTTTGGGCATTCCAGTGCATAATTTGCTTTGGCTTCTTGACAAAAGACCTGAAGAAAATGCAATGGAGTGAATACAGTGCTAAAATGCACTTGTAGGACAGTATACTAGCATCCTTATGTCAGGCCTATGTTAAGATAGTAATTTTGGTACCTCCCCACCCCTCACCAAGGTGGATAATATTAAGATTTTAAGAAGGTTATAACGGACTGTCATAGGAGTAATTCCCAGGTTGAAGCATCTAAGTTATAAACTGGTTCAAAAACCTGGGTTCCTCTATAATTTGGGAAGATGGTGACTTCGGAGCTGATTGAAGTCTAGAATCTGTACAGTGTGGAAACAGGCCCACACCCTCCAAAGGTCCCTGGTGCTGTGAGGTAGCAGTGCTAACCACTGAGCCACCATGCCACTTTACTGGAAATGAAGGAACTAGACAATGCTTTCATTGACCAAATGCTTCAAATAGTAAGGTTAGCAAGGACAACAGCCACAATTTCAAGTTATGAAAGGTGAAAACTAGGTTAGATGTCAGAAGATAATTCCTTCATCAGAATAACATCTGTAACAGATTGATAGCTCATGTAGTGAATGCTGATGCACTCACTTCAAGTGCGATCTTTGTCAGTTTTTGATTGGGTGGGATAAAACAAGCTGTCATATTCTGGACTAGTTTTGATCATCTCAAAGTGTGGGGGGGTGGGGGGGGTGCAATGTCTACTCACAGTCAGGGTAATTGGAAAAGGTATTTCTACATTTTTAAGATGATGGTTTTTTTAAAAATTTTTTATATCTGGTTCCTGTGCCTCTTCCAGGAGATGACATGACTCTTGGATGAACTGAGGAGTGTATACATTGTGATGTACAAGGCACCGGAACTACATGGATGGGAAGGTTTGGATGACCTTAACAGGTCCATCATTTCTTGAATTGTGGCAAACATCTTACTGACTCCGATAACAGTTAGCAACTCAAACCACTCACTTGAAACAAAAATTAGGATTCTTTAAAAATCAGTGTACTATGCTAGTTTAATGATCCAAAATAAATTCAGATGTCAATGGGAAAAGATTTGCTCTGCATCTACCATCCAGAATTAGTAACCTTGTTTTAGTGTGTGTATATGGAGGAGATGGAATACTAAAACTGAGATTAAGTCTGTTTGCACTAATCTTTCAAGTGTGCATAGTCCTGGGCATCCAATATCTAGAATATAGAACATACAACATCTCTTTCTTAATCATAAAGAGTTGCTGTAATCTCAAGCCATGAAGTCCCACTACACTTGGTTCTCCTTCTGGTTTAACTGGACCAATTGAAACTGCAAAGGCACTTATAGCTACTTAGCAAGTATGATGGTATTTTAGGCAAGCCTGAAGCAGGTCAGACACAATAGGCCAAATGGTCCCCTCCTGTGCTTCAAGACTTTTCATGTTTCTAAGACTAGACTTTCACCCTCAAATGGAATTTTAAGACCTCGAAGGACAAACAGAAGCAAACTATCCAAATGTGTGGGGCATCGAGCACTCAACCTGAAAGGAAACCAATGGTGTAGAATGCGAATGGATATTAATTCTGGGTTGAATGTGTTTAACATTATTCACATCAAATGAAATTCTTTGTTACTAGTGCACAAATGGAGATTTTTAAGCATGTATCTGTGTGATAGTGAAAGGAAGCTTTTCAAATATTTCATTTTCTTTACTGCAAGCAGTGGCATCTTTTTTACATACCAACATGTTTTTCACATTAGAGACACCTTTTCCTGTAAAAATGGTCCCAGATGAAGCACATTATTCAGAACCTTGGCATGCAAACTATTACTGTAACCAACTGGTCTGAATAATGTATTGCACCTGGAACCAATTTTAAAGAGAGCCTTGTCTTTTAGTGATTGTATTTTAGTGAAGATTGAATGCAGGAATAAACAAACAGAAACCTACTTTAATAATAAGATAAAGATCCATAAACACAATATTAGAAAATCCATTTTCTATTTGGGGTCCAGAGTCCCAGTGTTGCACAGCACGGAAACAGACCCTTCGGTCCGACTCGCTCGTGCCAACCAGATATCCCAAACCATTTGTCAGCATTTGGCCTGTATCACTCTAAACCCTTCTGATTCATGTACGCATCCAGATGCCTTTTAAATCTGTAATTGTACCAACCTCCACCACTTCCTCTGGCAGCTCATTCCATACAAAAAACACCCTCTGCGTGAAAAATTGGTTGAACAGACATGAAACTTAATTTGACCAAGTACAATTTTAAACTACATTCAATATAATAAGCGTGTACAGCTTTATGTTGCTGCAACACCTGTGAAATAATTATACCCTGACAATGTTACTAAAAATCTGTTGCTTCTTCAAAGGGAATGCTGCACATTTAATGTTGCCTTGTTATGTCCTGCTACATGCCACAGTAACATAACCAATCAGTGCAAAGCCAGGGATCACTTACCTGTCAGATTCCCCTTAGCATTGTAGGATCCCCAGTAGGTTGCTTCTGTATTAGGAGTGTGACATTCATATTCCCCTGTATCTCGTAGTTGTAGGTTGGTAATGTGTAACAGTGCTGAATCTCCATCAATTCTCTCAACATAGACCTCATTATTCTGGACTCTCTCTGCATACACAGCGTAGGGGTAGCCAGGATCATTCGTGCTGACTATCTGGATTTGCCTTTCAGGTGCAGAAGGCAGATAGATGGACCACTCAAAGTTCTGCTGCGTGGAACCCGCATATCCGGATACATTACACCAAATGGTTACATGGTATCCTTCAGCTCTGATCAATGGGCCTTCCTGTACCTGGACATGTCTTTGAGCAGCACACATGCCTGCAATGGAGACGTGATAAATGTAAATAGTTAGACGATTTTTCAGAAGCAATCCACACGTGCAAAGCACTTAAGTCCAAATTTTGCTTGCTTCCTTTTTTCCCCACTACTTATGCCTCTCAATTTTCTCTTAGAGTCATAGAGTCAAACAGCATGGAAACAGGCCCTTTGGTCCAACCAGTCCATGCCAACCATAATCCCAAACTAAAGTAATCCCACCTGTCGGCACTTGGTTCATACCCCTCCAAATATTTATTATTCAAGTACTTATCTAAATGTCATTTAAATGTTGTAACTGTATCCACATCCACCATTCCCTGTATATTCATTCCACACATGAACCACTCTGGATAAAAAAAAGTTGCTCCTTATGTCTTTTTAAAATCTTTCTCCTCTTACTTAAAAAAATATGCTCCCAGTCTTGAAATCCCCAGCCCGAGGGAGAAGACATCTGCCATTCATTTTATCTATACCCCTCATGATTTTATAAACCTCTACAGGCAACTGTGTGTGGAGTTTGCACATTCTCCCCGTGTCTGCGTGAGTTTCCTCCAGGTGCTCCGCTTTCCTCCCACAATCCAAAAATGTGCAGGTTAGGTGAATTGGCCATGCTAAATTGCCCGTAGTGTTAGGTGAAGGGGTAAATGTAGGGGAATGGGTCTGGGTGGGTTGCACTTCAGCGGGTCAGTGAGGACTTGTTGGGCTGAAGGGCCTGTTTCCACATTGTAAGTAATCTAAAAAAGAAATCACCCCTCAACCTTCTATGCTCCAGTGAAAAACTTCCCAACCTATCCTTATAACTCAAACCTTCCATTCCCGACAACATCCTGGTAAATATTTTTGGAACCCTCTCCAGCTTAATAATATCCTTCCTATGAAAGGGCGACCAGAACTGGACACAGTATTCCAGAAGAAGTCTCATTGATAACCTATACAGTCTCAACATGATGGCCCAACTCCTATATCAAAGGTATGAGCACTGAGGGCAAGAGTGCCAAACATCTTCTCAACCACCCTGTCTACATGAGATGCAAACTTCAAAAAATTATGTACCTGAATCTCCAGGTATTCTACAACACTACTCAAGGCCCAACTTTTAATTGTATAAGTCCTGTTCTTGTTTATTTTTACAAAAATGGAATGCCTCACATTTATCCAAATTAAATTCCATCTGCCACTCTTCAGCCCATTAATCCAATTGAGCAAGATCCCTTTTAAATCTTAGATAACCTTCTTCCCCATCTGCAAACCTATTAACAATGGCTTCTAAATCATTTTGCAAATGCTGGCATTTTCACCACAGTGAAGATATTCTGCGTGAGAATTCTCGGTGCACTCAGGGAATGTCACAAGCTCCAAGTACACAGAGAAGGTGCACGAGAGGAGAAGACACCCAATACAGCTGGAGTTGGGAGGAGTTCCTTCTCCATTACCACTTGTACAGGAGGGAAAATTAATGGAAATGTTTTTCTATCCCTTCTGTAATGGCCTCCAGTATTGTTGTCCAGCAAGAGATCTTGATATGCTGCATGTCCCAACTACTTTCTCGCATATTTTATAGAATGATCTTAGATCAGTTGTATGATATTGCTTTGCATATTTAAACTGATCCACCACCTATTTCAGGTGGCCACTATGGATGTTTAGAAGCAGTGAAGAGTACTATGGTGGTAGTAACACTGGTAGTGCATATTAGAAATAGGTCCTCACACACATGTACTGACAAAAACTACACAAGTTTTTTGCATAAAGTAGGAAAAAGCAGAGCATCCACTATTTTTTTCTTGAATGTGGCCCACACCAAATGCCAAGGCAACAGATCAGGTCGGCCATTTAAATTAGGTTTGACTCTTCTGATCTGCAAATTGAAAGAATCAGATCAGTGCTTTGATTTGCATCTTTAACATCTTTAAATATTCTTATTACAAATGAACAAAGTTCAAATCAAAAGCTCAGTATACATGTTTTTAGCTAAATTTTATTACACAAGTCCAAGAATTTCTACTACATAAGTTGGTTTTCTTTTGCAATTTCAGATGTTGATGGAAGTGAGTGAAGAATTTGTCCCTATTCTGATAGCAAATGCTTGGCTTGCAGCTGAAGAGATGATACCATTTTTAGATTTTTTAAATATTTCATGCTCCAGTGCTGAAGGACAGTAAGAAAAGCAGAAGTAATATGATCATCATTAATTATATTTTGGTCTGTCTTTCATTATAAGCCAGAGTGTAAATGGTCAGAAGTAGGTGAAGCTTATGTAATACATATATATTGTAAACCAAATTAAGGGTTTATGCTCCAGTTAGACACCCCTTAATTTTAGTTCTGTTTTAATTTAGTTTAGTTTTATTTTACAAAATCATAGAAATTTCCAACAAAAGACTATGAAAATTTCCACCTGTGCTAGCTGTCTCCTTTAATCCAAATAGCCAACCTGGGACCTTCAACCTCACCCAGGACAGCATTAGTTAACTGAAACGAACATGTTGGTGCAAATCTAATGATAATGTCACTACAAAAATTGATGCTTGCCTTATTGGAGTTCAACCTGTAAACATAAATTTAAATTTATGTTTTCATGATTGAAGTTCTGTCAGAAATTTCCCAATCATTAGCCATAACTTTAATAAAAATACATGGAAAGCCGAGAGAAACAGCATGAATCCCCCTCCCCAACTCAACCACAGAATTGCAGCCACAGTATTCCTCCATTATCATTCTTCACAGATTAACTGTTACCTCAATGCAATTGCCAGTGAACTCCATTTCATAGCACACAGCTATGTTTGCAGATGTATACAGATTTCTTTTAAAAAATACAACAGGTTTCTCGTACTGCTGTACATGAAGGGTTTGAGTAGTGTATAGCTTTCTCCCTGCTGTAAATATTACTTGAATCTGACATCGGATTCTGTCTTCCAACAGTTGACGTAAAAATAGCAAGGAATGTTTTTTCCCTCTCTGGCCAATGTTCTCATCGCTGTTCTCCTGAAGGTGCTCACCTTACTATTAAAGAGCAGTCCAATGGCTGTGTGGAACCCTTGAGCAAGTAATTGCTAGTCTGTGAACCTTCACTGCGAATAATGATGCTTGACTGGTTAACATTGCAGCCAAGTTTGATGCTGTACAAATTAGTCTATGTAAATTTGTTATGATCAGATGAAAAAGGGATGAATATCGATTCTCCTATTTTTAAGTAAAAAATGAGGTCTGCAGATGCTGGAGATCACAGCTGCAAATGTGTTGCTGGTCAAAGCACAGCAGGTTAGGCAGCATCTCAGGAATAGAGAATTCGACGTTTCGAGCATAAGCCCCTGATGAAGGGCTTATGCTCGAAACGTCGAATTCTCCTATTTTTAACCCCTCTCTTAGTTGGTTGCAACGAATACTTTTATTTCTCGTTAGCATGTACTTATATCACACCTCAATTAGCACTTGGTTAAGTAGATCAAAATGGAGGAGTTAAAAATCTCACAATACCAGGTTGTAGTCCAATTGATTTAATTGGAAGCACACTAGCTTTCGGAGCACCGCTCCTTCATCAAATGGTTGTGCAGTACACAATTGTAAGACACAGAATTTATAGCAAAAGTTTACAGTATTATGTAACTGAAATTACTCATTGAAAAATACCTTGATTGTTTGTTGAGCCTTTCATCTGTTCGAATATCATGAAAGTTTCACTTCTTTCATGTGTAAATCACAAAACTTTTTTAAGTTGCATTCTCAGGTTAACTGTAACAATTGATGTTAGCTAGACAATAATTTGAGGTGTTAATCCCCTACATTCTCTGTCTGTGCCATAATGTTTAGACTGATTCTAATCCAAAAAGTGAGATCAGAGTCTTACATGAATTGATGCAGTTTTTGAGCAAAGTACAATGTAACTCTGAGTATAAATTCATCCCACAAACACATATGTATATGTGTATGTGTCTCTGTATTAGTCTGTCTGGGTTGGGGCTGTCACGGTGGGCGCTGCAAGATGTGTCAGAGTGTGGACATGGATTCCACCATTACACATGGGGACTTCTCCCACCATGTATGTGGCAGGTACTCATGTGACTCAGCCAATGTTGTCTACCTTATACGTTGCAGGCAAGGATTCCCTGAGGCATGGTGCATTGGGGAAACCAAGCAAAGGCTACGGCAACAGGTGAATGGGCACCGCACAACAATCAGCAGACAGGAGTGTTCCCTCCCAGTTGGGACCACTATTGCACTATACACTCCTACACACACACACACACACACACACACACACACACACACCCCTTTACAGACAGACACTCCCACACTCACACATGCACCCTCTCAGACTTATGACACTCTACACTCACATACACACACATATACACTCTCTCTCTCTCACTCACGACCCCCCAACCCAGAGAGACACAGACACACACACACCGACACATACACATGTTTGTGGAGTGAATTTTTACTTGCAGAGTTACATTGTACTTTGCTCAAAAACTGCAAAGACTCTGTTATCTCCCATTTTAGATTAGAATCAGTCTAAACATTATAGCACAGACAGGGAACACAGGGGGCTAACACCTTCAACATATTGTCTAGCTAACACCAATTGTTACAGTTAACCTGAGAATGCAACTTTTTCAAAAAAGTTTTTGTGATTTACACATGAAAGAAGTGAAACTATCAGGGTATTCGAACAGATGAAAGGCTCAACAAACATCAAGGTATTTTTCAATGTAAAATTTCAGTTACATCACACTGTAAACTTTTGCTTTAAATTCTGTGCCTTACAACTGTATCCTCCACAACCACCTGATGAAGTAGCAGCGCTCCGAAAGCTAGTGCTTCCAATTAAACGGTCGGACTATAACACGGTGTTGTGTGATTTTTAACTTTGTACACACCAGTCCAACACCAGCATCTCCAAAACATGGAGGAGCCAATTCTAAGATTTACTTGAATACAATAAAATGGAATTTCATCACTTACTACAGGGAGTGAGTTTTCAATGAATAATGGTTGTCTCTTCAGTGCTGTCTTTTGACGTCAATGAAAGAGACAAGCAGAGTGCCTTCGCAATCCTCCTTACAAATCCATTTCTCAGAAGCAACTGTTGATAAAAGTCAATTTGTATATTCCCAAGACTGCTTATTGTTTTTCCAGACTGGCTAACTGGCAACAAGTCTTTCAGTGCCCATTATGTGAAATAATCAGACATATGAACGTTAAACAGGAGACACTGATCTAAGTTTTTTGATGCCTCACTGAGCAATAGTGCCTCTTAATAGAAATGTTCATTGTGATTTAGCAAGTTTTGTGTATTTCAAATGAATTTGAATTAATCTGGGGTCAGATGATCACACAAACAATTTAGGTCAGTGTTTGTCCTCCTTAATATAATTTTTAACCCATGGTAGATCTCCAGTTTCACAATGAAATGGCAGAGATTGAATATTGATAATCAATTTTCCATGCATCCTGAGGCATGTACTTGCAATTTACAGCAAGGGTCACTGGAAAGGTAAAAGTAAAGTTGCCATAGTCAGAGAGGACCATTGTGCTGCTCTTTCATTATAGTGATTGTAACAAGATCAGCCAGCTACACTCCAGAGAATATGAGTACTCTAACAGGAGCTGTTAATCTGGTTCAATCAGGGAGTCCCACCTGACATAAAAGGATAAATATCAGAGATATTGAGCCCTGCATGCCTGATTTAATGAGTGGCAGTGCCATTGTCAAAGGCCATGCATTTGTCAAGGGTGATTGGTATTGGGATGACACGCTCAAAGGGTTATTTCAGCCTGGTAGTAGTTTAAGCTGAGGGTCATCACATGACAAACAAGGGGAGAGGACGAGAAGGCAGGATCTTTATGGTAACATCAACTAGTGAACCAGCGCTGTCAGCATCATTCTACATTGCAGATCAGCATCCTATGTAAATGCCCCCCAACCCATTGGATAAACAATACCTGATAAAGATACAAAACAAAGATAAGGCCAGTTGTGGTACAACAACCTGAACTGAACTGTGCCATTGTGCCTTAACTGGTTGAATTCTAACTACAACTGTTTTTTTGTTGGCAATGATATGTCATGCAGTACTGTGTTTTGAAATGTAACTTGAAGCCAGAGTCGGGTCTCAGTAGACTGAGATCCTGCAGAAGGAAGTTGCAATCCATTTCACATCTGGGACACTTCAGCCTTTACTGTTAATTTACACTGTAGTCACTTAAAGCCAGTGTGAAAACATGTGGTATAAATACATCATAAGTTAATTTGGAGGTGAAAATTAGTCTGCTCTTCATCAAACCCACTGAGCAATCATAGCAGCTTTGTTGAGAAATGTATGATTGCAACAGAAATCTGACATTGCCCACTTTTTTCTGTTTCAATCAATTTCAGAACTGAAAGCTTCCAAGTATCAAGGCATAAGCAAACAGCAATTAAAGCCCGATTTCACAAATTGTACTTGGGTGTAAGAAAGAAATGAATCTATGAACTAAAGTGTAATTGTCAAAGTGTCAAGTGACACAACTCACCACATGGAGTGAGAGTACACAAATATTAAAAGATAACTTTATTCATGCTAAATATTATAATTTGAACTCATACTGCAAACCTGGAGAGTGAAAGGAATTAAAAGGAGAATCTGTACTTTCAACTGGGCTCTCCTTTTAAACATAATTGAAATTCCAATTGTTCACAACACACAAAAAAGTAATTGGTTCTTTGTGGATAATGTGAGAGGCGTAGCAAAACCAAAGAAAATGGAAAGTGAAAAAAAAATTATGAAAAATAAGTTGAAACCCAAAATTAGAACCTGAATTATTCATGGTTTGAAATAGTCAGTCAGAGAGTCGGGATGATCCTAAGCACAGTATGGGGCTGAGCTGATATGGGATATTGTGATAATAATGTGGACCAGTCATCCAGAGGCTCAGGCTAATACTTCGGCAACAGGAGTTTAATTCCCACTTGGTAGCTGGTGGAATTTACACAATAATGGTGTAAATTCCACCAGCTACCAAGTAATGGTGGCTATTGTTAACTGTGATAAAAATCCATCTGGTACACCAATGTGCTTTAAGGCAGGAAATCTGCCATCCTTACTTAGTATGGTCTATATTCTGTGACTCTGGACCCAGCGCAATGCTGCTGACCCTGCAATGGCCCAGCAAGTGACACCCATCCGCAGAGATGAAACCATCGTGATATACTGTTTGGAGGGAATCATCAGTAACTCCAGTTCCCATGAAGTCTAAAGGAATCTAGTCAAACATGGGCAAATATATCTGCTTATTACCATGTAAGCTACCCATCCCCACCTCACAGTCTTTGAGGAGAGAAAGACCTGTCTTTGCCTTGAGGGTGTCCTCCATTGTGTTGTGAGACACTACTACTTTGGTCATCAGGATAAATCTCAAACAGATCTACCAACTCAAACTGGCATTTATGAGGTACTTTCGACCACCAGCAGCAAAGAATTATATTCTAGCACAATCTGCAATCTCAAGGCCCAGCACATACCTCACTCTGCAAATCAAGGAACCAACTCTGGATCAACAAAGAGGTTAGTAGAGCATGCCAGGAGCAGCACCAGAGATACTTTAACATGAGGGTTCACCCTGCTTGGACAAACAGCTGAAAGCATGCGATAAAAACAGTTAAGTGATCTTATAACCAATGCATCCATTCTAAATTCTGCAGTTCTGCCACATATAGTCATGATTGGTGATGGACAATTAAACAACTTTTATAATACTGTGTTCAATACTGCTCTTCCTACTATAGGAAAGATGTGAAACTTGAAAGGGTTCAGAGAAGATTGACAAAGTTGTTAGTGGGATTGGATGGTTTGAGCTATAGGGAGAGGCTGAATAGGCTGGGGCTTTGTTTTCCTGGAGCATCAGAGGCTGAGGGGTGACTGTATAGAGGTTTATTAAATCATGAGGGGTACAATAAGGTGAATACCCAAGGGTAGGGGAGTCCAAAACTACAGGGCTTGGAGCTTTATGAATCTATAATTAAAATTGGAGTAGGGTCCACAAATACCCTCATTGTTAGCGATGAAGAGGCCCAACACATCAGTGCAAAAGGCAAAAGTGAGGACTGCAGATGCTGGAGATCAGAATCAAGATTAGAGTGTTGCTGGAAAAGCACAGCAGGTCAGGCAGCATCCGAGGAGCAGGAAAATTGACGTTTTGGTCGGGAGCCCTTCAACAGGAATGAGGCCTATTAGGGGGTCTATAAACACAATCCCAATAAGGTGATCATACATTTCTTATTTCTCAGTTCCACCCAAATAATTTGCCTGGATGTATTTCCAGGAATATCCTCCCTCAGTACAGCTGTAATGCTATCACTTATCAAAAATGCCACTCTCCCTCCTCTCGTGCCTCCCTTTCTGTCCTTCCTGTCATATTTGCATTCTGAAATATTAAGCTGCCAGTCCTGTCCATCCCTGAGCCACGTTTCTGTAGTTGCTACGATATCCCAGTCTCATGTTTCTAACCATGCCCTGAGTTCATCTGCCTTCCCTATTAGGCCTCTTGCATTGAAATAAATGCAGTTAATTTATCTGTCCTACCTTGTTCTCTACTTTGTCTCTGCCTTCCCTGACTGTTTGTCTCGCTTCTTTTCTCAACAATACTAGTCTCAAACTAATCACTTTCCTCACTGTCTCCTTGGTCCCAAACCCCCCACCTAACTAGTTTAAATCCTCCCGAGCAGCTCGAGCAAATCTCCCTACCAGTATATGAGTCATCTTCCAATTCAGAGGCAACCTGTCCTCCTTGTACAGGTCACGTCTATCCCAAAAGAGATTCATAGCATCGGGAGAACTTTCAGTTTTAAACAGTAGGCAGTTGGGGCTGGAAATGGCCAGGTTGGATTTGTCCTACTTTTTTGTCTACACATTCTTGGGTCGGTGCCAGCGTTGTAGCTGTACAGGAAAATCTGGCTCGGGTTGCAGCAAGTTCAGGATCCCCAGCTTTTAGTATTGCTGTAATGTTGTCAGTATTTGTAGTCTCTGCAGTTTCCAGTACCTTCAGCTGCTTCTTGATATCACAAGAACTGAATTGTTTAAAGATTGGCATCTGTGATACTGGGGACTTTTGGAGGAGCTCAAGATGGATCATCCATGAGCACTTTTGAAAAGTTGAGAAACAAATTTGGAAGGAGATCTCAGTCATCTGTAAGAATAGGGTGGTTATGGTAAGTGATTTTAACTTTCCAAACTAAGTGTTAAGGGTTTAGATGGAAAGGAATTTGTTAAGTGTGTACAAGAAAATTTTCTGATTCAGTATGTGGGTGTACCTACTACAGAAGGTGTGAAACTTGACTTACTCTTGGGAAATAAGGCAGGGCAGGTGACTGAGGTGTTGTTGGGGCGGGGGGGGGGGGCGGGGAGGCACTTTGGGGCCAGCAACTATAATTCTATTAGATTTAAAACAGTGATGGAAGAGGATAGGCCACATTTAAAACTTGAAGTTCTAAATTGGAGGAAGGCTTTTGAACTTTCAAAAGCCAATTGAGGCAGATGTTCACAGGTAAAGGGAGGCTGGAAAAAGGGAAGCCTTCAGAAATGAGATAACGAGAAAGTCCAGAAAAAGTATGTTCTGTTAGGGTGAAAGGAAAGGCTGTTAAGTGCAGGGAATGCTGGATAACTAGAGAGATTGAGTGTTTGGTTCAGAAAAAGAAGGAAGCATATGTCATAAATAGACAGGATCGATTGAGTGAATCCTTAGAAGAGTATAAAGGCTTAGTGGTATTAATCTTTAATAGTAAACACCTACTACTTAAGAGGGAAATCAGGAGGGTGAAAAAGGGATATGAAATAGCTTTGGAAAATAGGGCTCAGGAGAATCCAAAGGATTTTTACATATACATTAAGGACAAAAAGGGTAACTAGGGAGAGAACAGGGCCTGTCAAAGATCAGCAAGGCAGCCTTGGTGTGGAGCCACAGGAGATTGGGGAGATACTAAACAAGTATTTTGCATCAGTATTTACAGTGGAAAAGGATGTGAAAGATATAGAATGCAGAGAAATAGATGGTGACACCTTGAAAAATGTCCATATTACAGAGGAGAAAATGTTGGATGTCTTGAAACGCATAAATGTAGATAAATCCCCAGGACCTCATCAGGTATACCCTCAAACTCTGTGGAAAGCTAGGGAAGTGATTGGTGGGCCCCCTGCTGAGATATTTGTATCATCGATAGTCATAGGTGAGGTGCAGGGAGACTGGAGGTTGGCAAACATGGTGCCACTGTTTAAGAAGGGTAATAAGGACAAGCCAGGGAACTACAGACCAGTGAGCCTGATGGTGGGGAAGCTGTTGGAGGGAATTCTGAGGGACAGGATATACATATACAGGATGTACTGTTCCTACTCAGGGAGCTTTTAATGGAGATAATTTTAAGGAAGTGAGGGGAAATTTAACAAAGTGTTGAGTCTGTTTTACTCTTCATCTAAATCTGTGCTGTCCTTGTTGTGGCAGTATTTGATGTAGACAGTGTTGAGAGGCATTTATTTTCTGTTTAAAAGAGCAGAAGCTGTATTTTTTGTTCACTTTTACTTGAAAAGAGTAGACAGAGTTTTAGAGTCAGAGAGTCATAGAGAGTTACAACACAGAAACAAACCCTTCAGTCCAACTCGTACATGCTGACCAGATATCCCAACTCAATCTAGTCCCACCTGCCAGCACCCTCCATATCCCTCCAAACCCTTCCTATTCATATACCCATCCAAATGCCTTTTAAATGTTGCAATTGTACCAGCCTCCACCACATCCTCTGGCAGTTCATTCCATACACGCACCACCCACTGCATGAAAAAGTTGTCCCTTGGTCTCTTTTATATCTTCCCCCTCTCACCCTAAACCAATGCCCTCTATTTCTGGACTCCCCATTCAAGGGAAAAGACTTTGTCGATTTATCGTCTCCATGCCCCTCATGAATTTATAAAACTCTATAAGGTCCCCCCTTAGCCTCTGACACTTCAGGGAAACATGGCCCTATCCCATTCAACATCCCCTATAGGTCAAATCCTCCAACGCTGGCAACATCCTTGGAAATCTTTTCTCAACCCTTTCAAGTTTCACAACATTCTTCTGATAGGAAGACGACCAGAATTGCACGCAATATTACAAAAGTGGCCTAATCAATGTCCTGTACAGCCTCAGCATGACCTCCCAACTCCTGTACTCAATACTGTGACCATAATGGAAAGCATACCAAACGTCGCCTTCACTATCTACTTTTAAGGAGCTATGAACCTGCACTCCAAGATCGCTTTGTTCAGCAACACTCCCTAGGACTTTACCACTAAGTGTATAAGTCCTGCTAAGATTTGCGTTGCCAAAATGCAGCACCTCACATTTATCTAAGTTAAAATCCACCTGCCACTCCTCAGCCCATTGGCTCATCTGATCAAGATCATGTTGTAATCTGAGGTAACCTTCTTCACTGTCCACTACACCTCCAATTTTGGTGTCACCTGAAAACTTACTAACTATACCTCTTCTGCTCATATTCAAATCATTTATATAAATGATGAAAAGTAGTGGACACAGTATCAATCCTTGTGGCACTCCACTGGTCATAGGCCTCCAGTCTGAAATGCAAGCATCCACCATCCTCTGTCTTTTATCTTCGAGACAGTTCTGTATCCAAATGATTAGTTCTCCAAGTATTCCATGAGATCTAACCTTGCTAACCAGTCTCCCATGGGGAACCTTGTTGAATGCCTTACTGAAGTCCATATAGATCACGTCCACTGCTCTGCCCACATCAATCCTCATTGTTACTTCTTCAGAAACCTCAATCTAGTTTTGCGAGACATGATTTCCCATGCACAATGCCATGTTGACTATCCCTAATCAGTTCTTGCCTTTGTACATATGTAACTTGATCAGATGGGCCAATGGGCTGAGGAGTGGCAGATGGATTTTAACTTAGATAAATGCAAGGTGCTGCATTTTGGCAACGCAAATCTTAGCAGGACATTTACACGTAATGGTAAAGTCCTAGGGAGTGTTGCTGAACAAAGAGATCTTGGAGTGCAGGTTCATAGCTCCTTGAGAGTAGATAGTAAAGGCGGCCTTTGGTATGCTTTCCTTTATTGGTCAGAGTATTGAGTACAGGAGTTGGGAGGTCATGTTGAGGCTGTACAGAACATTGGTTAGGCCATTTTTGGAATATTGTGTGCAGTTCTGATCTCCAAGAAGCTCAAAAGCATGCAAGGCAAAATGCTCACTTGACTGGCATCTCATACATCAGCTTCAACATTGTCTTCCTCCTCCATTGCCAATGCACAGTATAGCATCTCTACAAGGTGCACTGAGGCAACTCACCAAAGCTACTTTGACAAAACCAAATTCGTGACCTCTAGCATTTAAATGTGGTTGCAACAGATGCACAGCAGCACTATGACCTACAAGTTCCCCTCCAGATCACAAGCCATCTTGAGATGGAACTACTTCATGAGTGTTGGGTCAAAATCCTGGACCTCCCTTCCCAATAGCACTGTGATGGATCTACCCCCCATGAGATGCAGTGATCCAAGAGGCATCTTCTTAAGGACAATTAGGTATGGATAATAAATCTATGTTCCTTCTAAATTGCTTGCCACTGTGTGGAACTCTGGGATCCATGCAACAGCTTTTGAAACCAAAAGTCAATGTGGATTCTTCAAGCTGGAACACTGCCAGTGACGTACACATCCCACTGATGAATAAACATTTTAGAAAAAAAGTCAGATGACCCTGAGCAGAGTCTGAGGACTGCGAGCATTTAAATTCACTAATGTTAATTAGTTGGAGTGAATGTAAGCAGAATACATACATTAGATTGTTTAGGTTAAATCTCTGTCAGCCATTTCAGTTATTCTCTGAACATAGATGCAACAAAAACATTAATGATGTCCATTTTCACACAATTACCACAAAAATTGTATGTGGAAATATTAATCAAAAAGTGACTGAAACAATGAAGATGCATCCTTGCAACTTACTGATGTAGCACTAATTTAATTCCCTTTTTCTAAGCTACAAATATCAATGCATCTGCTTGACCATAACAAAACCCAGTGCAAAGAATGCATGGAGAATCTGGCACACAAGCATTTATTCACACATGTAGTCAATCCTGGGCAACTGATTATTGCTTTAATAAACAGCGAAGCCATTATTCATCTTGCAATTTCACAAGCAACTTTGACCAAAAATGCAACACATGGGACTGATTTAAAATACATCAAACACAGTATTTGGAGTCACTTTTAAAATAAAAAATAAAAGATAAATCAGCAATCAAGAATTAAATATTCCTGGTAAGTGCTTCCATAAGTTAAATTATTAAGTAAAATGTTCTCACCTACTGGGCTCTCTTGACAGGACCTGTGGTGGAAATCTTTTTCCTTAATCTTAATTTTAGTTTTTCCTGAAATTGTCTCCCCTGAGACAACAGTCTAATTCCAAGCTTCTCAAATATTTGGGGTGGCTCAGTGGTTAGCACTGCTGCCTCACATTGCCAGGGACCCACGTTCGATCTCAGCCTTGGGTGACTGGTTGTGTGGAGTTTGCACATCCTCCCTATGTCTGTGTGGTTTTCCTCTGGGTGCTCTGGCTTCCTCCCACAGTCCAAAGATGTGTAGATTCAGTGAATTGACCATTCTAAATTGCCCATAGTGTTCGATGCAATCGTCAGAGGGAAATGGGTCTGGGTGAGTTACTCTTCGGAGGGTCGGTGTGGCCTGTTCCCACACTGTAGGGGATCTAATCTAATTTACACTATTTTACTGATATCAACATTCTTCATTCAACAGAGAGAGATTATTGACATCAAAGTGGAGTTTGATCATACTCTGTACATTCCAGTAGATGTGTATGGTATGTGAGAATCTTGGACGTTCATTGGGAGATTGGAAGGTGTTCATTTCCCCTGATCCCTCTCCTCTTTGCAGAGCTGAAGCTGGGATCAGCTAACTCACAAAAGACTGGAAGTCACACCAAGGATCCTGATCTGCATCCTGTTGGTTTAGGACTTTGAACAGTTTAGTAACAAATTTGCCAGGAATTTCATTTTATTACAGTTTTCAATGTCTTTATGGAAACCATTTGTTCAAATGTACCTCAGGGTGATATATGTTGAATAATTCTTTATTTGAATTTCATAATAACCCCCATTGGGAACACTCAGTTACTGCAAAATTGCCAATTATTATAATGACAATATTGTTCATTATCATTATTTGGTTTGTAGATTTTGGTTTCATGTTATAAGGGCAACGTTAGTGAAGCCTTTCAATATGTTGCATATCATAAATGTAAAATAAATTAAAAATACTCAGTCCCATTGGCAGTGTTTGCAGAAGAAGAAACAGGTACGGCTAAATTTTCTGAGTTTCATGGGGACTTTCTCTCTGTGCTGCCTAATGAGATTTCTGGTGCTTACTTCCCAAACTTGCCTTATTCCGGATGCACCACGCACTCTGATGCCCACTTGTTGTATCTTACCTCTCACCACAAGCAAAAGTACTTGCCATTCATGTCATTCTGTGACTGGGAATAATCAACACAGTGTTTCAGGGCAATTGTCGATGAAGTAAGTAGTTAAGCAACTGAATGGAGGTAATTGATGAATGAATTGATTGGATCAATGTCCGTGATCAGTGTCAATTTTATCACTACAATGGAACAGGTGTGAATCCAGTGGTGTAGTTTTAGTGTTTCTACCTCTGGTCCAGTGGTTCTGATTTCAAGTTCCGCCTGCCTCATAGCTGTATCATATCTGATGAGGTTGATTTAAAATATCTCTTAGAAAGGGGCACATTTGAGATTGGTGCATGGAAGGAGCTGTAAAACTGTATAATTAATAATGTCAATGTGCCACAGTTTCTCTCTCACAAATGGGCTTGGTTCCAGATTGACATTGATAATATTCCATCGGAACATTGTTGAGTCTGTCATAAAATGTCGGTGTTCTGCAGGCATACAGGAGATTGCCTCATAAACCTTCAAAGTAATTGTGATAGATTAGAAAATGGAGAGATGCTACACTTGGGTGGCACAGTGGTTAGCACTGCTACCTCACAATACCAGGGACCCAGGTTTGATTCCGGCCTCGGGCAATTGTCTGTGTGGAGTTTGCACATTTTCCCAGTGTCTGCGTGGGTTTCCTCTGGGTGTTCCAGTTTCCTCCCACAATCCAAATATGAGCAGGTCAGGTGAATTGGCCATTCTAAATAGCCCACAGTGTTAGGTGCATTAGTCAGAAGGAAATGAGTCTTGGTGGGTTACTCTTCAGAGGTCGGTGTGGAATCGTTGGGCCCAAGGGCCTGTTCCCACACTGTAGGGAATCTAATCTAATCTAACACCTGGGTGTCCTTGTATACCAGTTGCGAAAAATAAGCATGCAGGTACAGCAGGCAGTGAAGAAGGCAAATAGTATGTTGGTCTACACAGTGGGAGGATTTGAATACAAGAGCAGGAATGTCTTGCTGCAATTGTGCAGGGCATTGGTAAGACAACACCTGCAGCACCTTGTATAGTCCAGTCTCCACATCTAAGGAAGGATGTTTCAGCTATGAAGGAAGCACACTGAAGATTTACCAGATTGATTCCAAGGATGACAGGGCTGACATATAAAGAGAGACTGGATTGGTTAGACGAATAAGGAGGGATCTAACAGAAACCTATGAAATTGGAACAGGGCTAGACAGGGTAAATACGGAAAGCACGTTTCCGATGACCAGTAAGTCCAGCACCAGGGGCCAGACTTATAGAACACAGGACGAGCCATTTAGAACTAAGATAACAAGATATCCCTCCATCCAGAGAGTGATGAGCCTTTGGAATTCTCAGTAACAGAAAACAGTTAAGGCCAAAACAGTGAATATTTTCAAGAAGGAGATAGATATAGTGATTAGGGTTGAAGAATAAAGGATTCTCTGGAGAAAGCAGGAAATAGGGTACTGAGTTGGATGATCAGCCACAATCATTCTGAATGACAGAGCAAGTCTGAGGGCTGAATGGCCTATGCATACTCCTACTTCTACGTTTCTATGTTTACATTATTCAAAGTTAATGCCACATAGATTTGAATCAGGGTTGGGTGATCAGGGAAGCACATGCTTTCTCTCTCTATGCAAATCTAGCATCTTTGAAACACGAGTGGGTTCTTTCTTAATTATATGTTTTTGGAGATATGTATTTTGATTAAACTTAAAATATAAGCCACAACTATTAATTTAACCTAGGGCTGTGTTTGTAGAGGAATAAGACGGTGTTATTTTCTGGGTCTGTAGATTGTGAAAAAGCAAAAATGGCCTTTAGTAGAGTGATATGTACTCCTTGTCAGATGTGGGAGTTTAAAGAGAATTTAAGGGTTACTGCGGATTATATCTGCTATAAATGCTGTTGGATGTGAATCTTATCAGATCGAGTGGATCGGTTGGAGAGACAGTTAGAAGCAATGTGGAATTTGCAACAGCAACAGTATGTGATGGATGGCAGTTCTAGGAAGGGGGGGAAAGTCACAGATACAGTCACATAGATGGGTTAACTCCAGGAAAGGTAACAGAGGTAGGCACCTAGTGCAGGAGTCTTCTGTGGCTATACCTATTTCAAACAGGTATGCTGTTTTGGAAAATGTAGGGGGTGATGGATTCTCAGGGGAACGTAGCATGAACAGTCAAGTTTCTGGTATTGAGACTGGCTCTAATGCAATGAGGGGTGCATCGGTTTCCAAGAGATCAATTGTGTTAGGGGATTCTCTAGTTCAAGGTATAGACAGACGTTTCTGTGGCCAGCAGCAAAAAAGCAGAATGGCGTGTTGCTTCCCTGATGCCAGGATCAAGGATGTCTCAGAGAGGGTTCAGAATGTTCTCACGGGGGAGAGGGACCAGCAAGAGGTCACTGTCCACATTGGAACCAACAACATAGGAAGGGAAAAGGTTGAGATTCTGAAGGGAGATTACAGAAAGCTAGGCAGGAATTTAAAAGGAGGTCCTCAAGAGTAGTAATATCTGAATTACACCCGGTGCTACGAGCTAGTGAGGGCAGGAATGGGAGGATGGAGCAATTGAATGCATGACTGAGGAGCTGGTGTATGGGAGAAGGAATCACATTTTTGGATCATTGGAATCTCTTTTGGTGTAGACCTATACAAGAAGGACGGATTGCACCTAAATTGGAAGGGGACTAATGAACTGGCAGAGCAGGATTTTAACTAGTACAGTGGGAGTGGGGGGTACCCAGGGAGATACTGAGGGAAGAGATCAATCTGAGACTGGTACAGTTGAGAACAGAAGCGAGTCAAACAGTCAGGGCAGGCAGAGACAGGTAGGATGAATAAATTAAACTACATTTATTTCAATGCAAGGGGCCTAACAGGAAAGGCAGATAAACTCAGGGCATGGTTAGGAACATGGGACTGGGATATCATAGCAATTACAGAAACATGGCTCAGGGATGGGCAGGACTGGCAGCTATTGTTCCAGGATACAATTGCTACAGGAAGGATAGAAAGGGAGGCAAGAAAGGAGAGGGAGTGGCGGTTTTGATAAGGGATAGCATTACAGCTGTGCTGAGGGAGGATATTCCTGGAAATACATCCAGGGAAGATATTTGGGTGGAGCTGAGAAATAAGAAAGGGATGATCACCTTATTGGGATTGTATTATAGACATCTTAATAGAGGGAAATTGAGAAACAACTTTGTAAGGAGATCTCAGTGATCTGTAAGAATAATAGGGTGATTATAGTAGGGGATTTTAACTTTTCAAGCATAGCTGGGACTGTCATAGTGTTAAGGATGTAAATGGAGAGGAATTTGTTAAATGTGACATCAACCGACTCAACCTGTCCACCCCTCTCACCCACTCCAACCTCTCACCCTCAGAACGTGCAGCCCTCCACTCCCTCCGCTCCAATCCCAACCTCACCATCAAACCCGCAGACAAGGGAGGCGCGGTGGTAGTTTGGCGCACTGACCTGTACACCGCTGAAGCCAAACGCCAGCTCGCGGACGCCTCCTCTTATCGCCCCCTTGACCACGACCCCACCTCCCACCACCAAACCATCATCTCACAGACCATCCAGGACCTCATCACCTCAGGGGATCTCCCATCCACCGCCTCCAACCTCATAGTCCCACAACCCCGCACCGCCCGTTTCTACCTCCTGCCCAAAATCCACAAACCTGCCTGCCCCGGCCGACCCATTGTCTCAGCCTGCTCCTGCCCCACCGAACTCATCTCCCAATACCTCGACACGGTCCTGTCCCCTTTAGTCCAAGAACTCCCCACCTACGTTCGGGACACCACCCACGCCCTCCACCTCCTCCAGGATTTTCGCTTCCCCGGTCCCCAACGCCTTATTTTCACTATGGACATCCAGTCCCTGTACACCTCCATCCCCCATCACGAAGGACTCAAAGCCCTCCGCTTCTTCCTTTCCCGCCGCACTAACCAGTACCCTTCCACTGACACCCTCCTTCGACTGACTGAACTGGTCCTCACCCTGAATAACTTCTCTTTTCAATCCTCCCACTTCCTCCAAACTAAAGGAGTTGCCATGGGCACCCGCATGGGCCCCAGCTATGCCTGCCTCTTTGTAGGATATGTGGAACAGTCCATCTTCCGCAACTACACTGGCACCACCCCCCACCTTTTCCTCCGCTACATCGATGACTGTATCGGCGCTGCCTCGTGCTCCCACGAGGAGGTTGAACAGTTCATCAACTTTACTAACACCTTCCATCCCGACCTGAAATTCACCTGGACTGTCTCAGACTCCTCCCTCCCCTTCCTAGACCTTTCCATTTCTATCTCGGGCGACCGACTCAACACAGACATCTATTATAAACCGACTGACTCCCACAGCTACCTGGACTACACCTCCTCCCACCCTGCCCCCTGTAAAAACGCCATCCCATATTCCCAATTCCTTCGTCTCCGCCGCATCTGCTCCCAGGAGGACCAATTCCAACACCGCACAACCCAGATGGCCTCCTTCTTCAAGGACCGCAGATTCCCCCCAGACGTGATCGACGATGCCCTCCACCGCATCTCCTCCACTTCCCGCTCCTCCGCCCTTGAGCCCCGCTCCTCCAACCGCCACCAAGACAGAACCCCACTGGTTCTCACCTACCACCCCACCAACCTGCGCATACAACGTATTATCCGCCGCCATTTCCGCCACCTCCAAACGGACCCCACCACCAAGGATATATTTCCCTCCCCTCCCCTATCAGCGTTCCGCAAGGACCACTCCCTTCGTGACTCCCTTGTCAGATCCACACCCCCCACCAACCCAACCTCCACCCCCGGCACCTTCCCCTGCAACCGCAGGAAATGTAAAACTTGCGCCCACACCTCCACACTCACTTCCCTCCAAGGCCCCAAGGGATCCTTCCATATCCGCCACAAGTTCACCTGTACCTCCACACACATCATCTATTGCATCCGCTGCACCCGATGTGGCCTCCTCTATATTGGTGAGACAGGCCGCTTACTTGCGGAACGCTTCAGAGAACACCTCTGGGCCGCCCGAACCAACCAACCCAATCACCCCGTGGCTCAACACTTTAACTCCCCCTCCCACTCCACCGAGGACATGCAGGTCCTTGGACTCCTCCACCGGCAGAACACAACTACACGACGGCTGGAGGAGGAGCGCCTCATCTTCCGCCTGGGAACCCTCCAACCACAAGGTATGAATTCAGATTTCTCCAGCTTCCTCATTTCCCCTCCCCCCACCTTGTCTCAGTCGGTTCCCTCAACTCAGCACCGCCCTCCTAACCTGCAATCCTCTTCCTGACCTCTCCGCCCCCACCCCACTCCGGCCTATCACCCTCACCTTGACCTCCTTCCACCTATCCCACCTCCATCGCCCCTCCCCCTAGTCCCTCCTCCCTACCTTTTATCTCAGCCGGCTTGGCTCTCTCTCTCTTATTCCTGATGAAGGGCTTATGCTCGAAACGTCGAATTCTCTATTCCTGAGATGCTGCCTAACCTGCTGTGCTTTGACCAGCAACACATTTGTAAATGTGTACAAGACAATTTTTTGATTCAGTATGTGGATGTATCTACTGGAGAAGGTGCAAAACTTGACCTACTCTTGGGAAATAAGGCAGG
The DNA here is from genome assembly GCF_020745735.1 of Hemiscyllium ocellatum. NCBI lineage: Eukaryota > Metazoa > Chordata > Chondrichthyes > Orectolobiformes > Hemiscylliidae > Hemiscyllium > Hemiscyllium ocellatum. The sequence goes on along the minus strand of NC_083412.1, from coordinate 59,103,639 downwards.
GCAGGTGACTGAAGTATCAGTGGGGGAGCACTTTGGGGCCAGCAACCATAATTCTATTAGATTTAAAATAGTGATGGAAAAGGATAGACCAGATCTAAAAGTTGAAGTTCTAAAGGCAAGAACTTTCGAAAGCTGATTGGAGGCAGATGTTCACAGGTAAAGGGACGGGGAAGCCTTCAGAAATGGGATAACAAGAATCCAACGAACATATATTCCTGTCAGGGTGAAAGGGTGAGTCTGAACAGACTGGGGCTGTTTTCCCTGGAGTGTCAAAAACTGAGGGGTGACCTTATGGAGGTCTACAAAATTATGAGGGGCATGGAGAGGGTAAATAGGCAAAGTCTTTTCCTTGGGTCGGAGAGTCCAGAACTAGAGGGGTGAGAGGGGAAAGATATAAGAGAGACCTAAGGGGCAACATTTTCACACAGAGTGTGGTATGTGTATGGAATGAGCTGCCAGAGGAAGTGATGGAGGCTGGTACAATTGGAACATTTAAGAGGCATTTGGTTGGGTATATGAATAGGAAGGGTTTGGAGGGATATGGGCCAGGTGCTGGCAGGTGGGGCTAGATTGGGTTGGGATGCCTGTTCAGCATGGACGGGTTGGACCGAAGGGTCCGTTTCCTTGTTGTACATCTCTATGACTCTATGACCCTGTGACATGATTGCTGGACTCCTGAAGCTGCATTCAGGTTAACTGGTCTAACACAAAGGGCTTCATAACAGCATGGGCACAGTATTCACAGCATCCCATTGCAACCTGGAAAATCTTTCATCCTGTGTGAAACCACACCAGTTGTAAAATTTATTCTATTATGTTAGTTCAGAATATAATTCTCAGAGAAAAAGAGGATTGCGGATGCTGGAGATCAGAGTCCAAGAGTGTGCTGTCAGGTTGTACAAATTCTGAACAAAAAAAATGAATGAACTGTGGATGCTAGAAATCAGAACAAAACAAATTGCTGGGAAAACTCAGCGGGTCTGGCAGCATCTGTGGAGAGAAATCAGCGTTAACATTTCAGTCCCAGTGACCTTTCTTCAGAATTGATTGTGGCTAGGAAAAGGTTGGTATTCATGCTGAAGATGGAGTGGGGGGTGGGGGAGGAGTAAACGATAGACGAAGCCCAGTGAGAGAGGAACAAACAGTTGGACAAAGGGGTGCATAACGGCCTGTATGGGAGAATGAATAGCTGCTAAATGGGGACCATTAGTGGCAGATAATGGAATGGTTGCAGGAACAGTCCGTATGATGATAAGAGTAAGGACACTGGAGAAGGCACTTTTGAACTCGATACTGAGACCCTAAGGCTGCAGGGTCCCCAAGCAAAAAATGTGATGCTATTCTTCCAGCTTGTGCTGAGTTTGAAAACGGGGCTAATGTATATGTTTGGCGTGAGGAAAAAGCTTGACAGACCAAACATTATTTCATGTTCATATTTTAATGTTATTGGAAACACAGATCTCAAAATCTGTAGAGGCTGCACACATCATACATGAGTAACTTTAGCCCGAGTGTTCAGTATGGTGGATAGAAGCTTATCGGCGATCATGTTTGTAATGTGTAGGTGCTCAAGGCTAATGGTAGAGGCAAGTGTGAAGCTTCTTTGTACAAGCAGCTAGAGTGCCTAACAACTGAGTCCGATCAGCTTGCCAGACAGAATAGGTATTCTGCATCATGACAACCACATCCACATGCATTGTGGCAAGAAATGTTTAATAATTTGGCTAGTGTCATAGCAACAAAAAGTTATTTTAAAAATATTTTCTACAATGTGGGATTGGCAGGAGCAGGGGTGTTTGAAGACCATAGGTTGGCAACTCCCTGCACCCCTCCAGTATAGCACCCCAAATGGTCAGATTATTCTTGGATGATTCTGTCAGAGAGTCAATTGCAGAATGCCTCGTCACCAGAATTTCCCAAAATTACAATGTGCAGATTGGTTTCTTGGAAGAAAGACCCTCTCTATCAGATCATTTTTGCACAAGTAGAGTCTCAGAGCCTCCAAACATTACCCTCAAGGTGTTTTGCTGGGAAGGAGAGGGTTATTTACCTGCTATTGACATGCGCTTTTGCAAAGCATGTTTGTGCAGAGACATAATGGTTCATCCTGAACATCTTTGTGCTCTATGGACTGTTAATAAGATATACAATGAAAGAATCATCAACTCTCTCTGAAGGACAGTTGTGAAAGATGTCCTTTAGTCCTCCAGCAAGTTAATTAGCAGAAAGTTATCCAGGCACGAGCGTTGCAGACTGGCACACTACCTGGTCCACGACAACATGTTGACAGGCTGAAAACTGGGGGATGGAACCCCTTCAGGCTGTAATTGTAAGAGTAGTAACATGTAGTACTGGAATAAATTGATTTGGTTTGTACCCTCAGTAATGGCAATGTTAAATTGTGTTTTGGATAATAAGGGAAAGTCAGCTTGGTGCATGACTCACCTGCCCTGCCTGAAACTTTCTAGTTTTGCACTGCAACAAACTATCCTCAGCATGTCTCAAGGTCTCGGTCCATGTGCTGAGAAACGCAATCTGAGGTCCACCTGCAATAGTGCATGGCAATACTGGAACTGTGCAAACCCCTGGGACAGTATCTTCGACCGCAGATGTATATCGTGGATATCACACAACTGCGATTATAGTCAGACACCTCACAGTAACCACATTTTGTACAGAAAGGACTTGAACTGTTTTGCATTTTCAGCAATGCTCAATCTGGATGGTGATGGAATGTAATCTAAAATTTATGAAGGTAGTCCATTTTTGGGAAAAAAAATGTGAATAAGTAATTTCACCAACTATCCTAGACTGAAGGACTGGAGCTAGTGCAAAAACCCTCAGGCCATTTACACCAGAAAATGTTAGAAATGGAATATAAGTCTTAAACACAGTTTGTAATTGTAAATGTGGTGAGTTTCGACATCATGAAGTAAATTAATATGCACTGTAATCAATTAAATGGATTGTTTGAACTACTTTGCAGTTCTACAAAGATTTATGGTTGAAACATACTGTAAAACTAAAACAAAAAAATGTTTAAAGCCATCTCACCGGCAGTTGCCTCAGGACAACTAGCGAGTGTCTGCAGCTCCCCAAGTCTAATTTAAGTGCCTCAACATTACTACCTGTTCTGGCACAGAGATAACAGAGATAATTTCCAGTGCTTGCTAGTATTTTGATGGTAGCATTCAACTGCAACCACACAATGGGCGGCACGGTGGCACAGTGGTTAGCACTGCTGTCTCACAGCGCCTGAGACCCGGGTTCAATTCCCGACTCAGGCGACTGACTGTGTGGAGTTTGCACGTTCTCCCAGTGTCTGCGTGGGTTTCCTCCGGGTGCTCCGGTTTCCTCCCACAGTCCAAAGATGTGCAGGTCAGGTGAATTGGCCATGCTAAATTGCCCGTAGTGTTAGGTAAGGGGTAAATGTAGGGGTATGGGTGGGTTGTGCTTCGGCGGGTCGGTGTGGACTTGTTGGGCCGAAGGGCCTGTTTCCACACTGTAAGTAATCTAATCTAATGTTTTGGCCAAGCAGAAGAACAACAAGTTGTAGTTAGAAGGACATTTTAACACTGAAAATGTCCTTGGTTCTTTACAGAGGAATGAGGAACCAAAATGAGTGAAACAAATAAGGTCCATAAACATAGAGGGAAACCAAACTTTGATTCTATTCAGTTTGCACAACAATCTTGGACAGGTTCTTCACATCCTGCTTCACCCAACATGCTGCTTAGAAGTTCCATTTCACAAATCCTTACTGCATAGGTGGTTATCAATGTAGCGGGAGGCAGGGGAACATTATCTGCAAAAATTATATGTATGGGGAGTGGATGCAAATAATTTGCATCAGCAATACTTGGCTTTATGGAATATACCTTTGTTTTGAAGGAGTTGGAAATTCCCAAAAGTTCTAAGCCAAGAACGTGCTGAGAAAGAATAACACACAGATTTGTGAAGCATTAAAAAAAATTAATTGAGCAAATAAGAAGCTACTGAAAAGGGAGAGTGGAAGAGCAGGAGGTTCAGTCACAAAGTGGCAACTGCTTGAAAATAGACAAATTTTATCTTCAGAGACACTGTTGTAATGCTATTGTTTTAGTCCTTAAACCTTAATAATCAACATTAAAATTTGTAGAAAGCATCAATTTTAAATATATTATTGGTTAGAAAATGTGTGTGTTACATGAGGCTTGAATTGAATTTTTAAAAGAATGTAGCTCAACCTCCTGACAATCTTTCTTTACTGACAAAAAGTTTAAAAACTTGTGAAAAGAAAATGTAACTTCTGCAGCCTGCTGCAGATTGACGAAACACAGAAGCTCATTAAACTAAGATGGCTCGTTTGCATATTTTATTTTTAATCAGACCATCTGTTCGAAGTTGGCGCGACTTGAGTAATTATGTTGGAGCAATAGAACATCTCACTGTAGCTCTCTGAACCTCGTCAAAGCCTCTAGGTGGATGGGCAGAGTTTAGCGATATGGACCAGCGCATTTTAAAACCTAGTCTGAGAGCCAGAAACCAATTAAAAGCTCTGCTGATACTCCCAGTGCTGTGTAGTAGCAGGTTAATGGGAGTGATGGTGGGATTTTTGGATGAATGTATTGAAAAACTTTAACTTGACTGTGAACAAGTGCTCAGGATCTCAGTTACAAGAGAAACTTATCTTTGCCATTTGCTGTTGTAAAGATTATAGATGTTAGAGACTGAATTAAATTTTTGGAAGTCAGAAAACCACTACCAATTTTCTGATTTCACAATCCTGTCAATGATCATTAATTTGAATATTGAAAACTGTATTCTTCTGGTATTTGCTGAGGTACAATATATCAGAAGCTCATCATTGCACTGAAACCATATTTCTATTTAAGTTTGCATTGTGAACGGTGCTAAAGTGTGTTATATGCTGGCCGATCTTGCAGAATTGCCAACTATTAACAAGATCAGTGCAGACACTAAAATAATTATTTTGAAGACATGGAGCTTTATGTGGAAGCCTGCTTTTCATTTGTACTTTTATCGGGAAGATAAAAGCAGGTGCTTCGCTCAGCACATCACAGGGCCAGTGTTCCTTACTGGCTTGTGCCCAAGCTCACAGCAAGCAGAGCATTTGATGTATGCTCAATGAGACCATTCCTCAGTGCATATGCTGTTCCTCCACCTGGCTGGAGCAGCCGTGTGCCCCATTTACATGATGTCTTGTAATTAGGCACAAGCCTACTCTCCAGAGGAAGCAGATTCATGCACGTGAATTATTACAGCAGACCTTAAAGACCTGAAGCTGATAAAAGGCACATTGCTGTTCTGCCTGGCTGCTGTCAAGATGGGTTAGATTCAACAATACCACTTCTGTTTCTTGAATACTGCTGAACAGAAACATGTTGCTGAAGCTTTTTGTCAGGCACTTTTCAAGACAATTGCAGTAATGTGAAATTTCAAGTGATCACAGCAATTTACATCACAGAAGAAAAGGGTCCTGGTTAGTAGCAAGCTGATTCTGATTGACCAAAGCATTGCCTTGCAGTGAGCAACGGGGGAACTCTTGACTCTCCAGGATCCTGGAAAATTCAAATAAGGCATAAGGCTTGAACACATTCTTTTTGTTTGCAGTGCAAATCAAATGATGAGCATCAGACAAAAAAGCTTCAGCAAAGTACCTTTCTTCAGCATTCAAGTTTTGTACTACAAAGCTACAAATTCTGCTTCTGTAGAGCTATATTTGATCTGATTTTACTTTTTTACAACATTTGGCTTTATCATTTGCATTATCTGGTTCCAGTTCCCCTTGGGTTGTTGCTACACTTTGCCAGGTAATAAGTCCCTACAATTCAAGAGCACTTCATTGGCCGGCAAGGTCGCGAAAGACACTTCACAAGCACAAGTTTTTATTCTCTTTTAGTGAAGTAGCTGGTTATATCTGCCAATAGGTGAGGAAGATGTTGATGCTCTGCTATCAAAGGCACTTACTATTAAGCAGCTGCTTTAGGAAGTCTAGGAGAGAAAAGCGGTGATGATTGTTTGCAAGTGCCAATCTGTTAGGAAGTATAGAATAGATTACCACTACTGGATGATAGCATTATGATTGCAGCCTGGATATTTGGCAGCCCTTTGTATGATGAGATGATTATCATCAGAGTGATTCTGAGAGATATAAAACATTAGCTCCCACCATAGCACAAATATGATTGGGTTGAAACTCAACTGGCTTGCAATAATATGCTGCCTTTCCGACTTATTTCCAAAATGCACTTTTGTTTCCCCCAAGATCCAAAACTGAAACAAATTATATTCTCCATTATTGCTTCCTTCTCCACAAACAGCTGCACTTAATGACTTCCTTCTGATTTATCTTATTTACTCTTTTCCTATTTCAAAGTTTTAAAGGTATCCTGCAGTTATGAAAGGTATTCAAAAGGAAATTAAAAGTCAGTAGTAAATGAGGCAAATCGAAAACAGAAAGAGAAAAGACCTACAAAGAGAAAAGCCCAGTTACTAATAGCAAACTCTTGATTTTGAGTGTGTAACTTTTCATCAGAAAAAAACTGAAATGGGATAAAAGAGGAAAACGGGAAGGAGGAGACAGAAGAGGCAGAGGATCAATGGGGATTTCTATGACATGAGTGGAACTGCCTGCTAATTGATGAATAGGTGCCTATTAGATAAGGTCACCACAAAAAATACTAGCAAAATACACCAGATCAACCAATCCTGTGAAGGGGAAATCAAAGAGACCAAACTGTTGGCATAGTACCTTGCCTTAAAAATCTCTGAGGAAATGTCTACACCACAAATATCAAACCATTTCCTTACCCCGTAGATCCTTGCAATAAATGATCATATGCAGCCCTAGAACACACTGCAGTTAAGAAAAAATTAGAGATAAGTGATTGGCTAGAATTTGAGAAACACAGAAACGAACTGGTTGAGGCACGGAGTTTTTCTCAGATCTGGTTGAGGAGCCAGATGATGACAAAAACACCCCTGCTACAATCACACCACCAGTGGCAATGTCCAATTACTACAGGCTTATATTGTCAGTCTGCACAATGATTGTGTACTACAGGTATTTGTACTGGTAAAGGTTGGCGCTCACTGTATTCAATAACGTTTCAAATAACAGTTGGCCTTCATCAGTCAGGGCACTGAGTAAGGAAATTGGGAAGTTACATGGCAGTTACATAGGATGTTGGTGAGGCTGCACTTCGCGTATTGTGTTCAGATTTGATTACCTTGTTATAGGATGTTATTAAACTGGGAGGAAAAAGTGAGGTCTGCAGATCAGAGCTGAAAATGTGTTGCTGGAAAAGCACAGCAGATCAGGCAGCATCCAAGGAGAAGAAGAATCGACATTTCGGGCATAAGCCCTTCTTCAGGAATGAGGAATGCCCGAAACGTCGATTCTCCTTCTCCTTGGATGCTGCCTGACCTGCTGCGCTTTTCCAGCAACGCATTTTCAGCTGTTATTAAACTGGAAAGAGTACAGAAGAAATTTACAAGGGTGTTGCTAGGACTCAAGGGTCTGAGTAATTGGGAAAGATTGCATAAGCTAGAACATTTCTCTTTAGAGAGTTGGAGACTGAGGAGGGAATCTTATAAAAGTGTTTAAGATCATGAGGGGCATGGATCGCGTGAATGCATTCAGTCTTTTGCCCAGGGTCGGGGAATTGAGCTCTAAAGAGCATCACTTTAAGGTTAGAGGGGCAAAAATAAAATGGAATCTGAGGGGCAACTTTTTTACACACGGAGGGTGTACTTATGTGGAATGAGCCAAAGTGGTTGAGGCGGGTACATTATCAACATTTAAAAAGGCATTTGGAAAAATACATGGACAGGAAAGATTTAGAAGGATATGGGCCAAGTGCAGGGAAATGGGGTTAGCGTGGATGGACATTTTGGTCGGCATGGACTAGTTCAGGCCGAAGGGCCTGTCTCCGTGCTGTAGGACTCTGACTCTATGAGTTGATCTCCTGTGTATGAGAAGGAGTCAGGACTGAGGCTAAGATTAAGGTGAAGGGAATTTAAGGCTGAAAATGCTGGTGAATGCATGGCATGAGCTGGTAAAACATTACAATGTGGGAAATGGAGCTCAGAGCTGAACTAGAAGGGGAGAGCTTGGAAGCTGAGATTCTGCTGGCTTTGGGAGAAGTACTGTAATGTTCCTACAGCTCCCAAAGGTGGTCAGCTCATCCAATGAATCAAGCATAAAGTCCTTTTGATATGCAAATGATAATTTCCAATCAAATTCAGGTTTTCAGGGTGAGATGTCAGTCAAAACTCCATTTTTGTTAAGCTCTCACTTCTAAATTTAACGAATCCTATCCATCCCTGGCCCAGGAATCAAGTGGACATGTTTATTACTTGCAATGATCATGATTGGTCATGACTGAGAGCTTCCTGATCTCTCTCTCTCTCTCTCTGTCTCACCAAATATATTCATATAGTGCACAATATAAATATATTTGGAAATACAGAGAGAACACCATCCAAAATATTAGCTGACTTCTCTTTCAGAATGTATCAATTTTGTTGTGTGTTTGCAGTCATGTTTTAATTTACCATTTCTAGTATCAACGATTTTACTTTTATAAAAACTATTTTAATCACAATCTGAAACGAACGAATTACCTCCAGTCAGTTAACCAAGGGAGGCCTATTTCTTGAAAAACATCAAAGTCACTGAGATGTTTCAGCATTTTGATTATGCAGATTACTGTAATCCCTCTCTCTCTCTCTCTCTCCCTCTCTCCCTGCACCCCCCCTCCCCCCATGATAACACTAAGTAGTTTTTCACAGCGTACAGGGAAGTGGGTGCGAGGTTCAGAACTGGAACAAGACTTCAGTGATTGCAAAGGCAGCGTATATAGATTGCAGACAAGGACATACATGAAACAGCTGACTGGACTAATAGAAAGTCTTACCCTGCTGTGCTGCATGTATGGTACGTAAACTATCATCTGTAATGTACCTCACCATGAACACAAAATTTGTTATCTCAAAGTACAATTACTCTGTGCAACTAATTACAACACTGTTTTCCTCACACTCATACGACAGCCTTGGGGATTTAATAGAATGTTCCTTTAATAATTAGCAATCATCACAAAGTCCACAAGGATATGGAGGGTGAACACGATGGTCCTCAGCTGATTTCAGCACACAGCAAAATAGGGCCACGTTCAATGAGTAAACCTAGCTATTTTCAATTAGGGGGACCTGTTTAAACATTTTCCCTAACAATAATCATATAGTCCACCATAAAAACCCCAACTCCTCTGTCAGAGTAAGTGTCATGAAACATGTATCACCATGAAACCATAAAAAGCTCATGTTGATGAAAAACAATTAATGGCAAACAGTAATTAATGGAAAATATTATCCTGTTGCAAACGGTAGGATTAAAAAAAAATCAACAAAAATAAAAATTATATTTGAAATGGGTTATATTTTAGCTGATGTTTGATTTAACCAGAAGACCTCTATAGAAAATAAAGCAATTCAGAAAATGTTTGAACAAGGAATCATAAAGCTAACAAAGTCTATTTGAAGTGGATAGTGAGATATGGGAGGTTCCATGCTGTGGAGTTGAAGGTTAGTTCAGCCAATACTTCTGTCAGATTGTGAAAGAAATCTGCACTAAATCATCTGCTTGGATACATTAAGAGGCATTGGAATCCTCTTCTTCTCACAATTGAATACCCTGCTGGCTAAGGCTTGTTATTTTTTTCTCCCGCTCAGAAGACATTCTGGAGTTAGTTGTTTAATTAAAAAAAACTCCCTTACAATACTCTTCCTCTCACCTCACTTAACTTGAATGTGGCGATAACATTTCATGGGTAACAATCAGAAGGTCATGTATCCCTGAAATGTTACCATATTCTGGTGAAGTAGGGTAAGAGGAAGAAAACTGTAAGGCAGAATCTTTTAAAGAAAAAGACAATTGAGAATGTCTTCTGGACATTTCCTCAACAATATGTGAAGCAGAAATTATTGTGGTAGTGTTGCTATAGTCTTACTAGACAAAAGGGCCTGTTCTCTTATCAGAGTGAAGCGACTGGTGGTGATTTAACCTGAGGGCCACCAGACATCAGTCGAGGGAAGAGGTTGAGAAGGAAAGTCCTTCATGGTAACCTCAAACCAGTGATGGGAACTGAACCCACACTGTTGGTATCAAACTCTTCTCAGCAAACCAAGGAACCAGCCAACTGAGTTTAACCAATTCCCACAGAAATTCGTGCAAATAATAACACAAAAAAAGAAAATTAACGTTGTAACAATGACTTCGCAAAACTGGAATGGAGGCATCGCTTAACCAGGAAGCTAGCGGACGTAGTTAGAACAGAGATGATGAGTTAATGGAACATTAGGACACCATTTCAGATTATGTTTATTTTACAGAGGGTAGTACATCAGGGTCAGTCAGGGGTGTGTTGGAATAGTCAGGTCTAGAGGTATCACAGGTATAAACAAAAGTCTCAGCCATGGATCAGCAGAAGGAGGCAATATTAGGGGGATGGAAATACGCAGTCTTAGTGCAGGCATGGACGTGGTCAGAAGCACATTTCAGGGTGAAATACTCTGACATTTGAGAGACAGAGGTGAGGTCGAGAGGGAAGAGTGGGGAGGGCACATCAAATAGGATGCACACCCAGTCCACTTCAATGCCACACATCCTTTAGCTGTGCCCCATAATGCAGGGGGGTGGGCAGGCATCTAAACTAGTGGCCCACCAACATATTTGAATAAGCTACTAAGGATTAAACGGGCTTAAAAGCTCAATTGACTCCACTGTTCTGCTGCCTACACTGTAATATGGTTGACATGGATAGAAGTATGCAGCCCTTTTTATTTGAATACATTTTTAAAGAGGCAGGAAGGGAAAGGGGTAGTACCTTTGGTTGGATGCCCTTTGCCATTGAGTTACTCCTCTCATACAGAAGACAGCAACCCCCACTTCCTCCTCTGCCAGAACTTAAAAACCCACACCCATATATCTGTTCACAAAAATGACCCTAAGCTTCCAGTTGCCTGCCACTTCACAAACCACCGTGTTCCCTGGGCCTGGCCAACATCTCTGCCTCAGGGTGGCTGTAGTGCTTCAGTGAAGCTCAGTGCAAGGTAGAAGAACAGCACTTCATTTTCCACTTGGGAACCCTGCAGCTTTCCGGACTCAGTATCTAGTTCAACAACTTTAAGGTTTGAGCTCTTCCTTGCCCTTACCACAACCCCCACATACTAGGCCTTGTTATCACATGGTCTGCTATTACACACTACCCATTGTTCGCCACTAGCAGTCCCCATTAACAGTTATTCAACCTCCTAGCCACTCCTTTGTCTCTCCGACTATTCTTCTCTCTCTTTGGGCTCTATCCCTACCCATCATTTACCCCTTAACCCCTCCCCCCACTTTATCTTCTGCATATAAATCAACAATTTCCTAGCTATCATCAATTCTGTGGAAGGGTCACTCAACTCAAAACATTAACTCTGATTTCTCTTCACAGATGCTGCTGGACCTGCTGAACATTTCCAGCAAATTCTGTTATTGTCCCTAAATTGCTCCCTCCCTGTGCAGTACCCCTGACTAACCTGGGATGGGATCCACTGGGGCTTTCATTCTGGAGCTGGTTGCAATCCCAGAAGCATCAACCACTGTGTCCTTAGTATTGCAGACTGACACATTCCAAGGTGCAGGACTATGTGCTGAGGGACGAACTAAAGCCTGGGGCAGCTGCTGCCAAGGAGCAGTGGGAAAAGTCTGAGGGTCTTCCTGCTGAAAGTAAATGGGGTCCAGTCAGTTACCGAAGCCTCCCATTGCCTCAAATATGTATAAATATAGGTATTGTATGTATAGGAAAGGTCTTTGATTCTTTGGACAGAGTCAAAATCCAATGTTTTGCTTGTTCATTAGATATTCAACTGTACAGAACCATTTATGACAATGCATACATACAAAGAGATTTTTTAATGAATGAAGTATATTTTTGAAATATTTCAGAATGCTGCTCCTTGATTGCAAAGGCAATCCCAGGCTACTTTTCCCAACTGCAAGTAATCCTCTTAAAACCCTCCCTTTTAGCATCTCCATCTTTTTATCTCCAAAAACAAATGCAAGGAGCTTCTGGCTTTCTTTGCCACTAAGATTGGGACCATCCAGTCAATTGCCCCGGCAGTTCCCCTTCCTTTACCTCCCCAGCCCATTTCGGAAGGTGAGGCCACAAGCAGTCTTTCCTTTTCCTCCACCCTATTAAACTCTGCCCCAGGGCAAGGGTAATCCTACAGAACACAGTGAATACCCTTGCCAACTTTTATAGGTGTGCCATCGATAGCATTCTATCTGGATAGATCACTACCTGGTGTGGCAACTGTACCACTCTAGATCAGAGGCGATTACAAAGAATGGTGAATTCAGCCCAGACAATCACAAAGGCCAATCTCCAGTCTATAGAATCCGTCTACCGGGCCTGTTGTCAAGGAAAGACCACAAGCATTCTTAAAGATCCATTCCACCCTGGCAATGTTTTTCTACAACCTCTACCATCAGGGAGAAGGTACAGAAGCCTGAACACACAAACCAGCTGGTTTCATAACAGTTTCTACCCTACTGTTGTTAGAATACTGAATGTACTCTCAAACTCTTAATGTTCGCCTGTACCAGTGTTTTTGTTTTTGCTGCTGTTTACCTATTATTTACTATCCATGCTACTTAACTATATGAACTGCCTGTATTGCTCACAAGACAAAGCTTTTCACTGTGCCTCGGTACACGTGAAAATAAGTTCAATTCCAATTCAATTCAGTGGGCTAGGGAGGTAAAGGAAGGGGAACTGCCGGGGCATTTGACTGGATGGTCCCAATCTTAGTGGCAAAGAAAGCCAGAAGCTCCTTGCATTTGTTTTTTGGAGATAAAAAAATGGAGATGCTAAAAGGGAGGGTTTTAAGAGGATGACTTGCAGTTGGGAAAAGTAGCCGGGATCGCTTTTGCAATCAAGGAGCAGCACTCTGAAAGCTAGCGCTTCCAAATAAACCTGGTGTTGTGAGATTTTTAACTTGTCCACCCCAATCCAACACTGGCTGCTTCACATCATTCCAGTGAGGAGTTCTGGCAAAGAGGAGTAGGACCAATGTTTCACTGTGGCTAATTCAGTTCTCTACCAGTTATATCCAAAAAAGCATGCCATCCTTGCACTTAAGATGTGGTCTGTACTAAGGGAACTGCTGCGGTGAGATACAATAATGGGAAGCAGCACAATGAAGACCGAAGAGTGTGGTTAAGGAGACTGCTAGCTGTAGAATGATGTAAGAAAAACAATATAAAGATTATGGCAATGGGATTTTGTAAGTGCAGTGCAGAACTATGGTAACAGATTTTTCTGGGGCAGGCCAAGAACAAAGTAGAGTTAGGACATAGACAGGGATTAGGAAGTGATTCAAGATTACTTTATCTGTGGCAAATAGTTTGGAATCAGCAAGATCAAATCAAGGGTGTAGTTGTGACTGCTCTGTTTCTCTTTCATTCACTACTGGCATATTAGCTTTTTCCCCAAAGGCAAAGTCTTCAGAGGGGAATATTTTCAGTGTGACCGGCAAGACGTAAATGAAAATGAAACAGAAACGGCTCATCAGGCAATAGTAAATGCAAACATGAATATTTAACCACAGGATTGTCAAATGACCCCCTACTCTCAAAATTAAATTTTGATGAGAAGTCAAACAAATAGCCATAATGCCATGTTGGGAACCAACTGACACTGAAACAGAGTTACACGCAAAGGAAACCAATTGAGGGTGAGAGACATATAAAAAAAGATTTTGACACAGATTCATTCAAGGCGGCAGATTTTAATCCAAATTGTTCTCATGTTTGGACTTCATGGCATACACCCAACACACACCTAAAATATGATGTGGACCATTGAAATACATCCTTATGCCTGAACAGTACTCTTCGCACAACTCACTCCTCTACAGGTAGTTTGCCTAACCAAGATTTGGAGATGCCGGTGTTGGTCTGGGGTGTACAAAGTTAAAAATCACACAACACCAGGTTATAGTCCAACAGGTTTAATTGGAAGCACCTGTTAGCTAACACCTAACACCTTCAACACATTATCTGGGCTAACCAAATTGTTAAAGTTCACCTGAGAATGTAACTTTTAAAAAAGTTTTGTGATTTACACATGAATTCTAACAGATAAGAGACTTAACAAACAATCAAGATATTTTTCAATGTATGATTGCAGTTACATCACACTGTAAACTTTTGCTATAAATTCTGCATCTTACAATTGTGTACTCTACAACCACCTAACTAAGGAGCAGCGCTCTGAAAGCTAGTGCTTCCAATTAAACCTGTTGGACTATAACCTGGTGTTATATGATTTTTAACTTAGCCCAAAATGGATATCCTTAATTGGGCAATCTGCTTCATTGGTCCTCAGGTAGTTCTAGGAGCATGGATAAACAATCTGTTCAGTGATATTATTACATACCTCTGGAGCAGGTGGGACTTGAACCCAGGTGTGCTGGAAGAAAGGTAGGGTCACTCTCACTTCACCACAAACTATTGAAGGCAGAGACTCTGGTGACTCCTGTGGAGTTGTGGTGGAATTTGGAAGTTACATGCTACTCTTGTTGCTCATTGGAACACTTTAAGAACATCAACTTACTTTTCCTTCAGTGAGCCTGAGGCAAATTCCAAAAGGACGTGGAACAGATGCAATAGCAGGCCTGCCTTTGCCAAAATATTTCATGATGAGCCCAAGAGCCCAATGCACAAGAGAATTTCTACTTCAAAGTCTTTTGGGGAGAGAAAGAAACAAACTTGACGAATAATCTAGGTCAACATAGACAAGACGGTAATTATAGGAAGTAGCAATGAGGCAGTGATGGGTCACTGCATCAATACTACATAAATTCATTGTCTTCATATTGCTCCATCCAGCAACACCATGTTCTCTTTCTCAGATACTCAATATAGTCAATTTTTCTTTGATCCTTTGATTTCTCCATATCAAGGAATTGACACGAAGAGTGGACAACAGAAACTCTTACAAACCACGTTAAAATTTATCTTTGGGGCCAAAGTTAAGAGATTTAATTGTAGTTGGGAACTTCTGAACCACCTTCTAACTAGGCAGGGGAATGTGTCTCAAACCTTCATCAAAGTGGCCTTTGGGACTGAAAATAGCTTTGGGACTGAATTCCACAACTAAACTGTCTGCTGGATATCCACTTAGCATGTTGGATCTGCAGAACTAATGTCTTCCAACTAAAAACTCTGGTTCAGTATTTGTTTGGTATGGAAGTGCTGATGTGAAATGACATCATTTGTGTTGGGTGAGCACAAATAAGGCACAACCGTAAATATTTGCCTTATCATAATGCAAAGCCGAACATCTCCAACACTTTCTGAATTTCACGTCCATTATATTTTTAACATGTTTGCAAGTTAAAACCTCACCCTCAAATACATTTGTTTCCCCACAGATTGCATCAATTTGGAATTGTGGTCGAAAGAGTTGCAGGCTATCACAGATCTATTCTCTTTCAAAACCAAGGCACATCTAATATTATCACCCTTTGTCTTTATGCTCTCTTATATTTGATAGCAAACTGAAATTTATGATAAATTAAATCTATATTCATTACTCTAAAGATCTATGAATAATCTATTCCTCTTGCTTTTTACTTGATATATGAAAGTACAGTCTGGTTGATAATCTTTAATTTTTTTTTAAAAAAGAGTATCTGCCCAGAAAATTAACTAAGCCATTCCTGATATCAAATGCATGGTAAGCAGGAGACAGATGGAATCTTGGGCTGACATCCTACTTTAAAAAAGTACTTTTAGCAGTGGAGTGCTTCCTCAATATTATGCCTGAGTGTCAATTTAGATTATGCAAATTGTGATTGAAAATACAACCTTCTGACTCAGAGGCAAGAGTATTATCCACTGAATCTATTTTTATATTTAGAGTGAGGAATTAAATATAGTGTGCCATTCCTTTAAAAAAAATGCAAGCAAGAAACTAATACATTTGACAGAAATTATTGAACTTTAAGCACAAAAATTGATGACCTCAATGCCAGCCTCATTTTGAATCTTCCTGTCAATTGTATGTTGTAGTGAAACAGACCTTCTAGTCAGTTAGAAGGGAAGACGAGAATAATAGATGAACAGGCTCTGTCATTCAATCGCATGCTGATACTGACACTGAAATATTTAACAGGTACAACATGTGACATAATCCCTACAAGGTGCTCCTTCCACAGATCCTGAAAGCTGTTCACATCTCCAAGAGACTTACATTATCGACAAACTAGCAGAATATACGATTACATGATGAAAATAAGAACTTAAAATGAGGATGACAATGCTGAGCAGGAATAGTTTGCTGAGGGACTAACATTTTATTTATATTTCCTTGCTGACTTCAGGTGAATGTCAATGAAGAACATGAACAAGGGCTTCTACTTCAGGGAGAAAGGACAGATCCCCACCCACTTCAGCCTATGCAACCCCAGTTCTCATCCAATTAAAAACAAGGCTTGAATATTTTAACTACTGTGTCACATACTTTCCTATATTCACATGATATATTGTGGTAATATTGCTGCCAACACTCTTCATGATACCTTTAACTCTGAGATGCCGATGTTGGATTCGGGTGCACAACGTTAAAAGTCACACAACACCAGGTTATAGTCCAACAGGTTTAATTGGAAGCTCACTAGCTTTCAGAGTGACGCCTGTCACCTGATGAAGGAGCGTCACTCTGAAAGCTAGTGTGCTTCCAATTAAACCCGTTGGACTATAACCTGGTGCTGTGTGATGCTTGACTTTTAACTCTGAGGCATTCCAACTTAAAACGAAATTGTTCAGTGTGATAAAGTCAAAAAGTTTCACTTCACATCACAACCTAGCATGTATTTACCTTTGAGCCTCAGAAACCATTTTTATACAGTGTTACTCTATCATCGATAGAAAGATTAAACAAATAGAATCGTCTTGGAACTAAGGGCTCTGTAAGTCAACAACACCATTGATAAATTTTCTTATCTGCTTCATGATGATCCCTCAAAACAACATTTTTATGAACACAAGACAGGTCATTTGAGTGATAGGTTTCCCACATTCTGGAACTAAAAAAGGTTGTGATCTTACAACAGTTGTCTTGTTTAATGAAATGCACAAGCTCTGAATGAAACAGACAAACTAGCCTTTGATATTGCTTTGAACAGCTGTACGACAGCTGCTGCCTGAAAACAACATTGTACTGAATCTCCCTAACACTGTATGATACAGTGAACCTGAGCTGACAGCCATCCAACATCAAATTTATAATTAGGCTTTCTCATTAGTGAAAAGGGGAGGATGGATAAAAAGCATGCAGCCTACTCAAATGGCATGGAGCTTCCCAGAAAACATTCATGTGAGTTCTGATTAGCAGTATATCTATCTGGAAACAAAGCCATTATTTGTATGAAACAATGAGATAGAAATTGTTGGACAGCTTTCAAAATATTTTTTAACACCTCATCTCCGTGTGAATTCTTGTTGACTACTGTTTTAAGTTTAAAAAATAAACAAACTGGTCACATATGAACTCATGACTTACATATGTTAATGGGATGTCTATCACTTACTCTTTCATTTAAATTGTAATCAGGTCAGGGTACAGACATTTCAAAAATCAAATCCATATTAAGGAGCTTGAGACTCACTCAGCGTATATAGTACAAATCTATATTTCTGTATCTAGCTCAGAAATTCTCTTTGACTGATGTAATGTTTGACAACATGTTGTTCACAACATTTCCCAAAGCGAAGCTGTCCTGCATAACCAAATGTTCCATTGGCTTTGTCCACGGTCTGGTGTGATCAATAACATATTAGCAGGAAGCAGAGTTTTATTTCTAAATCTTAGTATTGATTACCAGTCTGTTAAGAAAGAATTGCTTCAAAATTAACTTAGTTATTGGTGTTTTTGATCCTCTGACATATTGCCAACTACAGATGGACTGGGAGTATATAAGGCGAACTTACATAGTATCTTTAATGTTTGCAGACCATCATAAACCACTTTATAGCCAATGAGGTATTATTGAAATGAAGTGCAGTACTTTAACAGTAATGTGGCAGCAATTTGTGCCAGCAAAGTTCAAGCAACACAACGAGATAAAATGACCAGCTTTTGCAATGTTGATTAAGGGATAAGTATTGGTCAAGACACTAGAGGGAATCCCTTGGCTCTTTCTTAGTTAGAAGTGAAAGAGCTGATTTCAGTAGTTATTAGCAGTACTTTTGTTCATTTTGAAAAGCTAGAGTTATATCATGATCGGTGTTGCCATGGGAATGTAGTGTTTGAAATCTTCATAATGCCCTTTCTGTACATAAAATAAGACCCCATGTATCAAGGTACATGCTTTCTGGCACATGTAAATGCATTGCACTGACCATCTTAAGTTGGTTTCTTTAAGTCTGGATGGTTTAATAAATGATTTCTAATGGCAGAATTACAACTAATGATGGACACATTGTTCTGAGGCTTGCAAGTCATGGGCTGGTTGAACATGATGCCCATTATGAACTGTCAATATGATGTGTTTTCTCTTGCTGCATTGCCATACCATGGTGGCCCAACCAATTAGCATCTTCTTCTCATGCTGGATAAGTTGGTGTCCGTTTTTTAAGTCTATTTCTTGCATCCTAGTCCTGATGAGTACAAAAACAAAAGCTTCAAAACCTTCTCTCCTTTTCACAATGTTTGAATTTTTCTTGTCATGAGTAAAGTGAATTTAAGGAGGGCACCCACAATCTGTACCCTGTTTATAACCTCAGTCCAGTTACCTGAGTCACGAATCATCCTATAACAAGGGCTCCTGGTGAAGCTGTCACCAACACAGGATTATGTCACAACTTACTGCCACTATACTCAGTGCTAATAGCCCACTCCCAAGGTAGGCACTTGGGGAAAATTTGAGATAAAACATATTTCAAAGCCTCGCTCTCTTTCTCTCTCTCTCTCTCTTTCTTCCTTTCACATGTCCAAGTCAGCGGGCCATGCAGCACATAGTCCATCACTTAGTTTCACTTAATTATCCCAAAAACAGAATAGATAGGAGAAAATGTGACCTTACAGTCTGTGCCCGATCAGCATTTGTTTGTTACAGAATGTTAAATAGTTGAGCACACAAGTCCACTTGACCCAACATGTCCATGCAGAATCTTACTGTTAACCCAACAACTGCAATTTAATTCATATCAGATGCTGCATACAATGGACAACTAATCCAATACCATATGCCACTTGCTCTACCAATTACATACCTCTAGATGATTCTCAAATAAATGTGTCCTCTTTCCTTTCTATTTAGATCATGATTAGTGTGGATGCAGGTTTCTGCATTTCTTTTTAGTTCAAATAAAGGGGTGAACATAACCGAAAAAAAAGCTAGATTTTCCACCCCAAACCAATGTATGCCAGGCAGCCAGAAGCAGAAAATGAATGGAAATTCCATTCTTGTAGAGTCTCAGGATTATTAGGAGTGTGAAATTTTTCATAAGATGGCCTATTTTTTGAAATGTCTCTTTTATCTCAAGGCAAAATTGAACATACGAACTGGTACTAGCTTGCTTGACTGCATACCTCTGTGGCTTGGTTACCATGGGAAAAGGGGACCCCAATCAAGTCTTTTTGAAGTCAGGTATCAAGTTCAACAAAGGTCAGACCAGCTGACTTTATCCTGGATGGATTTACAGTCAGTCACTCAAATTCAGAGATGCAGGAGAGATCGAGAGAGAGAGAGACGGAGAGATTGAGACGGAGAGAGAGACGGAGAGATCGAGACAGAGAGAGAGACGGAGAGAGAGACGGAGACGGACGGATGTTGCTATGCAGATGAAAAGCAGTGATGATATGGCTGTGAGGATGGAATGCAAAGGAGAATGAACTCCCATTTGAAGTGATAAGTCCTATAAAAACCTAAAGGCTGAGAAATCATCAGCAGGTGCCATGTTGCTAGAAGTCAATTCAATTGTGCACAGAGGGAATGCCTGAAAGGAGTTTTAGAGGAACTAGTATAAACTTTGTCCACTTCCAATCGCCCACTTATAGGAAGGATACTATCAAGGGGGAGAGGGTTCAGAAAAAAATTAACAGGATAAGCTGGGAACTTTTTCACCAGAGCAAAGGAGGTTGAGAAATTACCTGATAGAAGTTTATAAAATAATGACAGGTTTAGATAGAGTGGATGGTAGTTGTTTTTTCCCCTAAGTTAGGGAATTTCAACAACAGGAGGTATATTTATAAGGCGAGAAGAGAGAGTTATAAAAAAGACATAAGAGCAAATTTTTTTTACAGAGAGGGTGGTTGGCATGTGGAATGAACTTCCTGAGGAAATGGTGGATGTGGGTACAAATACAATGCTTAAAAGGCATTCGGATGGATACATGATTAGGAAAGCTTTGGAGAGATATGGGCCAGGAGCAGGCAAGTCGGACTAGTTTAGTTTGGGATTGTGTTTAGCATGGTCAGGTATAGACAGGAGAGATCAAGTGAATTCTTAGATGAGTATAAAGGCAGTAGGAGTATACCTACGAGGAAAATCGGGAAGGCAAAAAGGAGACATGAGATAGCTTTGGCAAATAGAGTTAAGGAGAATACAAAGGGTTTTTACAAATACTTTAAGGACAAAAAGGTAATTAGGGAGCGAATAGGACCCCTCAAAGATCAACAAGGCAGCCTTTGTGTGGAGCAGCAGGAGATAGGGGAGATACTAAAAGAATAATTTGCATCAGTGTTTACTGTGGAGAAAGACATGGAAGATATGGAATGTGGGGAAATAGATGGTGACATCTTGAAAAATGTGCATATTTGGGAGGGGGAAGTAAGTGCTGGATGGTTTGAAACACATACATCCCCAGGACCTGAACAGATAATAGACAATAGGTGCAGGAGTAGGCCATTCTGCCCTTCAAGCCAGCACCACCATTCATTATGATCATGGCTGATCATCCTCAATCAGTATCCTGTTCCTGCCTTATCCCATAACCCTTAATTCCACTATCCTTAAGAGTTCTATCCAACGCTTTCTTGAAAATATCCAGAGACTTGGCCTCCACAGCCTTCTGGGGCAGAGCATTCCATACACCCACCACTCTCTGGGTGAAGAAGTTTCTCCTCAACTCTGTTCTAAGTGGCCTACCCCTTATTGTTAAACTGTGTCCTCTGGTTCAGGACTCACCCATCAGCAGAAACATGCTTCCTGCCTCCAGAGTGTCCAGTCCTTTAATAATCTTATATGTCTCAATCAGATCCCTTCTAAACTCAAGCGTGTACAAGCCCAGTAGCTCCAATCTTTCAGTGTAAGATAGTCCCGCCATTCCGGGAATTGACCTCGGGAACCTACGCTGCACTCCCTCAATAGCCAGAATGTCTTTCCTCAAATTTGGAGACCAAAACTGCGCACAATATTCCAGGTGTGGTCTCACCAGGGCCATGTACAGCTGCAGAAGGACCTCTTTGCTTCTATGCTCAATTCCTCTTATTATGAAGGCCAACTTGCTATTAGCTTTCTTCACTGTCTGCTGTACCTGCATGCTTGCTTTCATTGACTGATGTACAAGAAACCTAGACCTCATTGTACTGCCCCTTTACCTAACTTGACTCCATTTAGGTAGTAATCTGCCTTCCTGTTCTTGCCACCAAAGTGGCATTTGTCCACATTAAACTGCATCTGCCATACATACATCCACTCACCTAGCCTGTCCAGGTCACCCTGTATTCTCCTAACATCCTCCTCACATTTCACCTTGCCACCCAGCTTTGTGTCATCAGCAAATTTGCTAATATTACTTTTAATACTTTCATCTATATCATTAATATACATCGTAAAAAGCTGCAGTCCAGCACTGATCCCTGTGTACCCTAAAACTCTGTGGGAAGCTAGGGAAGTGATTGCAGGGCCCCTTGCCAAGATATTTGTATCATCGATAGTTTCAGATGAGGTGCTGGAAGACTGGAGGTTGGCTAACTGGTCCCACTATTTAAGAAAGGGTAAGGACAAGCCAGGGAACAATAGACCGGTGAGCCTGACATTGGTGGTGGGCAAGTTGATGGAGGGAATCCTGAGGGACAGGATTTACACGTACTTGGAAAGGCACATACTGATTAGGGATAGTCAACATGGCTTTGTGCGTGGGAAATCATGTCTCACAAACTGGAGTCTTTTGAAAAAGTAACAAAGAGGATTGAAGAGGGCAGAGTGGCGGATGTGATCTGTATTGACTTCAGTAAGGCATTCAACAAGGTTCCCCATGGTAGACTGGTTGGCAAGGTTAGATCTTGTGGAATACAGGGAGAACTTGCCACTTGGATGCAGAACTGGCTAGAAGATAGAAATCAAAGGGTGGTGGTGGAGAGTTGTTTTTCAGACTGGAGGCCTGTGACCAGTGGAGTGCCACAAGGATCAGTGCTGAGTCCATTACTTTTCATCATTTACATAAATGAATTGGATGTGACCATAAGAGGTACAGTTAGTAAGTTTGCAGATGACACCAAAACTGGAGGTGTAGTGGACAGCAAAGAAGGTTAACTCAGATTACAGCAGGATCTTGATTCAGATGGGCCAATGGACTGAGAAGTGGCAGATGGAGCTTAATTTAGATAAATGCAAGATTCTGCATTTTGAGAAACAAATCTTAGCAGGACTGAATAGTAAGGTCCTAGAGAATGTTGCTGAACAAAGAGACCTTGGAATGTAGGGTCATAGCTCCTTGAAAGTAGAGTTGAAGGTAGATAGGATCGTGGGGAAGGCATTTGGTATGCTTTCCTTTATTGGTCCGAGCATGGAGTATTGGAGTTGGTAGGTCATGTTGCGGCTGTACGGGACATTGGTTAGATCACTTTTGGAACATTGCATGCAATTCTGGTCTCCTTCCTATCGGAAGAATGTTGTGAAACCTGAAAGGGTTGAGAAAAAAATTTCCAAGGATGTTGCCAGGGTTGCAAGATTTGAGCTATAAGGAGAGGTTAAATAGGCTGGGGCTGTTTTCCCTGGAGCTCGAAGGCTGAGGGGAACCTCGTAGAGGTTTATAAAATCATGAGGGCATGGATAGGATAAATAGACAAAGTCTTTTCCCTTGCGTGGGTGAGTCCAGAACTAGAGGGCACAGGTTTAGGGTGAATGGGGAAAGATATAAAAGGGACCTAAGGGGAAACTTTTTCACTCAGAGGGTGGTACGTGTATGGGATGAGCTGCCAGAGGAAATGATGGAGGCTGGTACAATTGCAACATTTAAAAGGCATCTAGCTGGGTACATGAATAGGAAGAATTTAAAGGAACATAAACCAAGTGCTAGCAAATGAGACTAGATTAGGTTGGGGTATCTGTTGACATGGACGAGTTGGACCGAAGGTCTGTTTTTGTGCTGTACACCTCTGTGGCTCTATGACTGGTTGGACCAAAGGGTCTGTTTCTGACCTGCATGATTCTAGGACTCTATAACAGTCTAAGAGAGAGAAGAGAGCCTGTGGAAACACCAAGAGGGATTCAAGACTACAGAAATATTGCTGCTAAGAGTGTGGTATAATATACAAATGTGGCACACAGTTATTAGTAGTATTAAGAAATTAATAAGAGTATCTATTCTGTAGATTAGAGTATGCAT
Organism: Hemiscyllium ocellatum; assembly: GCF_020745735.1. NCBI lineage: Eukaryota > Metazoa > Chordata > Chondrichthyes > Orectolobiformes > Hemiscylliidae > Hemiscyllium > Hemiscyllium ocellatum. The sequence continues at coordinate 59,079,965 of NC_083412.1, read as the reverse complement.
TCCATACTGAGTAACGTCTGGTTGATATGATTTAAGTTTATGTGTTCTAGTACAAGTTTTAATCCTTGATATCTTGGGTGACTCCTTTATACCAGTCACTAGAAAATTAAATCTCATTTTAAAAGTTATCAATTTTTATAGGGATCAAAACAGTATTAACATGTCAATTCCAGAATCAAAGTGAATTGTTTCAGTGGTGCTGTTAAGAAAGGTGGTACCAGGATAATCAATATCCATTTCACCTTTATTGGCTTCACCTACCAAGATGCCAATATTGAAAGTATTTGCATATGTAGCTGGCAATGACCATGAGCAACTTCTTTCAGAGTCCAGGATCAGTAGGGCAAATATGCCATCTGCTACATGGATAACCGCAACCACCAAAAAGCATGGAGCTGGCACATGCAGTGGTAGTAGCTGTCAGCTGTGGCCTCAAACCCGGCTCCATCTCCTCGCAAACACACAGAGATGTCAATCCTTGGGAATGATACTACAGACTGGTACAGAAAGCTACTGCCCAAGCAAACCAGCTTACATAGTACCAATGTTAGTTAAATTGCATAAAACAGGTCAGATACAGGGCTGTTCCATCACTTGGCACATCTCTTTAGCAATCTTCCCCTAATTAAGCTAGTTAGGAAAGAAAGACTTGGACTTAAAAAAGCACCTTTCATAACCCCAGGATGTCTCAAAGTAGTTTATTGTCAATGAAGTGCATATTTGCTTTGCTCAACAACCATTCATGAGAAGTGCCTTGGAATTGTTTTACAATCTTAAAATATGCTATATGAAAGAAAGTAATTGTTGTTGGAATGTTGCCAATGTTGTCATCTATGTTGATGAGTTGAGAATGGGTTCTCAAACTTTTCAGAGAACTTCAAAATTGTTGTGCTCTTCCTTTTCAATTATCCTTTTGCCTTTGATTTTATCTGCATGCAATATTTTAACCTTTCAATTCTATACAGTGGAGGCAACTGAACAAGATATATGACTGACACCTGACTGATGAAACTAGAGCTTAAAACTTGCAGAAATATCACATTTTTATTTGCATGGATTTCTCCAGCTTTCCACTGCTAATTTTAGACAAAGGTGTACTACAGGAGAAAACAGTGCTCTTTCTGAAGAGGACAGGAAAGAAAAGGTAATCTTCATATTGTCCAGTTCACTCTAATCACTTTAAAAGGTTATACTGTACCCTTTTTTTTTGAAGAGGGGTGTAGAACTGGCTACTGAACACCTTAAATAAATAACTTGAGGCCTTGGGGGTTTTCCTTAACGTTGGAACAATGGAAGCAGTGTGGGTGTGGCCAGTTCTCACAGAACAGGCTTTGTACTTATTTTAATCTCTAAGCAGCAGAAGCCTTTGGGGTCTCAAAAGTGGTGGTGGTTTCAGTGAATGATTCCTATTACTATTCTCTCTCAACCCCCACTTAATGACTTTTCCTCCTACTTTGGAGAACTACATGTAAAAATCTGTGTCTGAATTTGTCCTTTTTGCCAAGGGGTGTGTTTATGGGATATTACTATATCATCATGCCTTGGATTCTGCCTGACCTGCTGCGCTTTTCCAGTAACACATTTTCAGCTCTGATCTCCAGCATCTGCAGTCCTCACTTTCTCCTATTACTATATCGTAACAGTTAATTAGTAAGAGGTACTGCATCTATTATCTGGTTAAGTTTTCCAATAGTTAAGTTATTCTAAATTCCCCTTTCTTTTGTCTATATTTTAACTATAGTGTTTAAATAAATTGTGATTTGGAGACGCCGGTGTTGGACTGGGGTGTACAAAGTTAAAAATCCCACAACACCAGGTTTTAGTCCAATACGTTTATTTGGAAGCACTAGCTTTCGGAGCGCTGATCCTTCATCAGGTGATGAAGGAGCAGTGCACTGAAAGCTAGTGCTTCCAAATAAACCTGTTGGACTACAACTTGGTGTTGTGTGTGATTTTTAGCTAAATAAATTGTGTTTTGCTTAATGTTGAGTAGTCTGACCAGTTGCATTGCAGCTGGAACATGGCACTTCACATTTACCTTTAAAAGAAGAAAAGGTTAGGGTCTAGGCTACCTTCTTAAAATATTTTGAGGGGGTTTGGCCTGGTTCATAACACCATATCTTAATGTTCAAAATATGATGGTAGTTCCAGGTAATATTTCAAGTAATTGTCAGTGTGGATATCAGACAAATGGTTTTTTGCATCATTCAATTTGCATCACTCAAATTTGGACAGCAAGTAATCTCCTATTCCACAATCTAGTTCTTATAAATCCGATGGATTCACATCTCCAGAGCAATAAAACAAATCATCAAATGACCCAGTTGTTTCAAAGCAGACAGACATACAGTGGGTGTCAAGCTATAGATTAATTTTAGCTCAAACAACAGTCAGAAAAGCCATTAAAATACACATGTAAACTTTAAAGTATCAAATTAATTTGAATTTACATATGTCTTTAAAAGTGGTCAAGGTGTAATCAGTACATTTCCTTCTACTGTCATTAACTTCACCTCAAGTCCTTACTTTTCAATGGCTATTTCTAGCCCTAGGGTCTTCATTTTTAGCCAAGCTAAAGTGTGGTAAGTAATAAGCACCTTCAGGATAATGGGTATTCTCCTTAAATGATATCACAGATATCAGTGTAAGTGCTGAGTGATGTAATTGACAAACCATAGAAATTTGACAATAGAAAGTGGATATTCTCAAAGATTTTGATCTTGAATGATACTGGATTCCTTCACTGCTTTTTGATTCACATCATCGCCCAGATTGAGTCACAGTCACCAAAGTCAAGTGGATTGGTAGCATGCAGGTCATGTCTTGAAATAAACAAAGTGATGCTGATAAACAGGAACTTTTCTGTCCATGTGATTTTTTCCGCTTCTCCAATTTTCTCTCCTGAAGGAGCTAACTCATGCTGTGAAACTAACTCACCAGTCTTTCATTACCTGACCCAACATATTACACAGGAACTGAAACACTGCAATGATGTCTGACCATGGGAGCTAAATCAAATAATATTTACACCCTTGCATTTTTCAACTTGAGCCCCTGAATAATGATGAGTTAATGTGCCCTGACATTCTTTTTCAGTTTGATCAGCCTGATATGTAAATAAGGCAGAAAGAGCATGCAAATAGTTACAGAATGGGAGACAGAAAGAGATCATGAGAAGCTCATGAAAATAAGGGGAGTCAGCAGCTCAGATCAAAGGCAAAAACTGCTTGATTTCAATATTTGCTCATTTAGAGTTCCCCAATCTAAACAGCAGCTTGCCCCATTCCTCATTCTGGAAATTCCAGCAGAACCATGTACATGTACAGCCCTAATGGCCAGAGAGGAAAAGCATGTAATAAGTAATATTAATATTAAAAACAAATACCTAGCAGGGAGGTAGTATGCTGTCTGTCCAGTTGTGCGTGAAGCTTAATTGTTATAGTGTTGATGGAAGAGACAGTGGTGGAATAGTCATGTCATTGGACTAACAGTCTTAGGCTAATATTCCAAAAGAATAGAGGCAGCTTTACCCCGTATCTAGACCCATGTTGTAATTATCCCAGATCTGTTTGATGGGACAGTGCACAGAGGGCTTTGCTTTCAGTTTAAAAGAGTAGAAGGAGTGAGTGTATTTGTGTGAAAAAATGCCACTCAAAGGGGAGTAAATGCTGGAACTGTAAAAGTTAACTGAAATCCCTCAGAATCCGGAAAGGAGAAGAGGAAACATGTTTTGTGGAAAGTTAAAGTTATGTTAATGAAATTCACTAAATTAGGGTGCGAGGATCTCCAATACAATCTTCAATGTGCTGAAAAAAAATTAACAGCATCAATACTGGGGGCTCAATTCAACTGAAACAGAGTGTATCCAACATATAAAAACAGGCATTGCTATGTCTATGCAAGTCCTTTCAATGTTTGAGAATACTTCCATGTAAATGAAGCAGTATTTCCCCCCTCCCCCATCATAAATCACAAGATTTTATTGATGCTGTCAAGCCTGCATTTCATTTATATCAGAAAATGGTGACAGCAGGTAATTCCAGTAATAAAAGCAAACTAATTTATGAAGTCCTTGGCCCTGAATAATCTTAGATGCTGAGAAATATTCATCATTTGAGAATGCGATTTGAACAGTTCTTCCTTTATTAAAGCTCCTCTGCTGTGTTATTTGACTTTGTACTGCATTGTTAGTTCAGGGTATACCAGAGGAAAAAAAAATCAAGGTTCATTACTTGGAAGCTTCATAGCACCAGAATTATGCTTCATACAAGGGTTACTTAGATTACTTAAGTCCATAGCAGCTGAATTTCCTTTTATATTTCTGGATAACATTTCTCAACAAAACCATTTATTGTGGTATAGCCATTGAACAACAAGATCCATTATTTAATCCCTTCATTTGCAGAGTTTCTAGATCTTAGATAAACTACTAGGAGAGGCACAATATTTCATAGAATCATACAATACAGAAGGAGCCCGTTGACTTATGGAGTCCCTACTGCCCAAGATATACAACCTACAATGATCCCATTTTCCAGCACTTGGCACATAGTCTTGAATGTTATGACACTTATGGTGCTCAATAGAATATTTTTTACAGGTTGTGAGGTTCCCTGCCTCAATTACCTTCCCAGGTAGTGCATTCCAGAGTCATCTCACCTTCTGGGTGAAAACATTTTTCCTCAAGTCCCCTAAAAAACCCCTGCCTTTCAAGTTAAAATTATGCCCTTTGTTATTGATCCTTTGACCAAGGGGAACAGCTGCTTTTTATCTATCCTGTCTATGCCCCTCATGATTTTTAAAATTAGATTCCCTACGGTTTGGAAACAGACTCTTCAGCCCAACAAGTCCACACTGATCCTCCAAAGAGTAACCTACCCAGATCCATTCCCCAACCCTATATATTTACCCCAGGCTAATGCACCTAACATTATGGGCAATTTAGCATGGCCAATTCAACTCACCTGCACATCTTTGGATTGTGAGGGGAAACCAGAGCAAACCCCCACAGACAGGGAGAATGTGCAAACTCCACACAGACAGTCGCCCAAAGTGGAACTTGAACCTGGGTCCCTAGTGCTGTGAGGCAGCAGTGCTAATCACTGAGCCACTGTGCCACCCTGAATCTAATACACTTCTACCAGTTCCTTTCTCCGTTTTCTCTGCTCCAAAAGAAAACAATGCGAGTTGATTCAGCCTCTGATCTTATTTGTTGTGGTACTGTTATCAACAGTTTTATCTACTAATTAGCAACCAACAGATTTTTATTTAGTTTCAAATGCTTTAATGCCATGTCTAAACATATCAAAAGCAAATGTGTTATAATTAACTCAAATCATTTGTAGTTTGCCTAATCATACACCACTCTCATGTTGTACAATTTAAAATGTCCTCTCAATATTCAACTCTGGTTTTGAAAGAAAAAAAATCTGAAACTATTTTGCTGGCTATTAAGTGATCACAAACTGAATATTCCAAATATCCTTCAGTCGATTGAGAACATTGTTTGGGCAATGGCTCCACTAACCCTTGAACTGCCCTTTCAGCTCCAATTTGGACACTATAAAATTATTCCTAAAAAAAAGCACATTCCAGTGCATTTTATATAATACTTTGTTGCTAGTGTCACGATGCTTTAGAAATAATGAAGTTCAGGTGCAAGTAATAGGTAAACTTTCTTATCACAATTGGAGGGAACTATCTGCTTGATTATCCTTATGGTCATAATGAAACTGCACACATCATGATTTCCAGTGGCTAAGAGAAGAGGAGTTTGGGGCCAGGAATGTAATTTCCCAGTGTAAGTAAAAGTTGGGAGCATTCCATTAAGCCTTCCCAATCTATCTCCCAAGACGTTGTCAGACCCAGAGCTACACAGAAGCTGATATATATCCAGATTGTTGAGTTTTATTGGGTTACTCCTAATTCCAATTGTTCAATCAATAACTATATGACTAAAAAATGTATAAAAGGTGCTGTAACTACATGTGGTTTGTGGACCCATAACAATAAAGACATCTGGACAACTATGTTAGCAAGGATTATTTTCTAATAGCATCGCCCAGGAAAAGCCAACTTTCGGTACAGTTGAGGTCACAAACCATAAGGTTGACTTACAAGAGGATTAGGGTGGCATTATATGAATCTAACCAGACAGGGTGATGAAATAAATGAAAGTCTAAAATTGGATTTATATAATATCTTCCACTTTTTCGGCATGCCCTAAAGATTCTGCAACTAATAATGAACTTTTGAAGTGTACACTCTGTTGTAATGTAAGGAAATGAAGTGGTTGCCTTGTGTGATGGCAAGGTTTCTCAAAATTGAAATAACAAGCAAATGATCTGTTTTGTGATGCTGATTGATGGATAAGTATTGGCTAACATATCAAGCAGAACTCCCTTTCTCTACAGATCATATAGAAATTGAACATTGCTGAACAGAGAGACATGTTGCTGAAGAGTTTTGCTTCACACTCTCAGGATAATTGTAAGAAGATCAAGTTTCAAACAATCACAATAATTTACTGTACAGAAAGGAAAGGGTGCTGATTGGTCGGCAAGCCAATTCGGATTAGCTAAGGCATTGCCTTGGTTCCCACAATCTTCCAGGCAATTGAAAGAAAAGAGCAAAACTTGAGTCGTTCCTATATGTGAATGTATCATATTTGTAGCAAGCATACAATGGTATAAGCTTGACTGACGACCTCAAATTCGCGATTAGCATCGTCAGAATTGTTTATCAAAAGCAACTCAATCACATCTAACAGTTCATAACTTCTTTTGGATTTTGAAACCCTTCTGTACTTCAACATGGTGTTTGGATTCTTAGATCTATCCAAGAGGGCAGTCAAGAACCCAATTTTAATATCTCAGCCCAAACACATGCAGCATTCCTTCAGTATGGCACAGATTTCACGGACTCAAAAGATTATAATTGGCTTCTGTGCCTGTGTATTAAGAGAAATAGCCATGATTTCTGTTTCCAATGCTATTCAAAAGCATTCATTGGAAAGTGTATCTGTGTAAATGTTAGTTAAAGGATAAAGGGGTGGCCCACAATTGATGAGCTCATGAGCAGCTTAAATGTAAAGAATGAACAATATATTGGATGGTATGCCATACTCGAGAAACCAGTATGAATTTAACTCTTTTGGACAGGGTTATTGAAGGGTGGCAATAAGACTCTCAGTTCCCTAACGGCTAACTATTTTCACTATGAAGAATCAAAATATAACAATAAATAGTCACTGAACTCAAACTGTTAATTCTGCTTTCTTCTCACAGATGTTGCCAAGGCATGGTGGTTAGTACTGCTGCCTCACAGCACCAGGGACCCATGTTCAATTCCAGTTTTGGGTGATTGTCTGCATGGGTTTCCTCCCACAGTCCAAAGATGTGCAGGTTAGGTGAACTGGCCATGACAAATTGCCCTTTGTGTTCAGGGATGTGTAGATTAGGTGCAATAGTCAGGGAGAAATAGGGAGGAATGGATCTGGGTGGCTTATTCTTCGGAGGATCAGTGTGGACTTGCTGGGCCGAAGGGCCTGATTCCACACTGTAGGATTTCTAATTCTGCTAGACCTGCTGAGTTTTACCAGCAGTTTCTGTTTTAAATTTTAACAATAACTTCTACTTATATGTCAAAGCACTCAGCATGGTAAATTATCTTTGAAACACTGGTCTGTTAAATGTATAGCGAATTGCAAATTATTTGTAAGATTCCTAACATATTTGAGGAAAAGTGTTCATCCAATGAATTTGAACATATATAAACTGTATTTTAAATTGTGAAACTGTCCTATTTGTCAGTGTATATCTGTAGTAATTTGATTTGCCAGGTTGATATAGGCTATTTAAATGCAATAGGGTCTACAATTTCAATTGTGTCTGTTAACAGATGCATGGGAAGATACAACATGTGTTGACTCACCTAACCATATGCACATAGGGACTGTGAGGGACTAAGAGCTAATGCCCATGCGTCAAATCTGCAGCAGGTCCAGGAAAGCTGTATGCTTGAGAATAACTGAGCATTGCAAAGTGGCAGCCCAGGGCCTGAGGGGCTTCCTATGTTCTCCGATGCAGCATTGTAAGGCTTGGTTTAGACAAAGGACAGTAGGAAAGAAATCCTATATTTAACTTCACTTTCCTACCTGCCCTCCATAAACTTTATAGCCTATCTGCAACCAGATAGCCTAGTTGGAATAAAGAAAACTGGTGCAGAGTGACTGAGTCAGGGCTATTTCCACAAATGCTGGTCTACACTGTGCACTGCTTTTGGGGGTAGTATCCATTCTAGATGTACCTGGTCTTGAAGAGAGCTCATCTTTAAAGACTGCCAACGCTGTTTGTACACTATGGTGTAACATTGTTTGCCAGTTCATCTACAGTGCATTCTAAATTGCACACACACAAATCAGTTGGTTTGCTGTAATGCATGCTGCATAACTTCTGATGTGTTTAACAGTTTTAACTAAAATAGCCAATTGAGTTGCTTGATCCCTGACTAGTGGTTGATTATCAAATCACTGCCATTAACATGATATAAATAACAGCAGTGATGCTGAGGTACATTATGCTCTGACAGTATCTTGTATAGATTTAGCAAGCCTTTCATATTTTTATACTTCTTTCCCTTTGAAATAAAGACCAATACTCATTTTACACACCCTATTGCCTACCAAATATGCAAGCTGGCTTTCTGTGATTCAAAATCAGGACACCCAAATGCCTCTGTTTTCTGTAGTCTTTTGCCATTCAAATAATATTTTAGTTCCTGTAATCTTTCTGCCAAATTGCATAACCTCATGTTTTCACATATTACAGTACATTCCATCTGCTAAGTTATTGCCCACTCATTGAACCTGCCTGTATCCCTTTGCAGACTTGGAGTCATCCTCACTATTTGACTTGCCATGACTGGACTAAAAACTTTTGCCAAACTATGAAAAGGACTACTGTGCTCTCAGAGTCAAATCATTTGTGGAAAGGCCAAATTAGTCAAAAACAGTAACCAGAAGTTAACTAGCAGTTGAAAACAACTAACCAATAACAACAAATTGCATTTATATAGCAACTCTAAATCATGAAACATTTTAGTGAAACAAGGCACTTCACAGGAGTTGAAAAATGTGGTGCTGGAAAAACACAGCTGGCCAGGCAGCATCCGAGGAGCAGGAGAATCGACGTTTTGGGCATAAGCCCTTCTTCAGGAATGAGGCTGGTGTGCCCAGCGGGCTGAGATAAAAGGTGTGTGTGTGGGGGGGGGGCGCTGGGAATATGATAGGTGGAAGGAGGTGAGGGGGAGGGTGATAGGCCGGCGAGGGGGTGGGGGCAGAGAGGTCGGGAAGAAGATTGCAGGTCAAGAGGGCGGTGCTGAATCCAGGGGTTGGGACTGAGATAAGGTGGGGGGAGGGGAATGAGGAGGCTGGAGAAATCTGCATTCATCCTATGTGGTTGGAGGGTTCCTAGGCGGAAGATGAGGCGCTCTTCCTCCAGGCATCAAATGGTCAGCGTCTGGTGATGGAGGAGGCCAAGGACCTGCATGTCCTTGGTGGAGTGGGAGGGGGAGTTAAAGTGTTTAGCCATGGGGCGGTTGGGTTGGTTGGTGCGGGTGTCCCAGAGGTGTTCCGCAAGTAGGCAGCCCGTCTCCCCAATATAGAGGAGGCCACATTGGGTGCAGCGGATACAGTAAATGATGTGTGTGGAGGTGCAGGTGAATTTGCGACTTCACAGGAGTGTTGACAACCAAACTCTGACACCATGCCTCATACGAAGGTATTAAGGAAGCAAAGTTATAGGTTTTTGAGCACTATATCAAAGGAGTTTTGGGGGAGGGTGGAAATAGTCAGAAAAGTGTAGGGAGGGCTATCCACAGCTTGGTGCACAAGCAGCTAAAGACAACATGCCAATGGTGCAGTGATTAAAACTGAGAAAACGCAAGAGGCCAGAATTGGAAGACAGAGATACATTGGAGGGTTGTGTGCTTGGGGGAAATTATGGATATTTCAATGGACAAGGTCATAGCAGGATTTGAAAACAACGATGAATATTTTATAACAGAGACAACTAATCCATGAAGAAATGGATGAGTTAATAGTGGGGTGCATGCTCACCGTTAGAATAATTTCTAACTGAGTCTCCCATTTAATAAGTCTGGTTGTGAAATATTTCTGAAGACAGTTTTAAGGTAAATGGAGGAAACTAGTTTACCATAATGAGGTCTGTAATATTTCCAGAACCTGCCTTAGGCACCGGTAAACATTCTGATTCAATGCAGAAGACAGCAAATTATTGCCATGGTAAGGAGCATGTTGGACTCTTCTATGTGACTATCTCGCTGTGAAACAGTCTCACCCTGACCAAGTTTCTAGGTTGATTTTTTTTAAAAAACAAAATAAATCAAGCTCTCTTCACAGAAAAAAAAACTATGTTGATACTTCTGCTCAAGAACTTACAGGGCAAAATGTTAGTCAAATAGTCAAAGAAAATGCAGTGATTTGCACTGATTATTTGATACTAAAACAATGTCTGCTCAAAAAACTGAGCAATGTGCAAATTCTGTTTTGTAAACAGGAAGTTCTGCTTTGGTGATTTCTCTTTTGTATTGCGGGCTGCAGGATCATTTACAATATGTCGAGTGTGGAATTTCATCCTATTGAATATACATTCCCAATTTCAAGTTTCAGGCTATGTAAATATGCCAGAAATATTGGAATTAGCTGGTTTCCCATTGCTCACAACTGAGTCCGCCCCATTTTCAACAAGACACAATTTATCCAGTTGACTGGTCGATGACAAACACAATCGTTTGTTTCCATAAAGCAGAAAGCGTTTGGCACATCAGGGGAGTTAAACCGAAAAAGCAATTAAGTACAAGGAGAAGTCTTGATTTCAGATGATAAATGATCTAATATCAAAGATGTACAGTACAAAATTTAATCGGGGTTACAACTCTGACATTGTGTTGTATCTCAGTGTTGAATTTTGTCTCTGGTTACGGCTGGTGCAGCTGTTGAGTCATCTGCTGGGACAACTGTAACAGCAACAATACAAAGCCAACTGCTAGCCACAAAACTCTCTTGATGTTTCAGCTGCTTGCTGTATTATATACTCTATTCTCCACATGGATTTTCAAATGGGTTCAATGTTCAACTTGCTGACCTTATTAAGGAGCCTGCAAGAAAATGGCCTGTCATCAAGTTAATGGAATGGTGATGATGCTTTACTTTCTTTTGCATAATATATTTCTCATTTACGTGAAATATAAGGTAATCGGACTGGTGCCAGAAAGACTGATTCAGAACAAGATTACATTTCACAAATATGAGTAAGCATATAACTGAAATATAATTTGTAATGAAATACAATATATAATCCCTTTGTCAGCTTATAAATATATCATGTCCTTTCTGCTTTGCAGTACAAATACTGTATCTTCAATATATATTGGAACTAAATCATCTTAAACTTTTTAAAACTGGTGTAATTTTCACTGATGGGAATAAGGGAAAATGGGAGCATATTTACATAAGAAAGTAACAGACGGAGATTGAATTTAATCAAACTGCAGGCTCTGTTTGTTCCATGTTGCAGGTACAGTAACCTACAACCTATGAACAATGGATTCATGACTAAACCAACACTTGATTCATTCACCGAACACATGCTGTTTGCTAAATTATTGTCTCTAAAGTTAGCTTTGTCACTTAAATTATGCGCTACATAAAAGCTGCATGAACACTCTAAATATATATATTTGCTTTGACAAGATGCAGAGATAATGACTTGTTAACAGGGATTTCTTTTTGGTTACCAGCAATCTTATGCATTTGAATATTACGTGAGCAAACCAAGCTACGCAAGATAAATCAGTGTTTGAATCCATTAAAACATCAAATTCTGTGGCTAGATGCAGAATTGTAACAGTTTGTTTACCTATATGTATCAGTACTTGATAAAATTCAAGTCAATAAGGTCGTCCTTACCATTTGAAATCCTCAAGGTGTGCAGAAATATTCCAATTAGACTCTGGGAATGCTCTGATGAAAAGCCAAATTTGTATCTCTGATTGGGCTTGTGGACTGCATTTCAGACTCTCCTAAGACTAATTATAGCTTGCTCAGATAGCTAAAAGTGTGATACATGACAGTACCAACAGCATAGGTTAAGTCCCTGTATTCACTCAGGTAATTCCTGGGTTCTGCCAATGCCACTTGCCCAGAGTGATATCATGGCATAATTAAGCCTAGACTAGCAATGCTGAGACACAGAACGCAGTACATACAGAGAAAATAACTTGTGAAGCAAGCTGATATTTTCTAAACTGTATTACCACTGATCATAAAATAATTTTAAAATATCAAGCAGGAAGATGTGAGCCAAAGTTCCTTCACTTTTATGAAAGGCAAACAATTTACCACCTCTTACTTTAGACCTTGGGTCATCTCCTTGGCTTTTGAAGAAATGTCTCAAAACTGCCAAGTGGTCAGTAGTTTTATTCATGTCAAACACTTTTCAATCTGTAACTCTTTAATTTCAAAGCCAGACCTCAACTCGGATATCTTGTGCCTTGCAAGGACAGAGGAACAGTAATAAGCCATTCAGCCCTTGACTGCTCCACTGTTGAGCTACATTGTAGTTCATCTGTACCTCAACTCCACTGTCCTGTCTTTGCTCTGTACCTTTTGCATAAAGTTATTCCTGCTGTCATTCAATCCAGCACTAATTTTTAAGATTATGCTCTTGCTATCTTTTTATCATTTTAAATAATGCAGAGGGGTCACCATTCAGGCATCAAAATTCAGAGGAATACAACTCCAGTTTTTAAAAAATAATTTAACCCTTCAACCTCTGGTTTCTGCTGAACTTATATTATTCATTCTCCAACCTCTGTCCTGAGCTAGTATAATAAATAGTTTGATTAAAGTTCTGTACAAGTGAGACATCATTTCCTCACCATTTCAATCCCCTGGAGTGTGAGATTGACATTCCATTCATCTTTTAGATTACTTCTTGGATCTTGTTAATAATAGAAGATAATTTGCCATTCAAACACCTCTCATTTTCCTGGATAAATAATCCTGGGTAATAATGCTCTCCTGACATTTCCCTGCAACCTTTCTCATTTTCTAATATGTTGCAATGGCCAATGATTCTACAAACTGTTCTCTTATCCTAAACTACTAATACAGGGCTCTTTGCATTCTTTCATTAGCTATTGCCTTGCTAAACTGCAAATAAGATGCGGCATCATTTCCTATTCAACACCAATCATTCTAATCTCCCTCCATTTTACCCAGCTCCTATACTTGTAAACCTTTCAACTTTGGGTGTTACAGGATCTCTCCTTCTTGGATTTTCATCTCTACTTGCAGTACCGGCACCTCCAAATCTTGATTTTCATTACTTCCATACAACATGTGCAGGATCCTGCATGAGGCCATGATCACTTCACTTAAATTTTCCCTAATTTTATAAATGTCCACATACATACACAACCTAATTATTAACTCCACTTATACAATGCCCCAGTCTTTTTGCTTCCGGGTATATTCCACTTCCTGCTTCAAAAATCATACAATGAAATTTGAGGCTGTGAGCAATGATTGCCTCTGGTGCTCTGAATTTCATCTGCATTCAGTTCTGGGCAAGAACAAATTATGTTCAAGTGAGGACAGATCTTTATGTAAACAATGATAAACAATAAAACACTGTGATTGTGCTAGCTTACAATGCAACAATAAAAGATAAGGCTGGCTTCCTAAGTATTAACAGAATCTTTTGTTCATTCAGTTAAGCCTTGCAAGCTTAGTTATGCTGCTGTTGTATTTACAGGGAACAGAAAAGGTCATATTTGTTCCTAACTGACAGTAACAGAGTTGACTTCATGTTTACTCATTTGTTTTCAATTACACATAGAACTTGGGAATGCAAGTCAGAAGTGTACGTTTCAAGCAAACTGTTACTCCTCCACACAGACAAACTGCAGAATATACAGGAAAAGCAATGATTGTTCTATACACTCTTGATAATATAATGCACAAGAAAAGGAGTGACTACAGGCTGAATAAACAAACCACTGAAATGTCAAGAGTCATAGAGATGTACAGCATGGAAACAGACCCTTCGGTCCAACCCGTCCATGCCGACCAGATATCCCAACCCACTCTAGGCCTACCTGCCAGCACCTGGCCCATATCCCTCTAAACTCTTCCTATTCATATACCAATCCAAATGTCTTTTAAATGTTGCAATTGTACCAGCCTCCCCCACTTCCTCTGGCAGCTCATTCCATACACGTACCACTCTCTGTGTGAAAAAGTTGCCCCTTAGGTCTCTTTTATACCTTTCCCCTCTCACCCTAAATCTATTACCCCTACCCCAGGGAAAAGACTTTGTCCACTTATCTTATCCATGCCTCTCATATTTTTGAAAACCTCTGTAAGGTCCCCCCTCAGCCTCCGATGCTCCAGGGAAAACAGCCCCAGCCTGTTCAACCTCTCCCTATAGCTCAAATCCTCCAACCCTGGCAACATCCTTGTAAATCTTTTCTGAACCCTTTCAAGTTTCACAACATCTTTCAGATAGGAAGGAGACCAGAATTGCACACAGTATTCCAACAGTGGCCTAACCAACATCCTGTATAGCCACAACATGACACTCAACAAATGATGATAACCACCATTAGAAAGCAGTTCTCATTCCAAGCATAAGACAAGCAGCAAAAATGATTTGATAAGTTATTGCTTTGAATGACCTCTTTCCGAACAAAGTAACTGAAAACAAAAAATGCTGGAAATCACAGTGGATCAGGCATCATCCATGTAGAAAGTAAGGCCTGCAGATGCTGGAGGCTCTGGTAGCGAGTCTGCTTGAGGACATGGCTAAAGAATTACTGATGAAGGGCTCTGGCCTGAAATGTCAATTCTCCTGCTCCTCAGATGCTGCCTGACCTGCTGTGCTTTTCCAGCAACACATTCTCAACAGGCATCATCCACGGAGAGTGAGAACGTTTTGAATCTAGATGACTCTTCATCAGAGCTTCACCTTACTGTAGCTCTTTTTGACTGAAACATAAGGAATATAAAAACACAAGGTGTAGGAGCAGAAACATGGCTCCACCAGTCATGAACTATGTTGATCTTTAACCTAATTTTACTGTGCCCTCCCGAAATCCCTTCATTCCTCGGCAAATCAAAAACCTGTCTGGCCTAGCCTTATATGTATTCAGCCATGAAGCATCCACAACCATTGAGAAAATTCCAAAGATCCACCTACCTTTGAGAGTGAAGGTATTTCACCTCATAAACATTTCATCCCTTGTCCTTAAACCATGTCCCTGTGTTTTAGTTTCCGCTGGTTGGGGATTCTATCTCTCAGCATCAATTTTAGTGAATTTCACCAATTTAGAGAACTATTGATATATCATTTTCAGTGCAAGGAAATCTTTATGTAAATCTACTCAACAAAACTGCAAAGTACTCCAGATTGTTCTCATCAAAGCCCTGCATAATTACAGCAAGAGTTCTTTATTCTGCTGCTCCAAACCAGCTGCAATAAAGGCCAACATGCCATTTGCTTTCCTAATTGTTTGTTGTACTGAATGTTAATTTTCTGCATTCCTTGTACAAGAACAACTAAGTCTTAACATTAACATTTACCAAATTTCACACCTTTAAAAAAAATCTGCTTTTCTATTCTTAATACCAAAGTAAATAACTTCACACTTCTCACATTATACTCTATCTGCCATCTGTTAGCCATTCATGTAACCTGTCAATATATCTTTGTGGGTTCTTCGATTTCCTCCCAGATCTTACCTTGCCACCTATGTATCAAGAGAAAACGGGGATATATTACTCACTGTCTTTTCATTAATTCATTAATATAAATTATAAATAGCTGATGTCCAGGACTAACCCTTGCAGCACTTCACTGGTCACAGCCTACTAACTTGAAAGTGCTCAATTTATGATTAATCTTTGCTTCCTTTCCATAAATAAATTCTCTATCATTGTTAATTTATCCCTCTCCTCCAAGAGATCTGGTCTTTTTGTGAGACTTCTCATTAGATGCCATTTGGAAATCCAGCTAAGCTGTATCTACAACTTTCCCACATCCCACCGTGTGGGCGGCACGATGGCACAGTGGTTAGCACTGCTGCCTCACAGCGCCTGAGACCCGGCTTCAATTCCCGACTCAGGCGACTGACTGTGTGGAGTTTGCACGTTCTCCCCGTGTCTGGGTGCTCCGGTTTCCTCCCACAGTCCAAAGATGTGCGGGTCAGGTGAATTGGCCATGCTAAATTGCCCGTAGTGTTAGGTAAGGGGTAAATGTAGGAGTATGGGTGGGTTGCGGGTTGGTGTGGACTTGTTGGGCCGAAGGGCCTGTTTCCACACTGTAAGTAATCTAATCTAATCTACCCAACTTGCAACATTTTCAAAAGAAAATCAGAAATTCGTCAAACAAGATTTCCCTTTTTGGTAAATCCATGCTAAATTTGTCTGTTGATACTATGATTTTCTCAGTACATTATGGTGGACTTAATAAGGTTAACAAGATGCCCTCTTTCTACGGCACTGAAAAAATAAGGCCAAACTCCGAGAACAAAATCTTGTGCAAGCAAAAGATATTGTTTTCTGCAAAACTGGCTGCAGTTATGAGGCTGAAGAGATGGCAAGAAACCTGCAACACAGCCTATGCCAGTTAGGACTTAACAAGGCAGCAGCAGCATTTCCTATAGGGCTGAAATCCACACCTTTTCTGTACTCTGTAGCGCCAATGGCAAAGCAGTGGCCATAGATGGTTCTGAGTAATCCAAGATGGAGGACAGGAAAATTTTCTGGCTGTGACAGGCTGCTCCTTTTTTGAGGTATTTTAGGTGTTGGAGGTGATTTCCTTGAATTCTATGAGTAGCAATTACTGTCTTATATGCTGTTGCATTGTTTCAGAACTTCGGAGAAAAAAAAAAGAGTCAAAACAACGGCACTATTAAAAGGGAGAGGTAGCAAAGGTAGAACATGGTGAGGTCAGTGCAGGAGAGAGAGAGAGAGAGAGAAAAAAAAGGGAAAGAAACTCACATTGCTAACTGACACAGCAGTGAACCCACACGGTTACTGCCTTTGCTGTTTAAATTCATGTATCGCTGGACATTGGAACGCGTTTAGGAAAATTAACAAACACTGAAATTCAGAACAGATCTTGGAGGAACCTGCTTGGGAGGGGTCACAGCACAGAAACAGATGAGTGAATACTTTTAAGTGTGGCCTTACTGTACTCCTGCAGTAGGAAGTAGAGTGGATTCTTTCTTGGTTATATGTTTTATTGAAATATGTCCCTTGATTAAATTTAAAAATATAAACCATTAGAATTAAGTTAGCCTGGAGCACTGTCATATTCCTGTTTGGTAGAGAAATAAGATAGTGCTATTTTCTGGGTCTGCAGATTGGAAGAAGCAAAAATGGCCCTTAGTAGAGTGATATGCTCTTCTTGTCAGATATGGAAGTTGAGGGGGAGTTTACAGGTTACAGAGGATTACATCTGCAATAAATGCCGTTGGTTGTGAATCCTATCAAATTGAATCGATCGGTTGGAGTGACAATTGGAAGCAATGAGTAGTTTACAAGAGCAAGACGGTGTGGTGGATGGCAGTTATAGGAAGGGACAAAAGTTGCAGATTCTGTCAGGTAGTTGGGTTAACTCCAGGAAAGGTAAGAGAGGTGGGCAGGAAGTGCAGGAGTATTCTGTGGCGATCCCCATTTCAAACAAGTATGCCGTTTTGGAAAATGTAGGGGGTGATGGATCCTCAGGGGAATGTAGCACAAACAGCCAAGTTTCTGGTATTGAGACTGGCTCTAATGAATGAGGTGTACGTCGGGTTCCAAGAGATCGATTGTGTTCGGGGACTCTAGTTAGAAGGACAGACAGATGTTTCTGTAGCCAGTAGCGAAAAATCAGAATGGTGTTTTGCCTCCCCGGTGCCTAGGATGTCTCAGAGAGGGTGCAGAATGGTCTCAAAAGGGGAGAGGGGCCAGCAGGACATCGTTGTACACATTGGTACCAACATAAGAAGGGAGAAGGAGAAGATTCTGAAGGGAGAATACAGAGAGTTAGGCAGGAATTTTAAAAGGAGATCCTCGAGAGTAGTAATATCTGGATTACTCCCGGTGCTGTGAGCTAGTGAGGGTAGGAATAGGAGGATACAGCAGATGAATGCATGGCTGAGGAGCTCATGTATGGGATAAAAATTCACATTTTTGGATCATTGGAATCTCTTCTGGGGTAGAAGCAACCTGCATAAGGACAAATTGCACCTGAATTGGAAGGGGACTAATATACTGGCAGGGAAATTTGCTAGAGCTGCCCGGGAGGATTTAAACTAGTAAGGTAGGGGGATGGGACCCAGGAAGTTAGTGAGGAAAAAGATGAATCTGACACTGGTACATTGAGAAAAGAAGCGAGTCAAACAGTAAGGATAGGCAGAGACAAAGCAGACTGATAAATTAACTGCACTTATTTCAATGCAAGAGGCCTAATAGGGAAGGCAGATGAACTCAGGGCATGGTTAGGAACATGGGACTGGGATATCATAGCAATTACAGAAACGTGGTTCAGGGATAGACAGAACTGGAAGCTTAATGTCCCAGGATAAAAATGCTAGAGAGGAGGGGGAGTGGTGTTTTCAATAAGGGATAGCATTACAGCTGAACTAAGGGAGGATATTCCTGGACATACATTTGGGTGGAACTGAGAAATAAGAAAGGGATGATTACCTTATTAGGATTGTATTATAGACCCCCTAATAGTCAGCGACAAATTAAGAAACAAATTTGTAAGGAGACTGTGAGAATAATAGAGTGATATGGTAGGGAATTTTAACTTTCCAAACATAGACTGGGACTGCCATAGTGTTAAGGGTTTAGATGGAGAGGAATTTAAGTGCATACAAGAAAGTTTTCTGATTCAGTGTACCTATTAGAGAAGGTGCAAAACTTGACCTACTCTTGGGAAATAAGGTAGGGCAGGTGACTGAGGTGTCAGTGGGGGAGCACTTTGGGGCCAGCAACCATAGGTCTATTAGTTGTAAAATAGTGATGGAAAAGGATATAGCAGATCTAAAAGTTGAAGTTCTAAATTGAAGAAAGGCTAATTTTGATGGTATTAGGCAAGAACTTTCAAAAGTTGAATGGGGACAGATGTTCATAGGTAAAGGAAAGGCTGAAAAATGGGAAGCTTTCAGAAATGAGATAACTAAAGTCCAAAGACAATATTTTCCTGTTAGGGTGAAAGGAAAGACTGGTAGATGTAGGGTATGCTGGATAACTAAAGTAATTCAGTGTTTGCTTAAGAAAAAGAAAGAAGCATATGTCAGGTATAGACAGGATAGATCAAGTGAATCCTGAGAAGAGTATAATTGCTTTAGGAGTATACTTAAGAGGGAAATCAGAAGGGCAAAAAGGGGACATGTGATAGCTTTGGCAAATGGAGTTAAGGAGAATTCAAAGGGTTCTTACAAATACATTAAGGACAAAAGGGTAACTAGGGAGAGAATACGGCCCCTCAAAGATCAGCAAGGCCGCCTTTGTGAGGAGCCACAGGAGATGCAGGAGATACTAAACGAGTATTTTGCATCAGTCTTTACTGTGGAAAAGGACATGGAAGATAGAGACTGAAGGGGTTGGTGTGTGTATAGAACAAAGGAATTGGTGGAGATTGGTACAACTACAACATTTAAAAGGCATCCGCATGGGTATTTAAAAGGCATCTATTGTAGGGAAATAGATGGTGGCACCTTGCAAAATGTCCAGATTACAGAGGAGGATGTGCTGGATGTCTTGAAACAGGTAACGGTGGATAAATATTCATGACCTGATCAGGTGTACCTGAGAACTCTAGAGAAGTGATTGCTGGGCCTCTTGCTGAGATATTTGTATCATCGATACTCACTGGTAAGATGCCGGAAGACTGGAGGGTGGCTAACGTGGTGCCACTGTTTAAGAAAGATGGCAAGGACAAGCCAGGGAACTATAGGCCGGTGAGCCTGACCTCGGTGGTGGGCAAGTTGTTGGAAGGAATTCTGAGGGACAGGATGTACATGTATTTGGAAAGGCAAGGACTGATTAGGGATAGTCAGCATGGCTTTGTGAGTGGGAAATCATGCCTCACAAACTTGACTGAGTTATTTGAAGTAACAAAGAGGATTGATGAAGGTCGAGCGGTAAACATGATCTATACAGACTTCAGTAAGTCGTTCAACAAGGTTCCCCATGGGAAACTGGTGAGCAAGGTTAGATCTCATGGAATACAGGGAGAACCAGCCATTTAGATGCAGAACTGGCTCAAAGGTAATGGTAGAGAGTTGCTTTTCAGACTGGAGGTCTGTGAGCAGTGGTATGCCACAAGCATCAGCATCAGTGCTGGGTCCACTACTTTTCATCATTTATATAAATGATTTTGATGTGAGCATAAGAGGTATAGTTAGTAGGTTTGCAGATGACACCAAAATTGGAGGTGTAGTGGACAGCAAAGAAGAAGGTTACCTCAGATTGCAACAGGATCTTGATCAGATGGCCCAATGGGCAGAGGAGTGGCAGATGGAGTTTGATTCAGATAAATTTGAGATGCTGCATTTTAGGATAGCAAATCTTAGCAGGACTTACACACTTAACGGTAAGTTCTTGGGTAGTGTTGCTGAACAAAGAGACCTTGGAGTGCAGGTTCATAGCTCCTTGAAAGTAGAGTTGCAGATAGATAGGATAGTGAAGGTGGTGTCTGGTATGCTTTCCTTTATTGGTCAGACAACTGAGGACAGGATTTTAGCAACAGGTCAGGGACTAGATCTCAGCACCAGGCCATCCTTTCGATCTGCCAGTCCTCTCAATCAAATATGGGGTGCCTTTGAATTAGGCAGCTCTTGTAGCTTTGAACATCTGTTTCTTCCGCTCCCTGTATGATGAGCCCCCTATGCTACTGGGTAAAACCAGCAGGAGGCATTAAATGGGCTCCTCAATTGGTGGGAATGCCGCTCCAGATTTAAGTTGGTGTGGAGGTGGGAATATGGTGAAGTTAACGTTTGTCATCAGGTGGGGTGTGAGAGATCCAAAATAACACTATCCCTTGTAGTTTAAACACTACAAATTGTTTAATGTTCAATGTAAATGTTCAATTTTACAAATCTTTTTGTGTTTCCAATAACAATGGGAACTAATATTCTGGGCAATCTATTCTTCTTAGAGTTGCTGCTGGCTGCCTACTGTTGTTATGCTACCAATTGTTCTATTAGAAAACATACAACATAAGTACTCATTTGGCTTCTCCATTTTATACTCATGCTGACTTTTTTTTGAAAGGCTAAGGTTAGATTAGATTCCCTACAATATGGAAACAGGCCCTTCAGCCCACCAAGTCCACACAGACCCTCTGAAGAGTAACCCACTCAGATCCATTTCCCTCTGACTAATGCACCTAACACTATGGGCAACTCAGCTGCACATCTTTGGATTATAGGAGGAAACCAAAACACCCAGAGGAAACCCATTCAGGCACGGGGAGAATGTACAAACTCCACACAGACAACGGCTGAGGTGAGAATCGAACCTGGTTCCCTGAGGCAGTAGTGCTAACCACTGAGCCACCATGCTGCCCCTACTTAGGAATAGAATATGATACAAAATATGAAACGACTTTTCCAGACGCACTCAACAAATAGTTAAACATCCAGAATCAAAGAGGGAAAGATAGCAGCAAAACTTATACATACGCATTACAGGCAGGAGAATTCATTAACAGCGCCATGAAAACATATCTAAATGATTTTCTTATAAGTTCATCTGGCATTTTCTTGAAAGTTTATTGTACAAGCTGAGCTGCAATGGGCAGCTCTATAAGACAACTGGTAGCAGCATACAGGGTTGATAATGACTAACAGGAGACATTTGAAACAAAAAAATTCAATAGTTAAATGTGTCATTCTGATCTGAAAATGTGACAGTTCTTCTTATTCAGGCAGGGTTGAAATTATTCCTACTCAATTTACATTTATCTGTCAAATGAACTGCTTCTTTTCCATCAGAACAGGCAGTGTAAAATGTCATTATTGCATTGGCACTGCCAAGGACAAAGTGGCAGCTGATTAGCTCCTAATTGGGAAAGAATACATTATGACAGAGACAAGATCACCTTTAATCTGGTTTTAGCCTTAGAAACAGTACTGTCACCAGTGAACTATGAAACAGACTCAGAAGAGTTCTGCAGTTTGTTGATCAGTACCGCCCTGAACCGTTCTGAGGAACGGTCACTCGACCTAAAGTATTGGTTCAGATTTCTCTCCACGGAGAGAGCTGCTGCCAGAGCTGCTGAATTTATCCAGCAATTGCTATTTTTATTTCCATCCTGAACTGTGTTCCTTCAAATCTTTCATGGAATGTGGGAGAGGTGACAGTGAACCCACATCCCACACCAGCCCAACTCAAGCCTTTCTTTGATGTTATAAGTCTTTTTGACTTAGCTGTAATCGGTGGCAACTGAGTGGCTTGCAAATAGTTTCAGAGTGCAGTTAAGAGTCATTGTGGACCAGTAGTCACATGTAGGCCAGATTTCCTTCTCCATAGAATACAGTAGGTATTTTTATGATATATCAATGATAGGTTAATTGTCACCATTACTAAGAATAGCTTCCAATTCTAAATTTATTGATTAAGTGAATTTAAATTCCACCAGCTGGCATCCCTGCAATCACAACATCAACCTGGTCTTCTGGATTACTGGTCAACTGACATTAACACTACAGCACAGTCACCCTATGAATAACTCCTTAATAATCAGAATAAGAAGGAATATTACCAACTCTATTTGTTTGCTTGCATTGAGATTCCGTACAATAATTCAAGATCACCAAAGTAAAAACATTAAAAAGACTGCTTTCATTGGTCCATGTTTGGTGCTTAGCAGTAAAGTGACAGCTCACTTGCAACAACAAGAAAGTTTGCTCACAAATAGCCAAAGATCTCTTTGGTATGAATGTTACTATTCTCATTGTCAGTCTGAATCAGGTGCTCGTTGATTTTAAACCTACTGTGAACCCTCTTGCAAGGATGCCTGCCTCGAAGAAGTTTTCCTCCTCTCTCTACAAGAATCTCAGGGAAGTCCCTCTCCCACGGCAACTCCCAGGTCATTTCCTCTGCCCTGAAGCTCTTCAACCATGTCGTGAAACAAACTCACTACCACAGCCACATTTGCTTCCTCAGTGCCTGCCTCCGTAACTAACTCATTCCACAAGGACTCCGGACCACTTTTAAACCAGCAGAGTTCAGACCCGAAGAGGACAAAGAGTACAGACTACAGATTCAAAAACACCAGCAACAGTTCTCCTTCAAGATCTTCTGCTCCACGCTCGCAGCAATGCGCCGGCACCTAACCTCTCTACAGTCAGCCCTGCCTCAGCTGAGGGCCACACTCTCTTAGAATTGAAAAGGACCACTCTGTACTACATCCTCAGGAGAATTCATACTCTCAACAAACAGTATTTCAATTCCATCGCAAACATCAAAAACTAAGTACAATAAACTTTTATCTACCCACCTCCATAACCAGGGCTCCTCAAACATTCCAGAAGATTCCCCTGGCCTCGGAAACTACTCAGATGCCATTAACCATGTGGCTGATGCAGCTGCCACCCCCATGCTGATTGATGATGTCACTTCCACCCACATCATGGCCACGCCCACAACCACTTCCACCCCTCACAATTCCTCATGCATTACGCGTGATATCACTTCCACCCCTCACATCATCACTGATGCCAAACACTCAGTGACTTCCACCACCCCTACTGCTGTGGTCACCAATTCTTTCCCCACCAGTGCCACTCACCTGCATTCTGCTAACACGCCCCCCACAGACCCCATTGTCACTATTCCCAACCCCCAGAACCCCGAGGAGAACACTACCCTTGCTCATTACTCCACCTCCATTCCCCCCACCACCCATCCATTCCAGTTATAGGTTCCGCCCCCACTCCTAGCTCCATACCCACACCAGATCCCAGCTCCCAGCCCTGCCGAGTTTCCACCATCCCCCCAGACCTCCCCCTCACTGAGGACAAACGATCAGTCCTCAGCAAAGGACTCACCTTCATCCCCCTCCGTCCATGCATCAATGAATTTGATACACACCGTGACGTTGAACAATTCTCCTGTTGCCTCCACCTCCGAGCTTACTTTCACAATCAGGATTCTCGCCCACCTTCCGAGGACCACTTTGGCCACCTGGACACCCCGCACTGGCCTATTACCTGCCCTCGACCTCTTCATTTCCAACTGCCGCTGGGACATTAACCGCCTCAATCTGTCTACCCCCTCCCCCACTCCAACATCTCACCCTCATAACACGCAGCCCTCCAATCCCTCCGCTCCAATCCCAACCTCACCAACAAGCCAGTGGAAAAAGGGGGCACAGTTATAGTCTGGTGCACTGACCTGTACACTGCTGAAGCCAAATGCCAACTCGAGGACACCTCTTCCTACTGCCCCCTTGACCAAGACCCACCCCCCCATCACCAAACCATCATCTCCCAGACCACACAGAACCTCATCACCTCAGGAGATCTCCCACCCACAGCTTTCAACCTCATAGTCTGGGAACCCCGCACTGCCCGGCTCTACCTCCTTCCCAAGAACCACAAGCCTGACCACCCTGGCCGACCCAATGCCTCAGCATGCTCCTGCCCCACTGAACTCATCTCTACCTACCTCGACACTGTCCTATCCCCCCTAGTCCAGGAACTCCCCACATACAGTCGATACACCACCCACGCCCTCCACCTCCTCTAAGACTTCCATTTCCCCGGCCCCCAACATCTCATCTTCACCATGGATATCTAATCCCTCTATACCTCCATCCGCCATGACCAGGGCCTCCAAGCCCTCCGTTTTTTTCTCTCCAGACGTCCCCAACAGTACCCTTCCACCGACACTCTCACTCGTTTGGCCGAACTGGTCCTCACCCTTAATTTCTCCTTCAAATCCTCCCACTTCCTCCAGACCAAAGGGGTAGCCATGGGTACACGTATAGGCCCCAGCTATGCCTGTCTCTTTGTTGGCTACGTAGAACAGTTGATCTTCCGTAATTACACCGGCACCACTCCCCACCTCTTCCTCCACTACATTGATGACTGCATTGGCGCCACCTCGTGATCCCACAAGGAGGTTGAGCAATTCATCAACTTCACCAACAAACCACCCTGACCTTAAATTTACCTGGATCATCTCTGACACCTCCCTTCCCTTCCTGGACCTCTCCATCTCCATTAATGACGACCGACTTGACAACGACATTTTTTACAAACCCACCGACTCCCACAGCTACCTGGATTACACCTCTTCCCACCCTACCTCTTGCAAAAATGCCGTCCCATATTCCCAAATCCTCCGCCTCCGCCATATCTGCTCCCAGGAGGACCAGTTCCACCACCGAACACATTAGATGGCCTCCTTCTTTAGAGACCGCAATTTCCCTTCCCACGTGGTTAAAGATGCCCTCCAACACATGTCGTCCACATCCCGCACCTCCACCCTCAGACCCCACCCCCTCCAACCGCAACAAGGACAGAACGCCCCTGGTGCTCACCTTCTACCCTACAAATCTTCGCATAAACTAAATCATCCGCCGAGATTTCCGCCACCTCCAAAAAGACCCCACCACCAGGGATATATTTCCCTCCCCACCCCTTTCTGCCTTGCGCAAAGACCGTTCCCTCCGTGACTACCTGGTCAGGTCCATGCCCCCCTACAACCCACCCTCCCATCCTCGCACTTTCCCCTGCCAGCGCAGGAACTGTAAAACCTGCGCCCACACCTCCTCCCTCACCTCTATCCAAGGCCCTAAAGGAGCCTTCCACATCCATCAAAGTTTTACCTGCACATCCACCAATATCATTTATTGTATCCGTTGCTCCCGATGTGGTCTCCTCTACATTGGGGAGACTGGGCGCCTCCTAGCAGAGCACTTTAGGGAACATCTCCGGGACACCCGCACCAATCAACCACACTGCCCCGTGGCCCAACATTTCAACTCTGCCGAGTACGTGGAGGTCCTGGGCCTCCTTCACTGCCGCTCCCTCACCACCAGACACCTGGAGGAAGAACGCCTCATCTTCCGCTTAGAAACACTTCAACCCCAGGGCATCAATATGGACTTCAATGGTTTCCTCATTCCCCCTTCCCCCACTTCATCCTAGTTCCAAACTTCCAGCTCAGCACTGTCCCCATGACTTGTCCTACCTGCCCATCTCCTTCTCCACCTTTCCTTTCCACTCCACCCTCTCCGCTCTGACCTATCACCTTCATCCCCTCCCCCACTCACGCATTGTACTCTATGCTACTTTCTCCCCACCCCCACCCTCCTCTAGTTTATCTCTCCACGCTAATTCAAGGATGTTCAACAATTACATCATCCAGCAGGAAAAGCAATCAACCATATTGAAGGGAGCAAGCTAGGAGGTAAAATGGATTGAATTTTTCATTTTCAATTTATATTTTAGCAAGTTAATCAAATAACTCAGGCATACATGTGGAATTAAAGTGCAAGCAGAAATAACATTAAGTTTTTAAATAATATTTTAAAATGTAAATTTATCATTATGAAGAAATTTGGCTTTTTACACATGTAAAACTAGATTTCAAGAGGCAATGAGTGCAACAGTGATTATGAACTTAATACATTGGTAAAAAGGTTGCTATACCACATGAAGCAAGTTGGGACTCTATCAAAGGTTTTTACACTGCAATTAAAGCACAAAGGGGCGCATTTACCTCAGTTCATAGTACACGATTGGGAAGCC